>NC_140338.1:20536461-21736461 GCF_963514085.1 Chelon labrosus | reverse complement strand
GTCCGTCTAACATAGAGCCTCGGTCCTCTGGAGCACCCACAAACGCGTCAGCCCCGTCGGTCAACCCGCTCTCAGTGAACTCGGCAAACTCAGGACCGCTTCTCTTCGCTCTCTGGAGGGCAGCGTCCTCACCCACCTCCGGCTGATCACTGCCGCGGCGACTTTCCTCACTGGACCTGGGGGTATCGTCCTGCGTACTAACTCCATCCAAACTGGCATGTTGAGTAAAGTGGAGGGCATCCACTGCCGACACGCCTGTCTCGTTGTCGCCATCCATCCCAGTATTGTTGTCGGTAACCCCGAGTTCCCTAAACTCTACTCGGATGTTTTTTAGGGTGCTCGCCTCCTCTGTCGGGTCGGTGCGTATACCCAGCTGTAATTCCTCCTGGTGAAGTTGAACTGGCGACGGGCAACGAGCGCAAGTTATCTCCGCTTTGACATTCTGTAGGGCATGGGCGACTATCATCACCCAGATACCCAGAGATAAGTGAGAGCCTGGGCAGAAGCCAGCCCAAGTCTCCATAGCTGACAGAGATTTGGGGGGTGGAGGACGGCTGAAGACCTTATCCGACACTCCCTTCTCTCAGGTCGATATGGAATCTCTGAAGCCTCGATTGTCCGTCTGGTGGTTTGGGGGGGAGAGAAAAGTGCTCCTCGGCGAAACTGTTCACGTCCAAGGATCTTTGGTCGGGAAAGCCACCACACAGGAGGGAGGAGCTGTACCACAGCCAGCTGCCGAGTGTGCGCCCGGAAGAGGGAGAGATAGATAGAAAGAGAGAGAGAGGGAGAGAGAGCGAGCGAGAGAGGGAGAGAGAGGCGCTGTCCGTGGTGCTGAGTCTTCTCCTGTTCTTTGAAGTTTAGATGTGAGCTTCATTGTGTGCGTGTGACACATATAATGACACAGTTTTTTCAGATCAGCCTGCAGTCAGTGATCACGCATAAGATAACGCATTTACCAGACACATTACCTTATGTCTGACACGCAGAACCTGTTGAATTAAAACGTTTAAAAGGGACTCGGGTCGCATGTGCGTAAACACAAAGTCCTGTCAGAGCGCAGCGGAATCTCAGGTCGGCGGTGGCGCAACAGCAGGTTTGGGAGATGGATCCAGTTTTAAACTATTGCTAGAATAAAATATTTCGAGTGAAGTTCACTCTGGACTAATGGCGAGGGGCTGCAGCGCCATCAGTCATCAGCGAGAGGTTGTTCATTTAAATGCACAATTTTTTTAACAGTGAAATGAGGGACATTTCTGTTCTCACTGAAAACATCTAAGAAACATTTTAATTTCAACCAGGAGGTGGTACTACAAAAAAAATACTGTTGTTGTTGAATAAGAATAAGAATGTCTGCCAGTGTTACTGTTATTATTATTATTTTGTAGTAATGGATTTTGTATTACATTTAGAAGAAGCAACAATCCAGGTTTTACTGACTAGTTCCCATTACGCCTCCTTTCTCTCTTTCAAACCAAACTCAACGCAGTATAAACTGAAACAGAGGCAGCTCCTTCCTTCCTGCCTGGTAGGAGGACCCTGGTCAGTCCGACGGCGTGAGAGAGAGGGGGGGGGAATCGCCGCTGGTGATGCAGAAAAACTCACTGATGGATTGGGAAGAATTGGCAGCGAGTTGCACCACTCCTCGGGGGGGAAATAAGACTGCGCCTAGAGGCATGTGGGAGAGAGCAAGGTAGGGAGGGAGAGAGGGGAGGGAGGGAGGGAGGTGGGGAGTGCTGGGACTGCTGCCGCGTTGTGCGCATCAAGGGCTCATGAGATGGTGATAAAAACACGCAGGGAAGGAGTATTTCTGAAGGAGCGCGGCTGTTGTGAGTGACTGTGAGTCCGAGTTGCAGCGCGGTTATTCATTAGTGATCTAGCATGTTGTGTCCTTGTCTATCAACTTGACTGCATAGAAATTGCCTATCAGGAAAAAAAGCCCAGGGGGATTTCAACATATCATATCGGAGTGAAAGACTGCTGCAGAGCAAACGGAAACGTTTTACCGTGTAAAAATAAAAGGGAATCACCTAGAGTAATCTGAATACTTTTGGATCTTCACAGAGTCTGTACAGGAGAAGTGGACTAGCCTCGTAAATCTGCATTCTTTCTATTGGTCAGCAGGGGGCGACTCTACTGACTGCAAAAAAAAGTCTGATTGTATAAAAGTATAGACCGTGAATCCAGCTTGATTTATGACTTTACTGGAAAAAAAAAAAAAAACTCAATGAGTTTAGGATCTCATTTGCCAGTTTCAAGTCTTCCTCAACAGAATTAACCGTGCCTACTCAATAATCTTAACCCTCCAATTACGCTTGGAGTCAATTTGACCCCATTCAATGTTTAACGACTCTAAATATATACTTTTCTTTTTTGCTTCACATTTTATGACTTTTCCTAATTTAATGGGGACAACTGGGTGAACACAAACTTAAAATGACGCCCATTTTACACACATTTGTTATGGTTGTTTTGGATAATATTTAAGTCAGTATAATTTCTAATCTTAACAAAGCTTTAAGACTATAACCTGTCATGCTGTAGTTGGAGGAAAATATGGCTCCTGCGAAGATATTGATAGTTCACTCAACGCAGGGGTGAAGCAACATATGAAAGCTTGCACAGCAGCCTTTAAACCTTCTGAATTTCTCTTGGTGCGCTATCTTTCTGAGGAGGACCCTGATAGTGAGATATCTTCCTCTGATGAGAATGAGACCCTCAGTGTTGGACGCACACTGTTCCTTTTGTCTCTCAACCACCAATAAACACACTACCTTCCAAAAGCAGAAAATTATTATGGTCTAGCTCCCTACTTGAACAACGGGCTAGACTTAGTGCTGCTCATGTCATCAAAATGGTTCCAGGCCCCAAAAGATATGCTGTCAGCCATGTCCAAGACATCCAATCAGCATTTGAGCTCTTCGTAAGGATAGGATATACTTGAGATGACAAATATGGAGGGGAGGTGAGTATATGAGGATGGTTGGATAGACTTGGCCACTGCTGGCCCCCAACATAACATATGCTATTATTCTTGATAAAATAAATAGTTTTTCATACCAAATGTTACGGATAACAAGAGGTCAATCAGTGAGATTTTATAGTGATCTGCATGTTTCTCCATAGTCGTAAAACAGGTATTCTGGATGTATAAATCGGGTAATGTGGAGGGTTCGTTTTATTTAAAGAGCTATTTAGGTAATCAACAAACAAACATAAACTACCTGACACATAAACTTGAGTAACAATTTTAAATAACCATTTTCTGGAGGTTTAAATTGCTGGGGTCAGATTGACCCAAAGCATAAAAGGTGTAACCTTTAATTTACTGAAAATATGCTCCACCACAGGTCTAATATACCATCTACCAGATTCTAGACTACTGGACTATTAAGCACCGTTCACATTGGCTAACACAATTAGTCAATAGTCCATTCTGACAGTTGGCTGTTCCTAGCTCTGGTTGACTTGATTGCCCAAAATATTTTTGAGTAAAACACGCAGAACTTAAAAATATTGCTACTGTATAGACAGACCGTGCTCTTCTGGCTGTCACCGCAAAACACCGGCCCCCCATCTGTGGTTTTTCCGACGCTCCAAGCCCGTTATCAGCATGTTAAATTTGGGGATAGGAACCAAAGGTGTGCGTGGCGTTTCTTAGGGTTAACGTTCAGGGAACTCTGTGTCACACGTCAATCAACTGTATCAGAATTGCCTCAAAGGAGAGATTGGTTCAACTTAGTACCTGTCTACCTCGCATATTATTGACCAAATGTTTTTCTCCTATCATTTCCACAACTAGCTGAATTTCATTAACAATCCATCGGCCTGTCGTCACCTTACTGACAGCCTCTTCCTGTGTGCACGCCCCTTTGCAATTACTATACTGAAAGATGCCGTCTGCTCGGCTGAATTATTTGCCACATGGGCCAAAGACATTTTCTTGCTAGTAAACGTAAACGTTGCATTGCCATGACGTGACGCACAGTAAAAACGCTCTCATCTAGACTGGAGGCTTCATATCTGCAAAATTTTCCCAAAGTTTTGCAAATATGAAGCCTCCAGGGACAAAGAAATCCTGATAGAAAACAAAACAACTTTGTTGAAGGCGCCCTGCTAGCTCTGTAACACACGCTTCTTTTTATAAATGTGGTTTAAAAAAAAAAAAAAAAAAAGCTGTCTCGGCTTCAGGGGATTCTGCTATTTGCAATATTTGCAACGGGATGTGTGCATCTGTGACTCGGCAGTGGACGGATCGGCGACAGAAAAAGTTGGAGCATTTCTGGGGTTGGTGGAGCCCAAAAGCTTAGCCATAATAGAGTGAATATTTGACTGTATAAAGCTTAGCTTAGCACAAAACTGAAATTACTGGTCCTGGCAAATATAATTGTGCGTTAAGCCCAAAGTCAAACTGAGACACGTCTGTGGGTTTTGTACATTTTGTACATAAATGCCTGTTTTCAGTCAGGTTTTGATACCTTTGGACAGAACTGCGTGAACGATCTCTATTTCATTCTTTACCTAACTGACTACTGACTCCAGCTACTAAGTGTACAGACACAAGAGTCAAATAAATCATTGCGCTTAACTCAAGGCAAGAAACCGAATAATGCATCTCCAAAAATGCCTCAGAAGCAGCCCCAACAGATGATTAGCAAGCAGGCCGTGGCACCAGAAAAACTCCAAGCAGCTCAGATCAACACGGACTGTACGCCAGGGCTGAATTATTTCAGAGAGACGTTGTAATGAGGTTTTAATGAAAGTGAATCAAAGTTTTCATCTTTTGTGATGCTGCCATTCATCAATTACCACGGCTTGCTAATGGAGTGGAAATTATTAATCCCTTTTAACGATAAATCAAATGGAATTTTTTCAAATCAATCAACATCCAAGTGAGATGTATTTTGGATCTGCGAGGAGCAAAACTGAGCCGAGTATGTCTTAGAGAGGTGTCTTTTGGAGCAGGGGAGCCTGGTGCTTTGAGATCGCTCTTTAAAGGGAGGAAATGTCCTTGAGCGAGACCTTTAATTCGTGCGTGAAGCAGGGGTGCTGATCTGGAGCTGACCCCACCCTCAGTCCCTCCACTTTAGAACGGAGACCAATAAAGTATCACATTATGTTATAGTGTTGCATTAAAAAACGGTCTTGAGATATGAGGCACTTCAGCCGTGAATATCACATTTATCCAACAACTTTACGCCGCGAAAGAGTTGGTGGGTGTTAATGATGGTAAAACCAAGGATGAGTCATTGTTTTGTGTTCATGAAAATGTGGAAATAGATATTAATCAAGATGGCTTTAGATCGCAACACTGTTAAGAAGACAATCCTTCAACACCGCTATCATCTTGTGTAATTTTTTTTTTTTTTGTAACACATTTTTATTTCCCAGTGTGCCTTCACTGGGATTTACAACCCTGGGGAAATATTTCATGTTGGGTGATGGAGACATAGCATGTGGCTGAACTTGATATATGACTAGCTTTAAGTGAAAGAAAGCTAGGTTGTTTTGTTATATCATTCGTGGTTTAAAGAGGTGCAAATTGAAATCTGCTATAAGGAGAGTAAACGATGCATTGAGGAACGCTGACTGCTTTCAGGGCATGGGCTCGTAAAGACAACTCGTGGTTGACGGAGCTGTTTCGCCTGAATCCAGACTGATGTTCAGTGAACTGCTTGAAGGAAAAAAAAACTTTATGGTAAGAGCAAAATGTGAAGAATAAAAAAGAAATATTGCCCGATCCTCAGTAAAGAACCACTGCGTTTCAGGTCCGTCCACAACATTTTTCTAGGACTCTAATTTGGCCTTGAAAATAACTCAATCCTTGAGGCGCACTTACTTTTTTTTTTTTGCTAATTTTCCAACTTTTCAAACAAGTTTCTTTTGTTTTATTGGGCTCTCTTTGTCTATTTTCAGGACTTGTTTGAAAATCTGCTGAATCCACACACACACACGTGTATATACAGTGGTATGAAAAAGTTTGGGCACCCCTGATCATTTTCAGGATTTTCCTTTATAAATCATTGGTTGTTCGGATCAGCAATTTCAGTTAAATATATCATATAGCAGACAAACACGGTGATATTTGAGAAGTGAAATGAAGTTTATAGGCTTAACAGAAAGTGTGCAATAATTACTTAAACAAAAGTAGGCAGTTGCATAAATTTGGGCACCCTTGTTGTTTTATTGATTTGAGTACCTTTAGCACTAATTATTGGAACACAAAGTTTGTTTGGTAAGCTCACTGACCCTTGACCTACATACACAGGTGAAGCCAATCGTGAGAAAGGGTATTTCAGGTGGCCAGTAGCAAGTTGTTCTCCCTTTTGCATCTTCTCTGAGGAGTGGCACCATGGGAGCCTCAAAACAACTCTCAAATGACCTGAAAACAAAGATTGTCCAACATCATGGTTTAGGGGAAGGATACAAAAAGCTGGCTCAGAGATTTAAGCTGTCAGTTTCCACTGTGAGGAACATAGTGAGGAAATGGAAGACCACAGGCACAGTCCTAGTTAAGGCCCGGAGTGGCAGGCCAAGAAAAATCTCAGAGAAGCAGAGGCGAAGGATGGTGAGAACAGTCAAACTCAACCCACAGACCAGCTCCAAAGACCTACAACATGATCTTGCTGCAGAAGGTGTCACTGTGCATCGTTCAACTATTCAGCGCACTTTGCACAAGGAGATGCTGTATGGGAGAGTAATGCGGCGGAAGCCTTTTCTACGCACATGCCACAAACAGAGTCGCTTGAGGTATGCTAAAGCACATTTGGACAAGCCAGCTTCCTTTTGGAATAAGGTTCTGTGGACTGATGAATGTAAAATTGAGTTATTTGGACATAACAAGGGGCGGTATGCATGGCGGAAGAAGAACACAGCTTTCCAAGACAAACACTTGCTACCCACAGTAAAATTTGGTGGCGGTTCCATCATGCTGTGGGGCTGTGTGGCCAGTGCAGGTACTGGCAATCTTGTAAGAGTTGAAGGTCGCATGGATTCCAGTCAGTATCAGCAGATTCTTGCCAACAATGTTCAAGAATCAGTGACAAAGTTGAAGTTGCGCCGGGGCTGGATACTTCAACAAGACAACGACCCCAAACACTGCTCAAACTCTACAAAGGCATTCATGCAGAGGAACAACTACAACGTTCTGGAATGGCCATCTCAGTCCCCAGACCTGAACATTATTGAAAATCTGTGGTGTTATTTAAAGTGGGCTGTCCATACTCGAAAGCCATCAAACCTGACTGAACTGGAGATGTTTTGTAAAGAAGAATGGTCAAAAATACCTTCAACCACACTCCAGACCCTCATTGGAAGCTATAGGAAGCGTTTAGAGGCTGTTATTTCTGCAAAAGGAGGATCTACGAAATATTGATGTATTTTTTCTGTTGTGGTGCCCAAATTTATGCAACTGCCTACTTTTGTTTAAGTAATTATTGCACACTTTCTGTTAAGCCTATAAACTTCATTTCACTTCTCAAATATCACCGTGTTTGTCTGCTATATGATATATTTAACTGAAATTGCTGATCCGAACAACCAATGATTTATAAAGGAAAATCCTGAAAATGATCAGGGGTGCCCAAACTTTTTCATACCACTGTATATATGTGCGTTTGTGTGGAGACAGACTTATGATAATACAATAGGCATTTTCCTCTTAGCCCAAGCACATTCAGTGCACTCATGCATGCACGCGTACTTACGAGGCCTTGGGAGGAGTGAATGACCTTTGGTTTTATTTTAAATCAGCATTAAAAAGTAATTATAAAAACCGCAGATGTGATTTTTAAACAAGCTCATATTTCGCTCACCCATCCAACTCTATTTTTACCCACAAAATAAAAGTGAAAAACGCCTAATTGTGTGTGAAACTGGCCAATCTGGCAACACTGGACACAGACAGACTTCTTCCTTAAACGGGCAGACACAGACACTGAGTATTTACATCACACTCACTGCTCAAGTATTGTTCAAAGTACCATCTTTCCAGGTGCAGCCCAGTTACCTGGCTGTGTTCTTGCCCTGGCAGTTTTATCGAGGATGCATCGGGAGGTAACTCGTGCGGACGGTCAGGTATCGCAGAATGCATTTCATGCTGCTCCATTCTCGCTCCAGAACAAATGACCGTACTGCTTCCTTCCATCTGACTCGCTGGCACATGTGAAGGAATACAAAGTAGCATCTTAGTGCCTCAGACATATGGACAAATTTGTTCCTCCTTCTTATTTTACACTAACCTTTTAGCACATCCGTTTGAGTACGCATTCTGATATTTCAGAGTGTGACAAATAGATCCCTGAATCTACAGGGCATTTATAAAAACAGCCTCTAAGTATAATGTTCATACCAACACCTCACATCCAGAAGACCCACGGCAAGCCACTAAAAGATAAGCAGTTACAGATAATGAATGAATGAATGGATGTTCACTCTATTAAGGCATTTAAATACCAAAATCACTTCACGGTTATCTCATTCTTCTTGACTTTGGGTTAAGTTGAGGTCAGGTATAGTCACTTTTCAAGGTACTTACTGTCTTCATCAATTCTTTTCAGAATATGAGTCTATTAACATATGATTTGGATTTAAGTGTGGAGTGTGTCTCAACTGATATGGAGATAATTTGTTGACACATTTGACTGGAGAAGTGATTTCAAAAGAGACCGAGGCGTGGAGCAATTTGTTCTTTTTCCATAGACAGCTGTGTTGATGAAAACTCAGACTGACAAGGGAACACACCTGGATCCTGTCTAATGAAAATGGTGGATAAATAAACCGTAAATGTCCTGAACATCTATCCCTCCATTATCTATAGCTGCTCATGCTGTAGAGGGTTGCGGGGTCTGTAGCCTATCCCAGCTGAGACTGAGCGAGACGCTCCCCGGAAAAAGTTGTTTTCTGAGTATGTTAAAAAATAAAATACACTGTTAAACTCTTTCACTAAGACGACTTGTGTCAAGCTGACAAATCTGCAACTGAAAAAATAAGAACTCAAATATCTAAATGAAAGTGAAAAAAATGAAACAACGCTTGCTGGTAGTTTGAGCACAATCTAGTGTCAAAATTTGAGCTTTTGATTTATTTTTTATTTTTATTTTTTTCAGGCTAATTACACTTTTGGACCAGACTTGGCTTCATATTCATATCTTAGATAAGTGACGGAATGTCTTCAAGAAACCCAGTCGCCTTAGTTTCATCTTATTTTTTGATACGCTGTGACCTGGGTGACTGAGAACCTTCACAGACGCTGTGTCCGAGCAAACAATCGATGCTGTAATTTCTCTGTTGAGGGGCGTTAACAAAAGGCACAATCTCAGTCTACAAATTTTAAAGTGAATCGGCTATACAAATTGCCATTGTCACTGGCCAAATCACTGCCTTTTAGCGGTAGCTGTGTAGTCACTGGCAACAGAGCTCGCCATTGTCGTCTGCACGGCAGTATGTTACTGGTGAAGTCATTAAAAATGATCTAAAAGAGTTTGAAAACACAGGAGACAGTGGTAATCCTGTAACTCAGATATAAATAAGAGGCTGCTGAGGTATTAATTAATGTACGGCGTATTGGCTTATTCGTGCTAATCTGATTATTGCAGCTTGGGCGGTCAAAGCACTGAACCAACAACTGAACTGAAGAAAGTCTGAATTAGCTTTCTGCCTATGTTCACACCTATAGTTACCATTGAAGGTTAAGCTTACCTTAGAAAAACAGCACACTAACTGCTTAATCGATGGCCCTGAATCTTCACACTGAACTAAACAGTGTTTTAAATCCCTGAAGCTATTTACGATTTCCACCGCTAGTTTGTTTGGCTTCATACAAATCGACCGGCTCCATTAACTTTGTCATAATAATGAATACTGAATAGTGACCGTAAGGTTTGAAATAAACCAGGGCTACTTATAACAAACACACGTGTGCTCTGGTATATACCGCATGTACCGTCTGTACACTGATGGCAGGAGGTCATGTGTTGAGAATCAATACAAAAAAGGGACACAGTAAATACTCCAAAGCCTGGGGAATCAAGGACTGTCAGCAAACATGTGACATTTGGATGAGGCTTCAGTGGGTTTTCTAGCACATCAAGCCTAAAGGTCAGACCATGATAGAGAGTCCTTGGACACGCAACTGTAATTGACCTTTTCCTTTGATAGTGAGGCACGGGCTGACATCCTTCTATAGGGGCTCGGTTTCATTCACTGCTGATCAAACATAATTAGTTAAGTTGCTTAGGGAGTCATTAAGGGAAGTCCCATTATTAAGCATAGAGGACGGGGTAAAACCCTAGCTTTCTCTATCTTGCTCACGCTCTTTGGTGCCAATAAACTGTTTCGATTTGAAAACAAGATATTCATCATTTCATAATGTAAGTGCTACTTGGTTATTCTCACGGCTGCTGCTGTGGATATTCTTTGCCTTTAAATGCTAATCTGATTTTGTGATGTAAGTGAATGGTCGTCAAATCAAGATAAATAGAAATGTTTTCTAACTGTAAATGTTTATCTCGGTCACTGTCATATGATAATAGGTAGAATTGGACTGATGTCTGGTCTGCAACATTTACCATTTGAGTCCTGCAACCTAGAAACCTTTCAATAGGCATCAGAGCAGAGTACAGTAGAGTAGACATTCAATCCATTGTCACCAAATTTCCACAGTGTGAAAATAATAAAGAGCAACTTTGTCACATTGTATAAGGTGTGGACATCCAACAGTACCGTAAATCAGTGTTTTTCAACCTTTCTTGAGCCAAGGTACATTTTTTTTTCATTGAAAAAATCACAAGGAACACCACCAACCGAAAATGTTAAAAAAATGAAACTCTGTAGCCTATATTAACAATATAAAGTCATTCTTGTCAAAGTGTCTTGAATAGGAATCAAATAAACACAAAGAAAAAAGGCTTATATATAAACACAGACCGATATATATACATATACACACAGACACTTAACAATGGCATATTATTTGCAGATAATAATTAATTAGTTTTCAAAAAAAATTTTTTAGACCAGTTAGGTGAAATTGGATAATTTCCCACGGCACACCTAACGATCTCTCACGGCACAGTGGTTGAAAAACACTGCCGTAAATTACCCGTAAACCTTATGAGACTTAACATCTCTCTTCCACTGCAGTGTCAGACAGAGTCTACCAGCTGTCAGTCTTGTGGTCTTTGAACGGAAGCCGCTTGGCACATCCTCTGTGGAGATCAGTCCACAGCTCAGAGGCAAATATTGCCCTGATCCTGACTGATGCCCGTGATGGAAGCAATGAGATCACGACTGGGAGTGAACACATACCAAGAATGTGAAGCACTTTCAGAAATTGCCCGATTTGTGGGCCCTTTTGCATATTATCCCTTTGCTTTCTCCCCACGTTCCGCTGTGTCACAGTTGTCTAAAAAGCTTGTCACGAATGTCAGTAATACAACCGCAGCGTGATAGTAATGATAGCCTTCATAATGTGCGACGCCTTGTGACAGCGCGTGGTCTGATTAACCTGTTTGGATTCTTATATTGAATCTGCACTGGCGATAAAAGTGTAAAAGACTCGTGCGCGGCTCTGTCTAACAAGTGTAATTAAAATTTTAGCACATAAGCTTTAATTGAAATCCAGGGACAAGAGTTTGCACCGCTTTAAAGCTGCACTTATCGCTGTTTTTAAATTAACAATAAAGCAAATGTGTATCATATTAAAGGTGTCACTTGTAGGCTTACCGATGAATTCACAGAGAAAAATACTGCACACGCCTCACATGTTCTCACGTTTGCCCTCACTCGTGGGTTTTTCCAGCTCATTGTATTTGTTTTAATTTTAATGTTTCAGTTCACTTTCAGTGCTCGTAACCTTACTGTCAGCTGCTATCTGCCAGCTACCAGCTACTAAAGTACAGGTTGCTGAAGGTCCAGGCCTTGGTTTAAGCTTAGTTTTGGATGTACCCCGGATGACTGAGAATCTTCAAAGCCGCATTAGAATCTAGTTTGCTACTGTATCGGAAATTTCCCTTGGGAGTTGCTGGAGACCAAAATATAGTGAAAAGGAGAGAAGATAGATCCCATAGGCTGTATGGAAAGTGCGTCCCCACTACCTTGTATTGGCCAAACTGACGCTATATTCCCAGGGATACAGGTGGCACCATCTTAAGTCTTTGGAGTGTGCGCAGTACGGCCCGAGACTGGAGCCACACAACCCACACTTCTCAGAAATTCACTCGGGTTTTCGTTTGATCGATACTACGCTCTGCTCTGCCTCCACCAGTTACAAGGAAATGTTAGATTATACACTGTACTTATTTATTTATTTATTTTATTCTGGCTCTCACAGTCTTATGGGACCTCTTCACTGAGCAGTTGGTATGGCAACTCGTAGTGATCATGATGTCACATCCTGTTTCTATTGCGTCACATAACTAACTAAAATTTAATTTATCAGAAAAAAATGACACTTGTGTATGCATCAGTATTAATTACCTAAAATGACTGAAACCAACCTTGACCGTAGTATTTAAGTTGGGCCCAAGTCCCATCCACTAACATGGAGGGGGTGGAGCTTATGACCTATACTGCAGCCAGTCACCAGGGGGAGCTCTACTTGCTTTGGCTTCACTTTTGACGAGCGGTTCTGCTGTCCATCGTTATACAGTCTGTTTTTTCCATGTAGGGAATAAAGGGCATGGCCATTAACAGCAGTACTACCAGTATAAACACTGCAGATAAATGAGTGGACTACAAACTGATAGAAATCGTGATTTGCTGTCAGTTTTTGTCTGCAGGTGACGTCCTTCACTGGACTTTCATTTCACGCTGCATCCTTGTTGACACAAACGCTGTACGTCAGAATACAAATGCCTTTTTTTTTTTCCCCCAAAATAATTGAGAAAGACGGGAGGTTCAATGTGCTAAACTGCTTTTGAGATAACTGTCTGCAGACCAACGCTAATGAGGAGGGACGTCAGTTCGTCGTCCGCCACTGTAGCTTTACCAGACTCTGAGCTCTTAACACGTCTGTGGGGATTTATTTGCACTTATCACTTATTACACATGGAGTGTTCTTACATAGACAGGCAAAAGCTATAATAAGATTTACAGCTGATTTAAGTGAGACTTTAATTGTCACGTTGAGCACTTTGAATCGAACTAATCTGTGCAGGTTAAAGTAAATGCATCTCTCATCTTTAAACATCGGAGCAGGCAGTATAGAGCTATTGTTCCCGCCTCTTTGCCAAGATCACTTAAATACTTCACGTTGTATCTCCTCATCATTTGATCACTCTACCACTAATTGCTTGTTCTTTGCACTATCACATCTGACAGCCTAATTACTTGTATTGCTTTTGTATGTTATTTTTCTTCAAGGGCTGCGCAGGTAATTAATCCAGCCCTGAACGGTGTTGTTTTATGTGACTAATTGCAGAAGCCCCGAGCCGTCCCTTGCAGTGAATGCCATTTGTTTAAGAGGATAGATGGGAGAACATGTTTGAAGTATTTGAGCACCATAAATTCAGCTTCTGTTGATTTCGAGCCTTCCATTTAGTGGCAGGCTGCATGAGGGGCAGGGTGAATGGTTGCTGTATCGATTACTGCTTCAGTCCTAAATAGAGACTGACAGTTCGGGCAGCTCCTGGATTCTCCAATGGCTGAGTCAGTGGCTTGTCGCTGTCACGGATGTGCTTGCCAGTGGCAGGTTTGTTCCCCTATCAGTGAATAAGGATATCCATCTTCACACCACAGGGTCCTCAGTAGGCAGCCGCTCTCCCAAATGGACAACGTTGCTGCATATAAACAGGGCATATCAGGTAACCAGCATCTCTCTTTGGATTCATTATTCTGCCATACTTCAGGGACATTTTCGGTGCTGGAGCAGGGAACTCGGGGGCGATGCTTTGAACTTCATCATAGCTCTTTAATGGTGTGCGGCCACCGTGGCTTGAGTGAAGAAGAAAGAATAAAAAGCATGACATGACAGAGGCGGACTGGCTGTAAGCCATCAGGGAATCAGAAATCAGATAATAACCACTTTGTCGGCAATGCTTACCGTGTGCATGCAAGTATCCTGTAGCAAGTTACTGATCACTTGCCTTGATGTGCCAACTCATTTGGGATGAGCCAGAAGAGAGCCTCACTGTGAGGGCTGGGGGACATTTTAATGTGAATGGATCTTAGTGACAGTTAATCAGGAAGACAACTACAGTCACTCTCCCCGAGTCTATTATTCATCACCGCTGCTGCTAGACCACACCTCTCAGCTGCCTCCACCATCCTGTCAGTTTGAAAAACTAAGAGGCGTCTCCTTCCTGTTTAACTTTCTACCACGTCTTACATAATGAGTGTGAAGTTCAGTTTAGAAAGTGGCAGGTTTATGAAAGAGAAGTTTGCTTTAGTTTGCTGCGCACTGGATCAAGGACGGAAATCAGGCAGGCATGGACGCTAGTGCCCCACTAAAAAAAACAGAATAAAACTGTCTCATGTAACCACCTCAGTCAGAACAGATTGGCCTGATCAGGAGAAATTTTCAACCAGATGAAAACCTACTGAAACCTACCTTTCAGTAGGAAAATCTGATCTCCTAATAACCATGTTAACACTTGATCTGATGGTTTCTCTGGTTGAAATAAATCCATTCTTTCTGAGCATTCAGTGTAGAGTTTCCAGGAGTGAAAGTCATGTGCACTTAGCAAAACAACCAGTTGTTCAAAGAAGAGTTGGAAAAAATGAACGAAGCCAGAATCCACGTGGACATGATGATTTGTTGATGATTTGTTTTTATGTGTTCTTTTCCTGGCTATATTCTTTCAGTGGCTGAAGAAGATCCTCACGAAGTAAAAAGTTTAATATCTGAATAATAGCAAAGTTGAGAAATTTCACAATATAAGCAGGACTAAATCATTCCAAACACAAAACTAAAGGGATTATTTTATTCAAAGACGATTCATCCTCGCAGTTAATCGCATCACCGCACAGACCAATAAAACGAGCGTTCTTCCCTCTACAGAGTTTGTGTCTGTTTCTACAGCAGGTCTGCGAAGACAGCGTGGGGAGGAACTGAGGACACAAGCTGAGAAAACATCGAGAGTCCATTAAAACCCAAATCATTTAACACGTCAGAAGACTTCACACTTTCCGAGCCAAAATAAAGGTTCAGCTCACGGCCTGCTAATTCTCTGAAACAGTAGTTCCCAGAATCAATAAATTCCACTGGTCATTCATATAGTAAGTACACGGCTGTATGTACAGTATGTACATGTCACTGCCGCACACACAAGGTTCAGGTCTGTATGTCATGACCGCAGCTACTGGAGTTTAATGTTACCACTGTTTTTATAATAGAAACATGACATTTCAAATGAAATAAGAATTACAAGCGGGTACAGAAAATGAATGAACAAATTAATTAAAAATGACAAAGTGACGTCACTGTAAAGATAAATGCACTATTTAAAAAGTTCTGTTTCCTTTTGGTAAAATTTCAAGAAAAAAAAGAGGACCATGATAAATTGCAGATGCAGAGCTGGTCAACTGGCAAGGCCGGCAAATTCTTGGGGCCCCATGCTAGTATGGAGACACAACCCTGCAATCTCCGTTACATGGCGTGTGCATGACTCTTTAAAATAGTTAAGAATGACATCGGCAAAAGAGGTATCAGTTTTGGAGTGCAAAAATAAAGGGAAAAGAAAGAAAGACAGTGCTAAGTGGAGCAGATAATGAGGATTAATATTAATATTGGACTGAATGCTGCTAGTCTAGCTTTAACTGTGGGGAGAGAGACAGTTGAATAAAATAAGTTGCACCAGCATCACATTATTTTCTTTGTTCTTTCTTTGATGGTTGACATAACTTATAACTGCTAGCAGAGCGGTGCGTGCGGCTCTGTTGTCCGTGATCAAGTGCACTACATACACAGGAGATGATACACCGCTGTCAGTCGACTTATGAGTTTAGCTAGGAGGCTGAAATAATGTAGTTAGTAGCGGTTAAAGTCAGATTAACTTAGCTAAGATAGCAGTGGTGAGTGCCGGCGGGAACGGCCCTCTGGATATTTTTGCCCAGGGCCCCAGTACTCTCTAGAATCTCCTCCGAGCAGACGCGCATATCCCAAACTTCATTCCTTCGAAAGACTTGATCCGGGTATGAAATGAAAATGAAAAGCTCTTATTGTCGTTGTACACAGGATCCGACGACATTGCGAGTTCTCATTACAGTGGTGCTTTAAAATGAACAAATACAAACATACATAAAATACCAATACCAAGCAAAATCACGAACAATCCCACTCACGACATAATGCACCTGAAAAAATGCCCCATCATGTGTGAAATCAAATTGTCTACGGGAAGGAAACGTGGAGCACAAAAAGCCTCTGAAAGGCAGAGGTTTCTAAGAGAGAGAAGTAAGTGTGCGCAGCTTTATTGCTCATAATCAGGAAAGTGATCTCCATTATTGATTGCAGATCAAGGAAAGAGGAAGAGAGCTATTTTATTCTGATTTGCACATTAGTTACTGACCACGAACCTCTTTAAAATACATAGAAATCTCCAGTGGCAATATACTGATTGGAGAACGGCACAGCTTGTTATTGTGTTCATGTTTCGTGTATGTATGTGTTCAAGAGTTCACCAATTTTAAATCTATATCTGTACAAATAATTGAGTAATAGAAAACGTGTCAATGTGGAAAACCCCACTTAATCATCACTTAACCCTTCAGTTTCCCTCCCCTAATGGAGTGCCTCACCCTCTTTTAGCTCAAATCAGCAATTTCCATCTCATCAACAGCCTTTCCAGCTGCAACTACAAAAATCAGGAAGGCAAACAATTGCTGGTTTTACACGGACTCCGCTATTCTACCAATAATCCAAATCAAACGGCCTCATGTAGACAGCCACCTCACACAGAGCAGAGTGGCTCAGTCAGAACATAGCTCTCAATCAGATATAGAAGGGCACTAA
Source organism: Chelon labrosus (assembly GCF_963514085.1). NCBI lineage: Eukaryota > Metazoa > Chordata > Actinopteri > Mugiliformes > Mugilidae > Chelon > Chelon labrosus. The sequence continues at coordinate 21,719,513 of NC_140338.1, read as the reverse complement.
AACTTTTGATAATTCGTTCAATTGGAAAATCTGATCTCCTAATAACCATGTAAACATGTGAAGGTTTCTCTCTGATTGGAATAAATCCATTCTTTCTGAGCAAGTTTATTTCTTTGTTTTGAATGTATCGTATATCTGCGCAGTATTTAAAATAAGTAATATAAAAAGGCATAAAGGAGAAAACTCCACACAATTGTTACTCAGCTCTTTAGTTTCTGTCAGCTCACTGGAGCGTTTTAGCCTCTTTTAACTCAAATCTGCAGTTTCCATCTCAGCCTTTTCCAGCTGCAGTAACAGTTGCTAGTAAGCAAAGTTTGAGGCTAGTTTGTTTTCATGGTGGACTAAACGTATAGCATTTAGGTGTTATGAGAAAATTGCTGCTGTACTCGTAGCAGGCGTGATGCTTGAACACCAGCTGATGAATTGATGAGGAAATAAAATATTCATTGAAAGACAAAGTGCCACAGGAATGAGAATAATCCAATACTTACTTCTGATGTAACAGCCAGGTGATGACTGGATCCACTGAATCTCTTGAAAGTGATGTTTTTAATTACACGAGCATGGGAGCCGTCGACACTTCCGTTCCTTTTCATTTACAGTTCTCTCTTTCCTCCGTTCGAGACAGGAGAGGCAAACTGCTTTATTTCAGGGCCTCTGAATAATTGATGTGTAATGCTGTTGTGAAGTGGAAAGCACCTCATAGTGGCTGCTCCAGCGAGCAAGGGAGACGCGGTGCACCTTTTCAAGCCGCCTTCTGTCCAAAGAACATGGGGAAAGACGAGGGAGAGGGTGGACGGGGGAGAGGAAGGGGAAGACAAAAGAGGAAAATAAAAGGAAACAGAAATTCCCCCTCCCTGGCCAGCGATGTCACTGACATGGCTGACAGTATCCTTCTGGAGGTTAGACAGGAGTGCGACAAAGAGCTGAAAAATAGACCCGACCAGCCTCTCTCTTTCCACCTGAGTTCTCCTGGACACGTTTGTTCGTCTCCCCCGAGCTGCCCCCACCGTTTCTCCCCACCCCCGACAAGATGTTCCTGTTGTGTAGATCTTGTTTAAATGCTTGGAGCTGTTCCGACTAGCAGGAGGCCTGAGACTAAGAGGGAGATTAAAGCAACAATCTCTGCTGGGCTGAGGAGGCGGCTGGAGCAAGGGTAGCTGGAATTTCCATTTTTCAATTTCTCATCATCCAACATTTTTTTCCACAGAGCAATTCATCTGAAAGCCCCCGCCCCCTTTGAGGATAGGACGAAGGCATTCGGTTCACGGCAGTCTGGGAGACAGGCCTCTGTGTGTGTGTTCACAGGAGCAGATGATCTATACTGTATGTACATGTGGATACACAGAAAGTGTTTAAGTAACTGAATTGAAAGAAGCAGCCAAATGCAATGGTGAAAACGAAAACTGAGAAAAAAAAAACAGATCACTGAGATCTGCTCCTCCTATTCATACTATTCATATTCAGCTATAAATATTAATGAAAATGTGCTGCCAATAAGCTTTTAAAGGCCTGGACAGTGACACATATCTGCTGTCCTCAGTCTACTGCTCTGCTAATATGTTATAACTGACAGTACAGGCAGTAACATTACTGCAGTGTAGCATCACGTTACAGTAATGCGATTACTTTCTTACCAAAGGCACGAAAGTAGTAAGGGTCAAGCAGCAAAAGATCAAAGTTGAAGCTTTTTTTCAACCCTGGAAAAAAGACATTTGTGTATCCAGACACACTGATGATGTCTTTAAAAATAGCTACTAGGCTAATGCGTTCCCTGTAAAGGATACAAATTTTTTCATCAGGTATTAACCTCCACTACTATGGCATCCTGCCAGTTTCAGGAAAAGGTTTGATGTAAAAAAGCCACATGAAAAAATAAACAAATATCTGAAACAATGACAGCTGGATTTGTGGGGTTCATTGAAGGCTTTGTGCAACTCATCCAAGCACTTTGTCCATTCTAAAAGACTGGTGTTGTCTGTGATGTGTCATCTGTGGGTCATCGTCTCATGGTGGTGATCCAAGATGGCGCCAGTGTGGCTGGCCAGCCGTCTTTCGGGTCTCCTCGGATCAGTGTTTGCCATTGCTTTGTCCTATGTTGCTGTTACTCCCCTCTGCTGGTATATGAATGCCAAGCTTTTCTTTATATCAGAACATCTCAAGAGATGTTTTTAAAACCAGAGGTGGGTGATCAATCCTTGAGCCTCCCACCGTTCCTGTCAGCCATACCGGCCTACCTGCTCCACTCACCTTCTGTCACTTTGTGCTTACCTGAGATCCGACTGTTGGACGGATCCCAATCTCCTTTCGAGTGGATTTTCTGTGACTTGCCGACCACTAAGGCAGTGGATCGTTCCAGTTCACCTGGCTGTGGGCCTGCTTCATCTGTCAGTGAAGTCCCTTCTTCCCAGACGGAGTTGGGTGCGCTGCTGTGGCGTGGATCATGACAGTCGTCGTTCACTGGGCCACGCCTCTGCATCAGCCCATGAGGAGTTGACTCTTGGTTTGGCTCTCATTAATGCTAGATCACGAGCAAATAAGAGTTTCTTGCTAAAGGATTTCTTCACCTTGTGTAAACTTGACTTGCTTCTGATGGAGACCTTGCTCCATGCCGGTGAGTCCATCCCATTCTCCAAACTCCTTCCGCCTGATTGTTTCTCAGCTCCCCATGGACCACTGGCAAAGGTGGGGGGCTGGCGTCTGTATTCAGATCTAGCTTCCAATGTTGACAGTCACCCTGCTACTCATTTTCCAGCTTTGAGCTACAGACATTGATCTATCGTCCACCAAAATTCAACAAGGATTTTATATAGGACTTTGCGGATTCGTTGGCGGGGATGAGAGTGAATTACGATCGGTTCTTAATTGCTGGTGATGTTAATATGTATGCTGTGAATCCAGACCTCTGGTCAAAACTCATTGACTCTTCTAACCTCACTCAGTCGGTCACTGGCCCCACACAGGAAAAGGGACACACACTGGACCTTGTGCTGTTCTTTGGCCTGAATTTATCTGTAGGTGAAATTTGTGACATACGTAGTTGTGACCATTTTGCTGTATTATTTACTGTTACGCTCTCGTGTCCTCAAGTTAAACAAAGCGCCCCCGCCCGGCGCATGAGCACAATTAACCGCTTGACGGCGCCAAAGTTCTCTTCAGCTTTCAACGACTCTGTGCTCCATACTCGTGACCACTATCATGATCTCGGATCACTTTCAGGTTTCACTGGACTGAGAAACAGCCTACTGGAGTACCAGAAAGCCGGTAAACCTGCAAATCTTGTATCCAGTAATAAACCTCAGTTTCTTTTTAACACTCTTAACTCTCTTATAAATCCCTGACTCCACTTGTATTGTGCCTTCACCTAAGCTTTGTGAGGAATTTCTTAAATTTTTTAAATTTTTGCTATCAGGTCCTTCTGCCTGTGCCTCAGACCCTGCTAATTTCCCCCGTATACCCGGTTGTCTTTGAGATTTTTGAGCAGGTGTCTCTGTCCTTTTTAACTGAAATAGTCCAGCAGTTGCGGACTGTTTCAGTTTAGCTAAGTTAACTTATACGTATATTTAACAGGAATTGTTGATTTACTTGTATTGTTCTGCTTGTACAGTGCGGTTGTTGACTGAGGTTGTTTTTAAATGTGCTCTAGAAATAAACTTGACTTGTCCACCTGGAACTCGCATGACTACTGTCTGAAGATGTGAATGGGGTAGTATGTACAGTCAGTGGCAGCATGTTGAGGCAATGTGCCACTCAACTACGGATCATCATGACCCAGCTCTTTCAGTCACTTCTGTATGTCAACCTACTCCACTTTGCCAGTAAAGTGATTTGTTGTTAATGCCTGCTGGACGCACAGATGTAATTTTACCCTTACAGAGCTCAGCAGAAGAAGAAATTACTATTAAATCCCCAAAGGTCAAGTCTTGTGTGTTTGTTTAAACAGTTTGCATCTGAACTCCAGTGTCTTATTTTTCACTCAACTGAACACGAACAAGGACAGACTGGAGTAATATTTCAGGACAGGATCCTATTTGTTAGCTCAGGCCAATGGTCAGCAACCACAGTACAGTGTAATCATTTTGTTGAGATATGTTTTTTTATTTTGGCCAGTAGGACCGAAATTACATGAGCGCTGACTAAGCAGCAGGGCTGAAAAAAACAATGCTGACAATAAAGTGACAAACCCTGCAGCTTCCTATAGCTCTCTATGTTAAAATGTCAGCAGAAATAAACATATTTACATGCTGGTACAAAAAAAACAAACTGTTTTGGTCTCCATTTCTATGTTTGTGACAACTGTATGGGGAGAATATTTGTAGAAGTCACCTGTTTAAATTCTATTAATGCTTACAGTTATGGTGAATTAAGGGTGTGGCTGCTTTGAGTGACAGGTAGCTTCCCCCAAAGGTTGCTGCCTTTCTACTTCAGCATCTCCACTGACACTCCACCTCTTTGACCATTTTTTAATTCGCTGGGAGATAGGTGGAGTCAGGCACTGTCAAGATGGAGACGGCCGGAAGAACAATCCTAAGCTTCAAAACTGTGCTTCAGGCAACATGTGGGTTGCATCACAGATGGTTTGTCCATCTGGATTTAGATTCAATGGTATCGTCTCCCACAGGGGAGGAGTTGGAGGGGTCCAGGGAATGAGGAATGTGTAACGATTATCCTTGGTTCTTGTCGAAAGTCCTGCAGGTTGTGCAGTGGAGCATCACTTACACCCATGATGACACCCCTGTGCTCCTTTTGCTTTTATTAGCTTGTGCACCCAGAACTCTAAACTGATCCCTGAACTAAAGACGAATCCCAAACTAACTGAAGTTTGCAGAACTGGTTTCAGTGGAATAACGTATTTTAGGTTAATAATGTTGGCTTATGTTGTATAATTGTTATTTTCTTTTTCTCTTTTGATCTCCTACTTTGGTCACGTACTGTATTCATGGTCTCTCTGGGTACTCCGGCTTCCTCCCACCATCCAAATGCATGTCAGGTTAATTGGGGATTCTAAATTGGTGTGTGAATGGTTGTCTGTATCTCTGTGTTAGCCCTGTGATAGACTGGCGACCTGTCCAGGGTTTACCCCGCCTCTCGCCCGATGACAGCTGGGATAGGCTCCTATTGACCATTTTGACCAATTCAGTGTTCTACTGGGAAACCTTTGGACGTGGCATTCATGTGGATGTTACTTAGACATGTACCACCCACTTAAACACTCCTTGATGGCAGCAGCCATCCCCAGCAGGATGCAGCCTGACACAGACACACACAAAAACAGTTTAGGAACAACTCAAAAAAACATGAAAAACAGCACAAGGTGTTGACCTGGCCTCCAAATTCACTAGATCCCAAGCTGATGAAGTATCTGTGGGATGATCCACAGAGGCCCCTCACCTCAACCCAAAAACCCCTACTAACAGCATTATGTTGCCAGACACCACAGGACACCCTCAGAAAGCCCTTGTCCATTCTCTGAACAGTTTTGGAGGCACATGGGAGACGTACACAATATTAGAAAGGTAGTCATAATGTTATGCCTGATCATTGTATGTCACTTAGTGACAGAGCTGATAACTGTTGATGATGATGATGATGATGATGATGATGATGATCTGCAGTAAACATGACTGTGTTGTTACCAAATGGTGTTGTCATTGTTGCTGCTGTACCGATGCTCAAAAAACTGACACTTTAAAATGGAAAATAAGGTGATCTACAACCAGAGAAAAGTGTTCTTTTTTCGGAAAATCAGCAGCCAATGCTATCATCACATACATGAGCACTTTGTGTTTGCTCTGGTGGAAACTTGCAACAAAGATTCTGATGAAAAATCTTGCTGATTACCAATCACTGCTGACACAAACGTGGGAGGAATAAGTGAACGATAGCAATGTTGTCACTGCGTCCACCCTGATATTGTCTCCGTGTAGAATTGCCATTCAAGCATCTTACCGGAGGATGAAGATGATAAGTGATGTCAGTGTTTTGTCTCAACTCTGTAACAGAGCTTTGTGAGCTATTGCAGACCTTCTAAACAACCCATCCCTGATGGTGGCACAATCACATCATCCGAAATCAATGTCTGATTGTGACATTCACAGCATCGGGATGTGAAGTTGTATTGAGAGAATGCTCTTCTTCGGCACACAATCTGCACTGGCAGACGGCAACAGGAAGTCAAACTCTTTAAACAAATGTCGTGTTACTGCCAGGAAGATCTCTGTGTTCCTTCACCATCTCGCTGGTCTTACACTGTACTGTATCCTCCCCTCTCTCTGCAGCCCTAAGCAGCACTTGCTAATTATCGCAGTTAGATGGTAGGTGTCAAGCAGCACAGAAGATTTGGCATGGCACCTTCCGCTTCACCTTCCATTAGACGCTTGTGTACAATTAACTGCTTTAAATTGTTCCTCTGATCTGCTTTTAATTTGGTTTGCTTGGTCGTTTACAACAGAGCATTCCATAGTGACACCACTACACTGGGTCTGGGTAGAGCCTGGAAATATTCCATCAGGAACTATAATGATAATCAGTGTATGACTCGGAGGAATGTTGATTTATTCTGATTTGGGAACAACGCATTAACCAGTTTGCACAACCTTCCTTTCAATTTCCTTGCATTACTGATTTTAATATGGCCTTTGATAACAAAGCTCGGCGAGAGTGCACAGCAGGGATTTCATTGTGAAGGAAAAGTGATGGATTCATTTTCACAGGCAGTTGAGGGATCAGTCTTAATTATCTCAGGTTCTGGCCTTTGATCTGATGCCTGCCCGTGTCTCTTGGCGCCTCAGGTGTCTTTACACATCATATTGAATGTATTTCAAGTGTGTGCTTTTGGGTTGGTGTCTTTGTGAGGACCAAGTGTCCTAGTTAATGAGAAATAGTTGTTGGTTGTCCAAGTGAAATCAAGGTTATTTCTGGAATATAGGTGAGGTCTCTGACTGCATTTAGGGCAAAGGAACAGGGGTTTGAATTAAAATGAGGGAAATGAAATATTAGGGGTAGGATTTTGGTTTCAGGGTGACAGAAACTGAGCAAATACTCATAGTCTCTAAAAAGTCTTTAAAGGGGAACTACGTTTTTTTACAACCTGGACCTTATTTCTGGCATAAAATAAGATCGTTTACTAACCCATATAACTTTGGTGTCATTTGGAGTCATGCGGACGATATTTAGATCCGCGTATATCCATATAGTGGGAGTGACTGGGGCACCAGAACGCATCCCCTCTAAATAACGCATTATCTGCCACGAAACTCAAACTAATTTCACCACTATTTTGTTATCGTACTATAGTGCTATTCCCCGTTGAGTCCGGAGTTACCTGTTATCTATTTGCGGATGTGCAGCGGTTTGTTGTTCTTCGGCCAGCTGTTCCTCTCTCTGCCTCCGCATCCTCCTTTCAACGAGCTCCTCATCCGTATACTCTGGCTCAAAACTGTAAGGATGTCCATCATAAACAAAGTCGTCGCCCACAACCTCAGAATCTGAAAAATATTCAGCCGTCTTGCAAAAAACTAGCAGTAGCAAATTACAGGTAAATGGGTAAAATGACACCAAAGTTATACGGGTGAGTAGACGATCGTATTTTATGCCAGAAATAAGGTCCAGGTTGAAAAAAACGGTAGTTCCCCTTTAAAGTCTATACAACAGCAGGGTCCAGCTGATAAAGTAAGCAGGAAAACCCATCAACCCTTTTAACAATTTAATATTAATGATTCTCAGTTCAACAAAGCAACAGACAAATAGTGGTGTTTGATTGTGTTTATGCAAAAACAAAACAAAAAAAACAACAGCACAACGGTAAATGCATGCAAATGAAGTCAAAAAACTTGAGATTAATGCATGAGACTCTTGGTTCCTGCTGAAACTCGGCATGGATATTAATGCAAGGTCTGAACGGTGCCTGAGGAATCCAATCATGTGTGGCTGGCTCAAAGTACTGGTGTGAACACACTCAAGACTCAGGAGGAGGTATGCATCAGCAGGGGTTCTCTTGCACAAGTGGAGTTTTGCCTTATTCGGTTACAAAAGCTTTTATAAATGACACCTGAGAAGGTAAGCACCATAAGTGGTCTGTTCATTAAGCTTTTAAGCCCGTAAGAGCCTTTTAAAAGGTTCTCATTGTAGTTGTTAACTAAGCAAACAATACATCAATCTAAACAATAATTAACAAATGAAATTATGTCATGTGAGTTGTCGTGTCAGTAGTCATGTGGTTCTGATGCAGCGGCCTGATCCATTAGAGACGGGAGCTGTTAGAATATTCTACTGCACCGCAAATGATCTCACTGTTAATTTGCATACGGAGAGCAAAACAGAGATTGGATCTCAAAAGCTGGCTGGGGACGCATGAAGAGACGCATTTTAAAGCCAGGTGTGGCCGCCCACAGGTACTTAAAGCTGACCACTCGTGATCGGAGTGAACAAGTCAGATGTTGATGTTCTCAGGATTTGACTGCAGTCCTGCATGTCTTGTGCCGCTGTGGCTGTCTGCTGAGCCAAATGTGTGGCTACGATGTTGTTGCTCAGAAACCTGCTGATGATAGCTTTACGCAAACACCATGTTCAGTTTCTTTATCTGTCTCTTACAAAACTGCCTCTTATCGCTTATTGCTGCTTTTGAAATCAAAATTAGGTAACCAACCACCCCACCCCACCCATCATGTGAGACAGCCCGACTCCAACTAGTTTATCTTAGTGACTTCAAACTTTTTCTATACAACAGAACAATAACACAGACAGATTGTCCCTTGACATTTCCAGAGTCCTCGTGATCCTTAACTTAGATTATTATTATTATTTCAGATAATAAAACCATCTATTCCAAACAATATTCCTTACAGAAATTCTTACCAGATTCACCTAAAATTTTTATTTCTTCCAGTAGTTATCACAATTCTCAGTGTTGTGTCTCAAAGATAAAGTCAGTTATTCCATAATATAAACTTCCTGAATTGTAGCTATCCATTCAATAATTGCATAATTGTTGGAGTCTCCCTACTCAGCCATTTCCTGGTTATTGTTTTTTTTTTTGCTAATAATTGTAATATATATCTGTCCTGTCTTTTTAGTCCAGTAGGTACGTTTCTCAGATACACAAGACTAAAATCAAGCTCTGAACACATTATTGATCTGACCTCAGCTGTCACATCCACTCAATAAGAAGAATTTTTTGGGGACTATTTGGTTTGTGATTTCTTTGTCTTGAGAGTTATAAAAAAAACAAAAAAACAACTTGTCTAGATGTTTCTTTGTCGGGTTCCGTCTCCCAATAAAGGTTAAAGAGGTATAATAAATGTTAGTATAGCTTTGTTCTAGTTTCATCTCCAAAAAAGCATCCAGAAACCAGTCGGATGAGTGGTGAAACGTCAAGTCGCCTTTTTTTAAACTCTTTTTTGGATAAAACATGACCTTGATGACTGAACCTTCACAGACTTCTAGCTTCATCCACTTCGCTCCACATTTAGGATCACACCAACATATCGGATGGCGTAGCAGTCCGACTCTGTAATACTCTTCCAGGCAGGCTAAAGCCATCCAGACCATATTTTTGGGAAGTAGATATCAATGTATTCCACTCATTACATTTCTTAGGGGGCACTTCAACAGGCAATGATTGAAAAAGATAAAGCATATAATAAATCGTAAGTAATATATTCATCTCAATAATCTCTTTGCGATCATACATTCACTGGTGATAATAACCAATGGTTTAAGTCTGCTCTGATATCAGCTGGTATAGAGAGTAATTTTGTTCAAAAATGGTGAGTATATCCTTTCCGTATTCACACTCCTAGATACGATTGTTATTTTTCCATTTAAATTCACACATTTTATAGGCGATTTCCTGTGGTTTACAGTTGAAGGTAAGAATTTAAGTTTTCTGCAGGTTTAGTTCATAGCCATGGACCAAATTGTAAAGATAATGAATTAGGCAATTAGGATCAGTGAAGGTCAGAAGGACGTCATCCACATAAGAATCTCTTTCGAGAGATGTAGTTTTAAATAAACCCCCATTTATTTTGATTCTAGTTGTAGGAGAACAGTATATGGACTTCAGACATCCAATTACCCAGTGATTCAACCTAAAACATTTGTGAAAAAAATAAATATAATTATTCCCAGCTAACTCAAAGGCCTTCTCGGCATCAAGATGGTTTTCCACTATTGTTTCTCATGAGGTCAGTAATATGGGGAGTCTGCTGTTGGGCCTGGGTACTAAGGCACTCAGTATTGGGGTTTGGCTATCATGAATTATTAATAATTATCAAAAATAATTATTTATTATTAAATAATTGGATCTGAATTACTAGATCACCTCGGGGCACCACCCTTCTAGGAAGGGAAAAGATAGCCAATTAATCAAAACAGTCTCATAAAGTATACTAAATTGTCAATTTGGAGTTCGGATTAATAATTAACTTAATAACTATAACCAAAATTACCACGTTAACAACTAGTTACAGTTGAAGGAATTTGGAGTTCTTGGCAGTGTAGAGGTTGGCAATATTCACTCTTGTGCAATATTAAACAGACAGGCATGTTTAAAAGACATTTATTAACAAGAATAAAAGTAAACATACATTCTACCTACAGTCTACTCTATACAGGTGTGTGTGTGTGTGTGTGTGTGTGTGCGTGCCAAAATGGCCGCTGGTTGTGGGTGTGTCAAGATGGCCGCCGGTTGTGGGCGTGTCAAGATGGCTCCTTGGAGTCCTTTGAAGTGGCTTGTTAGCAGCTCGGTGCTAACTAGCCGTGTGGCTCCTGTTGTTTGGGAGTTTAGCCTGCAAACCTTCTGTTTGTTGGCTAAAAGATCTGGTGTAGATTCCTCACCAGGATCTCGCTTCGCTGCTGTAAGGAGAACAGGCCTGGCACCCAGCTGCAGCCGAGCAGCTGGGGGTCTCCACGTGGAGGTGTGGAGTTGTAGAGGGTAAGAGGATAAGAGGATAAGAGAGAGAACACTGGCAAAACAGCGCATTTTATATGACCTGATGACCTCAGAGGTCACATGCCACTGTCAGCCAGTGAACTGCTTGGTCAGTTTCACACCTGGAGGATTGTGGGACATACAGTTCTGGTGCTTCCCTTTGTTTCCAAGACAAAGGCAGCCATGTGGTTAACTTGATTATGCGTGGTGAGCATCCATAGCTCACCACCAGGTTCAGATCCCAACACTGCCATACATCAGCCTGGGTCAGTTTTGCAATGGTTGTGCATGTATTGATGTAATTATTCTATAATCAATAGCTATAGCCTTATACATTTCCTAGGTTATTTTCTTATTCTGCTCTGTTCCTACCAACGGCGAATCTAATGATGTTAGAAACGTCTATACAGTTGCTGATTCAGCCACCCAAGGCAGGGCATATAATACCGTGTAATATGTTTCAAAAATATTTTGTATTTGTTGTGGTTCGTAACGCATCTCACTGGTCCAAGGGTGTTTCACCCTCTGTATAAATCTCTCTGCTTGTTGTTTGCATATCCTCCGTGCTAGTGATTTTTATTTATTTATTTATTTATTTTTTAATTTGGGGCTATTCTCACAGAAATTCTTTTTAATTAACATAGCCGTTTTCTCTAACTGCTTTTCATATAGACCATTTAGAGTTGGTTTAGTATCTAGGATGTGGTGCACGTTGCCTTCCAAATGTTTGCTCTCTAAATTTTTTAATTAAGTAATTTATTTGTTTCTCTTTCTTTTTTCTTCTGAGCTGAACACATTATGAATTTACCTCTAATGATCCCTTTGCAGTATCCCACAACACGCTGGGGGAGAGTGCTCCATTGTTGTTACATGACATCCTTTAATTTCTTTCTTTTCATACGGTTGACACGGACGGTTAGTCAGAAGGCTTGTGTTAACTCTCCATAAAGTATTCTTGGGTTTGTTATCTAAATGTAGTGTTAGATATAACGCTGCACGGTCAGAAATATCCCATACCTCAATTTCACATTTCATAGTCCTGTGTCTATCTGATTTAAATACAAAAAAAGTAATCAGTTCGTGAGTACACTGGTAAAACGCTTATCAGATGGATGTAATTCCACCCATATGTCTACTCTGCCTGTTTCTTTGATACATTTTCTTTTAACATTATAACGCTTCTTTTTTTCTCGTTTTTTGAAAAACCCAATTTTTCATAGCTTACCATGTGCAGTATTTGAGAGGTGTGTCTTGTGCCAAAAAATTATCTTAGTGTTTCTTGTTTTTCCCTTTTCATTTTTTTTTTTTTTATTTCTTTTTACCCGATTATTTAACCCATTCAATGCCCCTACAGTAACACTTTAGTGTTAACATTTTTAATTTCCAAGTATTACAATGAGTGCCCTATAAAGCAGGGATTCCCAAAGTGTAGTGCGCGCACTCCTGGGGGTGCGTGAACTGCCTCTAGGGGGTGCGCGAGATGAAAAATGCAATGGCGGAGAAGAAGTTATCTTATATGCGCAACTAACTGAGCCAGCTGCGCTGCACGGAAAATCGTCAGATGGATCCTCATTTTTTTTATTCTGTTCCTGAGCCTATGCTCTTTGTTATTTATGTTGTGGGTCGTGTGTAACTTTACTACAATTTTATTCAAATTACTGGCGTTCTAATTTTATTTCCATAACCGCTGTGTTATGATGACAGGGTTGTGTTAGCTCCACGGTCATTTAAAGTTGCTGTAATTTTTGTTTAATGCGGCTGAAAATATTATCCATATTTCCCCCAACTTATGCTTTCTGCCTCTGAGCCTGAGCCTGTCATCTATCCCCTTTGCTCTTAAAAGTGAAAGCTTGTGCGTAACTTTGTCTCATTATATTGAAAATGTGTGTTTCAGTGTTTCAGTTTAATTCAAATGCGAGAGCTCGTTGTTGTGATCGGGATTTTTTTTTAATAACTTGAGCATGATTAAACATGCTGCCTCTAATATGGCTATAAAAAAAAAAGCTTGTTTCGTATTTTTTTTTTTTTTTAAAGGTGTGGGGAATTGGGGGTGTGTCATCGCGGTGGGGATATAGAAGGGGGTGCGCGGACAAAAAAGTTTGGGAACCGCTGCTATAAAGGGTTACGAGTGATTATTCTGGATTCTTGGTAAACCATTTCACTCAACAGCAAATGCGATTTCCTGGGTTGTTTGGCGTGAACACTAGAACCTCTGTCTGTACAGGAGTCTAAACATATAAATACACATAATAGGGACTTTCATATTTTAAGTAACTTCTAAGAAGAAGCCACGTATGGTCCTCTTCCAGTGTGACCTTACATCTCTGACCGATTGGAGTCAGTATGGTACACATAGGAGAAGGCAAACAGAAATAATTAGTGGACCGAGATGTGTGGTCTATTTCAGTGTATAAACCTTACTATAGGAAAGAAACTGTGGAATCTTACCAGCCTCTTTAAAATTTGCTCTTTCGATTATAATACACAGGGGTTCTCACACACGGTCCTCACAATGCCTTTTTCCATTGAAGTTGTTTCGACCGTATCGTGGGTGAACCCTTCGCAGGTGGATCTGCTCCAGAATCGTCCAGGATTATTACCCTTTTCTTCAAGTCGTCCATCACTTCAGGTGCGCTGTTTTAATTAGCTGCACCAGTGTCAAAAAACACTGAGCTTTGCCGGGTAAAGTGCCTGGAACCGGAGTCCTTTCTCTTTAAGCTCTTTTGATGATGGAATAAGCCTTCCTTTTCAAGTATTTTCAAATACACTCTCCTCGTTTTTTTTTTCCCCATGCAGCGCGAAGGACCAGTTCTTTTGTTTTGTACTCCAGAAAACAGACCATTGACCTTGGGTTGGAGCCCTGTGGTAGTTTGGGCCAGAGAGACCGATGGCAGCGCTGAATACCGAGGGCCACGTCCAGAAGGGGCTGCTCACTTTTAGTTCCTGTATGTTGTCTCTTTGGTCCCCTCCGAAATTCCATGGATGCAAATGTTATTTCTCTGTGAATGGGCCTCCAGGTCCGTAAACTGGGCTTAAATATTCTCCTGTGACACGGGAAAACAGATATTTAGCTTCGGGCACTCCATTCCTCCACATCTGCTACTCTTTGCTCCATCTCCTTGACTCTCTAACATATTATTAGCCAGTAATGATGGCGTTTAGTTTCAGGCTAACTTCTCCCCCCGATGTCCAAGACTTCTTTCTTTAACTGTCACATCGTTTTCACATCAGAGTGAACTGCTTGTGCTGTATCTCTGTGATAATGTTTCCTTAGCTTGTTTGCCAACACTGTCCCTGGTGTTTCCACTTTCAGCCACTGAGTTGTTGTTTGTCCTCAGATTGTGTTGCAATTATCCTCTAGCGTTTCTTTTGTTTCCCCTTTTCATACTATTAAAAATTGTAACCGAAAACGCCTGACTCTCTGGAAGCCACCAACTTCAGCTGCTGCTTGTTTCTATGCCATACCGGAAGTCCTTAGTGACAAGTAGTTTGTGTTAGCTTTTGGCTGAAGCCCTGGTTGTCCTCTTAGTGCCTTTCAATCAGGTTTATACAATGTCTACGACGTCATAATGAAGCATGATGAAGCCTAAGTAATGAGGTAGCAGTGAAAGGGCCTTGTATTGCTTTTCCCAAGCCCTTTAACACAGAGCCCTGACCTTTTTAACGAGCAGAATTAATTGGGCCAGGCTAACCTTTTAGAGCCTAGCAGTGAAATAAAACCAGCGTTCCCGGGTCGCCTCATTATACCACACTAGCTTTGGAGTGTGAGTGCTCTTTTTCCCCCTGTAGTTTGGGGATGCACAGAAGCCAGTCAGCGACTCAGATGGGGAATAACTTTCAGGTCAGTCCAATTGAGCCTGATGCTCCAAGCCTTGACTTTTACTCTCTCCAGTTGAGGGGGTGTGCTACTGTTCACTCTCAGGGAGTACGACACAGCGTGTGGAGTATAGTGCATCTAAATTGTTTGCATAGGACACAGCAGTAGAGTTCTGGTTTTTAGAAGACATGTATTCAGTAGTGTATTTTTGAACCCAGTTGTATTGGTCCTTGTGTCCATGGTCCATCATTAAGCAACTATCCAGTCTTGGTCCAGGAATTTATGGGAAGGCACACAGACAATGACAGAAACATGAATTGTATGTATTACTAGAGTATAAAATGGAACAAGATTTAATTTTAAGACCAACATGCATATGAAAACTGGTTCGGAACAGGGACAGACTAAATGAAGGTCTTTCTACTATGACTTTAATGAAGGTGGTGTACCACCAGGTAACAGACGAACAAGAAACAAAAGTCCTCCCTTAAATGCCTTTGTCACTTGCTGATTTTTTTTTATGTTTTGCGTCACAATTTTTTCTCAATCTCTGCTTAGTTTAAGAATACACTCCGCTTTAAAATGTCATATACTACACAGTGAAAACACTATTATGTTTTAAAAAAAGTTGTGATAAAGGATACAAATTGCAGCTAAATTTTCTTTTACTATTACCATTTTACAAAACTCTTGTGACGGCTACCTGCTACTAGGGCCTGTTTTGTGTTTCCCCCTTGTCTTGTCTTGTCTGTTTCTGCAGGTCTCATTTTGGGCAATTGGGAGACCTGGCCAGTCTCCCTGAGCCTATAAGATCTGGCAGTCACGATCCTCATACGCTCTCTGATCTTTGACCAGGATTCCTCCAGCATGGGTTTTTGTTCTGTTGGCTTCGGCCTATTTGTTTTATGTTAACGCCTTTCAACAATACACATACACTATCATGCACCCATCGACAGACACACTGATACTCACACTCAAACCGCGTTAATTCTTATGTTTTTTTTTTATTTTTTGTTTAAATAAATCAGTTAACCTTTATGTTAAAACTGCATTTCTCTGTTTTTCGTCATGGCTTACGAGCCAGGTCATGACACTCTGCAGAGACTGGACTGAAAGGACATAACATTCAACTTCTGATGTAATATCAGAGAGCGCTGCATTTTGCCATACCCTCATTTTTTTCTTCAGATTTCTAAAGCTATGATTCTCTGCCAGAATACGACTTCAGATCAAGTTGTTCCCCTAGGAATAACAGTTTGAGTATCTTGGAAGATTGTTTACAAGAAAGTATGAGCATAACAGGCTGATTGGAGTTGTAACGTTCTGCCATTGTACCAGACTCCCGTGATTTGTTTAACCCATAAACTCCCTTCTGTAGAGGTCTCTCAAGCAAATCCACCTGTGGATGCTGTAAATCTGCCTGGAGGGATTATATGTCTCATTTGGCTTGGCGTTAAATGTATTTACTCGGTTCCTAGTCAATACTAAGAAAAATTGGCATGTTTGAATCATTGCCTGGATATAAAGATGGATGAAGTGAAGCTGCGACAGCTGGCTGACGTAGAGGCAGAAGACATCAACGTGTCACCCAAAGCCCTTAATGCTGCAAAACTTTAAGCCTTCATGAAGTTGTCATGAATGGAGAAATTAGCTATAGAGACTAAAACTACAATTAAAATTGCAGTAAATTTGGACATTTTAACATGGCAGTCTCTGGCAATTGATCATTGACTGACTTTTGGAGCCGGCCTCAAGTGGGCATTAGAGGAACCGGAGTTTTGGGCATTTTTAAATCGTGGAGTTTGGTGCCTGGTTTAAATGGATCAGGATTGCCTGAAATAAGACTGATCCCTCTTTGCATCACTTTATCGATTTTGTTCCTCCCAGTCTGTCACTGCCGGTCGTGTCAGCTGTCATCAGTATTTTGTGAGTAACTTGGCAAACGGCCAAGACCTTAGTTGCATCCTCGACCAGCGTTTTTCAACCACTGCCGTGGCACACTAGTGTGCCATGAGAGATCATCAGGTGTGCCGTGGGAAATTATCCAATTTCACCTAATTGATCTAAAAAACATTTTATGAAAAGGAATTAATTACTATCTGGAAATAATATGCCATTGTCAAGTGTCTGTGTATACAGTACATACATACATACATACATATATATACATATATAGTATATAAGACTTTTTTCTTTGTGTTTATTTGATTCCTATTCAAGACACTTTGACAAGAATGACTTTATATTGTTAATATAGGCTACAGAGTTTAATTTTTTTTTAACATTTTCGGTTGGTGCCTTGTGATTTTTTTCAATGAAAAAAAATGTACCTTGGCTCAAAAAAGGTTGAAAAACACTGTCCTAGACTGTGGCTGCTCAGGCACAAGAGTCTAGCATTGCAGCTTGAAAGATAACTAGAGGCCATGGTTCACCGGCTCCGTCGCTGGCTGCTGATGGAGAAAGACTAGTTGTGATCATAACTGACTGATTTTGCTTTGGTTGCTAGATTGTGTCTTTGAGACATTCGTTTAGAATGGGTGTAATACTAAACACATGCAGCGTCAGTGTATGTGTGCAGTGTGTTGACATGGTTGTGCTGGCATAGTGTTGTACTGAACCAGAGTGTTGCTGAAATCCCGCTGTGTGTTGGTAACACATCTGCCATATCTGATAAAAGTACTGTGGCTTTTCACTCTGTGTGGTTTGACAACACTTTCTTCCTTAATTTACAGAACTGTCAGGCCAGAAATATCCATAGCACCCGTACATTCAACTACTAATGCAAGAGCCAGGCAGAGCAGCTGCAGCAGTTGCCACAGCCTCTCTCCTTTTTATTGTATCTGTATTCCCCAAACTTGTGGATTAGGCAGTTTTCACTACACCAACACACCAACTGTGACTGTTACGCAAAAGAGCGTAAAATAGTACAGAATAAAAATTTCCCACTGTGACAGTTTGGCGGCTGTCTCTACTCATTGTTCATCGTAACAATTGCTTGTGAGCTTAAAGAAGCACCAGTCTGAAGGAGCGTAGAGGCTAACAGCAATGAGGCAACAAAAGACCATGAATGTTAATGACATTCAGTGAGTTGTAGCGATGATTTGGCGATTTGGTTCTATGCTGACCTAATCCCAGCTTTGAGGGTTATCCCAAACCTCTACCGCAAGGAAACTCTGCCCACGTCTTTGGTTCCGAACACCAGATTCACCATGCTGATAGCAGGCGGTGCTGCTAAATCTAATTCTCTTCAAATAGAGAGCAATGACAACAAGAGGAGAAGTAGTTCCATCCATACACTAGCAATATTTTTATGTTTTCACTTGGAAACATTTGGTGATGAAAATGTTCAAGAGGGTTACCCTGGCAACCACAGCCTGGAAAAATCAACTAGCAATCAACAGTCTGCTACAGACGTGGACGACGAGAGAATCACTTGATATGCAGAGAGAGAGAGAGAGAGAGAGAGATTAGGACTGCTGTAGAACTGTGACTGCAGAGTTTGATAACGAAAAGCTTCAAGTTAAGTTTTAAGTGTCATTTCAACGTGTCAGATACATGTTCAATCAGCGTTTAAGTAATATGTAATAGTAAAAGACTGATTAGGACTGAAAAAAACTGGGAAATGCAATCAAATCTCCTGCAACTGTGGTGCTTTAACGGTGGTACCTTCCTCCTTCTCAGAAAACAGCGACTTTGGTGAACCTGACCTTCTACGAGTTAAAGCAGGGAGAACATGTTTTCTATTAAATTTGACAGTATATTAGTAGACAGACAAAATACATAATGTGTGAAAGAGAGGAACAAAGCATGGCTTTGAACCCGCATGAGTTTATAGGATACCCATGTGTTTTAAGCAGTCCCTGAAAACTTCACGAAAATGTGACCATCTCAAAGTTCCTGTTGAAAGCGTCAGCAAAGAAAGAAGAAGAAAAAAAAAAAAAAAGTAGTGACATAACAAGACCTGACGAGATGTCACTGCTTTGCCCTTTCAACATGTCACACGGAGGAAGAAGTAAAATTTCTGCTGTCTCTTAGGATACAAAGCCACCTGCCTACGACCTTGACTTGCATGCGGCTCCCTTGCACAGACAAAACTGTCAAGAACATTATCACTGTGGCTGCTAGTAGAAACTACAATTAATGTTTACAAGCAACTCAAAATGTATTTCATCCATACAGGTTTTCTTAAAATCGCCTGCAACATTTAACAACATCCGCTTTAACTGGTTTCTGTAACTACAGTTTCACGTAGACTCATCCCAGACCATCTGAGCTGGGTTAAGATGCCTGATTGTGCCCGTCAGGTCTCCTGATGTAGCAATCTAAACAGGCTCCCAGAGCCTGGAGGTATGTTTCAGCTCATTGTCCTGCTGAAACCACCAATAATGGTAGCCATGCTGGCTCAGTGTTGCCTTGAATTCCTCCCCACACCATCAGAGATCCCCCTCCATGCTTCATGGTAGGAACCACATCCATCAGTTCAAAATCTGCCAGCTGGTCTCATCAGACTAAAGTCCATATTCCCTCTGGTCTAATGTCCATTCCCTGTGTGTCATGGTCCAAGCAGTTCTGCTCTTCTTCTTTGAAGTTTCTTTGCAATTCCCCCACTGTCTCCTCTAAAAGCTGATGTTGAGATTCATTATCTTATGAACTCTTGGTCCTCCTTTCCTGAGGCAGACCTCATCAGAGACACTTTCAACACAGACAAAGAAGAACATTTCTGCAAATGTTCTGGACTGACTGACCTTCATGCCTTAAGGTCCTTATGGACTGTTGTTTCTCTTCTTGCCATGATATGTACTACATCGACACAACACAGTTGATTCTATAATAAGGAATTCCTCCAGTTTACTTTGGACGAGGCCAGTCTGTTGAAGCTGGTTGAAATATCGTCATGTCATGTCATGATGAATCTAAGCTGCAGGAATATGAACTATGGCTAGTTGCTTTTTTACACCTTTTCATAGTTCTGATGTCTTAGGTTTCATTTTATAACTTGTTAAAGGATAGAAGGATGTAAGGATAAACCATTTCAGTGACTTGGCATGTTCAAACTTCCAACTAATGCTGGATATACCACATATCCATTATAGCAAAAAAGGTACTAGGTTTTCTCCTTTTATTTTCTGGTCTGTGCAACTCGGCATGTAAGTGCTCAAATCTAAATTCAGGTTATTTGAGAAACCAGGCCAAAGAATCTCTCTATTCAGCCAATCTGAAACACAACCAGCAGTCCACAAAGGCAGTGTTCTGTGAATTCCACCTCATCCTCACAGCAGAGTGTAGCTGATATTGTCTGCACTGATCATTTACACTGAGAAGACACCAACCCAAAGAAGTGGGGACTGATTTGTCTAGAGGCCAAGCATGTTGGTGCTGCACTACAGTTTGTCCAGCGGGACTGTGAGCTAAACATGTTCTGCATGATATTTAATGCTGTTCTGAGTGGTTTGTTTTTTCACCCAGAAAAACACTGTGTACACCCAGGAGTGCAAAGTCAATACAGCTGAAAAAAATGACATTAAACCATGGTTCTTTCTGCCTTTCATCACCTGTGATCTACCAGTTTGCATTGCAGGTTAAAACACTTGTGAAATTATGTTCTGGGTTTGAGGAAACGGATCCGTTTGTATGCTGCAGTGACTCACAGTCTGATTTATTTCAAGAAAACTGTTATGTGGAAATTCAGAGTGGGTGGCAAGTTTGAATTCTTGTTGACATTTTATCTGTTGATCCAAGTTAATTTCCAGCCTTGGTTACAGCATCCAATTCACACAGAGGAGAGCTGAAAAATCACAGACAAGATGTTCGGGAGCTTGTGTTGAAAATATTCTTGTTAGTGCCAGTCAGACAAAGTCTCTGTTATTCGAACTGTTAACTTTTGTGGGTGACATCCTGAGAGGACAAAGCAACAATGTCTCTTCAGTTCTTGCTACTTTACAACTTTTTTCCCCTTCAGGGCTTTTGCCAAGAAGTTTATCGCAGTTGCACAAAGTATTGGCCAAAACACTAGTTTTTGAAATAGGAATAGGTGTGTACTAGGGGTTGTACCGACTAGTCAACTCCCGGCACGGCAGTGAACACGTGACAATAACAACACGGATCCGTCCAATATGGAGGTGAGGAGCCCAGTGGGTCATTGCAACAAACTAGCAGCAATTCATCAGGTGTGTGGAAATATTTTACTAAAGATGAAGCCCACACTGCCATGACATGGAGAATATGTAGGTCAGTCCTGACATACAACAAATGTACTACTGCAATGCACACTCATCTGAAAAGGCATCTGCTAATGCTAGCAGAGGAACGGTCCAAATCCTCTCAACAACAGTCAATTAACAAGTTCACCAATTTATTTATTTTTTATCCTGGCTACATTATCCTATCTTAAAACACACTGTGAAGTACTGTTAAATGCTATTGATGGTGCTGATTTATATAGGCTAAACTTATCCGTTTTGATACAGGTCATGTGTTTATGTTAGTTCTGTTCTATTAGTTGACCTTGTTGAAATTAGGTGACTTTTTTTTTTTTTTTTCCCCGAACGAGAGCCGCATATTAGAGTGTTGATGTGGACTACGGCAACACGTGTTCAAGCTGCAATTACCTTACAGAAAGGCCTCTGTAGCTTCTTTTGTGTGAGATGCTGCAATATATATTCAGGTCAAGAACATAGATGTCATTTGTGCAAAGCATTACTTTCTACTGTGTTTCTATGTGTGACGTCTTCGACTAGTCGGCGTTGGCTCGACTTTCACCACATATTAGTTGACTTTAAAAAAAAAAAAAAAAAATCGGATGTCATTCTAACCCTAGTGTGTACACATCAAAGCACAGGAAATATATTTAATGGACAGTCAACAGTTTGGTTTTCTATTTTAAGACTTGCCTTAAGTCTTAAATAACAAACTAAGAGCAGAAGTTCTTCTGCACTTGGTGTCATTTGTCCTCTTCTTATCTCCAGAGAAGCTGACAAAATTGTACTTTGCGACTTCAAAACACCCTAACCAGTAACTTTTTAAAAATGCTCTAATCAAAACTATGGATGAAGCTGTTGGGTTCTGAGTCATCTCTGTGGAGATTTTTTTTTCTTAGCATATTGTCTGGTTTATGGCCCAGAACTAAACTGTTTTGATTTGGAGTCGCAGCTCTCATTAGTTCCAGACGAGGCAGACAGCTGTTTTCAGAAAAGAAAAAAAACCTCTTTTCACGACACTGTATTCTCCCCAGTTAGTGACAAGCTGATGAACACAGAGGTTTCACCTCTGAAATGGAGCTAAAGGTGTGAGTGGCTGCTGCTTACAGAGAGAGAAAAAACAAACAAAAAAAATGTTACTTATTCGTGTTATATACAGTATATCAGCCAATTATATATTGCCAAAAAATATATATAATTGTTTATTCATGCATGGCTATTATGTAAGAATTTATTAATAAGAAATGTGAAAAAAATTAATTTCTTTGTGTGTATGTAAGGCCAGTTCATGGCTCCAGCGTTCATGTCATCCTTCTATAGATACAACAACAAGAGACCTGCAAAGGTGAAGGTTCTCAGTCATCCAGGTCGCGGTATGTCCAAAAGTGTTAAAGAAAGGCAACTGGACTTTTACAAATCCACGACCTGGATGCCACTTCTCAACTCCTTCAAATTTTGATAAGTACCTTCCCCACGTACTGGACTTGTAGAAGTCCAGTTGCCTTTCTTTAACGCTTTTGGATCTTCCATACAAAAAGAGATTCTAACGCAACTGGATGAAACGTCTTCAAGAAACCCAAAAAGTCCAGTTTTGCTCATTTCAGTTTGTTTTTTGGATATAGCTTCACCTGGTTGCCCAGTGGTAAATCGTAAATGGCATTGCACTTTTCTACCTATTGGTACTCAAAGCGCTTTACAGTCACAGACACATCTACCCATTCGCTCACACAAGCACTCACACATTCACACACCAGTGCCACGCACTGGGAGCAACTGGGGGTTCAGTGTCTTGCTCAAGGACACTTCGGCACATTCCGGGGATCGAACCGCTAACCCTCTGGTTCGTGGACAACGTGCATGACTACTTTGCTCTTACTCTCCTGTCCATCACTACATAAAGACACTCCCAAACCTTTTGATTGGCCTGATCTTTGCCAGAGAATAATCAGTTTCCAACAAAGGGGTTCCAGACCAACTTTGTGCCACATAAAAAAAGTTGCTGGAATGGATGTTGGTTTGGCTTCCAGGCTAGCTTATTGCTGCAGCAGTAGTAAATTGAGCTAAGCAGTGTTGTGATATGTGACTATATCATCTGTTAAATGGATTTATACTGTTGTGTTTCCGGATCACTGTCCATGTTCATGTCACATACTTAAATTCATGTCTTTTGCATATAAACCCTTTTAATGACTCTTTACATTGTGAAAAACTGCTCCTTTAATGTGTCACCTCTGTTTTCAATCTGATTTAGGCTGAGTTTATAATCTGTGTGAATAATGACATAATTATTCAGTATAAGATTTCTTTTATAACCAAAACTGGCTTTAATGGAGATTTTGACAAAGACAGGTCATATTGGATGACCAGCTCCTCATTTTTATAATAATTGTCACCTCTGTTTTCAATCTGATTTAGGCTGAGTTTATAATCTGTGTGAATAATGACATAATTATTCAGTATAAGATTTCTTTTATAACCAAAACTGGCTTTAATGGAGATTTTGACAAAGACAGGTCATATTGGATGACCAGCTCCTCATTTTTATAATTGTGTCAAAATCTGCAAACACATCGTTTTCTTTAAACAGGTTGGAAATTTCAGACGTTCAGATGCAGGAGCTGTTAAAATACAATACAAATAATCTCAGTTTTTCATATCCATATCCTGAGTCAAATAATTTGCGGTCATTATGGATGTGTGGTAGCGTTTGCCATGAAGAAGAAACTCTTCCCAAGTCCCGTGTGGCTAATTGCAGATAACTTTAGAAAGCCATGTGTGACTTGGGAGCGACTGCTCTTACAATGAAAAATGACTGTGACCTTTCTAATCGTATTTAACATTCATGGAGACAATTTGATTTGCTGGTTTAATCCTAATAACGGCATTACTGTTTTGTATGGATTTCAGTATTACTCTAAGAAACAAAAACTCATTTAAAGCAAACAGTACATGTGGGTTCTCTGTACTTCTGATGAAAAGTTCAAACCACATGCACTTGCATTGCGCTTTCACTCGGGTGGCGATTTCCTTGTGCCTGGCAGCCGCTGAAATGGCAGCCTGTATTAACAGTGTGATGTTTAGTTCACAGAGTATTAGCCAGGCTTATCCCTGCAGTGTCTGATGAGCTGCTTATCCCCTCCAACCCACCCAGCGTTTTTCTTTCTCTCTTTTTTTTTTTCTTCCTTTCAGGGCAATTCCCCTTTTATGCAGAAGAACTGTGAACAAGCTAAGAAAGCGGCTACACTACCAAACACAAACAGGCAATTAGCTAAATGCAGGAGCAGAAATAAGAACTTCAAGCTCCCACAAAGGTGGTTAATGCCTGGTTGTTCACCTTGTTCACTTTCAGCATGTGAGCGGGTTTTCCTCTGCATGTGCTTATTACTATAATAGATGATTCATGCATGATATTTATGGGTTGGATTCAGCCTGACTGGGTAATTGCACAGTGGATATTGTCTTTCCAAATAGAGAAAATGCTCCTCTTTTTTTTTCTTTTTCGCATCCTCTTTGAGGCCTAATGAGTATTTGTCATTTGTAATTACATTGTCAAGTGGCACGCTGACATTCTTGCGTTTACTAAATTCCTAGCGCCACCCAAACATTGGAATCAATCCACCTTCAAATTGTGTGCCAGCTTTTGTCAGTACAATCCAGCTTGAAGAAAAGTAAAAAAAAAAAAAAAAAAAGCGCAGTTCTACTTTATATGCTAAAGATTTAGTCTAGGTAAGAATGCCTTATCTATATGCAAATTATAAGTTATCAACTTCAATAACTGTTGAACGAGGTGTCTCCAAACATGCTAGTGCCTTCATTTGTCAGGCTGCCAGGGTGGCCCAGTTTCTAATGCAAAGTGCTCAATCTTGAGGGAGATGGCAGCAAACACAGACAAATAGTCTGAGGGAGCGGGTAGTTAAAGCACAGAACTCCAGTGACGATAATGAGCCTTGTTTGCGTTGCCCACTTCATCTTTATAGCAAATGATAAAAACAACCAGTCAAAAACAAATGAAAAACACCTCTGCAGTGCTAATTGAAACAATTTCTCCACGCAGTGAGGGGAATTGTGCAGTTTCACAAAAGAAGAGAAATGATGTCCTTGAGAGGATTCGGGAACACATTCCAACAACAATCTGCAGAGAGAGAGACAGTGAGAGAGGAGGGGGAAAAAAAGCCGATATAATTTCAAAATAATGGCTGACATTTTCTTCACATACTGACGGCGCGCTTCATATTGTACAGAAGTCATTTCCTTTCGGCCTCCGGGCAGCTCCTTTCCAATAAGACTTACTGCAGGCACACGAAAAGGCAATGACACCGCCGAGTTAAAATATGGAAAGCGCACAGAAACTTAATTCCTGTTCAGGCGGGCTAATGTTTACGGTGTCGGTGCATGTCTGGTTGTTGGAGGGAGGACAGAGGGAGCGAGGTCATCCTTTACAGGAGATGAATAATCCCTGCACGACTATGGGATGAATATGTGAGAAGTCAACTGCACCTCTGCCTTGATTAGAAAAACCCTTTGAATCTGTTTAGTGTTTTTTAACTTCTGTTGCCGTGTTGTTTTTTTCTTTTCTTTTATGAAATGTTTCTTTCACAGTATTGTTCTGCGTTGTCAACGGTTGCAGGGTGAGGTAGGACCCAACTGCAGGACACCAGGAGGTGAGGCGTGAGTCGGTAAAAACGAATTTAATCAAACAAAAGGAAACACAAAGCACTGCTAAACGGCAGGATAATCCAAAAACGAAAATCAGAACAAGATGAACACCTGAACGTGACAAGACCAAAACTTGACTTAAGACATGGCAGGGAAACAGTAACTCTATACTAAGACCTGACAAGGCAAGACATGGAAGAAATACAAAACAAACAGCATGACACAACAGAGGACAAAGTAAAAGGCAGGACTATATATAGAAGGGCAGAGGAGACACAGGTGAAAACAATCAGGGCGGGGCAGGAAATTACACAGGTGGGAAATCACAGGACAGGTAGAAGGCAAGACAGGAAACAAGGAAAGAACTTCACAAAATAAAACAGGAAACTCAAAAACATGAATGAAACTCAACATGAACACAGGAAATCATAAAGCAAAACCATGACATGTGTTTCCTAAATGGTTCCTACCTGTGTTAATATTAATGTTTTTACTTGTGTTTTTAAGGATGCAGTTTTTGTTTGATTATTCTTTGTTATCCAGTTTCCCTGTGTTTCCTGTTTTATTTTGTAATCTGTTTTCTCTTTGCATTTAAGACTTCCCGTCTCTGTGATTGCGCTCACCTGTCTTGCCTTGTGTCATTGATTTCCCTCGTTACCCTATCAGCGCTATCGGAGTGTGTGTATATATATATATGGTCCTGTCTCTGCCTTTGTTTCTTTGTCTGTTGGTTCCTCTGATGTCTTTCCCCATGTTTCTTTGCTGTGATTTCTAAGTTGTTCTCTCCTTTCATCCTTTCAATTTTTGGGATTAGGCTCAAAGTTGTTGTACCGTCTTTTTTTTTATTTCACTTTTGGACTACCTGATGCAGGTAGTGCGTAGTTCACGGCAGCTCTTTATGTTGCCATCTTACTTCATCCAGTATTGCTTCCTTCTGTGTGTGTGTGTTTGGATCCTACCCTCCCGTAGCGCAAGCAGAGCACCCACAGTGCACTGAAAAAAAAAAAGTGCTGACTTCCACACTCTGCTGCTGCTTTTTTTTTTAGTTTTAATAAATTACATTTGATTTAAGAAACATCTCTGTGGGCTAGTCACTTTCAGCTAGTTTGGGACAATGCGTTCTTGTATTCAAATTTTCTCTTGAAGCCTTTTCTTTTTGTTTTTATTGATTTTTCCATAATAAACACAGTGTTCAGCCACAATGCCCCGGCATTCATATTCTCCATGAAGGTTAGAAATGGTTGCCATCTAACATAAAGCCTCTGAGCACAGCCTCTTGTAGAGTAGCAGATTTCCGCCAATGTCAAATGGTGTATAAGATATTTAATCCACAGCTTAAAAGTTGGAGGTGTTTTTTCTTTCCAGTTAAACAACATAAGTCGTATTGCTAAAAGAGAAAAGCCTATATTATTGTTTGCCTGGTGGTTCAGGCTTGGCTCTTGTGGGGCTATTCCAAATATTTCTGTAAAAGCTGAGGGCTCCACGGGTACTTTCAAGATGACTGACTGAATGACTGCCAAAACACATTTGGACAAAACCAGAACCTGTGTGGCTGGTACTTGCCTACGTCGATCACACAAAGGGTCCACATCAGCCACAACATTAAAACCACTGACAAGAAGTTAATGAAATTGACCATCTTGTGACAATACAATATTCTGCTGGGAAACTTTTGGACGTGGCATTCATGTGGATGTTACGTAGACATGTACCACCCACCTAGACCAGACCAGGCACCCCCACCCCATAGCAATGACACTCCTTGATGGCAGCAGCCATCCCCAGCAGGATGCAGCCTGACACAGGCACACACACAAAAACGGTTTAGGAACAACTAAAAAAAACATGAAGAGCACAAGGTGTTGACCTGGCCTCCAAATGCACTAGATCCCAGACTGATCAACTATCTGTGGGATGCACTGGAACAAGCCTGATCCACAGAGGCTTCTCCCCTCGGCCCATAGGACCCAAAGGCCCCCACTAACAACATGCTGTTGCCAGACACCACAGGACACCCTCAGAAGGCCCATGTCCATTCTCCAATGAATCACAACTGTTTTGGAGGCACAAGGGAGACCTACACAATATTAGGAAAAAGGTCATAATGTTATGCCTGATGGGTGTATGTTCCAAACATATTAATGAAGGATGAATCCCATCTAGGTCTTCCTTCGAAACATCATCAGGGAGTCTTCCTCCCACTTATCCTTTGACAAGGACTCCAAATCATCAAGGTTTAACAGTGAATAGATGATTCCAAAAGACACTCTGGACCATGGATTGAGTTTCACAATGGAGTCTAAGAGAGAGAGCCTGTGAGGTTGCAATGGAAATGAAGTATAGAAGGCTGATACAAAACTGCAAAGTTGCAATTTTTTTTGATAAATGACAGCAGGGGACATTAAACTTGACACTAGCTGATCAAAGGATACAAAACATTATGAACAAATGGATCTCTCATTGTGGCGATCCCTCTTCTGACCCAAACATCAACAGCACCATCCATTATTGAAGGTGATTTTTCACTATAGGGGCACAGATGCAGAGATCATTTAGTGGGGGAAAATGTCTTGAAGCTCATGCTTTTTATATAAACATTTTTCCTCTTGGAATTAGTCATACTTGTCATCTGACTGCTGTGGAAGTGATAATGGCTCTGATTGTGGGACTATCCAACTGATGCAGGGGTATTTCCTTTTCTCCAGCTGAAACACATGCGCTCATGAAATCCAAATGGAGAGTCGCCACTCATCTTCTGATAAGAACCGAGTTCTAGTTTAGCTTGGAGTTTTTGTGTGCGGCATATATTTAAAGATATATTTAAAATAATATTGGAAAATGAGGAAACCAACCATTTAGGTGTGAGTCACGTTTTCAAATGGTGTGCATATGTATTTCCTGTCCGTCTTCTTTGGAGACCTTCGCCGCTAACTTCTGTTTAATCAGTTTTATTTTTAACATCCTTGACCGGGGATTCTGGACAAAGCTGCTCAAATGAGATGAGCTGCATCCTAATTGAACAAAACTGAACTGAACAAAATCACCTCATATAAGCGGAGGAGATGGCGGTGCACACAATAATATAACCAGCCAAAAACAGTTTTCCTCATCACTGCAAAGCACCCTGGATGGAGTTTTCAGAACCCATAAAAAAGCTACAAAATGTTAAATGAGTGGTGTGGAAAAAGATCCATTAGTTCTGGTCTTTACGGATGGGGCGACTTTCCATTTCGTCTAATTTTAAGACGAATGTTTTTCGTCCGGCCTCACTATGTGCAGGTACACAGCTATGCTTAATACATTCTCTGTAAAGCCTAAAGGCAGAAGAATGCTTTTTAAGTTTGAAAGTAACTAGAAAATTCAATGATGGTGATTACAAATCCAAAAAGTTCGACCATACTGTAAAACATAAAAATATTTGGTAAGAAAGCAGTGATCACACGTTATTCTGAATGTCACTATTTTATTTCACTTGTATAACTGCTACATTTCTGGATTTATATAACCATGTTTTTGCGCCTTTGCTCTTATTTTGAGGAAGGCCGCCGAGTTAATTAAATACAATGAGCTACAAACAAAGATTTTCCGTTACATCATATAGTATGTGTTCTCCACTATGGCTCCCCGTTTTAACGTTCTTTCACCTTGGCTTGAGCTGTGTGAAGCTGTTCCTACTGGGTCGCCAACACCCGCCTGCTGAGAGGAGCCTGGCTGCCTATTCTTCCATCTGTCTGCCTGCAGAAACTCCATCCATAAAGGCAAATTGTCACAGAAATTCAGAAGGGAAAGGGGCTTTTTTTTCCCCCAGTCTCTTTGAATGTCAGTGAGCTGCATATATCTAATACATTTGAAGGCAGAATTGTTGAGATCCAACGAGTCTGAGGCTGATTTCAGCCTCAGAAGCCCTAAGAGCAATAGTCCTTATCTTTTCCTCCTTCCCTCGGCAGACGGCAACTGTATGAACGTCTCCTCCAATCATCTGCGCTGCAAACGCTCTTATCTCCACTCCGCTGCATACCTTCTCCCTGCACTCACAAAATTGAGCCACAACTCATTTAACTGCATGTTAACGGTTTCATCCCATATGTGATATGTCCATCTGGAATAAAAGGTATTTGATAGTCTGCCATTACGATGTATAATTGCATCGTCAAAATACAGCACACAGTGAAACTACCCTGTATGTAAAGGTCAAGGGATTTCTGATGTCATAAGAAATGTTCCGAAATAACTTTTTCTGTCTTGGTTCGATTTGCAGTAGAGGATACAATTCAAAATGTAGCACCTTAAGCCGTTGGTGCTACTGTTTTAGGAGCTCATCTGGACAAGTGAAATCAATATGAGAAAGATAAATGCTACACATCACTGCAGCAGCTTAAACAACAATTTTGTTACGATTGTCTTCAACTCCCTGTTTGTCTTCCACAAGGGACATTAGGAAAGGCAAACTTTACAGTGGTGTAGAAGCCTGCAACAAATAAAACATACGGAGAATCATTTGTGCGGTAAAACACAGTACATCACTGTAATTGAGTGTATACAGGCAGAGCATAACAATGGTACACAAAGTAGTGTACACCTACACACATGCTCAGCTCAAAGCAGTTTAATAATATGAAGTCAAACTGTAAGACACATAATGCTGCACATCTTTTTTTGGTCCTCAGATATGAGATGCACCTCTCCCCCTTTATTCAATGAAACTCACCCATGGTTGCTAGCTGCAAGTGATGTTAGCAAGGCTATACGGTTCAATTTCAAAGTCCTGCCAGATGGTTCTCTGGACGAGAACAAATAATCTCCATTTATGGTCGATGCGAACTGAGCAGGGAGCTGAGATATAATGCAAACATAAAACACATCCCTTCCAGGTACATTTAAAAAAAGATCAATTTGCATTAATGAGCGTTAACTAAGGGATCATGTGATTCATCACGGTAAAACATCATCCATTGACGGCTCTAATATTCACATAAACCCATCAGGCATAACATTATGACCACCTTCCTAATATTGTGTAGGTCTCTCTTGTGCCTCCAAAACTGTTGTGGCTCATCAGAGAATGGACATGGACCTTCTGAGGTTGTCCTGTGGTGTCTGGTAACAGAATGTTGTTATTGGGGGGGGGGGCTTGGGTCCTATGGGTTGAGGGGATGGGACTCTGTGGATCATCCCATCAGTTTGCGATCTAGTGAATTTGAAGGCCAGGTCAACACCTTGTGCTGTTTTCCGTGTTTCTTGAGTTGTTCCTAAACTGTTTTTGTGTGTGTCTGTGTCCTGCTGGGGATGGCTGCTGACATCAAGGAGTGTCATTGCTATGGGGTGGGGGTGTCTGGTCTGGTCTAGGTGGGTGGTACATGTCTAAGTAACATCCACATAAATGTCAGGTCTAAAAGTTTCCCAGCAGAACATTGTATTACCACAAGATGGTCAATGTTATTCACTTCTTCTGTTGGTGGTCATAATGTTATGCCTGATTGGTGTATAGACACTATTATAATGTTCGTCTTAAAGATAATACATTCCTGTGCATAGAAAGGGCTATAGATATAAACTAGGTTTTATGCTTTAACAACCTCACTGAGGGGTTAGCTCAGTTAAAACAGAAGTGATAGAGAAGTGATAGCACACCTGCTAGACATATACAGCATGGGCCTATAAAATTCACCAACAAACAAGTGTGAAATGATCACATGTCACAGTAGGCCAATAAACCTCATGGATGTATCTGTAGGGAGCACTGAGGTTTAGATTTTATGTACTGACTTGTACATAAACCCCACAGGCATCAACTTTCAGTATACTTTTTGCATTTCAGAATCTCTTTGTGGAAGCCTCTCTGGCAGAAGTGAGAAGCTCCCACTCTAAAGTCTGCCCAGACTTTACACCTTACACCTGGATTTGGACAGTTGCTGAGATGGCCGTCCTTCCAGCAGGCAGGTTCTCAATCTCCTCAGTGGGCTTCTGAACCTCTGTTTAATAGCCTGTTGTGTTCTTGGGCTTGTCCCTGATAGTGGACTGCTTGGTTATATAGTTGGGTTGGATTATTGACCATGAAGAGGCCTCTTGGTTCCAACTTTTTTCCATTATACGGTTTTAGAAGCCACCGCTCTCCTGGGAACACTCAAGAACTTAAGAAATGGTTTCATACTGATTTTACTTCGCAGGTCTACAGGGAATCCACGTTTGAAAGCTTTAGCTTCATAGGTAATAAAGAGATATGTTAATCTTATCCTTCCTTTATAATCCCATTGTCAGTTTTTCATGTCATAGCAGTGCTTTAAGGGAATTAACCACCCAACCATATAACTACTGTATAATTTCTTGGTTTTTCATCCTAAATTCTAAATTCTAAAAAAAAAAATAATTCAAATAAGTGGATGCATAATGTGTGGTTTTTATGCAGACCACGTTCTGCATTTTCCACATTATTGGTGCACAATGGTTCTTATTTTGCAGTTCTTTCCAGGGAAAATCTCATTAAATGATGGGACCTTTAAAATACAGCATTACTGGTAGAAGCACCGAGAGCGACATCCTAAAAACCAGATTCCAGTGTTAATGGTTCAAAAACGGAGCAGATATTTTCATGCACACCTTGCTTTCAGTTTAAGCAACACATCTTTAGACTGTGTGGTCACGAGAGGGAAAGGTCAGTAATGTCCATTAATGATGAGATAATCCACCATTATTGCGTTTTCTCTTAATCTGTCAAAAGGCTGCCCCGCGAACACACAAAATGATACACCTATTCACCGACAACCAAGGGCACAAAATCAATCTCAGTGTCCACATGCGGTCTGGATGAGCTCACTGCTCAGAGTAAAACGTGCTTCCTGAGATACACAATCAATGTGACGCGCACATGACAATAACTGCGCTGAGGGCAGAAAGAAAGCTCATTTTACCTGAGACATGTCATCTTCATTGTATGGGGAGGGGCCCTGCAGGACTCAAGGTTACCCTCTATCACGGGGAGAAATCATTAAGGCGGGACGAGGAGACAAATCTACAGAGCCCTGCTCCCCATTCCCCGGCATCACCGCCAGCCTGGTTATTGGTATTCTAACGACTGCAGAGCACGGATGTTGTCATGGCAAGGCCAGCTCTTTCTCTCCGCACAATTGGCTGTTCAGCACATTTACAACACACTGAAATATGCTTGGCAGCTCCCACGGTGCTGCCCTCTCCTGCACCACGTTCATTGATATGTGGCATATCATTACAAGGTGATGTCCATCAAAAGTCACTGTGCTCGCGTCTCTCAGCGCTAGTACTACAAAAAAAAATAGTTTCACATTAGCTTGTTTTTAATGGTATGCACAGAAAATGCTATATCGACAAAAAAATACAGTTCCTGTTTTGTGAAAGACCTGACTCGGTCCAAGTCTCAAGTCTCATGTGAGTGTGGACGAACGTGTAGCCTCATCGTTGAGGAGCAACATTCAGTAAAGTGGAAAATGTTCATTTTTACCGGTTTACTGCATTTTCTCCGGCATCAAAGTCTTTCCAATTATCAGATCATTTGTAGTTCCTTATTGCAGACTTGGCAGCTACCTGAAGTCTGTTCATTCTCTCCTGAGAGCTGTGGCTGCACTCTCCCGGACGCCTCCATTGATTATACAGGCTGATAGGACCGGGCCTTCGGGGAGCCCGTTCCGTAAATGCGGCACACTGTTTGCTCCCCCTTGTGCTGCCCAGTCTCTGCTCTCACTCAACTGGAAGGTTATATGTGTGTTTGTGGACATGTAGTTAGACAGTATGAGGTAGGGAAACCAAGAGAAGGGTAATCGGAAGTGGGGGAGAGAGGGAAACAAAGAGGGAGAGAAACTTCTTGTGTGCAGCTGCCACCAACACAGCTCCTCAGACAAACATAAATCCTTTTCTTTTATTTTTTATTTTCTAGTTCCCATTTTACCTCCTTTCTTCTCTCTTCCTATATGTCATTTCATCCTGCTCCCATCCTCCCACCTCTTCCATGCTATTATTACCCGCTACATTAATACCAGGTGCGTAATTGTAATGATTCTCCTCTGTTTGGTAACACGGAGACGCTCAACATTATTAAAGCACGGCAAAAAGTGGCAGATTCAGGTCAGCCGCTCTGCTTATGATGAATCTGGGATGGAAAGCACAGTGCTGGATATCCACGTAAACAAACCGAAAACACTCTGAATCAATTAAACACAATGAGGGTCTTTTTTCTCCGTTTCCCTCATGTGCTCCGATTAGTAACTTGCGCAGAGAAAACAAGCGGTTTATGTTTTCAAATTAAAGATTTGGGGCACACTGTTTATTAATTTAATGCTTCAGCGCTAAACTCAATTCTTATTATTGCGATTATATTTTAGAAGCGGAAGGAGACCATAACAGAAGGCTTCAAATCAGGAACTAAATGGACCTTGTGGTAAGACGGTTGCATCATTTGCCGAGTTCCAGAGTGAAAAACATGGGAATATGAACAAACCCAGCAGAGAAAATAAGCAGAGGAAGATTGTGTGATGTTATTTGATGCCAGAGTATGGCTACTAAATGGATTTCCAAGCATTTTTGAATTAATCCACTTAAGAAACAATGTTCTAACAGACTCCTATATGTCAGTGTGCGTCGTATCACCCCAAGCTGTCATTTAAAGCTCGTTGATAATCCATCTGGCAAATATTTGATACATTCCCCACTGACTTCTACTGACACCTCTATGCTGACCTGTTTCTGTTTGATGTTTAAAACTCCTAAAGCTCGATCGATGCTAACCAGGCATAACATGACCACCTTCCTAATATGTTGTCGGTCTCCCTTGTGCCTCCAAAACAGTTGTGACTCATCAGAGAATGGACATGGGTCTTCTGAGGGTGTCCTGTGGTGTCTGGAAACAGAATGTTGTTAGTGGGGGGCCTTTGGGTCCTATGGGTTGAGGGGAGGGGCCTCTGTGGATCATCCCACAGATACTTGATCAGCTTGGGATCTAGTGAATTTGGAGGCCAGGTCAACACCTTGTGCTGTTCTTCATGTTTTTTGAGTTGTTCCTAAAGCGTTTTTGTGTGTGTGCCTGTGTCAGGCTTCATCCTGCTGGGGATGGCTGCTGCCATCAAGAGGGTCACTGCTATGCGGTGGGCGTGTCTGGTCTGGTGTAGGTGGGTATAAGTCTGGCATAAGTCTCATCCACATGAATGCCAGGTCCAAAAGTTTCCCAGCGTAACACTGGATTGTCACAAGCTGGTCAATGTTATTTACTTCTCCTGTCAGTGGATTTAATGTTGTGGCTGATCGGCGTATGTATGTATGAGCCGCACAGCTAACATGCAACTCCCCAGATATGTGACTACTCATCACAATAACACAGACCTCATAAACTTATTGGGCAAGCACAAACAATGTATGCTCCTTTTGTCACATTCAGGTCAAAGGGCATATACAGTACTGTCTACTCTGGCATCTTTTTTCTTTTCTGCTGCAGATGCCATTGTACAAATACAACATAATCATTCAAGTGCACACTTGTAAATACTTAAAGTGAAGTATGTGGAACACTGTGATGCCCCTCTGCACCCTCACTGGCCTTGCAGTGGCAGTGCAAGTGTTGATAAAAGTTGATAAAAGACATGGCTGACGAGGCCTTCAGAAACCATTCTTCGGCTGTAGAAACTCACCAGGTCTCATTCTTTGCCATCCGTTAGGAATAAACCATCTTTTTGCAACCCTGCAACTCTGCTCTCCAACATGCTCTACATTGAGTAATCGCTCTCAGTAATATAAGTGCCAAGTGCAGGGAATGGATACGTGATTATGCCTTACAGCTGCATTGTAGCCTGGCGTAGCTTGACTCAGTTCTCAGAAAACCAGCAACCGATCAGTGCAATAAAGTATGCTGCTTTAAATAATCAACAAATTTTAAAGAAGTGCCTAATACTGAGACAGTAGAATCCCCCACCCACCCACAAAAACAAAACAAAACAAAAAAAACTGACACCAGGGTCTCATGAGATTCTGTGGGAAACACTGACTTGTGCAGCCATGAATGTGCAGAACGTTACTTTCCATTAATGCTAATTTTAGAACCAAATTTTTAATTGGTGTGCATAAAATAAATAAAAATATCCTCCATACATGTTCAGGGCACAGTACATTTTTAACACTTTTATTTGTGTAGCAGTCTGACTGGAAGCCTTGTCCGTTTGCCTCCCTCGGCATGTATTCTTGTCTCAATAATCATGTAAATATTAGAGTCTTGTCTTGCTGTCATGGCAGAGTGGATTCAGTTTATTTTACCTTCACCTGAATTTCTGGTGAGCATTGCCAGTTACTTTAGCAATGCATTATTTATCACAACACATGACAATGTAGCACACATGAAATTTCAAGACATGGCAGTGACACATGCACACACACACAGAACACATTCCCATACTGCAAGTGTAGGTGAGCTGCAGTCTCATCCTCAGCAGCAGAGAGTGGGAGGCCTAGCTCCCTCCCTCTCTGAAGGGATTCAGCAGCGCTTCGGTTGTTCATCTCTGGAGTTGGTCGACTGCACAGCTCCATTTGTAGCATCAACTGTCTGAATGCACAGCTTGTTAGCGGCTTCAGGCCAGCGAGCTCACCGCGGTGCAATGGGGACGCAAGCAGGGAAGCAGCAGGCCCACCGGCACTGCTGGCCCAGCCTTAATGGTCATCATAGCAGACAGGTCGGGTACTGGTTGGGGAGGAAGAAGAATGGGGGGGAAGATGGAGAGACGAGAGATAAACGGAAAAAGCAGAGACGGCAACAGCGTGACTCATCTTTGATGATATTAAAAACAAAAATGAAGAAACAGACGTCCCGGGGTTTTCTGTCTATCAAACTACTGCGTCTGCAGAAAAAAGACCATGAGAACTGTCAAATCAATGTGGACTGTGGGCTAAATGATTAAGAAAAGTGAGGGTGAGGATTTTTTTGCATAGAGCCCAAGTTACTGCATATCTCTGAGAAACTAAAACGCACGTGACCCCGAGGTGGAAATATAAAACTGAAGTTCAGGAAGACACATCAGATTATGGGTTTAAAGAAGAGCAATTTCAGCCCCTATGGGCAAAAGTTGGTGAAATATTGAGGTTATCTGCCAAAGGTGAGACATGTTAATATCGTATGGTGTCTGATTCTTTAGCTACTAAAATATCTGACGAGTTATTGGGTGGATCAGGTGGATAATGTTAACCTGAGATGGTAACTTAGGAAGGTCATAAAGTATATCGACATGTCTCAGTAAGTCGAAGCATCATCACAACATTTGACATCATCCAATAAAAACGCATCTTAATCTTATAACCTTCAAATTTTAACAGCAAATTCAATAGTTTTTAAGAATTCACGTGAAAAAAAAAAAAGGCTGAGGATTACATTTCCTTTAAAATGCATTTGACAAAACACATTGTCAATAGTTTAACTTCTCACGGGTGAAATAAATACCACTGATCATCTTGTGACAATCCAGTGTTCTGCTGGGAACTTTTTAAACCTTGCATTCATGTGGATGTTACTTAGACATGTACCACCCACCTAGACCAGACCAGACACCCCCACCCCATAGCAATGACACTCCTTGATGGCAGCAGCCATCCCCAGCAGGATGCAGCCTGACACAGGCACACACACACAAAAACGGTTTAGGAACAACTAAAAAAACATGAAAAACAGCACAAGGTGTTGACCTGACCTCCAAATTCACTCGATCCCAAACTGCTCAAGTATCTGTGGGATGATCCACAGAGGATCCTCCCCTCGGCCCATAGGCCCAAAGGCCCCAACTAACAACATTCTGTTGCCAGACACCACAGGACACCCTCAGAAGGCCCATGTCCATTCTCTGATGAGTCACAACTGTTTTGGAGGCACAAGGGAGACCCACACAATATTAGGCAGGTGGTTATAATGTTATGCCTGATTGGTGTATACAATATTATTGAAATGCAGTTGATGTGAGAGTTAAGATGTTTGAGTCAGAAAAAAACAGACTGGATCAGATCCACCTCTGGCAGGGAATAGATAAATAAAAATCTTTTTGAAAAACAGTTTTGGAAATGAATCAGTTCTCACAATTGTCCTCAGAGAAAAAAAACAAACAAAAAAAAAAAAACACATGTTAGCAACATTGTAATTAGGTTAAAGACATTTGCCATGTTGAAGTGTAAACAACGGCACTGGAGTGAGCGAACAGTGGTTGCCAGAGTTTGTTTTCTGAGGAAGAGCGAGACAAAGCCCAACACAAACGGCATCTGTTAACAAAGGCTAACCGTATGACCCACTTAGAGCCAGACTTGGATGCAGAGGTCTTCTCTATGTTCTCCACTTCAAAGTTGCTCTCTCGTTACTCCCACTTGAACCGGGCCGACAAGACGCTCTCCGCTTCGGCCAGGCTTGTTTTCCGCTCTACGAATCCAGATGGAACCGAACACGGAGCGGAGCGTTTGCACTTTCTGGCTTTCAGACATCTGCGGCATGCTTTGACTCCAGTCTGAGCACGCCTCCTGGCTTAAAAATGCTTTGACAGTGCAAACAGCAGCCACAGAGCCGCGAGTACCAGTTGCAGAACGAGTTCAATGATAAATCAGTGAAATCAACCAATTAGGATGGAAATGGAACCAGGACAACAGTTGCCCCCATGGTGTTAAATAGAAAAATGGAAAAACAACTCACCTGGAGATGCTAGCAGCACCCAGGTGGGACTAACAACCACAGGAATCTCCAACAAATTAAGTCCTATTTAAAGGAAGGTGACATGACTGAGGTGTTTGGTCGCGGAGACCAGAGTCGGAGACAGAGCAGGAGGGAGAGTGAGAGACGTAAAATGGATCATCTCCCAGGGGCACGAGAATTCATAGATGCAGGGAACAACAGAAACCTAAAGGGATAGTTGAAGAAATATAACGGCCATTAACTGAGCAGTAGCCGCTGACAATGAGAAAACCGTTTTCCTTCAGTGTGTGGCTGTCCCTCAAACTGAATGGAATGAGTCCTGTCGAGGAAAACACTCCTGAGTCACCAAGGAGGGGGAGGTATTTGTGTGTGTGTGTGGGTGTCATTGAGAGGTTACAAACTGAATAGGTCTTCAACCCTGGTTGGTTTATTTGTTTCTCTAAAATACCCTCTGGGTAACAGTGAAATGAGAAACCGTAACAGGCATTTACTTCCTCTGAAAATTACCTGGTGCAGGTTCCACTGCACGGCCTGCCTGCTGCAGCCAAACTCCAAATTACCTGTTTCTTTACATGGTGATTATTGGTCATCGAGGTTGAGGCGACCTGAAATGTGCATGAAGACGGGGAATAATGACAGGGATATGTTTGGAGAGTAGAATAATTACATCATCCCATGCAATTTGAATACTACATTAAACCGAGCACGAACCTTGTCTGACGCAATAGATGATATTCTGTAAAGTCTGTCTCAGATACCGTGTTATGCCTTTGCAGATCCTTGACCTGATTCAGATGATTGATTTCTTTCCAAGTCGCCTGGAATTGATTCATCTTGGTGTCACAAATAAAGGTGAGGAAGGTAAACAAGGCTGAAGGCTGGCGTAAAGTAAAAAAGGGCAGCATTTGGCAGGACATAAACTACTGCAAATGACTAGAGCATTAGAGACAACTGATCAGACTTCATGTGATCCTTGTGTGTTAAGTTTAGTGTGCGTGTGGCGTGATCACTCAGCTCAAAATGATGTCAGCAGACCAACATGTAAAAACTATGACACATTTCCAAAATCAGGTTGATTTTGACATTAGTACTAGCTTGGCATTTCAGTATGGGGGGGGGGGGGGGGGGGGGGGGGGTTGCCTTCAAACGGAACTCGTGGTTATTAAGACTTGGGAAGTCGTGCACACAAATTACTTGGTGTTCAAAAGGAAACATCCGTCTTAAGTCATGAGAACACTGCTGCTAGGCAACTGTTAGGGTCTAGTTGGCCAGTTAGCAAGCTAACGCCCGGCTAACCTAATGTAGGAAACTTGAATTCTTGATGAAAGCATGAGGCTGTTGGGAATATCAAAAGTTTCCTCAGATATTTTCTTTTAAATTTGGAGGAAAACTCTATATGACCTAATTACAATGTACAGCATATGCATCGTGAGATCTTGTAAATGTTCACTTACAAGGCTGTGAAAAAACCACAAGATTTTTCTCATGAACACAACCCCATTTGAAGGAAGCCATTTTAGCACCTTTGAGTTCTTTGTTTTGGTTTTTACCGCCAGAAACATGTTAAGATTCAGTAGAGAGCAGCAGCAGAGAGATATTGTGAGGAATACGGCTAATGTCCATGTATCAGAGAGACAAATTTAACAAGCAGTTGGCGATTACCGTATTATTGTATCATGTCTGCTGAATGTGCCACGTAGCAGCTTAATGCTAGCGCTAATAAACATTCGTAATTTTCCAGTGTTGTGTTTGCAGCTTTTTTGCAACATACTCGAGACCTGTTTTAATGTTTTATCTTAAATTATAATGTAGTACAATATATACATATATACATCGATCAGCCACAACTTTATGACCACTTACGGGCTGTCAACATATTGAACTGAGCCTAATGAAGAGATAGGAAAAGTTCCAACGTGACAGTCAGACTTCACCACAGCTTCACATGATGACTTTGCTCTTTTTACCATTACAAACTTTCATGCTTGTAATCTCGCATACACCGATCAGCCACAACATTAAAACCACTGACAGGAGAAGTTAATACCATTGACCATCTTGTGACAATACAATGTTCTGCTGGGAAACTTTTGGACCTGGCATTCGTGTGGATGTTACTTAGACATGTAGCACCCACCTAGACCAGAGCAGGTAACCCCACCCCATAGCAATGACGCTACTTGATGGCAGCAGACATCCCCAGCAGGATGCAGTCTGACACAGGTACGCACACAAAAACGGTTTAGGAACTACTCAAAAGCATTGACCCGGCCTCCTAATTCACTAGATTCCAAACTGATCAAGTATCTGTGGGATGCACTGGAACAAGCCTGATCCACAGAGGCCACAGACTCGGTGTGATCTCAGGATGTGAGGCCGCTGTCACTGCTTTTAAGAGCTCCACTCAGTCACTGGTTGGTTCCCATTTTCAGCATTAGGCTCCCACCGTTGTCCGGCCTTGTCATCTGCGGAACTGGCGAGGACAGTCTCTTCTCGTCCCTCTTGATCTCCATATTTTGAGCAGACAGGCAATTCCTTTTTGCTGACAGGCAACAGCAGTTCCTCTGAAGAAGGAGAATCACACTTTGTAATGAGCCATCTTCCCCAAATAGGCTCAGGAGGATGAGCAGAAGAGGTGGCAGCGTGGGAGCTGACACGGGATATAATGGGAATTAAAATACCCCGTGTACGTGAGGAACATCATTAGTATGATTACGCTTCTTTGCCTCAATGTGGAGTGTAAGTGTTACTACTACAGATTCAGTCAGTCACGGCACTGCGAAACAACCTGGGTAAAATTAATTATACAAATGTTATCTGATATAGTGTGTTTGTATATTGTGGTTGGTTTACATTCTACGGCAGCCTCTAAACATCCAATGCAGATTTAACAGTTAACAGTAAATAATGAGATAAAGAATCTGTAAATTAGACATACAATATACCCCCTGAGGCCATGTGATTATTCCAACCGTTACAAAAGTGTTTGTTTACAAAAAAATATGAACCCACACAGCTACGGTTAAAACTCACTAATTAATTATTGGTAAACTGTACGAGGTGCTCTGAAGTGGCACAGTAATTACTTGTTGTTCCATCGTACTTATTTTAAGCAACAGTTTCCACACGGGTCGAGAATGAGGGACATTTTAGGTTTCAGTCCTCGTGGTTTGACGCAAACGTGGACACTAGATAGTGCAGGTGTAGCGGGCTGTAAAACGTCAGTTTGATCAGAGGACAGGCAGTTTCTGAAGAGACAGTCAATTAAAACGGTGTAAGAGCTCGAAGCGAAAAGGCGAACGTCAAAACAATGTCCAGCTACGACGGATCAACTGGGAAAAGAGTCACGTCTTCAGTGCAACACGTTTTCAGAATGTATTTTTCTCTGTGCAGAGACGATATGTGGTTAATCAAATAAAAAGCTCTTGGAATGGAAAAGTAAGCAGTTAAATTCCAAAAAAACGTATCATTTCGTATCATCAGTACATAACACAAGAAGCCGCAGCACTTTGAAAGACAGATGGTTAGAGGCTAGGAATAAATTGCAAGATTCGGTTTTGAGATGATTTTAAAAAAAAAAAAAAAAAAAAAAAAAAAAGCTCATGATGGGAACATGTGATGCGCTCCAGTGACAGAAAGGACAATGAGAAAATACCTCCCCCATCCATGATTTTCAATCTGCAGGACGTGACTGTTAATTATGACAGTCTGAGTTCCACATCATACAGCAATTAGTGTCATTATGTGCAGAATAAGGGCTCTGTTCACCCCTCTCACACAGTTACTATTTTTGGTTCTGTGGACAAAAAAAGGACAATGTGCTCTAAATGCTGCTGAGTGTGGACACAGACTGCCGCAGAGAATACAGTGCTTTTAAGCAATTATTCGATTCGTCGGTTGGTATTTACTAAATGCAAATTCTAGTCCGATGTGCCTAAATTCTTTGTATAATTAGGTTGATACCGTTACAGTTACAACTCTTAATATATATTTATTTGATGGACAGTCTAATTTTATTTTTGTCTTGAGGAAAAAAAAAAAACGTTTCTGACTGATTTGGTGTCGGTGTGTTGCAGCCCAAGGACTTGCCTGTTATCCTGTGGTGGCAAACTTTTTTGGCATGCCCATCCTTCACGAGTCAAAAACAAGTTCTTGTATCGCCAACCCACGCCGTTTTATCCATCATTACAAATGATGGGAGACGTCACGTCACTGTGTTTTGGGCATTTATTCAGTTTTATGCTTGTTTGTATTTTCCAGTCATGTTTGACTGGTGTTCCCCGTATCTCCTTGTGTTTTCCTCATGCTTTGTTTTTTTTTTTTTTTTTTTTTTTGGTATGTTTTCCTTTTAGATTGCTCTTGTTGGGCTCTTTTTGGATTAACCTGATTTAGCTCTGCAGCACATTTTTGTTCTTGTCTCATTAAACTGAACTTATTATTTCATCCGACCTTGCCTCTTTGTGTGCGTCTTGCGACTGTGTCCTTCCCGTTTGCACCAAACCTGCCAGGAAAAAAAAAACTACAAAAAAATATTCATCTAAAATTTTTGAGAAGGAAAAGGTCAAAGGCAATTGTTTTCCCATATAAATCATATTCAACATAGCCTGGAACTCAAGGAGAACTGATTCTCCTCCAGCAAAGATCTGCCTGACCAAAGAAAGCATTTGGGTGGGTTAAGTGCTAGTGCTACAGAAGAGTGATCTGACTGCAGTTGATTTGAATTTGTTTAAAACAAAATGGCTGCTGTATGAGGAGAGAGCTGTTTCGAGACTGCATCTTGCTGTTTATCAGACACTCCTGTACATAATGAAAATCTCACCAATTTCAAACGTGGGTGTTTGGGGCAGCCAGAAGCTTCTTGGTGTGTGAGGTGACTGTGTCACCAAATTTTCTTTTAAACCTTAAGCAGTGAAGTTTTTAATCGCAAAACTAATTTGACTATTACATCTCATTCAAGTGCCATTCAAGTCTTGCATTTACCAAACCCAGAAGCATTTTCCTTCTGAGGAGCATTGATTTAAAGTTAGGGTAAATTGTTCATCCGGCAGTGAAAGAATCAGAAACTCCCCCACATAATGAACATTTCTGTAAAAGTCTAAGAACAAACCATCGTTCACAGTAAGCGGGTATGAGTGATTGTTCAGTGCTTTCACAATGAGAACTTATGACCATCTGACTCGATGGAGAGCAAGTATTTTGTGTGGGATTGTTTATCAAGCACACATGGATAATGCTTGTCACAAAATAAGAGAACCAGAAACTGCTGGAAGCAGGCTGTCAACATATTAAACTGAGCCTAATGAAGAGATAGGAAAAGTTCCAACGTGACATTCAGACTTCACCACAGCTTCACATGATGACTTTGCTCTTTTTACCATTACAAACTTTCATGCTTGTAATCTCGCATACACCGATCAGCCACAACATTAAAACCACTGACAGGAGAAGTAAATAACCTTGACCATATTGTGACAATACTATGTTCGGCTGGGAAACTTTTGGACCTGGCATCATTAAATTCTCCGTAAACCCTCCAAGGTTTAAATGCCAAACTGTGACTTGAATAGAAATTATTCATCTTGAATATTGTTTAACACCTATTACATAACTTCACAGTATCTCAGCCTGACGCGTCTTACTAATTAAGAAGCTGCCAAAATGAAAAAATAAAAATGTTTGGTTTTACTGAACAAGGAACACAGACCTGATTCTACTCATTCAGCTACTCTGGCCAAACACAGACAATGTGTGCTGTGTGGACTGATACAAGGGGTGAATTAAAATTCTAATAGATTGTGATAAACTGTTGAATGTGCTAACAAACATGGAGCTAGAATGATTTATAGTACGAGGATGCTTTTTTTTTTTTAATATCCTCAGGCAGTGTCCAATCATTGCCGGCTAATGGTCAATAAATGGGACCATACATCAATGCTATCACTTCGAATTAACCCTGCATCAAAACATATGACGGTCACAAATGATCAGGGCTGATATTAAAACTGACATGATGGCTGGGTCAGCAAAACATGGGACAGTAACATGGGAAACGAATGTTTGCTACTTTAATGCTGCTGTAATCAATATCCTTTTACAATAACAGTGCATCAAATGTTGAAAACTGAGTGAAGGCCATCACTCATACCAATGAATAAACG
The DNA here is from genome assembly GCF_963514085.1 of Chelon labrosus. Lineage (NCBI taxonomy): Eukaryota > Metazoa > Chordata > Actinopteri > Mugiliformes > Mugilidae > Chelon > Chelon labrosus. Next base: position 21,675,085 of record NC_140338.1, on the reverse strand, counting down.
CTATTTTCTCCTAACTCTAGCCACCCATTGGGTTTCAGCAACCTCGTAGTTCCAACTCATTCAGCTACCGATAATGTAAATAATTTAATCAACCCCCTATGTACCGTCTGATCATAATGGCCAATCAGATGACACAAGAATTGCAAGATAATTTCCCAACACACTGCCACAACAGTCTCCAGCCCCTGGTACGTGGAGTGTTCTGTGATGTCCTGACCGCTTGACCAATAGCATGCTCGAACCAGCAGCCACACATCACCACGGATGGGCATCTACCTATCAGAGCCAGTTGTACCTCAAAGTGGAGCGTTATCAAGACGGAAAAAAGTCCAAGCAGCGCCAGTCTACCTATGTGCTCGGTCACAAGTGGAGATAAATAACACTGCACAAGGAGAAAAATGCTTTTGATTTCTTACATTACAACTGTTTTTTCATTCCTTCTAATAACCTACTAGAATTTATTTTGCTGGCTTTAGTAAAATGTTATTTATTTTCAAACTTGATCTTCTGTCCTTTTCCAAAGGAAAACGGGGTTATTTGTTCTGCTTTTATGTGTTACAAATAGGTTGTAGTGTGCTGTACTTTGCCAATCCTGGTTCAGTTTTTCAGTGGAAAAAAAAAAAAAAAAACATTTCAGCAATTTTTGCCCGATAGGAACCACTCTGCATAGAAATGAGTCCAAATAAGGATTTCTTTGAAGCAGTGATCAGTATCTGCCAATAGCGCTTCCCGCGATCGGCCATAAGTGAGCGGGTGCAAAAAATGCTGATGGAGCAGCTCTACTAACTGGTGAATATAGTGGATCATTTAGCAGCAATTTCTCTCATGCTGGTAGCTACTCGCGTCCACTGAATTGCCTTGTTGTCAAAAGGTGTTCTGATTTGCAACGATGTGAAACAAAGGCAAGCAGCAGACACTCGCGTTACAGAAGGCAGAATGGCTTCAGACTCCGACTGACCTCGGAGAACACATCTATTTAAACTAGAGTTATCTCTCTGGTGTTTAGGGACAACAGAAGATTGCTGCCCATTCTCTTTGCAATGGGGAGATTCGCCATTGGTGTAAAAAAAAAAAAAAAAACAAAAAAAAAAACCTTGAGGTGTGTCGAAAAGATTGCTCTGTCTTAAGCCCTCACACTTGACAAGTTGCATGTGCGGCAAAGCTCATTGGGAATCTGAAAGCCCACATTAAAAAGGGTCTGTTGTCGTAGGCTGCTTCCGTCTCGTCGTTGCGGTGGTGCTCTGTTGTTAAGCAAGGAAAACTGAACCACAGGTGTTTCCCGACTAACATTAATTTCATGCGGCATGTTGCCTGTGTCCTTTGTATCTCCTAGCTTTTCTGAGAAAGGCCAAGAGAGTCAGCTACTTACTCCCGTGTCCAGAGAGGTTTTGCTTATGGTGCTCATACACAACAGCCAGCAGTCACTCCAGTTGAAACAAATGGCTATGGAGTCCAGACTGGTACGCTACATAGGTTATTTAATAAAAAGAAATATCCCTTGCTTCATAACAACTGATGTACTTTCCACAGTCTCAGTCAAAAACTGAAGACGGAAAGCAAAGGTGCAGGAAGCGGTATTAGATTGTCTGAATATTCATCAGCAACCTGACCCACAGCAAGATCCTCTCCTGAATCCCTGCCAGTCAGCGGTAGAGAGCTTAGTGAATAATAGATATCCTTTTTCTGAAGAGCCATTCCCTTTAAAGTACAATTGTTAATTTTGATTTTCAAAAGCCAGACCCTATGAATTGTCTGTTTTTTTTTTTCAGAGCAAGCCTTCGAGGCCCTCTCACTAAGCTATTCATTATAGTCTGCAGTAAGGTAGTGTAATTAAAACAATTCATAGTTACAGCTTTAAATGAGAGAATCTGTTCCACTGAACTACAGCACAGTGGTAATGGCCCCCCGTGGTGTTTTCCTTTCACATTAAATAAAAGAGAGAAAGCTTCACGGGTGCTGACAGGTGCAGGCATTGGTTTCTATTTAATCGGTGTTTAAAGTCTGGGATTGCAGGATTGAAATCAAATTGAAAGCTGATGTATGGCTTTTATTGATATACTATGTCTTACTCGTACAAGTAAGAGATTTGTCAGCTGTACCTATTTTAGGCAGAAGATTTGGTTTTAATAATGTTAGGTTTAGATTCAGATAAAGATTATGGTTGGGAAAGTAGTAGTTATAGTTTAAATTCACAAAGTCTGGGAAATTAAACTAGGAAACAAATGGAATTTAAATGAGTATAATGTAAATCAACGTAGTGTCCATATTTCATACAACAAAAAGGGAAGCAATCATTAATTCATTATACACTAACCAGGCATAACATTATGACCACCTTCCTAATATTGTGTAGGTCTCCCCTGTGCCTCCAAAACAGGTCTGACTCATTAGAGAATGGACATGGGCCTTCTGAGGGTGTCCTGTGGTGTCTGGTAACAGAATGTTGTTAGTGGAGGTCTTTGGGTCCTATGGGTTGAGGGGAGGGGCCTCTGTGGATCAGGCTTGCTCCAGTGCATCTCACAGATACTTGACCAGTTTGGGATCTAGTGAATTTGGAGGCCAGGTCAAAACCTGTTTTTGTGTGTCTGTCAGGCTGCATCCTCTTGGGGATGGCTGCTGCCATCAAGGAGTGTCATTGCTATGGGGTGGGGGTCCCTGGTCTGGTCTAGGTGGGTGGTCTAAGTAACATCCACATGAATGGCAGGTCCAAAAGTTTCCAAGCAGAACATTGGATTGCCACAAGATGGTCAATGTTAATTACTTATATTGTCAGTAGTTTTAATGCTGTGGCTAATCAGGGTATATTACCGCATATACTTTAGACCAGGGGTGCCCAAAACGTCGATTGATCGGAAGATCATGAAGGCAGTTGTGTGTGGGAGTGTTAGAGGGTCATGGGGAGCTGGGCCTATCCTAGCTGTCGGTGGGTGAGAGGCAAGCAGAGGAGGCCAGTCTATCACAGGGCTAGCAATGAAAGGCAAACAACCATTCACACCTACCAATGCCAGTTTAGAATCACTATTAAACCTAACAAACTTGTCTTTGGACCATGGGAGGAAACTGGAGCACCTGGAGAAAACCGACACAGGCACAGGGAGAACATGCAGCATCCACATGGAAATGCCCCAACTGACCAAGCAGCTTCGAACCCAGAACTACGACATGTGATTATGGTTAAAGTGGGAATCACTCAGAGAGAAAGAGAGAGATGAATTCCTGTTGTGTGCCATTGTGATTAACCGAGGATGTCTGAAAAAGAAGAATTGAGACCATAACACAGAGGTAGATGTTTCAGTACCACTTAGAGAAAGTTTCAAAAACGAATGTGTTTGTTCTACAATAGTCCTGATATAGAAAGGTATGGAGTGAGGTGCTTTCGTGTGCTGTTAATTTTAAGAATACAGACAGTTTTATCTCCTACATAAACTAAATATCGACTGCATATGAAATGGAAAACCAGGCTTTGATGTTTGAGATCTTGTGTAAAACGCTGACAGTTTGATCTGATGTGAGAAGAAAATAACTCACCAAACACTCAAAAGAAGAGTGGAAATTAGTTGTCAAGCTACTACACATTGTCGAGGATTCAATAATTTCCCTAAGATTACCCCGCAATCCACTTTTCCAGGCTTCAAGCCTTGTCCTTGTTGCCGAACTACAAACATTCCACCAAGCAGGATCCCTTGAGGATCTACTGGCAGGTGGTGTGTTGTAGCTGTGACAGCACTGTACAGTGAAAATCCAAAACAATAAGGATGTTTTTTGCACAACGTAGTTACACGTAGTTTTCACGGCTACGTGTATCTCTTACTGATTCATTGATCTGACTGGTTGAGAATAGAGCTCGAAGGGGATACGCAGATGGTTCGTCCACTTTGTTACCTAGGATGCAACAGGTTAACAGGTGTCTGGCCTCAACAAAATCATTGGGAATCATTCTCTGGGAGGCGAATCATACCACGTTTCATGGCAGTTTGTCAATAATTGCAGGGATATGATGCTCTGGGCCACACGATTGGACAAGACGACCGGCAAACAAATCAAAAGACTCAGTAACCAGCAAGGCAGTCCTCTCCTTTTGGCGCCAGAGGGAAAAAAAACATACTTTTACTTTTTTTTTGGTGTTTTGGAGAATACATTTTCTGGGTTGCACAGAAATAAACAAAAACAAGACACAGAATGTGTGCACACCTTGTTAATGAAAACACTCGTGAGCCATTTTACTCACATGCACAAATCCAGCACAGCGCTCTTGAAGCCTGCGAATGAAAACACCTACGCGCACATCTATGTCTCACTACCTTTGCAGGGACCCTTCTTTTAAAAAAGTTGTCATGAGTTATGTATATTCATATTATGCATCACTGACATGTTTTATCCTGACATATGGATAATCAGGATATAAATACATGCACGGAGTTTTAACTTTCAGGAGACAGTTCAACAGAAGGGGGACAACAAGAGTCGGAAATTGGATTTTTTTTTTTTTTTAACAACCCTGCCAGCTAAATTATGCTAGCGGAGCTTCTGCGTTGATGCCGAGTCTGCAGGATAGATATGCAGACAGTACTGCAGGTTATAGATCAAGACTGGGGAGGGAGAACATGAGGAAGAAGTCCAAAGTGAGGTATGGTCTGATCAATCAGCGCAAGGCCAACCACAATGGAGTCCTCCTGTCTGAGAGATGAAAGAAGACATGCCAGGCCTTCAGCCTACGAGTTTAACATGGAGACTTGTGGCAACTTATTTTAAGGTCAAAACAGAAACTCCAAACCACCCCCGCACCCAGGAGCAGCCAGAGAGGCCCGTTAGGCAGGTAGGAAGAGGAGTTACTCAGCAATAATGGTATCAACAGTAGAACTAACTATCCTACAATTAATTCTGTCTACTCGGTTACTTCTTTGCCAGCTCTCAGATAAAAATAGATGGTGCGCATCCTCAAACACATGGCTGTGAATCGGCCTTATTTACTGCAGAGATGTTGACTTATCATTGCAGAAATAACGCAGACAGAAGCAGCATGGTGATAGTCGCCAATGAAGCACATAATTTAAATACAGACACTATGTTACCAGCACAGGGCCGCCAACATTTTTTTATTCCTGGAGATTATGTTTGAAATAGAGTGAGGTGTTTTATATCGGACCCTATAATTATCTGTTGACCTCAGAAATTACAGACACTAAGACTGCCAGCATGAGTCTAGCACTCAGAGTGTATTACAGTTTGTTTGTGGACTTAATGTTGCTAGGCTAGCAGGTGTTTTTAGTCCATTTATAGTGAGTCTATAGGGAATCCGTCAGGCCTAATCTGCAGTTTAAGTTGCAGAATTTTCTTAAGGCTCCTGTAACGTGTTTTCTGCCACGGATGAAAAATTCCTGACGACTCACAGAGTCTTATGTTTTTCCTGGGTTCACAAAAATCCATATATTGGTTGACCGCTCATTCCTCATGATTCCTTTACTATGGCCACACTGCTGCGGAGGCTGAGCTACCCCTCGTAGCACCGTTTTGTGAAGGTGGAAATTATAAATCACTTTGCTGGACTGAATAATTTTGTTCAGTGCAGTAAAACATGTCATTGTTAACTATGTTTTTAAAAAAAAGCACCATTCACCCACTCTGGTGTCATTTATTTAGGCTGAGTAGACTGCCTCTCAGAACTGTGTGGGCATTTGCAGACTGTGCACTATTTATAATGCTGTGGTGTTGCAGCACTGTGGCTGTAGCTGTTTCAGACATTTAATACAACTCCAACACTGTTAATAAAATGAATAGCTGACTTTGTTTCAGTGTCTTTTGTGGTCTTAATTCGTGAACATCAGTGCTGACATTAGCATTTTCAGTCACCTCAGAGGGGAACCCCAGAGCAAAAACCTTACTATGCACTTAAGCTGATAACGGGGAGGAACATTTTTAAATGTTTTCTGGTTGCATAACACAGATATTCTTCACAGGCATTCTTCTCTCTAATCTTAAAGTTGCACACACTATATATAATATTAAGATTATCCTGTCAGATAAAGGGCATCGGTGTGATCACATGGGGCAAAGGATGTTAATAAAAACAGAGATTGCGGTGCAACGATTTGCTGTAGATCTACTGATCCACATTATGATAGGTGGCAGTGGTGCAGCTGCAAGCTGATTTGCCAACAGCCTGTCGAAACAAAAGAAAAAGATGCAGAAGATGGAGAAGAGCTCATTCACTGCAGCTGAGTATCTGGTCGATAATAGACTCTAGCCTTGTACCCCCAACAGATGTTCCTAAGAAAAACCTAATCTACACTCCAGTCAATTAGAACCGAAGAAGACACTTGGTAGCCTGGTGTAGCCAGATGCTGTTGATTCATTGCCTTCATCACAAATGTGACATCACATCCTTTTCCTGTGAAGCACAGAGAAAGGATACATGATCACAGCACATGGAGTCAAGTCGTCAGTGACTACTCGCTGATGACATCACTCACAAAAACACAGTAGAAAGTAATGTTTTCCAACAATGAAATCTATATTCTTGAGCTGCATACATATGCTGAGAACAGACAGCTCATGGGTCGCATACTGTGCATTGCAGATGTGTATAGCCTGTATAAAAACAGGCAGCAACACACCACCATCAATAGCGTTTAATAGTACTACACAGCATGTTGTGGAGATGGCATAGTGTAGTTGGCTTTAAAATAAACGCAGTATTCTCTGAAGCCCTCTCAGTGTACAGCAGCTAATGGTCTTATAACTCTGACAATGAAATTTGCGAGCAAGTTGTTGATGTGCAGCCTCCTCCTCTCTGTTAGTACTTACATAATCATACATAGTGGCACAGCCAGTACTCAATTCTTATCAGAATATGAGTCAAATGGATTGGTGTCCAGCCCATCCAACTATTTTGTTCTAAACACATTCAACTCCACAATGCTCAGATGACGTATACGACTGACGTCGCAGTTACTATTTTGTCCATCACCATATAACGTCGGGCTTATCTTGGCCAGAATCCGGGCCAGCTTTGCATTCAGGCTGATAAATGCAGAGATTTATTCAAGAAAACTCATTTTTTTAAGCTTTGTTTTGTTCTTTGATGCCCTTAAATCTAGTAGATTTTCTAACTGGTACACATGAGTAAATGTAAATTGCATTGAAGCAACAGGATCTCAGAGAGATGTTAGGTGCATGTGTTTCCTGATCAGGCCAACCACTGAATAATCTGTGTGGATGAGACGCAGTGAGTTGTACGACTGTACGACATTTGTCAGTTTATTTTACAGAGCAGCTTCCTTCCAGATCTTACTCTCACTGCACGCAGGCTGGGAAACCCAGGCAGATTGCATTTAGATTTGTGATTATGGTACTCACACATGCCCACATCTGTAAATAAAAGTGTCATCTATATAGGAGATGCTTGAAATTACAAGTGTAAACGGAGCTTCAATTAAACCTGAAGACAGGCTGCTGTAATGTTTAATGAGAAACATTCATTCATTCATTCATCTTCTGTAACCTTAAGCCCACCCCACCTACCCCAGCTGTCATGGGGCGAGAGGCGGGGTACACCCTGGACAGGTCGCCAGTCTATCGCAGGGCTTAATGAGAAACATCACTGTGGAAACACAAAAACTATTGAAACATGCAGTGAGTGTTAGCGCTACGATTCAAACTAAACCTCTGTGCTGTGACAGAAATCCAGAATGCATTTGTTGACTAATGACTGAATCGAAAAGTCCACTGAAGCAATGTAGTAACAATGGATCTGATCATTGATTGGATCCTGTAGATACTGTGGCTCTGAATGCACCAGTTTGTTTTTACTTCTGCCGCAGTCTGGAAACATCATAGATGCTAAACAGGGAAAAGCAACCGTGGCAAATTAGATTAAGCTAATTGTTTATTCCTTGGGGTTTATATGAATATAATTACACACAAGGTTAATTAACTCGATAAAATAAGCTATCATAATCCACAAAGATCATGTCTTTGATTAGCAAACAAGAGTTCTGTGGCTTTTTCCAATTAAACACATGATAAATGGCATATGGCGCCATGCCATTTATCATGTGTTAAACAGAAACCCTCTGAACCTCTTTTAAAAATCACAGTTCAGCAGTGACGTACTGTAAAAGTCACAGGCTTTACAACTGACTATAAAGCCATGGCCCATAAATCATGTCATGCTGCAGCGGTTTTTCTGTGTGCGGTGATAATGACTTACATTGTGACAGCGGGGGAGGAACGCTGGAAATTAAAGACGATTCATTAACACTCAACATGTAGTCAACCTTGTGCAGCCGCGCTAAATAACATATAAAATGTAGGTCCCAGTCAGCGTTTGTCAGGGGAGGAGTGGAGCTACAAGGCGGTGCAGGAGGACACCCCGATGTCGCACGCTGCCGCCACATCCGTGAGTCATTAGAATCGGTTTGTGATGGCAGCACCTGACAGGCGAACGCCCTCTCTGTCGCTCATCTCGGGAGGGCTCATCTGACAACCAGCTGACTTGACTGACTGCCTCACTCATGGCACCGACTAACTGGCTTGACGAGCTGACTGACAGACGATCCTGCAGTCGAGGGCTGAGGCCCTACACGGATGACACGCAAAGAGGGCAAACAAGCTGCCGACTGGAAGTGAAGATTGGAACGGTGCGAAACTGGCGCATGGCAAACTGCTCTGTTTGCTCGGAAAGTAGCCTCGCGCTGCCACACACCGAATCCGGGGCCATTCGTGACCCGAGTGACATCCCTCCCACAGAGTCACTGCTCCCCTGCAATCCCTCCAAACTTGGAAAGTCAGAAATAGCAGCAGAAAGGTAAAATAAACAAAGATGCCGAAAGACTAGAGAGACCAGTGGAGCTCTGTGTTAGCCTGCCAAGTGGCACCAGTGCTGCTGCGTACCGAGTCAGGTGCCAAAGCTTGTTAAACATGAGGCACCCGTCCAATCCAATCCAGTGGCAGAGGGGAGGGCGGGCTGCCACTCACGTCACCTATGTAAGAGTCGTCACTGTAGGCTGCTGCCAGGTCCTAAAAGAACCTGCTATCGTAAAAGCCCTTTCGTGGTATTGCCAACATTGCAGGTGCATGCACACACAGAGGGAAGGAAGAAACTAGATTACACTCAGACTATTAGAAGGAGTCGTATATCTTAGAAAGACTCAAAAATATGAACGCTGAACTCTAAACTCTGAGCGAATTCTTTTCATGCTAAACCCATATGTCAGCGCTGTCTTATTCCTCCCGTGCCATAAATAAGGAGGCGTCCTGCTGAACCGGTACATTTCGCGGCGCACAAAGTTTATATGACAAATGCTTCCCGTGATTGTAATTGGGGCTGGCTCGCTCACAAAGCCGCTTTGTTCTGGGTGTTTACCGGGGAAAAGCACCTGAGGGATATAAAAGGAGAGTTGCTTTTTCAGTCGGGATTAAGTGTGTTTGTGCGTGTGCAGATGTTTCTTGATTGGGTTTGGGCTGGGCCTACCTGTGCGTAGCGTGCGACTTGACTGAGATGCGTGTGTTTGTGTGCATGTATTTGCATAATCATCTTGAACAATGTTTCTCATTGTCAAAGCAAGAGACCATTAACATTTCCAACACGTTAACGCCTCGCGTGTGCGCCCCCCCCTCCTTCTCAGATAAATAAGTGAGATGTCCGAGAGAGATCATTATCAGAGAGGCTCTAAATCGATCCATCCTAATTAATTACCTGCTTGATAGATGGGAGTGAGCCCGTCACACTCCAGCACCCCGAGAGAATAGGCCACACATTACACACACAGATGAGTATAGATGCGCCATATACAGGCAGACTCGGAGCGGCGATGTTGTTCATATGAATATGACTCCGGTCGGGAATCGAATACCGGTTCCGAACTTTTACGACCTACCTGAATCATATGCCTCCGACGTTATTGTTACCTGCGAGACAGGGGCGATGTCTGTGTTTGTCTCTCTCTCCCCTTGCTTGTTTTGTAGTATTGGTTTCTGCCTGTGAAGTCTGGTAGTGCTGCTCGCCGGCTGATTGCAAATCTAGACTCGTCAATCATTCGTCCAGGGTCCTCACAAAAGCGTGGTATCCTGCTTGAGCGGTTAAGTTTTGTTAATTGTGAGCATTGTAAATAGGCATGCAGTGGAAGGTTACAGACGATAGGTGAGCTCAGGGTACCCTTGACACGTTCCACAGCTTGGTGCTTTTTGCATATACACTATTATTGGTTGATGCAACCCACTTATGATGATGCTTTTTTACTTAGAAAAGAGAGTTGGGCTTTTTGTTTGTTCTTTTTAATTTAGGGCAGTTTGTTAGCCAGGCATTGTTGTTTTGGTAAATTTATTTCACTTCTCCTCCCCATCCCCCGCTAAATTTGCCCGTTTTTGGCAATAATAATGAATCCATTTAATTTACCTTCTACACTGAGTCCTTCAGTTGTTGTGTGTGCAGCTCTGAATTCACCTAGCGGCGTCGAGGGACGTAACCCGGCCATGGACATGGGATCGTTTCTCAATCCACTGCGAACCCGTCACAGAGAGGAACAGCTTCATTTTCAGTGCAAGGCTGCGATTTCATGCAAGCTGCATTCCCCCCCCCAATACAGTGTTTGTCCCCCAAAAACTGACATTTTTCACTTCTACCCGATCGATACTTTTAAATGACAACCTTGTGAGTCTGTAAACATTGATGTTGTTGAACATAAAAAAAAATCCTCAATTGCAACCACAACCAAATTTGATGCAGCAAAACTAACTAAACTAACTAAATAAGCTGCATTTTAGTGACAGTAATACCACTGAATCTTTTTACAGAACGTGCCAAGCATGGCAGCTTTATTAAAAACTAATTTTACCAACCGGTCTGACCAGGTGTTTTTATTACATACATTTTAACCATAGACTTATTGTCAATAATCTCAGCTGTACATCGGAACTGAACAAATTCATCCTAATTCAAGGGTATCCGCCACTTACCTTTATTTGGAGGAACCTGTTTTACACATAATTATCTGATCCTTAACGGACCCGAGTCATGTGAGTTTCAGGTGGACAACACCCACAGTTGTTCCTTTTCAAACCCCAACTCCTCACCAGTCTTTTAGAACTGAAGAACCTCCTTGGAAGAAACATCTTCAAGAAACTCCACAAGTCCAGTTCACCTCGTTTCAGTTGTTTTTTTTGGGTATACCATGACCTGGATGGCTGAGAACCTTTGCATGCAATGAAAACTGCTTTGTCTTCTTCTTTAATGAAGGTAAAGGCAAATACATACCTTATTTCAGCAGAATGTTCAAACGCGGAACAAGCAATTCTAGAAACTCATATATATCAATACATTATTTTTAGTAGTCAATAAACTACATCCAGTACTTGAGGCACACTCAGGTAAATAATCTAACTCGGGCTGCAGTCTTGAGTGCCTTTATGAGGCTGTATAAGGTGCTATCTGGACATATTGACACCCTGCTTGTGTGGAGTGAAGGAACATCCACACCCCCTCCAGCGCACACAGGCGGGGAGCAGAGAATCCAATAACTTTTCATTTTCCTGTTGAAAGGGACTCTCTTTCTCCTCCGCAATCTCGTCTGTGCAATGATCCCTGCCTCTTTTTTTTTTTTTTTTTACCCTTTTATTTTTTACTCACACTTCCTTATCCAGAGGATCAGCGAGCTCATCTGCGAGCTTCCCGGACAACCAATGTCACATTAAAACCCCGCTAAGCTCTAATTGCATAGTGTTTTAGAAAGCGGTGGATGTAATAAAGTCGCACTGTAATCTAGTGCTGAACTGGGACACTACATCAGCAGGATGAAAAGAAAAAGAGTGCAAATGTGAGACATAAACCACCTCAAATTGGTTGAGTGAAGCGTGATATATCTGCAGGCCACATCTTCTCAGTGTGTTCGTGTGTGTGTGTTTCCTGTCTCAGGGCCATTCTTTTGGTTTCTGCCGAGACCATCTATCTCCTCACCCTTATATGCTCCATTTCCCCCGTCTCACTGTTTCCCCTTTGGACTAAAGTACTAGGTACTAGGTACTAAAGGACTAGTGTCAACATTATTTTACACTGAAGAGTTCTTTTCTGCAGTTTTGCTGAAAACTGTTTTATGAATCATCGCAGAGCTGGTAAAGTCGGAAGATTTAAAGTTGAAATGAACATTAGCGTTGATTCCCACCAGTAGTTGTTTTCAGTTTTCATTTTAACAGTCAGTGACTGATTAGGTGCATTTCAATCAGTCCACCTTGTTTTGGTGCACGTCACTGAATTTTCTGTCTAGATGTGGGACGCATTTCCTCTCTCTTTCCCTGATAGCTGTCTCTCAGGCTAACAGCTTCACTGATTTTAACATTCAGCTGCATAAAAAAAAAAAAGCAGAAATGAGTGAATTTAAATTTACAAGGGCCCCCCTTTTCCGTTGTCATCCACGTATGTCATTGACTGTATGTAAAGAAGGGTCGAGGTGACATCATCCATATGTTTCTGAAAGAGCAGACAACTGTACCTCTGTTAGGAGGAAATCATGATGAAGTCTCAAGACTTAAAACAGTATGAAATCCTGTCATCAAAGCAAACAGTGGTTAATTATAAGGAGTATTTTTATTTTATTTTTTTTTATTTATAGTTTTGATATCTAAAGGTTTTGAGCCAAACATGCACTGTCCAAACTTTTGGCTGACAGTGTTCACCTAACATTTTAACCAGAACCAGGAAAAGGGATCATATCACTCTGATCAGGACCACACCGCTGCAGAATGATCAGCCAGAGGAAATTTGGTCAACTGAGTCAATGATCTATTTTAAATATTCTATTAAGACCTGTTTTTACTGGACAACCTTTCCCAGTTTTAACTTTGTTTTGTGTGTTTTATTGTCTTTGTTTAATTCATTCAGTATCCATTAGCACTTGTCCGCTAGAGGATCATGGGGGCTGGAGTCTATCCCAGCTATCACTGAGCAAAAGGCAGGAAACGACATTTAAAGAGTTAAAACCTGTTAAGACTTGGTTTTAGAATAAACGTTCCTATTAGTTGTGGGTATGGTTATGGTTCAGGCATTTGATTGAGATGGTTAGGGCTAGGTTAAGTGGCTAGGGAATGCACTATGTCAAAAGAAAGTCCCTTCAAAGATAGAAACACGGGTTTGTGTGTGTCAAAGGGGTCAGACGGGTCAGACAGGGTATGTCTGGAGAGGTTAGACATGAAGGTTGAGCGACCACGCTGAGGCGCCGCGCTGTGCATGCTATGCTTGATCAGCTCTCATTACAGCGGTGCTTTCACGGTGGGCTCAGAAGCAAGATGACAAACACGCCTAAACCTGAACACACACACGGTAGCGGTGTAATAACCTGTGGCCTCATTTGCATACGTTTTATTGCACACTTGTCAGCCTTCTGCCCGACACCTACTGCCTCGCTTTCTTTACACTAGAATTGGCATTAAGCTGTGATCAGTCGCTCACTGCGCGCCATCGGAAGTTCCACGACACACGTCTCTGACTTAATTATTTAAATGAATTATTTCCATTTCATAAACAGATGTGTCCTGTGTTGAGGACGCACACCCTCTGTGAAGACTAAGCTGCTATCTTGATCCAGGATTTTCACAGCTGATAGTCTGAAATGTCAATTTGCACCAGTTATCGAGATAAACACAGGGAGCGTGCAGTATTGTTAAACGATTTAATTTCACGGGCTTATCAGCGCGGATTTCATGGACAACACCAGATCCATATCTGAACACGTCTCGTTACGGGCTACCTGCTCGGATCAGCCAACTGCTGTTTGAATATTCCCAAATGATTTAATTGATTTCCTGATTTCCGACTGCAGCTTGGCACGTGCGAGCTGTGACCTTCACTTTGAAGACATGGGAATGTTGCATCACAGCTTCTCATACCACATTTTGTACCAAGATTGTATAAGCACGGATGCAGCTATACAACATTTTTAAGATAAAAAAAATATAAAAAATTGTTAAAATGGTTTTAAAAAATGCATGAATGCACGTTATAGCTGAAACACTTTATAAATAATTTGGGAATGTTGTACCGTGTGTGCTGTTTTTGTCTGTCTTGATTGTGATTGTATCTATTTAGAGCTATGTTATGCCCTCTTAAATTGCCTCTTGGGGACAAATAAAGTGATATGAATTGAACTTAATTGAATAAGGAAGATTACTGGAACTAGAAAGTGATGGAGCCTTGCTACCAAAGATAAAGGTGGAACAGGAGGTGGAGATAATCCACACTTTACATCCCTGTTCCAGATCTGTAAATAACTGAATCCAGACAGTAAGAGTTCAGTTTCCTTCCAAGATCCTGGTTGAGCTTTTTGATGTGAGCATTAGTATTCAGGTGCTGAAGCTCTAATAATGTCAAAGGTCTCCAGCTGAACTGCATGACTAATTTAAGAGAGTGATGTGTCATAATAGCTCCCAGTCAATTTGCTCAAAAGAGACATTGATCTACATTTCATCTACACTGCCGTTGCCCCCAAGGACTTGATTCCTAAACCACTCTGAAATGATGAAGCATCTACTTGAGTCATAATCGACTCTGGACTCTATTAAAAGGCATCCGACCCCAACACTGAACAGACGCAACCTTCCCGAGCCTCTGGGGGAAACAGAAGATGAAAATCAAAGCCGTGCTCTTCCTCAGGGGTTGTCAGAGCTCTGTGAACGCAGAGGAGCTGCTGCTAGCTGTTGTGTTGCTTTTCTTTTTGGGATAGAGATTTACACTCTCAGAAATAAGCCAGAGGAGATTCCCACGGCATTAAGAACAGCGGAAAACACCTGCACAGAAAGTCACCTAAATATCCACTACTCTCTGCCACCGCCACCACGTCAAAGCCTGAGGGACAGGAGACAAGACAAGAAGGGTAATGGAAGGATTGATGAGGAAGAGGGAGCAGGGGATGGGAAACAGATGGGAAAAGGAACCAAACTGTCAGTTAGGAATCAAGGCAGGAAAAAAGAGAATTGAAGAAAGACTTACAGCTTTTTTTTGTTACTTCTTTGTCCTGCAAGGTAGAGTTGGTAAGAGTCAAATGATATAATTTGACTGCAGATTTGTACATAGAACATTTATACATTACAGACCATACATGTTTTTCCTAATAGAATAGAAATAGAAAAAAACATTGATTGTGATTGTGTGCAACAAACTCAAACTCATTCCACCATGTCTTGACCATTGACTCTATATAGGATGACTGAAACCTCTGCGATGTCACCCATAAGTTTCTTGAAGAGTCCTGAAGCTCACTGTGGTGTTTCGGGTCGTCTGTCAGTGCCCGACTCCACCTAACTCCCAGCTAATTCAAAAAAAGTCTAAGGTCAAAGAGGTGGAGTGTGAGTGGAGATGAGGCGGAGGGTTGATGCCGAGGCAGACGGCGAGCAAGCTGTGAGGACAGCTACCTGTCACTCAAAGCAGCCACACCCTTAATTATGTATAACTTTGAGCCTTGATATAATTTCTATTGCTCTATAAAAATTATTTCTGTGCACTTGTCATGAATGAACAAACTGGCTGTAGAGACCAACTCTGTTTTTTGTACCAGTCTGTAAACCTGTTTATTTCTGTGCAAGGACATTTCAACATGGAGGTCTCTGGAGCCAGCCTCAAGTCAGGGTACTACAGTTTTTGGCACTGGTTTCCCTTTTCAGCCCCAGAGGTTGTTGGTCCTGTCAAAACTAACACGCATATTTCAGTGTGTTTCTCCTGTATTTTGTATATACTGAGACATTTTCAGCTGCGGTTTATATGTTTTAGGAGCTTTGTGTATTGGCTGCAGCTGTATTAGCCACAACATTAAAACCACTGACAGGAATAGTAAGTAACACTGACCATCTTGTGACATTGCAATGTTCTGCTGGGAAAAACTCCTTGATGGCAGCAGCCATCCCCAGCAGGATGCAGACTGACATGGGCACACACACAAAAAAGGGTTTAGGAACAACTCAAAACATGCACAAGGTGTTGAACTGGCCTCCAAATTCACCAGATCCCAAACTGATCAAGTATCTGTGGGATGCCCTGGAACAAACCTGATCCACAGAGGCCCTCAACTCAACCCATAGGACCCAAAGGCCCCCACTAAAAACATTCTGTTGCCACAGGGCACCCTCAGAAGGCCCATGTCCATTCTCTGATGAGTCACAACTGCAGGGCTCTCAAGTGTCACGCATTGAGCGTGACAGTCACTCATTTCGGTCTTTTGTCACGCACTCCCGCCACACATTGAATTTCTCACGCAGAAAAAATATTTATAATATATTTAATATGCCGCAGCGCCCAAAATTTCTCTGGTCGCGCCTCTCTCACTATGGAACCGGCAGAAAGTGTGTGCAGTGAGAGATCGTAAGGTGTGCCGTGGTAAATTATCCAGTTTCACCTAATTGATCTAAAAATATTGGCCTGTATTCCATTAGCGGCCGGGTCTCGCTGTCAGCGGAGGTAAATAAAGGCCGGTCTCTAATAGCGGCCTGGGCTATTATTAGAACCATCTCGGCGGGTCAGGGTTTCAGCGGCACGGTGTGGGAGGATCCCCTCAGCGGGACCTCTCCCCGGCGTCGGCCGGCCCCCGCCGGGCGCATTTCCTCCGTGGCGGTGCGCGGCCTGTAAGTGCTCGGGGCGAAGGTGGCTCGACGGCTCCGGCCGCGAGCTTTACAGCGACCCCCCGCATCTCACTTCACCGCTTCCCTGGGGTCGTGGAATCAGTGCTCACTGCGCCCTCTCTCCCTGCGGGGAGGGACGGGTCCCACTCGCTCCCGGCGCGACTGCCGACCTGCAGCGGACTCACTGTCCTCAGTGCGCTCCGACCGCGTCGCGCCGCTCATTTGTTGTTAATGTTCTGTATGCATACCATGTTATGGTAACTGTACGTTTTTAATAAGTGAACCTAGTATTTTATAGGTTCAAATAGACACAAAATCTTGTTTTTATTCATTCTACTCGTAGTTCGTTTTGCTCAAATAGAAATTAAGGCCTGCCTCTAATTCTGGCCTCCTTCCAATAAAGGCCTGGACCGCGATGTGCTTGAGTAAAATAAAGTATTAGAGGAAATACGGTATAAGACTTTTTTCTTTGTGTTTATTTGATTCATATTCAAGACACTTTGACAAGAATGACTTTATATTGTTACTTTAGGCTACAGAGCTTATTTTTTTTTAACATTTTCGGTTGGTAGTGTGCCTTGTGATTGTTTAAATGAAAAAAATGTACCATTGGCTCAAAAAAGGTTGAAAAACACTGACTTACGCGAATGACGCTTCCGCTCGTTGCTACAGCAACCTATCAGATCGGTGAAGAATGTGGCCCAGTCTGAACAGAACCATATCCGATTTGGACACTTGCTAAAGGCAGTGTGAACAGTCAGCCCTAAAAATCGGATATGAGAAGGAATCAGATTTGAATCAGATTCGTCTGCAGTCTGAACGCAGCCTAAGCATCACTTTGAGCACAGAGTAAGTCAACTCCTGTTGTAATGTTACAACAAATTCACAACTTGTTTGACACAAACAATGAGTGTGTGCGACGACGGACGGACGGACGGACGGGGGGGGGGGTTGGTGGATGTCACTCTTGCCTGTCTTCAAAACTTGAGAGCCCTGCAACTGCTTTGGAGGCACAAGGGAGACCTACACGATATTAGTATCAGTCATAAAGCCTGATCGATGTTTATTGTTCATGACTATAACTGTCAAGTCATGGTGCAGGTCCCTATAGTCCACAGTCCCACTCAGAGAAGTGAAACCTTTGACTCTAGATTGAGGTGTACGCAACCAGACCAGCAATATTACTTTATTTCATCCACTTCCTTATTGTCCTGTTCCAGTGAAATGATGGCGTCATGTCGAATTGGTGGAAGTCCTTGGCACGCCGAGGAACTTAATAAGTGGTGGGAGAAACTCGGCGGCATCTTAAAGGGCAGAGTTTGAGGTGATATTATGTTTGCTGCAAGTCGAATCCCATACCTCACAGCTCCCTCGACATCAGCGGAGGCAAACAAGAAGAGCAACAACGAGAGAAAATGCTTTCCTTTCACTGATGGATCAGGCGATACGCTTCATGAGCACAGCCAGCAGAGAGGGCATGAAGCCGGAGAAAACAATGAGTCACGAAGCGAGGGTCTAAATGAAATGCGTCTCATCTCTCTCTAATTTAAGACAAAGGCATACTAGAGGTGGGCAAATAAACAAATGTTTGTATGTGATGTATTACTCTCCTTTTGATCTCCCTGCTATTTCCCACCTCTCAAATTTAATTGTCCCAAGATAAAGCTGTCTGGAGTACAGAGTAGGATTAGTATTGCGCGCGAGGGTTCAGATACAGATTCAAGTGAATGTAACCTTTGTCTGTAGTGGTTTACTGAGGCCACACGGAGGGAGAGCGAAGGGACACCACAGAGGCCAGCTGGGGTGAACGGCCTGACATAAGCCTGGCTGGATCTCGTGCATCCAACCTCTGCGGCGCAGTAATGGAGACAGCGCCCCGGTCAGTGTGTGGCGTCCAGAGAGTAGGCACTCCGAAATGGAAGCACTGGCTTTCGGATGCCATTAATTTGCAGTGACAGTTTGGCTTTCATCGGCCACAGAGCTGCATAAGAGAGGTCGACCTTAATACTGCGCTCTCCTTCTTTCTTTTTTTTATGTGCTCAGAAAAAAAAGGAAAAAAAAAAGAGGGGAGGGGAGGGAACTCTCACTCTTTACATACTTTTGGTTAAACAGCAGCTGGAAGTCAGCTGTAATTATACACCTAAGCCTGTGCATTATTTATGCCACCTTTTAAAATCCATTAAAAGTCATTTGGTCTCCTCTAAAACCTGTCATTATCGATTGACTTTACTGTAATTGCTGCTTTAAGCGCTCAAAGATTTTCTGCCGGGTGATTAAGGATGTAGACACTGCTGCAAGAATGTGCAGCGAACACACGCTAACCAAGGTGCTGTAAAACTCGCAAGCCCGGGTAATATTTCACCTGGTGGTCAGCAGCCGAGGCAGAGTCCTGGATTCAGTCTCTGACTGAAGCGACGAGAGGGTTTTTACAGCCGTGATCCTGAGATGTACTGCCGCGCTCCTCCTCAGCTGGTGATTTGTACGCTAATAAGAATGTGGTTACCTCCACGGCAGCAGCTACTAAATTTGCACCTCATCAATCACACGCCACGCACTGGGGAAAAAAAAGAAGAAAATTACCTGTTCTGACTTCACACCGCTGAACAAGTCTAGGGAAACAATCTGACCTCATTTGACACATACAAAAAGACTGGATCTAATTTCAGTTTGTTTGTTTTTTTTTTTTTGGATCTTTTGGACCTGGCATTCATGTGAATGTTACCTAGACATGTACCACCCACATAAACCAGACCAGGCATCCCCACCCCATAGCAGTGACACTCCTTGATGGCAGCAGCCATCCCCAGCAGGATGCAGCCTGACACAGACAAACACATAAAAACGGTTTAGGAACAACTCAGAAAAACATGAAAAACAGCACAAGGTGTTGACCTGGCCTCCAAATTCACTAGATCCCAAACTGATCAAGTATCTGTGGGATGATCCACAGAGGCCCCTCCCCTCAACCCATAGGACCCAAAGGCCCCCACTAACAACATTCTGTTGCCAGACACCACAGGACACCCTCAGAAGACCCATGTCCATTCTCTGATGAGTCACAACTGTTTTGGAGACCTACACAATATTAGGAAGGTGGTCATAATGTTATACCAGATCGGTGTGTGTGTGGTTAAAATAATAGTAAATAATACTTGAAATTAGCTTACTGAAAAAACATGAGGAAATGATTCTTGGATGTTCTGTCGTAGCAAATATCTTAAAATGCTTTTTCAGTTCAAGTTTTCATTTTCAATGCCTATTTCTGTTTTCAGTGTGAAAGTTTAATGTCAGTGTTTCAGCCCCATAAATGAACAGCTCAGACCTCTCGCTCACTTCCTCCATTTAAGGCATGCTGAAGTGCTTGAGCACGAGAGAGCGATCAATACCGACATCATTAGCATGGCCTTGCCAGAGAGGCTGTCTCAGTGTTCTGTGTCCAGCATTTAAAGTCGTGAGCCACTGGAAATATTTCTGCTGGGCTTATTAATTCAAAACGAAATCCAGCAGAGTGAGAGGCCGCCCAGGCGGGAGCTCACTGATCTAAAACTAAGTGGTGCCTCGATTATTTTAACTGCGAAATTATTGAGCCTGAGTTAAAAGTAGCAGTAGGTGCAGCATCGAAGAAAAATACGAGGTACCGGGCGGGGCCAGTTGTAGCCTGTACTTTTTTCCGTGTTATAAGCGAGAGGTTACACAACAGTCAAAAACTTTCACATCTGATTTCTCTCGACAGCAGGAATGGAGATGGTAACTTTCTACTCAAGTCGTGAGCCTCAGTGAAGCAGTGGTTTGAGTCTTGGGGGTAAGTTTTTGACCTTTAGCCGCCATGTAAAAAGTAGCTGACCTTAGCTAATGGCCTCAGGGTTTACCGTGCATAAATGTATATTTGTAAGGAATGCATATAGCAGTATTATTATGCTTATTCTCAAATAAGAACTTAGACAATTAGATGCATAAAGTTTCAAGGGGTTTCATTATTTTACGAGAATTCATTGTGTGGCTAACATGCGGTACGTTTCTCTGCCATATGTCAACCTGTGGGATTCATAAACTACACCTAAAAGCTTCATTTGAACAAACAGTTCAAACTGTTTCACATCTGGAACGTCTTAGCTCGGGCATAGTCCCACTCGATTCTTATCAGAATATGAGACTTGTTTCACAGGATTTAGTTCTCATTCTGGGGCGTATTTCAACCGGTACTATTCGACGACGTGTACAACTGTGTTGCTTTTAAATCTTTGCTGGAGAATAATCGGTTCCCAACAGAGCAATTCCAGACCAACTTTCTACCTCAACATTGTTTTGGGCGGGGGAACTCAGGCTGGCTTCCATGGTAGGAACTTCCACCAGAACTAAACAGAACTAAAACTGTTTACTGGCATCCATTTGAACTCAAGCTGAAACAAATCTCCTATGAACCTCCACAAGATTTCTTCAATCTCACAGTCAGATCAATTGTCACCCTCAGCTTCTCGTCATATTCCTTCAGTCCAAACTGCGCTGCTCTACAACCGTGAATCAAACTGTGCTTTGTTTCAGGCAGGAAGCACAACAGATGAACTCTAATTGGGCACCGGTTCAGAGATGACAGCATATGTATCAGCCACCTGAACAGAGGCCAGGCCAGGCCTGGGCTGGGGCTGGTCCAGCGGGGGGTTTATACACCAGACTCCCATGGTACCAGCAGATGGCTCAGAGGCCGATTGAGTATGGCGATTCAATCTGCTGCTATTATCCAAGGTGGGCCAACTTCCTCCCGCCAGCAGGTCACCTCTTCCATCATGCACCCCCGCTCCAAAACTAATGTCTCCAGTGCGGATCAGCTGTGATGTGGTATAGTGCTGCGCTCACAAGAAATATATTAGGATTTGTGAGTCACGCTCACAATTTCGGGAATAACATCTCGATCGAAAATGGAAATGAGGAAGTCTTGAAACGATGGCGAGCAGATGGGAGCCTTGCAAGAAGGAGGAGTAGATGGGCTTCCTAATTGCTCCCAAGAATTTCCATATCTGTGTTTGGAAGGAGATGCTGAATTTGAAAAGCTGAAAGGAAATTAGAAGTATGATTAAATCATAAATGCATATCATGTGGTGATGCATGAGTTTCCAATGGATGAAACGGACAAACAGCGAAACCTTTCAGT
This sequence comes from Chelon labrosus, assembly GCF_963514085.1. Taxonomy (NCBI): domain Eukaryota; kingdom Metazoa; phylum Chordata; class Actinopteri; order Mugiliformes; family Mugilidae; genus Chelon; species Chelon labrosus. The sequence continues at coordinate 21,653,337 of NC_140338.1, read as the reverse complement.
TTCTTCCCACAGGCCAAATATTGGATATCCTGGCAGTGTTGGCACTCAGATATGAATCAATATTTGGGTAAACAAGTAATAACAAACTCCCTCCTGCCAGGCAAAGGCCAGGGAACACAGGGCTGTGGATGTTAGCCTTCAGTTTCACTTCTACAAACCTGATTAGCTTGGAGATTCTCGAGGCGGAATCCGCGGATGATTCACACTTATGCACGGATCAGCTGGACACCTTCGACCGCACGTTTGCCTCCGTGAGAGCTCGTAATGAGAGCCAGCCACACTTCGCTGTTTAATCTTCCATGGCGCAGTTTCTAGTAGAAGCCAGATAAATGGTGATAAGGAAAATGAAAGGTCAGCCGATACTTTTGGCTCATTGATTGTCTGATTTTCTACCTAAGTTGCCAGCGTGTCTGCTCTTCAGATTTTATTAACTCAATTATTGCTTACCACATGTCAGGAGAGCACTGTGACAGCTGCTGATCACCCATAGCGAAGGTCGCCTGCGCTTCCAAATGCCAGGAAGAAGACATGCATGCACACACAGCAGAAAAAATAAAGAAATGTACAGGGATAAAATGCCCCCAAAACAATCTCTAATTGTACAAGTGAAGTGATCCACAGCACTGCCTGTTCTGTCTTTCTCTGACCAGTTGGCACAGTCCTTCCCACTCAGTCGTTTCAGTTTCTTGCACAGTTCAAGGTCCTCTCCTCGGGGGCTCCAACACTTACCTAGCAGAGCAATCTCTATTTTTTTCTCTCTCCTTTGTGTTCTGCAGCTCATTGGCCAACCTTTCACTCCTTTTCCAATACTTGGACTCCAGCATGTTTAGCTCTGCCCGCAGGAAGAAATGATGTGGACAGGGAACAGAGGCCGATGGTTACAAACCTTCATGCGCGCTGTTTTGCCACTTCTGGTAGCAAGCCGACAACAGTAATTGCAGAAGAACCCACTTTTATGCTGCAGTAGTTTGCATTCTGGGATCAGTTTTAAAAATATTTTTAGGAAGCAGAGTTAATCGACTTTGTTACTGTAAATTCTCAATGGACATTCTGTACAGGTTAATGAAAATAAAAATACAGAGACTGGGAGATACATTAAGGATTAGCATTATGCATTAGCATCAACGATTAGCATTTGGTAGACTAAACATATGGACTCAGACAGCTGCAGCTGTGCTTGTGGACGTGCATGCGCCTCGAGACAGTTTGTTCTGTTCGGAGGACTAACATGAAAAATAAATCGAGGTGTGTGGGAATAGATTAAATGACGGTTTCACTGAAGATTTTAACGATCTGGGAAATGTTTCGTTTTGGACTTGTGACATAGAGGGCATGTATATCTATTGAATTGACATTATGAGAAACACTTTGTTTTGATCATATTTTGATGTCATATATTGACCCTCGCCCCTTAAATACGTTAGGCGCCATTGAAGGTCTGCTATTCTGAACCCCATTCATTATACAGTGCATTGTTAAAGGGATATTTCACCTCTAATAATGTGGACAGTCTATTAATGCTGAGGGTCTGTGTTACCCATTCAAATTATAAACCCTGGTGCCACTTGTAGTGACAGAGAAGAGCCTGCTCCACCATGCCAGCATGCTGATTTATGCTTTAGTCCATCTACTTTACCTGACTTTGGCTGGGAGACAATTTCGCCTGCTGGATCAAAGATTTCTGCTTGTCTGGCAAATGTCTGTGGCCACGAAAAGATTGAAATTTCAACTTCTGGACGAAGCAAACAGCCACCTTCTGTTCCCTTTGTTCGCCGTACATGATCACTCCTATGCTGTTTTACTATTTCACTGTTTGGAGATTGCCCCATGCCCCTTCAGAGACCAGCAGGTGTCTGTCTCTGTGTGAATCTGAGTAAATGTCGTGGGAACACAGACAGTTCTTGTGACAGTGTCGAAGTCCCCGAGAACTTTGTCACCACTGTCCCTTAAAATATCTACACTACAATCGCTAGAATGCCTAAAACCTCCTTTGTCCTTGAGTTGACCCACGATGGTAGATCTGAAATCCATGTCATTTCAAATATTTTCATTCTTGTGTATTCTTTGTGACTTTAGTTAAAGTCATCAAAATTTCAGCTGAAAGATTTGGGGTATTTTTATTTCTGTCAAATGCCCTAATGCGTCAAATTTCACCCAAACAGTAAGTAATGGTTACACAGGTTTGTAAGACAGGCTGCATGGTCACATTCAGCCTTCAGATGCTTTGGGGCAGCAGATAATTCATCTCTGTGTTTCCCGGAAGCCAAACTTGCTGGCTCGCTAATGATCCCATCTGCTAGCAACCAATTCAAAGGCCAAAAAATGATTTGACAAGATGAAAAGATGTCATTTTGCCATGTGCATGTAGCAGCACCTTGTGCTTTTCATGGGGAGAGACGTAGTTTAAAGCCTGTTAGATGACAAAAGCATGATAACTCTCATCAGAAGTGTGGGTAACAGGAGGAACCTTTCAGCCACTGGGTGCTAGAGAGTTATTGAACAGTTCCCCATTTATACAGAGCCAGCTACCAGTTTAAATAGGCTCCTGGTGATATGCACTGGCACGCTGCACTGCAGAGATTAGTGGCTGAAGACTCCATAGATGAAAACCAAACCCGACAGTTAACATTTGTGCCGCTGGCATTTACATGTATTTTAGTTTCAATTTTAGGATCAGTGCACATATTCTGGCTCTTTTTCCACGGCGGCACCAACGCCACGGTGTGACAAAACAATACAATGACGGGAATTGTTGCAGCTTAGGCAAGTGGTTTTTGGTTTTGTGCAGCTGGAGCATGAGAGCTGTCATTTGGCTCGGCTTGTCAGCTCCCACCAGCTCTGTGCTGATCGCCATGGCAGCCTGTGTGATTGTAGTGCAGTTCGACTGCTGTTTTATTTAAGCCGACGCTGTTTCTTAAAGTCTAAACCAAAAACAAGGGGAGAAACAGAGAGGCCCACTCCGTCAGGAAGGTGTTTGAACCAGCAAGCGACACAGGTCAGAATTACATATCTTCATGTGAGCAAGAGGTCTCATTCCAACACACACCGATCGGGTGTAAGATGACCACCTTCTTAATATTGTGTAGGTCTCCCTTGTGCCTCCAAAACAGTTGTGACTCATCAGAGAATGGACATGGGCCTTCTGAGGGTGTCCTGTGGTGTCTGGCAACAGAATGTTGTTAGTGGGGGCCTTTGGGTCCTGTTGAGGGGAGGGACTTCTGTGGATCAGGCTTGTTCCAATTTTTGAGGAAACTTAAGTCCTCAGCTTCATTCAGTACAGAGATAGATTCTGGTGAGAAACACAGAGACTGGATGCATTCATTATCTTTTTTTAAGAGAGGGTGAGAGATGGTAAGAGCCTGCTGTGTCTCTGGCTTTTACAGAGAATTAGCAATACAACTAAACAGAGGAAGGGTAAGGTTCAACAATGCCATATACAGGGTGGTTTTTCACTTGAGATGGTTACTAGGTATCTTGTCTATCCTGACAGCTATAGCACGTGCATGGAAGCCTTCACACATTCCAAGCGTACCCTCCAAGCGTAGGCTCCTACAGAGCTATACATATCTAAAAGAGAATACAAAGGATATATGAGATTATATAGGTTATTACTAAATTTCCATTACACAGTGCATCCCACAGATACTTAATCGGTTTGGATCTAGTGAATTTGGAGGCCAGGTCAACACCTTGTGCTGTTTCTCATGTTTTTTTGAGTTGTTCCTAAACCGTTTTCGTGTGTGTCTGTGTCCTGCTGGGGATGACTGCTGTCATCAAGGAGTGTCATTGAAATAGGGTGGTGGTGCCTGGTCTGGTCTAGGTGGATGCTACATGTCTAAGTAACATCCACATGAATGCCAGGTCCAAAAGTTTCCCAGCAGAACATTGTATTGTCACAAGATGGTCAATGTTATTTACTTCTCCTGTCAGTGGTTTTAATGTTGTGGCTGATCGGTCACATCTGCAACACTTGCTCATTATCTTTTATGTAGGGCAGCAAAGTCATGTCAGAGCAAACCATGATAATGGTTAATGACTTAACATTAGTTAAACACAAGGATCTGGAATATGTTTATCTGTTCCAAAATTTATGACTGCACATCAAATATAGCTCCCGCCGCCAGGGATTCTGAAAAGTAGACTTTATCTGAAAAATAAAGATTGTCAAAACTATGGGAATTCTTCAAAATAGAGAATTTTTAAAGTTAAACAGCAGCAAAAACTCTAAGCACGAACAGGTCAGGAGAAAACTTTCCGCCACACAAATGTTTCTGATCATTACGTAAAAGTTAAAGAAGCAGTTTCTTCATTCATAGATTTCTGCTTCAAGTATGTTATTATGAGAAAATGTCTGAATAAAAGTTTGAAAGGTTATTATTTATGATAACTTAATAATCAGATTAAGTGAACAAAAATAAGCTGCATTCTTTTTTCTTTGTTGTCGCCTAATGCATACGTTGATATAAGAAAGTAAACACTCAAAGTGAAACAGTATTGTTCCGTAATTACTGTGCCACATTCACCAAATTATTACTTGTTGGTTTGAAGTCTCAAAGGAATGAATGGTAAATAAAAAAAGAATGACGCGTCTTGAATAATGTGTCAAAAAAGTTGATAAATACATTTTTTGGGGAACAAAGTTGTAACAATGTCGATTTCACTCAATCTGTTGAATAATCTGCTCGCCCAACTTCACGCCACTTCAAATTGGTTTGCCGACGCTTTTTTTTTCTCTGTTTGTTATCGTGACAATTGGAGTCGCGGCTGTCCCTGGCGTCCCCCCTGCTACACAACAGAACAATGGAGCTGTGAAGCAGAGGAAAAGGTTTTTAATCTAATACGTTCTTTGGCCGTGACAGCCATTCATTTACAACTATGTGCCATTTAATGTCAGAGCCCAAACGCTGGTAGATAAAGGCTTGAATTTATGTCACTCACTGTAGCTCTGGCATTTTAATGCAGGAAGGCATCAAGAGAACTGTTTTTCTTTTGACACTGTGTAACTAAGATGACCACATCCCCAGGGCCGACAAAGCACATGATAAGGTATTAATTAGCGGCGTCATAAAAACAGATGCCAGCTTTAAACATTTCAGAAACACAGATTCAGCTTTGGCTTACTGCATATCTAAATAATGCTTATTCCATATTAGCATTGCAATTGCCTGGATGCAAGCTTGTTTAGCTAAACCACTGCCAACAGTGCCGGGGGTTCACATTTAATTAAGCTCGGTAATAAATTATCAAAGAATTCAGCTCAGAATGTCTCCACCTCCGGGCATGGGTACGTTTTTTACTCCGCATAACTTTAAAGTTATGGGCCTCTAACTACAGCTATTTCTCAACCTATTCAGCACACCAGTAGCATTTTAAAAATCTCCCTATCGTTCATTTTTTTTTTTTTTTTTTTTATTCCAAGTTAGCACTGATCTTTCTAATGACCACTGAGAGATCACCTGAGGCCACACAAAAAGAGAAAAATGCTAATGAGGAAACTTTTTCCATCCCTGCCCATTGTTCTTCCAGATTTTTTTCACAGTGTGTGAAATCGGAGTCGGTAAAATGAAAAGGGAGGATAAAGAGTGAGAGACTGGAGGGGGCATTTTTAGAATACCAAATGTGGGTTGAGACATATTGGGTGATGTCTTTATGGTTGAGTTCTTAATTGGGTGGTGGAGCTGGTAGTGGTGTTGGTGGTGGTGGAGGCTGGGGCCTAATTATTCATTTAAGTGAACTGGCCCGAACTCACAACTAGTCTGTGAAGGAGAAATGATTTATGGGCGCCCTGAAAAATCCTCTGCGGGATGGGCAGCGGAGGCGAGCGGAGAGGCAGGGCTGCTGGATGCAGTGGCAGCGGTACTGTGAGGATAACAGAAGGCAAAGCAAAAAGGAAAAAAAAAAGAAAAATCAGTCACTCTGGGGCTGAGGGGAAATGCTGCTGCCTTAACATGCACCGCAGAACTAGATCCACCCTGGGTCCGCTGAGCCTCAAGTACCATTTCTGTGCAAGTGGTCAGACGCATTAGAATAACAAAAACAAGACAGAGTGAAAGAATAAGAGACACGACGCGAGACATGGACCGGGGAGGGTGGAGTGAGGTGAGGACAGAAAGAAGAACAGAGCGAGAAGGAAGGGACAGAACAATGACGACATGGCAGACAGCAGTGGGGATAAAGGTCAAAAAGAAAATAAGAAGAAAGTATTTGAAAAGACGGTGCAACAGTGATGTTTGGACTGGGCGAAAACAAAAAGCAGTAAAAAGGAGGGAATGATAAAACAGAAGGGAGACGCAGAGATGAAATATCAGGGAAGACCTTGAGCTTTTTGTTCCCCTCTCTGATGGTGCTCCGGCACTGTCGGAGCCTCTGGATCTTGTACCCTCAGCTCTGTTCACTTTCTCCTGCTTGGAGTGGAGGGTTGCAAAATGAGACATGAGTCAGCAGTACTGAGAAGTCTTTCTAAAAACATGCTACCTAGTCCACTTTACTACCACTTACGTTCAAACTTTTAGCCCAACTATTTTGTTTCAATGTGCAAAAGCTATGGATCTGCACGCTGCAGACACTGTGCTGTAGCTCACATTGATTATGGTGAAGGATTAAGCGCTCAGAATTATGTTTATTAACTTTTCAAACAGAGGTTTAGAAGAGTGAAACAAAAGCAGTCTTCTCATTTCTGGTAACCGTCCATTTGCCGAACTGAAAACTGTCTCCGTCAGATTTTATCAGCTAGCAATGAAAGACGGGGCCAGATCAGAATCAAATACATCATAACATTTGGCTCGGAGACTGCGCAAGGATCGTCCCCGACTCCAAATGAACCACGAGGTTCCATTATTGCAGATCCATATCTGAAACTGCCAGAGGCTGGCAACCGTAAACTGAAAGGAGCTTTCAAAGTGATGTGGCAAGTGAGCATGAAAGGGGCGATTTGTAAGACTGTTAAAAAGAAATAAGTTTAGACACGTTCAAAAAAAATCAATTAATGCATTAAGTCAAAAACATATAGTGCTGTAGAGATATCTACTGAAGATAGTATTCCAACAGGCTAGCACTGGTCCGTCCCATCTAAAGCCAAAGTGAGTAAGAAGAAGAAATAGCACTGCTCAGAGTCAAGATGATTCTAACATCTTGTCAATCATGCTGAAGGACAGGCAGTCAATAAAAGAAACAGTAAATCTAATGTTGGCTGAAGCAACCTCTGAAAAGCATCATGAACAGCCAGGTAGGGATTTTTAAAAGCCTTGTTTAGACTGCTGCCCTTTCTGCAGCTCCTCCACCTCCAAGGCCTAAATGCCTCATCCCTTCAGCAAGCCAAGAGAGCATCATCATGCTTGCTGTCTGTTACATGATAGGATAAGATAGCCTTCATTGTCATCGTTCAGTCACCTATACAACACAACTGGGATAGTCACAGCTGAAGGTGCAGAAACAAAGTCATACAGAATAGACTGTGTCAGGTCATCAGGATGAGGCACTTAGTTAAATGTATTTCACATATTGGATATTGGGGATGTTATGGTGATAATGCACATATAATTAGCATTGACCTTGTAGATTAGAAGCATGGGGCAGGTTCGTGACCTGAGAGTCCTGACAGCCCACAGGATTTTTTTAAAAAATTAGTCTGTCTGATCTGGTTTTGAAGCTCCAGCATTTACTTCTGGAGGTCAGTAGACTGAGCAGGAGGTGCCCATCAATGATTTTCCTGTTCCTGGAAAGGCAATGAGAGATGGCGATGTCGTTCAGGGAGGGTAGACGGCAGCCGATAATAATTTCGACCCTCTGCAGATTTTTTTTGTCAGCTGCTGTGCGGCCATCATACTACACGGCGATGGAGTACACCGGCACACTCTCTATGGTGGATGGGTGGAAGGTCCCCAGCAGCCTCTTCTCCAGTTTGTTCCTTCTGAATATTCTCAGAAAGTGGAACCAGTGCTGGGCCTTCACCGCCGCAGACTGACCAAGATAAGACCTCAGAGATGTAGCCTACAGTAAGTACCAAGGAACTTGAAAGTGGAGAGGAACAGGGTTAGCTACTGCTACATGTATTGGTTACTGTCTCTGGCAGGTGTCTAGTTGTCTAATTAACAAGAATGTCATAATTAGCATTATTAATTAACTATACTCTTGACTGCTGCGTACCTGCTCAAACCCTGGTTTAGGATAAAAGTCAGAATCATCACTATGTAGTATACTATGAGGATGCATGTATACGATTTGGATAATAAATAAAAATAAAACTATTCAGACTGAGTTAAAAAAATGTATCTAACTAATTAGAGACTTCGTAATTAATCTCGATTAACCACATTTTAATCGCGTAACAGTATGAAATGGATTTTAGTGGATGACTGAATCAAATAATAGACACAGACATGAATTGTTTGGAATGCAAACTGCAATTAAATGCATTAATTATTTAACGCGTTATTTTTTTGTAATTAGTCCCATCCCCAAAAATATATATTATTAAAAAAAAGGTTGTTGTTTTTTTTCCTTGATAAGATTTATTGTCTGAATATTTGTACACAACAAATTAAATTCACGTTTTCATTTTTAAACGGGCTGAGTCAAGAGAAGCTAGCAAGGACTCCTTTCAACAACGTGGTTAACGTGCATGTGAGTAGATCTATAAGGAATTAGGTCATGAGCAGTGGACTGAGAATTAATGCAATTTATTTCTAGTCATTTAGTATTTTATTTGTTGCAGCAGAATTCCCTCCACGGTCCCTGAATTAGCTAGCCAGCATTAGCTGCTTGGCTGATTTTTATCGTACAAATAAAGCTACTGTGTTATACAAATTATACTCTGGCAGCTAAAAAGAGTGAGGCTGGACGCAACATTTCTTGCACTGCCAGTTGGTTACAGTATAAAGATTAAGGAAAAATATTCTCTGCCCTAACCCTTCTGATGTTACTGTTGCCAAGTTAGACAGGGTCCATTTCCACAGGAAAACACTGACAACCTGCAATAACAGAGTGGAGTGGAGGCACGGTAGCTAACATTAGCAACCGTTCTAACTTTGGCGGACATTAGACAAAATCCTGGTCTTTTCACAAGATTTCAGTTTTTATCGGTTATTTTCTCTGTAGCCACACTTTTTGACAGCGATGCTCCATCTCTTTGACCATTTTTGAATTAGCTAGGAGGTAGAGTCAAGTATTGGCAAGATGGAGATGGCCAGAGACAGCACACTGAGCTTAATAATCTCTCTACAGGAAACATATGGGTGATGTCATGAAGATTTTATCCTTATACACAGTTTTTTAACATCATCTTTTTTGACTAATTACCTAACATCATTTATGTTTTCACTTTTAGAGTGGAGACCACCTGGGTAAGGAGTGTAAATGTGTCCAAATGCCACAAAGCGGGAGGGACCTTATGACTTTGGTCTAAACTCTAATAGCATCCCCAACCAGCCCTCAGTACAGCTTCTGATGTGCTATTCCCAACCACAACTTTCATCCACCTTGCTCATATTATTCTGTTTGGGTAAGGCAATTAAGGAGTCACCACCTTCTAAACTCTGAGGAAGTTTCTTACAAGAGTTACACAAACACCAAATCAGCGTGTGTCCACAGCTTGACAGCGCCTATAATTACAGCTCCTGCACTATGATTGGACAATTGGTGTTTGTGGGATTTGGAGCACAGTCAATTAACTAGTCACCTGCATGCTTACAAAGCCAGCCGGCCTCCTTTAAAGTATCACTAACAATTAAAACATATCTTAGCGGTGCGTACGTGGTCGAGGACACCCTACTAAATCAAAGCCACAGTCTATTAAAAGTGTAATCAGGCACAGTGTGGAGGCACTGCAGGCCTAGTGTGACCCCATCAAGCCTTAATGAGGTCCGCTGAGTCGTTAACCTGCACATTTAAATAACATGCATCAATATTAATAGGTTATTAATGACTCAAAGCAATTATAAGTATAGTGGACTGGACAGAGAGTGCTGAGCAGAGACAGTAAGACAAAGAGAGAAAGACAGTGATACTTCTTAAGCATGCACATGTTTGTGTGTGTCTGTGTGTGTGTGTGTCCTGGATAATCAGTCATAAGTTATTTAGTTGGCATGCCTGACTACAAAACTGTTAAGACATGTTCATACCACTCTCTGTTAGCTTCATTGCTCCAGTTTGCTCTCTCTATCTAGTCTCATCCGGACATTTTTATGACTTCATTTAACACCTGATGGTTACCTAGAATTCTACTGCTACTGATGTTATTATGCGCCAGTGACTCCCTGGGCTTAATTTGCACAAATGAAAGTGGTCTTTTTTGTTGGTGCTGTTGTAGTTGTTGGCAGAAGTTGAAAGAAGCAGCGGTAACTTCAGTCCTGAGACACTGGCTGTTTATACTGGGAGATACTGGTTATTAATTCATTTCAACTTCATCTAGTCTTCTACCGTCCCATTTTTTATTCAGATGTCGATGTTACTAAGGAAAACCAAGGAATCGTGAAGATGCTTAATCCCTCAAGCTACGCCTTGCAGCCGTCATTCAGAATCTCACAGAATGAGAGAAAGTAGACAAGTAGCAAACAGGAAAATAAGGAGGAAACGCTGAGCCTCGACTCAAAACACAGCACTTATCAGGCAGGACATTCAGATTTGGTTATTGAAATGCTTTTTCAGTGATCACAGTTTAGCACTCGATATACAAATAAACTGACCTCATCAGCTGCTGTCTCTAATGGATAACTACTGATGTGTCAGCACCTTGAACAGCTGTGTGTTGTGTGTGTGTGTCATGACTTGGGGAAACTTGGGGAGATGATACATATTTTGGAACAGACTGTACAGTTTCTCTCATTCACTGAATCGAACATTTATTAATGTATTTATCTCCGCCATGAGATTATTTTAGAGACCTGCACAAAGCTCAGATTATAAATGAACCACGGGAGCTTCCGCATACAGAGTAATGTCACATTGCTAATAAAACACCTATTCGTTATTTTTTTTCAAGGACAGGATATTTAAAAAAGCCTCTCTAAGCTTACTACTATGAATAGATTTAACAGATTTTTCCTTTGCTGGTGATTATTCAAACAGTGGTTGTGTTTTTTTTTTCTGAATGAATGAGGCAAAACTCAAGTTTAGGCAAAGAGATGTCAACTGAGAGGGCGGTCCTTAATGTGGTCCTGGATGCATGTAGTTTTCACACCAAAGCAATGTGGTCAAATATGACAGACCACCTCCAAATGTGGTTTGAGATCAGATCAGTCAGCTGTGTCCTCAGTGTGCCCAGGGTGTGAGGCACTTAGAATTGCTATCTGTTGAATGCATTTGTGACTACACACCATCAGACAGATTGTGACTGTAAAGAGACGGACCCTAACTTTGTGAAAACTAATATTCTCATGACTGGGGGGGGGGGCAAACAGCAGTGACCCCCATTCATATGCAGGTCCTTCAAAGAAATGCCTCAGTTAGCAGCAGTGAAAATAGCATGAGTCTGGGCTGTGTATTATATTTGTGCTGGTGTGTGTGTGGGTTTTTGTCTTCACAATACAGAGGTGAGTGATTGAGTTGAGATCAGCCCATGCCCACAAGGTTCCCAGCGGGGGCCGGAGTGGGGGTTTTAGGCACTTCACAGAAGGTAGAAAGCAGCAGAGAAATCCCAAAAGCTGGTCCTAAGCAAAGGCTTAATCCTTTTATGTGAGGGCTCTTTTCATGTTGTGAGTGACAGGTGCAAGCACAAACACCTACTGTAAGCAAATGTTTATTTACAGGTTGCAAATCTGCAGCATCAAAGCCTGAAGATTTGAAAGCAGCAGTACATCGCTAAGTCTCGCAGAATAAATCTAAATCAGACTTCATTTATTTTACAGCACATCTTCAAACTGAGGCCACAAAGTGTTTCATTAACAAAAGAAACAATGGCAATGAAATGAAAGACAGACCATAAAATCAGACACGCACATAAAAGTAACACTGACAAATCAGACAGTAAAAGCAGCAGAGGGCTGGCATTCAAAGATGAGACACTGTTTAATCAACTGTGTTTGCAGCTTCTCCTCTAAAAGCTGCAAACACAGAGAAAGGCTGAAGCTGCTTAGCAAGCAAGATCTTTAAGGTTAAAACCCACAGTACCGGGTCCAAAGTGAAGCTTCAGCATTGTTTCATCACCTTGATTTCAGAACATAGACTGTAGAAAAAAAATGGACTCGTCCTCTCATTGGACACTTGGACACATACTGTAGGTCAGCATTACATAAATGACAAAAATCATGTTTGAAAACAAATAATTTGACGTGTGCTTCAGTGTTTAAGTTTGGCCTAAGTCCCATTTACTAACATGGAGGAGGTGGAGCTTACGACATATTCTCCAGTCAGCCACCAGGGGGAGCTCAACATGCTTTGGCTGCTCTTTCGAGGAGCTGTCATGGTGTTCACTTTAGTTACAGTCTGTGCTTCGGTATTAGAAGAATAATGAATAATTCACATGTCAAAGCACAAGTCTGAATAAAAAGCATGAAATGAAAGGGCACTGGCTGAATTGGCAAAGAGTTCTCATGAGAAGAAGCAAAGCAGAACCACATCATTCATTCCACCTATCATCATTGTTCATTTATGATTGACAGTTAAAACGTTTCACAGCAATTATTAATGGAAATGCAAGAAAAAAGACCAAACAACTTAACATCACATCAACATGTCATGGTGTTGAATTTTGTGGCATTTCCTCTTTTATTTTGTAATCGGGTTTCTTGTTGGATTTAGGTTTTACTTCCTGTCTGTCTGTTCCAGCCTCTTTGAGTCCACTCACCTTTCTCGCCTCATGTCTTTTGTCTGCATGCTCCTCCCCTCATTGGTCTCACCTGTCTCTTGTTATTCCATCAGCCCTTGCATTTGAGTGCATATATAACCCTGCCTTTTCCTTCACTCTTTGTGAAGTTGTGATGTGTCACGTTGTGATGTAGCCGTTGTTTGGCCTATACTTATGCGTCCTTGTGTAACCCTAACCCAGATCCTAACCATAACCCTTCCTGAGTTCTCATCTTGCTTTTGATCCGTACTTGTTTTTGGAGTTGTGTTTTTGGACACCCTCCCTTTCCTGCAACACCTTTTGTTCCCTAGCTTGTGAGTTTTTATTAAAGTAGCTTTGTTTCCAACTCCAGCCTCCCCTTTGTGTCCTGCATTTGGATCCTACTTCACCAGATACCTGACACAACATTTGCTTTTAGGGACAATAACTAACCAGCCTGGGAGACAGTCCGACTTGCCCTGCCTACAGATTTTTTGTGGTAGAAAGTTGGTTCAAAGTCTATCCATTGGAGACTGATTATGCTCTGGCAAAGTTCTGTGACCTGAATCAAATCATTTGGTTGGGCTTTATGTGGTGATGGACAGAAGAGTAACAGCGATGTAGTCATACATGTCATTTGAGCGCCATGGAGTTAAATGTATATATACATCAGTCCATCTGCCACGAGTGTTGTTTAGTTAGTTTTAATAATGTTCCTTTTTTCAAATGTCAGGCACATAGTCCATGTACTGTAGCCCCAGCACTTAATGTTGACTGTGAAGGAGACATGTTGCCATGAACTCCCCACACAACACCTGAACTGATTTTACAAAAAAGTCAATATATGCGGTATGGACACCCAGTGAGGTGGTGATTGAGCTGCTCTACATCTAGCAGGTGTGAACAGAGGAGAGAAAAAATTAAAAAAATGAATGACTTGCCTCGAGCCCTTCTCATCTTGTTATATTTGATATTTGAATACCATGCTTGGAATCCTGGTGATTTTCTGGAAATATTTGAAACCATAGTAGTTTTATCTTTTGACCTTGGTTTCCCTTTGTATTTTTATTGTTTGCCTTATGCATGGTCTGAATTGAAATATAATGGGAATATGAAATTATATTTGTTGACTGCATTGACAACTGTACCCATTCCTTTTAGTGACATTTGGTCTTTATCCCTGAGGTCAGTGGCCATTTGTACCTGCATACAAAAAAGTGGATGTTTATTTTTTGTTGTAGGCTGACATTTTAGTATCATAGTATATCTGCTGGTTAAATCTGAGCATCTACCTAATATCGTATCTCAACACCAGCTGTACAACTATTTAAGAGGCCTAGGGACCATTGTTTTTCTCAAGTATTTTCACAACAAAAAAAGTGTGAAAAGTTGGTTTTGATTTAAAGAGTTAATCCAACCATTTAGTTTTTTTTTTTTACGTCCATAAATTTAGAGGATGGTGTTAAAATTGACACTCCATAGGCTGTCAAGAAAGTCTGGTGCTACCAGACTCAATTCTCACGAGAATATGACTCTGGTAGCACACCATTTAGAGCTCACTATGGGACATGTTTAAACCAGTGCCAAGAAATGCATGAAAAATGGATAGTCCTACAACCAACCAGAGCCATTTTGATGCTAACAAATTCGACTCCATGGTGCTCAGTGTCGTATATGACCATATCACTGTTACTTCTCTGTCCTTCACTGCATAAATCCTGCCCAAATGATTTGATTGGCCCAGCAGATCTTTGCCGGAGCATAATCAGGTTCGCTTGCAGGCTCGGAAATATCTTCAGTTTTTGCTTCCCATAATGCAACTGCACTCCTGGTTTTATGATTGATCTACTGTCCACTGTTTTCATGAGGCAAGTAATATTCCCAGTGCCTATTAAACTGAGCAGATAAGCGCAGCATTCTTGGTCAGGTCACAACTGTATGAGATTTGTCTACAGTTGTGTTTTTCATCAGGTTAAATAAAGGTCACATTAATACAAATAGTTTTGTGCTTTTGAAAGGCACAGTAACTAATTAAATAGTCTCTGTAGGAGTAATGTACATTATTTCTGAGAGGAATAACATTTGCATTTTAGATTAATTAAACCCGTGCGGCTTGAAGCAGCTTTGAGTGCAACAATTTCCACAATAATCAAAATGGGATGAATCTTGAAGCGATAACGCAGAGGAATTTATTTTAATGTAATAAGCAAAAGAGGGCCCAACCATATTAGATAGTAAAATTCTGTTGAGATTAAGAGGACTGAGATAGCCTTTGAAAAAATCCAGAGAGCATAAATCTGTGCCGGCATGTGGTGTGTTTGGTCTGCTGAGTACAGATGTTAATTGTCACAGCAAGCCACAATTACAACAGTCCCTCATGTTGTAGCAGCTTTTTACAGGACACATGAAAACGGAGTTTGCCGCCTCAGAGCCAACTGTGAGGACGCTCAGCACAGAGGGAAAAATAAACACACAGAGCCCTTGTAGATTTAGTGTCAGTTTTCAGAATGTATGTTTCCTACTGGAGGAGTGAACAGAGTGCTGAGAAAACAGACACCAACATGGTTATTTCCTCAAGCGCTCGCCATCTTGATTGAGTCCACATAGTGCATTCAGAGTGACTGCAGGAAAATGTTCTCAAAATCCTATCATTTATCTCAGCTCACATGGACTCTGCCTCTTGGACATGAATGGAGATGCTTTTAAAGGTGGAGGTGGCAGTTCCTGACAGATTAGAACTCAACAGTCAAACAAACACATCCCTCCTTTCGGGGCTACTTCAGAAGATCCAGATTCATGGACATCCACTGCCAAGAAAACAACACATAGGAATACTCACAAGTTATCACAAGCATTATGAAATAAGATGAAACAATACTGACAGTTACTTGATACCTGTGCGATTCTCTCTTTGGTCACAGATTCTGTGAAAAAAAGCTAAACTAATGTTACCTACCAGCTAAACCGAAATAGAGAATCCTTTGTATCAATCTCCATGCCTCTCAGCTCTCTGAGGTCTATCCATTTTTAGAAAGTCTCACCGATGTGGGAATGGCTTCTTGCCCTTTCCTGATTATAGCCCTTCTCTTTCAGCTTTTGTTCTCCTGACTTTTTCCACTTTGGCTGATTCTTCACATTTCCTCCAGCGCACCAGTCCACTAGTGTTCAAGTGGAATTCACCATGTGCCAGATACAGTATACTAATGTAACATTCATGAGCACCTTGTTGTTGCTGTTCGGTTAAAAACAGTATTAAGTAGGTCGGTCCTAGCCACTTTGTTTATTTCTTATTTACAGAGCAAGGCCTTTGCACAGATGAACTTTTTTTAGGTCCACACACAGAACAGACAGCAGGCCAGTTGTGAAGAAATATTCTCTGGATTTGATCACGTGTTGGGTCAGAGTCACTGTCTCTACTTTCAACTAGGGTTTGAACGACTTCCAAAAATTCGACTAATAGGTGGTGAAAGTCAAGTCGATGTCGACTAGTCGATGACGTCACTAATACATGACGTACGCAAAGCAATACTAGTAATGCTTTGCAACAATTAAATCTATATTCTTGACCTGAATACATATTGTAGCGTTTCACACTAGAGAAGCTACATGGGCTTTTCTGCAAGGTAACTGAAGCTTGAACACGAGCTACTGTCGGCTGTAGACCTCAACACCATAAACAACGTCCGTTTAACACTTCTAATATGCAGCTCACGCTCTACAACCACAGCAACAACGTCAACTAATAGAACACAACAGAACTGAATACTAAACACAAGCTTATCAATACTGCGCGCTGCAGATATATTTAGCCTATAGAAATCGGCAATGTCGGTTGTGTTGTGTCAGTACAATGCCTACTTTCAAGTGAAAATCACAACTTCAGAGCATCTTGTGATGGGATTGTAGTCACCAACTGTTGTCTACATGTTGAACCACGATCAGTCAATGAGAATTCAGACCACACCCATTTTTGAAGATTTGTGACTTCACCTTTAACATTTGTCAAAATCTGTCCAACAACAGACTGACGTAGACTGAACACCTACGAAAGTACTCAATCTGCCTTTGTAGTTGTTCCTGTTATGTCATGGTAGATGCCTCCAAGATCACATTTTGCTATGATCTCTAGTCTGGAAGCCAGAAAAACGTACCCACCGACAAATTTTTCGTGGTGCAAAGTTGCACTGGAGTCTCTCCATTGGGAACTGATGGTGCTCCAGCTGCTGGGCCAGTGATATAGTTTTGGCGGTCTTTATGTGGTGATGGACAGCAGAGTTTAATGTGTTTTCAAAATAGCTGTAAATGGTCGTAGAACTACCTAATTGTGAGGATTTGTTTCTCTGCATAACGAAATTGGACTGTCCAGGGTGTACCCCGCATTTTGCCCGATGACAGCTGGGATAGGCTCCAGACCCCCCGCAACCCTTCACAGGACAAGCAGTTACAGAAGATGAATGAATGAATGAAGCTGAGAGGTGAAAGCACCTTTTCAGTCGCTGCCCCCAAACTGTGGAACAACCTACCTTTGCACATCGGGCAAGGCCGACTCACTCCTTCTTCTTAAATTCTCTCTTAAAACACTTTTTTTTCTCTCTTTGACTTTTAACTCAGTTTGAGATGTTGGTTTTTATTGTTTGATTGTGTTATGATTTTAATCTTGTTTCTAATTCTTCTATGTGTTTTATCGCCTTGTGTCTGTGTACAGTACTTCGGCCAACTGTGTTGTTGTTAAAGTGCTTTATAAGTAAAGATTGACTGACTGATTGATTGATCCTGAAAAAAATGAACTAGTTTTG
The DNA here is from genome assembly GCF_963514085.1 of Chelon labrosus. Classification (NCBI taxonomy): domain Eukaryota; kingdom Metazoa; phylum Chordata; class Actinopteri; order Mugiliformes; family Mugilidae; genus Chelon; species Chelon labrosus. The sequence goes on along the minus strand of NC_140338.1, from coordinate 21,635,781 downwards.
CTATGTCAGGTTATTCCCTTTAAGATAAATCTACATAAGAAACTTTCATTCAGAAGGGTGAAACAGTTGTCATTAACGTTTTGTTACTTTATGCCCCTGCAGGCATTGTGGCACTTCCACATGTCTTTTCAAGATGATTACAATAGCAGCCACACTATCACAGCTGGTAACACGAGATGACAAAGGTTTAAAAAAAAAAAAAAAAAAGGAAAGCCACCTGAGTTCTTAAAAGGCTGCTCATAGAAAAGATTCTATAACTCCACTGTGACTCAGCATCAATAGGAACTATAGACTGCACAGCCAAGTTTTGAGAGTAATTTCTCTATATGGGGGCGCTGAGGCAATTGCCAGATAAGTGACAGTGATCAATATGTATGTTATCAAGTCAAGGCTCCACCGAATGAATGGCATTGTTATCTGCCTGGGAAGAACAATATTCTCAAAGCAGTTATTCGAGGAAAAATGACTTGCTCTTTATTGGAGGCTCATGAAAATCTAAGCTGTCAAACTGTCAAAAGAAAACCAGCTTTCAATATATTTCAGAACTGGCTAACTGCAGTATGACTTCTGCGACGGAGAGAAAAAAACAGTGACAGAGAAAATTAAACCACTGCCAGGATATCGACTGCCACTTAGCAGGAGAAGAAAGAAAGCAAATGGAATTTTTTTTATTGCTGCATTGTAAATTAGTGGGACACAAACAAATGCATTTTCAATATGAGGGAAGTAAATACAACAGGCAAAGCATGGCACCCCGAAAGACCGGAGGGCCAACCAAAGCAATCACAATTATGGCTGTTTATAATCAACATAATGCTTCTGATTGCCCCCGCTCACCCAGCGAGGGGGTTGGTGACATCTACAGGTTGACATTTTGATTGATATTAACAAGGCTGAATTCGCAGTAACCGTGGCAACAGTTACATGACATGCATGACGGCCGCGTCGGTTTTTGTCCTCTAATAGAGGGGCTAATGAGCGGAGTCAGATATGACAGCCGCAGAAGAAAGAGAAGAGGAATCACAGGCGGACAGAAGGAGGACCACTGATGCTTGCTGAAATCATTTCAATTCCACAACAGCGCTCAGCCTCAGAGTATCTCGGAAACCGAAGCTGTCACCCGTCCTCCCTCCCACAGTTCCGTTATCATTCACCTGCTCACTTTTTTTTAATTTATTTTTTTCAGTCCAAAGCTGTAACAATCTAAAACCGCTGGAACAGAGACTTGGCCATGAACCAGCATGTGTGGGAGAGAGGCGCAAGAGCCAGAAATAATTTCACAGGAGGGCCACCCATGAGTCTGACGCAGAGAGGAGTAGATCTAATTAATTAAAGACTTTTTAACACGTTCTACAGGTTTTAATCTTAAAAAATAGTGACAGGAAGCTGGTGAATGCAGTGGCACAAGTCCTCTATCCTCTTTTTAATTATCTTGGTCAATCTTGAATTTAGTGCTATAAATAGTAATAATCAATGAGCCCAGTCTAGTTCAGTTTGTGACACAAAACAAATGTTTCTTCCCCATTAAACTGAGGACAAGATGTTTCTATCGTTGTACAAAATCCAGAGTCATTTCTGAACCCGCAAATTACCTTTAATGTCTACTGATACAAACAAAAAAGACAGAACGAGCGCTTGAAAAACAAAGCTCGAAAATTCATTGATTCTATAGAATAACACACAGAAACGCAAAAAGAGGACAGGAAGCGGGTGAAAAAGACTGAAAGCAAACGAATAAATTCAAAATTCGAGATATTTTATCATTATATGCACAGTTTACAGTTTCTACCATATAATGAACTTCTTACTTTGCAGGTCCCTCTTGAAAAAATAAAAAATAAAATCAATAGACTAAAACAAAGATGAAGGAGAAATCAGTTTAAAAGCTTAAGTTTAAGAAAGTGTCTGATTCTTAATCTTAAACTGTAAAGGAAAAACTACTACCACTAACTACTACTACTACAAAAATAGTAGCATTATAGTGGACATGCTATTGCTTTTTCAATGATACTTGATTGTGGCATGAGGAACCTCAGCCTTCTAGGGACAGGCACTGCCCCCCATCAAGTGACAGCCAGCTGGGACGAGATGCCTCTCAAACAGCACCTTCAGGCACCATAAGGATACAGGAAGCATGAGTGACGAGTTGCCATGAGGCGACAATGTCAAGTAGCTTCAATCAGCACCTGTGCGTTCAAGCCATGGCGAGCACTCTTCCTCTCTTGATAGTGTGATTATTCAGGCATGTGCTGAATGTGTAACATCCACTTTTCCACAGAGATATCACTAGATTTATATAGACAATTCGGCTAAGGTGCAACACTGGCTGGCTGCTTCAGAGCTAGCTCTACTTTGCTCAAAAAATACTGTTTGCATTTGAAGAGACAGATATGGAGAAGGTCATTCCCATTAAATCAATTAAAAATGTTGAGGCAGTCCGCTGGAAGAAGCCACTTACATGAGAAACCGAGAGCTTCTCCCATAAGTGGAATCTTGGGAGACCTCTTTGCTAACTTTAATTGACGCAAACTTTATCAATGACTCTTATGGCGAAACTTAAGAATCGTTCAGATAAGAGCCACCTGGTCTGAGATATTTTGCAGAGCCAAGATGGACTCCTACCCCTCTCTTAAATAATCACAATACAGGATTTAGTAACAACTTCAAGCTGTATGTTAGCTACAGGTACAGTTAGCTTGTTTGCTAATATAGTGGTATGTGTGTAGCACTACGTTAGGAACAGGGTTGGGTAGTAATGGATTACATGTAATCTGGATTACGTAATCAGATTACAAAAATCAAGTAACTATAATCAGCCCAGATTACAATACAAAAATTGTGTAATCAGATTACAGTTACATTGTTGGGGATTACCTGATTACATTTTATCATGCAAACAATGCAACTTGTTTATGACAGCCTGGGCATGAAAAAAATCCTAATATGTTGTAAAAAGAACATGTTCACTTTTGTTCTATGATATGTTTACAGACTTATTTACAGACTTATTTTGAGATTTTGAAAGACATGTTGTGGATATGTTATGAGAAATGTTCAGAAATATGAGAAAAGATAGAAAAATGTTTTAGGAATGTTTTTAGTTGTAAACATTCAGTATGATGTGAGAAAAGAGTTAAACAGGTTGATATGAGGATATGGTCTGAAAAACGGATATGTTCAGAGTAAAGAAAGTACTTAGTAATAAATCTAAAGTTTTTAGTTAATACAGTTTTTAGTTCATTCACAAAGGAATGCTTTCTCATCTTTACTGAGAACAAAAAGTTTTCTTAGATGTAATGAAATAATAAAGAGAAAAATAAAAAGAGAATTCATTGATCAATTCTGTGACGGTGTCTTTTACTTAAGGTGCATATTTATTGAAGTAATCTAAAAGTAATCAGATTACGTTACATGTTTTTGGTAATCCAACTGATTACGTTACTGATTACAAAAATTTCCATGTAATTTGTAGTCAGTAATGGATTACATTTCAAAGTAATCTGACCCAACCCTGGTTAGGAACAGAGCATTATGGCTACCATATAAATCAGGTTACCTTTTCTATTTATTTATTATTTCTATTTCTAATATTATACAGTACAAGACCACCTAAATGAATAAATAAAAATGTCTTTCTCTTTTCACTGCTATTACCTGTCCAGCACACAGTGGAAGACCAAAGTTCATGGCTAGCTGGTGAACGTGATGAAGCCTTTAGCTTCTAAATAGCCAGAAATTCTAAGGGAATTCTAAGAGGAGAGAAAATCACAACTAGAAGGAGAATGGATACTGCAACTAAACCGCCAGGTGGCCAAAAACGCAACGCCCTATTGATTTTTCTCTACAAACATTGTTGTGCATTGACTCTATATAAAGATGAAAGAAACTCTCTGTGACATCACCCAAAGACCGGTTTCAAAGCTCAGTATGGTGTCTCCAGCTGTCTCCCTCTTGGCGCTGCCTGACTCCTCCTAACTCCCAGCTATTTCATAAACGGTCAAAGAGGTGGGGGGTGTGAATGGAGCTGAGGCAGACAGGTGATGCCGAGTTAAACAGCTGTCGGTTTGTGAGGATACCCACCTGTCACTCAAAGCAGCCACGCCCTTAATTCTGCAAGACTTAAAGCATGGATAAAATTTAAACACGTGAGTTCTATAAAAATCTCCTCTCCCGGTACCAGAATGTAAAAATTTCTGGACACGGAGGTCTGTGTGGACTGACTCACTGTTGCAACTAGCCTCAATTGGTCATTAGATGAACTTCAGTTTTCAGTCACCAGGTATGTGCAGGCACAAATGTAAAAGATTCGTCAATAACTAGGAAGTAACCCGTAAAGATCTGGTGAGAGGTGGAACAATCCCTGGATTAAAATGTTGTCTTTCACAGACAAATAGACACAATCTTGGTTTAAGTCAAAGCCAGTGTAACCCTTGATGCAGCACACATCCTCCCACAGCACTGAGGGATGGGCTAATGTCCACTGACTCTTTTTGCCCTTGTAGTTTTTCTGACTCTCTCTATAGTGAATTAATGATGAACCTAAAAGCATCAAATGTGAGTTTTCAACGTGTGATCAAAAGGGGACACAGAAGATTTAGGACTGAGAGCGCTCCTGTGAACTCAAACTGTGTGTGTTTAGAGTGTGCTGTGTGAAGGGGCAGAAGTTCACAGCGAATGCAAAATGAAAATGTTCCGATACAAACACTTTTCTGTTTGATGTTGCAATCACCATCAGGTGCGGTGCGTAGATGAAAGACTCACCCCATTCATTTTAAAGCACTTTTAATTTTGCATATTAACTCGTCAGACACTACACAGGCATGTGTTCTCCATGAGGCAAATCAACTCCTCAGGGAAGTGGACTGTATGACTGGTGCACTGTTCAGAGCCCAATCAGCTGATCCCTGGAATAAACCATAATACCACTGTCCTTTTATGGTAAAGGTTCTGTATCCATAGGAAAGAATTAAAACAGTACATGGAGTGTGTAATGAAATGGGCTGCGGATAAAAAAGAGCCAGAGTTCCCCTGTTTGAGAAGGTGAGGCAAGATTTGGAGCGTTGGAATTCTCTACCCGTCTCCTGGCTAGGACGTATATCTTTGATCAAAATGAATATTTTGCCTCGATTTTTGTATCCTGTCCAAATGATTCCGGTTATATTTTCAAACAGGGTGTTGAAAGACCTGAATGGCTGGCTAAGTTCCTTTATATGGAGCAAGCGTAGACCAAAACTTAAGATGGCTACATTACAACTTCCAGGTTCTGTCGGGGGTCTTGACCTACCAAATGTCAAAACATATCAGCTGTGTATTCACATGAGGTATATTTATGACTGGGTTGTAAATGACTCAAGCTCTATCTGGTTGGGAATTGAAGCTTCTCTTTCAAAGTATCCATTAAGGGACTTACTGTTCTTTAAGAAATTTAAAAATATTAGACTGAGTTGTAATAACCCGGTTACACTTAATACACTTCTGGCCTGGCGATCAGTATGTCGACTTGAGGGAAGATCAAAGCTTACATCTGTTTTTACCCCTATTGTGAATAATCCTGATTTCCAGCCTGGGATGTCTGATAGTGGTTTTAGGCAGTGGGGGGATAATGGTGTCCACAGACTGAAAGACTTATTCTCTGATAATGTGGTTATGACATTTGAACAAATTATAGAGAAATATTCTGTCCCCAGACACGACTTTTTCCGTTATTTGCAGATAAGGCATTATATTTTACACAGTACTACCTTAATTAAGAATCATGAAATCTCTCCTGTTGAGAAATTATTATTCCTAACTGATAGAGAGGTATCTGTGAGCCTGTTTTATAAAGCTATATATTCTACACCCCCTGTTGGGTTACAGAGGCTTAAAGGCACATGGGAAAATGAACTAAATATTATAATTGATGATGAAGAGTGGAAGGATGTCTGGAGATATGCTACAACAGTCTCAGTTTGCAATCGTATTAAAGCCATACAATTAAAGATTATACATAGAATGCACATATCTCCTAATCGCAGGCATCACTTCAATCCTACTTTTTCACCCATGTGCCTTAAATGTAAGACAGAAATTGGTACCCTAACTCATTGTCTTTGGTCATGTTTGAAACTGCAAATGTATTGGTCTAATGTGCTATCTGAAATAGAGAAGATATTGGGCTTAGAACTAGAGATGAACCCTTTGTTTCTTATATTGGGCCTCCCAAGCCGACGCTTAATATCTAAACAGAATAAGAGGTTGTATTGTATTCTTACTTTTGCGGCGAGGAAGAATATTTTACTGCAATGGATTGATGAAAAAGTACCAACTGTTAAAGGCTGGCAAAAAGTGGTATTTGACCTAGTGCCATTAGAATACCTTACATGTATATTACATTCAAAAATAGACCAATTCTATAAAGTGTGGGAACCCTATTTGAACTATGTAGAACCTAGTGTCTCCAATATCATGTTGCAGGGGTTTTCTTGAGTGCTCATACCGCATACTGTATTATTATTGTAACCCCAAGTATTCTTTATATGGATCTGAGCTGTTATTTTATTTTATTTTTTGTTTATTATTATTATTTTCTTTTTATTTACTTACTTATTTTTCCTGTTTCTGTGAACTATATTATGTAACCATACTGAAAAACTAATAAAAAAAAAAAAAAAAAAAAAAAAAAAAAAGAGCCAGAGAATATTTAAGTATAACAACAAACTATGCTAAAACAAGAGCAAACTGATTAGTTAGCTTTTCTTGACGACGTTTCATCCAAGAAATGTATTCAGTTCTGAAGACTGATGGGGAGTTGGGGTTTATTTCAGAAACATCCGTGGGTGGTGCCCACCTGGAACTCACATGGGCTCTGTAACCACCAGATATTTAACTGTTATTAAAGGAATCGGTTTTTCCATTTACAAGTCAGTATCTGGAGCCTACACAGACATTTTGTCCAGAAAAATTGCAGACAATGACAGCTTACAGTCTGGATTCCATAGAGATCAACAACAAAAGGCTTTCCTTATTTGTGATGCTTTGCCGGAGGGCATTCACTGCAGCTGTTTTCGGTTGTTGTTTGTTCGTGGGACTTTTAGTCTTTAGTTTTGTCTCCAAATAAAATGCAGCTTGATCAAGTTGAGAGCCATTTAAGGATAGTCATCATAAAACTTAAATATGTAAACAGGCAGAACTGTTTCAGTGTCCAAACACGTGGGGATCAAACTATATCATTTATTTTTATCTATCTATAAAACTGAATCCAGCATGCTTCAGATAGTCTGCCTGGCTTCCTACCAACAACAAACGTCACAGAGGAAGTTATGAACTATACCTCTCTTCAGGGCGGCATATTTTCTTCCTCTAGACGTTATGACCTCACAATGTCAGGTCAAATCTGAGGTCGGCTTTACTTGGAAAGCCCAAAGCTGAATCCAACCTTTTTTATGTTCAACCTAACAAGAAATGTTAACAGTGTGGACAGGACTTGATCCCTCGCTGTCATCCAATGCACGAACCGTCAGATACTGAAGAGGGGGTGGACACTGTTCCTTCCAATTGTATGTGTTTGTTTTCAGTGTGGTTTCCACATTTTATTTCCTGTTGTTCGATAGCATCTTTTTTTTGTTTGTTTGTTTTCTGATTTTTAAGATGAACATCTTCTCCATACGTAATTCTGTAATAAATCAGTTTTTGAGACATTACCCCTCAGTGGCTTGCCAAATACCAACAAAGCCAAACACTGCAAGTTGGATTATAATTTTATATCTTTGTTTAGAACTCCCATATGTATATGATCGGTTGTTTTATTTGAATATTTTTTTTTAACTTCATACATTTTTAAAACGCTGTTTGCAGTGTGTTTCTTGATGACCCTGAAGTGGGCCACGAGCTGAAACGTGTCAGTCGAATAAAGTTCACATTTCCATGTGTTGCTGGAGTTTTGACAGTTTAATATTTTTATTTTCCTCCTCCGCGCACCTTGGTAGGAGGTGAAGTTGCACCGCAAATATAATTTCTTCCACTACAGGAAAAAAAAAAAAAGCGCAAGATCCCTCTCTAGCTTCCACACAAACTTGAATGCACCACTAGCAGCGCTCCAATCTCAGATCTTTACTCCTCACCGTGGGAGAGAACTTTACCCCCAGTGTCAACCTGCAATCATATTTCCTGCACATTTTACAGCTACTGCAATAAACAGCGCTGTGTTCGAGAATCTGGAAAGTAGCTGAGAGTGTTTAACTTAATGGGATTCGGGGAAATAGGAATGTCTGCTCAGCAGCTCTGACTGATGGTGTCATTTTAGACGAGGCAGACAGTTAAGTTAGTTCTGGACTAAAAATAAGTGACTACTCAAAATCAGTCATGAACTGCACAACACAGCAGTGTAGTGCGACGCCGAATCAGTTGCATCACCTAAATTTCAGTTTTTGGAGTTGATTTCGTACTTTGGGAATTTGGTAAACTCCGCAAAATCACTCGCATCTCTTACTAACCATTCTCACCCGGCTGTTATCCGGTGTGTTCAAACAGGATAAAGTGAAATGGAGTTTGTGTCCTTTGCTCCTTTTCCATAATATAGCCTCAATAAGAGAAACATGCTGAAGGGCAGCGGTGGTGTGTGTTTGTGTGTGCGCAGCAGAGGAGGATAATTGGGCATCATGTTCCATTTCTTCTATCTATTCCTTTTTATTATTTCTCTAGTGGTAGTCAAAATAAGGTTCCACAGCAATTCCCACTGCACACGGCAACCTGTCAACCGGTTCGTGTCGATTTGATACAGCGCCGCCCCCCGCACACACGCTCGCACACACAGACCTATCAGTCAGCCTTGTGTCTCTGCCTTTCTCTCTCGCATGCTCACAATCTCTCCATGTCTGCTGATCCTCGTAGACTGTATCAGCTCAGCAATTCTGTCTGTGTAGCCGAAAGTATTGTGGTAACACATCTTGTGGCCTAATCTCACCTGGGCCTATAGCAGAGCCGTTGCTGTTGGTGTTTTCTAATCTCAGCGCTGAACACTCACATGATTAAATTACTGAGACAAATGGAATATGGGCGAGGCGGGGGGAACGTGTAGGAGAACACGTGGCCCGGCAGCCGCTTCGCCTATGTTGTAGATATGGTTGCCTGTATGTGGGGAAAGTGCGCGTTATTTCAGGGAACAGCATTACCAGGCAAAACGTGTCAATATCAATGTGTTTTGACGGCGAGCAGAGCAAAATAAAAACTGACAAACAGAACAATGATTTTGGCAGAAGTGGATATAGTGCCATTGATGCAATCTGCTGCAAGTCTGGCAACAGGGTGAGCAAAAGCCACGAGCAAAGCTGGGCAAAGCTGAATGGGCTACATCAAGCTGTGCTTGTGAAATGATGGTGGAAAGGAGCTGTGATCTGAACGAGTCGCAGACATGACGTTATGGGGATAAACTTACTTTGTTAAATAAATATTATTTTATGGTGAGAGTCACTTTCATTTTATGGTGCAAAAACAAAGAAGACGGCATCTAGTCGTGTTCGCAGATGCAGCTTTTAGCCAGCTCCACCATCTCCACAAAGTAAAGCAAAAAGTTAAGTTATGGCATGTTGGCATAACTTAACTCAGTGGGAAACTGCACTGACCTAGTCTGACCTTTCAGCAACTGTGGGCAGTCTCTGGAAAAACAGAAAAATCAATCCCCATGGTGAGGCCAGTGTCTTGGTCATGGTAGAATGACAGAATTATTAGACATTTTCATTATTGATTAATCTCCCTGTAACTGTAAAGCTGATCTAATCAATGTTTTTATATTAAAAATGGATCAAATGACAATGTGCGACGCGAGAGGGGCCATGTGTAGTGACAAACCTACAAAGAATTGTCACCACACTGCAGCTCAGCTTCTCCAAGTCAAACTACAGACTAAAAAGAGATGTTTGATGAACATAAAGAAATGCAAAGCAGAAGGAGATCACAAAGAGGCAGAATTGACTAAAAGGAGAGGCAGAGCCGCTGGGAAGAGACTCAAAAGTACAACAAAGGAATGGAGAAAAACCATAAAGAGGGATCTGCCTACATGAAAATGACAACAAAGAAGTGCAAAACCAACAGAAAGACATGTAAAGAGACCCCAAAAGGCTTGGGGAAAAAAATAGAGACAAACAAACAGATATCAAAAAATCGTGTAGATATAGTCGGTGGAACAAAGACAGAACAACAGCAAAATGACCAGAAAGTGATGTAAACTGACCATAGAGATGGATCGCTCTGAAATGAGATTCAAAAATATCATAAAAACCCGAAAAAGACAAAGAGTTACAAACAGAAGGAAATCTGACAGAGCCACTAATAAAACCCTAATGATAAATAACAATGGCTCGTCTAACTGATTAACTACACAAGAATATACAACAGCCAAAAACCCTCAGAGCGGAGAATAAAGCTCTAAATGGAATATTACTCTGGTGTAGGTTTATGTCTCCTAAAAAGACAGTAGAGGCAAAGAACTACAGCAGCGGTGAAAGCATAAAATAGACACATTCCCTTTCTGTACCACTGGAATATATCTCTCCTTTTCATTCCATTTATTTTTTTTTTGTGGTGACCTGAGACTGAATGAGTCAGATCTTAAAAGCTCTAAAAACACCGCATAGTGTGTGTGTGTGTGTGTGCGTGTGTGTCGAAACAAGCTCAGAGCCCTTACCTTCAGAAAAAGGCTCCATGTACCAGCTCTTAGATCTCGGAGATAGTTTCTATAGTGAATCTTCAAAATCAGGCGGTCCTGGATCGTCAGGGTTTTGAACAGTGTTTAAAGCTGCAACTGACACACACATAACCTCTTCCTTTTCACACAACTCCTGTGTATTCTGTGTGAGGGCTGTATCTCTTTTTGAAGAGGCAGCTTTGGGGCGTACATGACCAAATACTGGTGCTTCTTTGAATCATTTTTCTAGGACTTTGCTGTGAAAGCTGCATTGTAAACTCCATGATTATTATTATTACTAAAACTTAAGCTTTTTAGATCAATACAAACCTCTAATTAACCACAACGTGCTGAATATTCTCACCAAAGGCTGTGTAATATGTTAATTAAAGAAAAAATAAAAAAATCTGAGGGAGAGCAAATGAGGATTCCCTTCCACAATGCAGTAAATATTGCGTGTATAAAAAAGCAAAAGAGTAGGTTTACAGTGTGGACAATCAGAGGGGCAGTTTAAAAGTTAAATCAATGTACAGTATGAATACCCAATATTTTAACCTCTAACATTGCATGCCTCACGGCTTATCAATTCCTTCCACCATGAGCACTTGCAAAATGCCGGTAATCTTAAGGAGTCATGGCGCAAGGGCCTCACTTAACAAAGACAAAACAACAGCAATGTTAGTTGTAATTCGGGGTCATTTTGATTGGTATCAGGGCCAATCCAGGTGTTTTTGAAATTAATGGATTGGATCAAATAGAGCATGTAGCCAAAACCAATTTACAGCTGCCCAAAACCTGAACATGTCGGCATTATACTGTGTTAAAGGCAGAGCCTTTCCCTCTAAGGGAAGCAGCCTTGTTTGTAGCATGTGTGTGACATAAGTGGAAAGTGTGTAGTTGTTGGAAAGTGTGTGACAACTAGCTCTGCTAAAAGCTAACAGTACTTGGCCCAAGTCCCATCCACTAACATGGAGGGGCTGGAGCTTATGACCTATGCTGCAGCCAGACACCAGGGGGAGCTCTACTTGCTTTGGCTTCACTTTGGAGGATCTGTTCCGCCATCCTTCTTTATGCAGACTATAGTTTCACCTTATTCAGAGAAAAACAAAATACCTTTGCACACAAGTGGATAGTCCTGGAACCAATGAGAGCAAAGACGTATGTGTTATTAAGTGGCATTCTTGACTACTGCCTCACTCACAGTTAGTTGTTATTCCTTTAAGGTTATTTTTCTCTCAATATCTTTTACTACAGATGTGATAACGCTTTCTAAACAGCTCGTTCTCTGACAGCGTCCATTTAGATGTAAACAGTGTTTGTTGAACACTGAGCAAGGGGCACATTTTTAGCAGTGGTGACAAAATAAAACTGTATATTTGTACAAAAATGGGAGTGTTGGCAATAATAAAGTCAATGCTGGAATTAACTCACAGAATTAAAAACTTGTCTTCAACTCACTGGTATCACAAGTTGAATCAAGCTAACACTGCCCAGAGATTAGCTGCTAAAAGTTCCCAGATTCACCAGCCAGTTTCCATCTGTGTCTGTCTGCCGTTTGGATGCCGAGCAGGTAAAGTAGGTTTTTAGCGACTTTCCACCGCCTGCTGTGGTCAGAAACAACACTATTAGAGGGAAAGTGTCTGCAGGTTCACACCGATAACACCTTTTAACTGTCAGTTTGTTTTCATGCTGTGATTTGATTCACTGTTGTTAGAAAGAAGAAATATCGCCTAGCTGCAGCTGTTTGAATTAAGCAAACGTGTTAAATTAATGAGGAAATCTGACTGCATTTCAGTATTTTCTGGAGTTAGAGAGGCATAAATGAAAAGTTTTTAAGGTGAGAGAGGTGACGTGGGCTAATGTGTTTGGGAGCATCGCCACTCTAACTATTCCCATCCTTCATCATCGTGCTCTCAGCTGAAACAGATGTAAATAGAGGAAATTACAATTCAGGAGTGGTGGCACAATCAATTCCTTTTCAGATGCGCGTATTACTTCCTGGGCATCTTAAACACTTCGCTCTGCTTTTTTTCCAATGCAAGATGCTTCTGCTGAACCTCCCCCTTCTACCAAATGATGCATTGATGGTGTCAAGACAGTCATACGCTAACCAGCTGAATGCCTAACCAGAGATGTTGTAATTAAAGTCAAATGCAGCCAAGACTTTCCATTTTTATTCTGGAGGGTAAAATGGTTTTATACTGCAGTCTGGGTGGATACTCAGTTTGAACTGGTTTGCTGTAACATATTTGCAGAGGAAACCAGTATAATGTAACACTTACCGCTTTGCACCGGGGAAAGATGTGTGACAGGAAAGATGAGCTCGCTTCAACTTTTTTTTTTTTTTACTGCTCCACCAACAGGTTCATATTCAGATTCAGATTCAGAGAACATTATTTATCCCAACAGGGCAATTCATTTGCAGCTTTTCCACATGCATTCCATACACAGTCAATCAATCACATAAACAAACAAGCAAGCCGAGGAAACAAAAAGTGCATGGGCACATAATAATCAATCACACAATCAGTGCACATTAAGATCAATAAAATCGGTAGTGGAAATCCAATAAATAAATAAATCCCATGGATACATAAGTCCAATAAATAAATAGATAAAACTTTAGAAAAGTTCATCTAAAATGAGTGGACTCTGTGTCTCTCTTTAAAATCTTAATAGCAGAAGGAATAAAAGACTTTACGTAACGATTTGTCCTACTGATGGACGACCGGAAGGCAGCAATAACAACTCAGCCGACAAAATGTGATCTGGTTGGCTGATTATTGATTTTGCTCTCTGAGCGACTCGTTCCTCCCAGATCGAGCCCAAATTCTTACGCTTAGTGTCAGTAATTTTTGAACATACTTTAACAATTGTGTTCAAGCTATTTTTCTCCATCACAGACAGCCCATTGAACCGGCAGATAAAGGAAAAGGTTAACAGGCTTTCAGTGAAAGAATGATAAAAGTTACATTGAATAGTATAACAGACATTAAAAGGACGTGATTTTCTCATTAGATGAATTCTTTGTTGACCCCGTTTGACAATAAGCTCAGTGTTTTCTTTAAGTTTGAGCTGTGAGTAAAATATAGTGCCAAGATATTAGTAAGAGTCGATAATTTGGACCTGCTCATTGTGAAAGATGTTGGCTTTCGGTGTGTCCTGATGTTGCCTAAAGTCAGTAATCAGTTCTTTAGTTTTTGACACATTTAAATCGTGTGAACACACCTTTAGTGAAAGCCTCACTTTATAATGTACACGGGAACTGCAGCAAGGAGGCTGCCCTGCCTCTTACTGACAGTTTGTATAACATAAGCGATTATCTATATCCCACTCACTGTTCAACTCAGTGCTTCAGGCTGTAGCTGACACATGGCTGATGGCTGTCATGGTTCTGTTTTTGGTTCCTGTGTTCATGTTTTGAGTTTTGTTCATGTTTCATGTTTTCCAGTTTCCTGTTTTATTTTGTTAAGTTCTTGTGTCCCTTCCCGCCTTTGTGATTGTCCTCCCCGTCTTGATTAGTATCACCTGTTTCTCGTCACCTTCCTGTCCTGTGATTCGCCACCTGTGTAATTGTTTGCCCCGCCCTGATTGTTTTCACCTGTGTCTCTTCTGCCCTTGTGTGTGTGTGTGTGTATATATATATATATATAGTCCTGTTTTTCCCTTTGTCCTCTGTCGTGTAATTATGTTTTCTACTGTTTCTCTGTGTTCCCAGTGTTTTCTGTCTCTTGTCCTGTGATGTTCCATTTTGTTGTTTTTTTGAAAGTTTTTGAATTTTGTTTTTGGTTCTCCTGCCATCACAGCAGTGCGTTGTGTTTCCCTTTTGTTCAATTAAATTCAGTTTTTGCCTACTCCTGCCTCATCATATAGTGTCCAGCATTTGGGTCCTACCTCACCCTGGAAATCCATAACAATGGCAGACCATTGCTTCATACCTTTTGGATTTGAGAACAGCAACGTGGCTAGATACCTAGCTTGTCGGCTTGTTTAGGATACCTTCAGCTTGTATTTACTGTTTGTCAACAATATCAAGCAATATCCCTGCTTTTGTATGCTGTTGGCTTAATGTTGGCCGAGTCCTGGTGTTCTAGTGAAAATCTTTTGCGGCAAGTCATATCTATGGTTTGCCCTTGTGCAGCCGTTGCCATTAACCTTTACATAATCGACTGTTCTTTGGGGAAATACAGCTACAGAATCAAACTATTATGTCCCATCTCAGTCATATCATCAGCTTAGAATAATCACATTATACATGTGACCTTGTGCTTGATGCACCAAATCTCTTAACAGTGTCACAGACTTCAAGTCAAGTTATAATGGAGATGAATTTGAAAAGATGCACATAGAAACCTCTGTGAGGATGTAAACATAAGACTGCAAGACATATTAACTATGTGTATATTAAACTGATTTGTGGGTGTGCCTACAGTAATATACGGCATAAAATACATATCATTTAAAAGTTTGGACACACCTTTTCATTCAATGGGTTGTCTTTATCTTGATTATTTTCTAGAATGTAGATTAATACTGAAGGCATCAAATCTATGGAGGAACACATATGGAATTATGGAGTAAACAAACGTGTCAATCAAACCAGAATATGTTTTATATTTTAGGTTGCTTCTGGTTGGGTGATTGTGGAGGACAGGTCATCCGACGCCGTCACTCTCTTGCGGCTGTGGCCAAAGGGAAGCCGCATGCCGATCGTGTCCTTGAGCGAGTGGCTTCTTGGAGACCCTGCTTTATTATAGAGTTTATAGAGTTTTCATGACTGCAATTCAGCATACATTCAAAGTTCTTGAAATTTTCCAGACTGACAGACCTCTATGTCTTAAAGTAATGATGGAATGAAATAGTGTCCAAAGATTTGACTGCTACTATACACGTGACATGTGTCAGAGACATGAAACCAAGGCACAAGTAAGAACACAGATCCAAGTTATACTGGCACGTAAAAGAGGAAGTATATATACAAGAATACAAGACACATTAACTATTTCTCAGACTGGAAGAGCTACAGAAGCTGATTTGTGGGTTTGCTACTAAGTGTGTCTGCAGTATACGTATATGGCATACATATCTCTCTCTCTATATATATATATATATATATAAAAAACAACTATTCTGGGGGGGGGTTTCTGTATGTGTTTCAAATGAAATCTGGGTTTATGAGAGCTATTGTCTGTCGTCGGGGAGAGGTCACTGTAGTCTGTCACGTCATTCAGTTTCTTAAAAAGCAAAAAAAAAAAAAAGAAACAGTCTCTGAAAGGACTGAGCTGTGATAAAAACAGCATCTGAAGCAGGCATTTAAAAGAACATGCGCTTTCTGTTGTGTTCTGTTTATTGCCTTATCGTCCAAAGTTGCTTTACAAATAAAAATGTTGTGCTCTGACTGGAGTGATCAAAACATCCAATTTGCTCTTAATTACTAAATGAATGGTACTTATTAAAAATAATAATAAGCATAAAGGTTTCTCGAAATATTGATCTGCTCCTTTACTTTCTGTCAGTCTCTGATTAAAACCTAAATAGCCACTTCATCACATCACCAAAACCCCTTTAAAAAAGGAGACGCGTGTAATAGACGGTGATACAATGGAGAGGCCTAACACAAACAGGAAGAATTATGGTAATTATGCAGACCTGAGCCGTGCCTAATGCAATCAACACTTTACTGTGTTTATCTCGGTTCACATACATGCATAACTGTTTGTTTGGACACGTGAGAAGTGTACAGGGTGTATCTGGCTGTCTATGATATTCCACATTTCCATTCAGACGGAGAGTAAGCAGGCTGGCACCTAATGAGCCGATTACTGGGAGCAGCATATGGTGTGTTCTGTGTGGTTCTCTTGGCTCCACCATTAGCACTGATGAGAGCTGGGAGAGATAAGGAGAATAGGAGGGTCAGCTTGGGGAGAAAATGCACACATATGCATCTACTTAGACACATAAAGCTGTTTGGTGGTGACACGATTTCTCCGGGCTGGAATGTACAAAGAGAGGAGGATGCTGACGGGGCTGCAGGAATTTCTTCTTTTTTATGTCAGGTCATTATGGAATTCCTACAAGTCCACTTCAGATGATGGCCAAATGTGCCACAGTATTTAAAGAAGCAATTTTTAATTAACGAGAAAATGCTCCCGGTAGTTCAGACTAGTGTATATTGTGAGGTTAGAATAAAAGCACGCTTCTGAGAGACCCTGCTCATTAAAAATGACATTCTTCAACTACTTTCTACAGAATAGGAGGCACAGGATGAAACAGAATGTATGATGTTGGTACCACTTACCAGCATCATACATTTATTTGTTGTGGTTTGGCACTTCTATGATCAAGTGTTGACACTGGTAAATCTTAATCCACCAATTGGTACGCTTTACAAAAAGAAAGAGATCCACTTTATATCAAATTGTCAAGGTTCAGTGTACCTTTACTGCAGTCATGTTTTCCGGAAGTCTAAAGAAGATTTTAGTTTCAGAGATTGCAGATGTTTCTTTCTCCATTTTATATCAAGAAATAAATATTCCCGTTTTGTGTTTGTCTCGTTTTTCTGTTGAGAAGATAACTGAGCCTTTAAATCTCCTCTGTAAAAGTGTTACAAGGCTGAGATAATCCTCACTTTAGATGAGCTCATAAAAATATATTTCTATTTATATCTACCTGAATTAATCATGAATTACAGTAAGAATACATTTTTATAAACCATTTATTGGCACACTCAGTAACTATTAGTACATGTGCAATAATAAGATGCATTGATGTACATTTATATAGTTTATTAACCGATTGTTTATACTTTCGAAATGATCCCATGAACCACTGGCAACTCCTTAATAACTGGTTTCTAAATGCTTTAATATTTAATTCATAATGATAAACTGATGTAAAATGTAAATCTAATGTAAATGTACTTTATTTATATAGCACCATACAACGACCCACAGGTGAACCAAAGTGCTTTACAAAAGAAAAAAAAGAAAAACAATAAATGAGAGGATAAAAAGTAATATAAAATAGAATAAAAATAAATAAAATTAATTTAAAAGTGTCACCACACTACCGGGTACTAAAAGCCATTTTAAATAGATACCTTTTAAGTTTTGATTTGAAAAGGCCCATTTCAGTAATGAGACGCATGTCACTGGGGCGCTTATTCCAGAGACTAGGTGCAGCAATTGAAAAGGCTCAGTTGAAAAGTGCCTGACAACTCTTGTTGTCAGGCACTTCCAACAAGAGTTGGTTTGAAGACCTCAAAGTCCTACCACACTCAAGAACGGTCAACATCTCAGACAAATAAGATGGGGCAAGGCCGTTAAGAGCTTTAAAAACAAACATTAAAAGTTTAAAATCAATTCTAAAATGGACCGGGAGCCAATGGAGGGAATAGAGGATAGGAGTGATGTGCTCTCTTCTCTTAGTGCTAGTTAAAAGACCAGCAGCTGCATTTTGCACAAGTTGAAGGCAGCCAAGAGAGGACTGGGAGACACCAGGTCGTGACGGTTTAAAAATGTCTTCATTTTAGCCAGAAGACGCAGCTGATCATTACTAAAGTATGAATATTCAGTTATAAAACATGTTATATAAATGCTTACAAGTTAAGAATAAACTGCTTATGTCACGAGGGGAAAGAGGGGGAGATGAGAAGTGGATGATGATGAATGAAGAAAAGGTTATTATTGAAGGGAAAGGGGGGAAGCACAGGTACTGGTGATTTATCGGGGGAGAGCACGCTGACAGCGACCAGAGGAGAGAGAGGACGGCAAACCAACGAGAGCCGGTGTACTAAAAACAAAAGGTTTATTAAAAGAACTTAAAACAGTAAAACCTTAAAAGGTTTTAAAACCAAAAGTTAAAAAGATACAAATAAACATTAAAAAGTGTCCGTTACTAAAATAAAATAAAAAGAGTCCATCATGGCCGCCAAACCAGGGACGAGGCGGCTCAGAGGGGAGATGATCGGAGGCCTTCCACCGCTCCAGGTGCCGCAGGCGCCTCTTCTTCTCTCTTGGCAGTGGGCTGCCCGGCTGACACCTGGAAGATAAAACAACATGGCCAGTACGGGTGTCCACACATCGCACGGGTACCGGTGCCGCCGCACAACCACACACGAGAGCGTTACTGACGGCCCATAGGGCGAAACTTACCCGCCAGGCAGGGCGCACTGCCCTGCCGCTGCGAGAACTTCATGTAGTAACGCTCCGCGGTCTCTTCATCCGTGCGGCCGGCACACCCGCTGCTGGGACACCCGCTGCCTTCGCCCGTTCTCGGCTCAATCACGGCCTCCTCTTCGCTCTCCTCCCCTCACGCCGCCACGACGTCCCTCTGGCGTTCCTCTCGCATGATGATCGTGTCCTGTTTCAGTCCCCAGTCAGTCCATCCGTCCGTCCATCCGTCCGTCCATCCGTCCATCCATCCATCACGTTCTCCTTCTGTTCCTACATGTTATCGCCAGACCTCTGGCGTCTTTCTCCCATCGTGCCTTTTTGTCTTTTCCGGTCGTACCTTTCTTTATATCCCTCCGCCACTCTCCCCCGCTGCCGATTGGTTCAGTGGTAAGGGGAGAGGGCGGAGCCTCCCAGGTGCACAGCGATGTGTTCACAGGCAGAAGTAAGTAAAAAACCACACGCATGCATTAAAAACATAATAAATAAAATGGTTAAACCAACACAAGTAAAAGCATGCAATATTAAAATTCAGTAAAACAAACAATTCAAATCATGCTAAAACCCACACTTCTGCCCCGTGACACTTACTAATATCTATTAGTGCTTTATACTTTATAAATGGCGATTTTTTTTATTTTTTTTTTGTACATCTAAAAAGAGAGAGAGTGCGTCTAATAGTATATCACACACCCGGCATCGGTTGTAAAAGATACTGACCACAAAATAACTTTAAAAGATAAACAGATTAAGGCATTTGACGAGAATGCCTCAATCACCTAATGTCACATACTTTGTTGCTCTGATTGGTCGTTGGACTATTCAGTTGTGTGCAGAGGGATTTCCTCTCAGTATCAGTTGAAATACAGAATCATATTCAGATAAAAATCTTGGCTTAACAATGGATCAGTTTGCTGTGTAATTCACGTGAAAGTCACTTTCACAAAACCATAGATAAATATCACCCAACTGTGTTCTTTCCCCTCAACTCTATGAAGCATTTGAGTGTTTTTTTGTTTTTTTTTTCGGTTACACACAGTCTCACAGTTTTTGCTATCTGGCCCACAGCTTCAGAGTGATGGTTCACTGACACTGCTGTCATTAGCAAAAACTCATAAAAGCTCCCTGTTCACTTGTTTGTACTCCAACAGGTCAATAGAGTGGAGTGATTAGCAGACCAATCCACTCTATCTGCACTCGACTGGAAGCTATCACATGTGCTCTGTTTTTGCAGGATGTGTTAATAGGCGACCGTTTTCTTGCAGGTCCTCAATGATCAAAAATCCAGAATTTTAAATGAAATGTTTGATGTTTAAATTGGGTTGATTTTTACATTTATTTTTTGTATTTTTGCCAGCAATTCATGCAACTGAATTTACTACTTGAGCCGTGAAATTGTTAAAAAAAAATCTAAATTAAATTATATTTTTGGGGGAACATTTTTGCTCAACATCGAATAGCTCAAGAAAGTATTTCATAAGTGCTAAAAAGTGTGTATTAATTATCATAAACTGCACAAACACCCTGGGGGTCACCCTGTTGTAAGTTGCCAACTTTCCCCAGTTCATTATCCATTCTTAACTCAAGAGAAAATATATTCAGAAATACATGGCAAAGTATAGTCTTATGTTATCCCAAGTCCTTATTATTATTTGAAATTGAAAATAAAAAAGTCAAATACCAGACACTATAAACTCAGTACTTCATCCTGAATCTTTACCAAGTAAGGCCATAACGTCTCCCTGGAGCGGCCACCAAGAACTTTGAAATATCTGTACTTTAATAATAAAATAATCCAAAATGAGAAGCCTTTTTATTAGTGCATAATTCAGGCTCATTGATTATTTATCGAAGCGGCTGGGGACTGACTGCAGTCTGAAAGGTTATATAGCGAAGCCTCCTGCTACAGAAATAACCCAGAAATAAGGGGGACGATAAGATTTGATTTAAATGAATTCACTATTGGTTTGAGCTCCGTGTTCAAGGGAACGGCTCCCTGTGCTTGAATCGTGTCATCTTGCCAACTGTTCAGTCTCCGTCCTTTCTCTGTGCTGATTACTAAACTATTTCAATCTTTAGTCTGTCTTTTTTTCCGCCTCTGCTTCAATATCTCTGTCTCCCACTTCATCTTTTTCCATTTCCCATCACCCCAAATCTTTATTTTACGGGCCGACAAAAAGGATACCGGTTTCTTTATAATTAAGTGCTATTCTAAGCGTAACGTCCCAGTTATATAAGTTGGTGGTGCTAAATTTGAAAGCTGTCTATTTCAAGTGTTATAATGACAAAAGTGCTCCTTTACACAAATGAGCACGTCTGTCTTCACCATTCTTTTATTTCTCTAAGCTTGTTAGAGATAATAATTGGAAGTGTCTCTACTAAACCTCTAAATTTCACTGGAATTGCAAGTGATATGTATTAAATTGCCTAATCACATGACATACGACAAATTATTAAGTTTAAGCTTAACTACTTATTAATATAACACATAAAGCCATAATCCCAGCATTCACTACGATTCAGTGTATCAACCTTCAAACTAAACTATTTGTAATTTCATCCTGAAATATAACCAAAAGAAAAAAAGCAAAAGTCCATCTACACTACAAGGAATTAAACCAAGGATCACTGGCGTAACATGCTGCAGGAACATATAGATTCAAATTCAAAAAAGCTCCCAGTCACCTCCATACCACACAAACCGCAGAGCAGCCTTCAGCCGCCTTCGCCCCCACATGATCTTGATCAGATTCATCCCAGCGGTGTCTCTTAACAGTAAACACAGAAACACAGAGCGAGTAAAATGCTCGCACGGCGAAAGCGGAGATACATCTAAATATCAGACACAGCGCTGCTGGGCCGAGGATATGAAACGTTGTCCTGTTGGGAATAAGCTTTATTATTGTGTTGAAAACAAAACAACACAAAAAGATCTCTTTATATTCTAATATATTAATAAAAATGTATAAAATAGTCTTGGGCTTTGTAAAAGCAAATCTGTTTATTAGTCATAATTAGTAACCATTAATATGATTATTAAATTCTTAGTAGTTACGGAGCACCACCCTGGCTATAGGGACCAATAACCAAATAGCAAGTTCAGTCTCAAAGTATATTCTTAATTATTAATTTCGCCACAAAGAATGTTCTTCCTTTATTCTGCTTCTTTGTGCCATGTGCAGGACATGGACTCATGATGCAGGACAAAGGGATCTGATCAGCTGGAGATTTAACTCTACCTTTCTCGTGTGTGGTTGGGTTAGAAGCATGAGGCCGTGTCTGGGATCCTAAAGAAGAGAGGATTGTTAGTAGTTAACATGCCAGACTTTGTGTCTGTGTGAAGCTCACTCATCAATTAAAAGCCTTGCTCCTCTGTCCTCTAGTGGAGTAAGCAGGGTGGCGCTAACTCAAGTGGCTGCTCCCTTATTTGGTCAAACTTTTCATGCAGACCTTGTGTCGTATCTGCAGCTTGTCGCGCTCCGTTGGTGTGGTGTTCGCAGCCAAAGGGGAATGGGCAGGCCCCCTTGTTGCTCCCGAAAAGTTCTGCCTGGGGATTACCGCTTCTGTGGTCAGCGAGGCATTAGAGTGGTGGAGAGAGGCGGAGAGAGCCACAAAAAGAGAAGCTACGGGAAGACAAGAGTAAGAACAAGAAGTAGAACAATATAGCGTTGCGGTTTTGTCTCTCTGGGTCAGGGGGTCAGTCCAGGTGGTATCAGATCAGGGTACAACAGGAAGAAGTGACCGGAAGTGTGACTTTCAAAGAAAAATAAATTGAATAAACATTCATTCATTCGTCTTCTGTAACCGCTTGTTCCTCTGAAGGGTTGCGGGGTCTATCGCAGGGCTAACACAGAGAGACCGACAACCATTCACACTCACATGCACACCTATGGCCAATTTAGAATCACCAATGAACCTAACCAGCATGTCTTTGGTCAGTGGGAGGAAGTCGGAGTACCCAGAGAGACCCCACGCAGACACAGGGAGAACATGCAAACTCCACACAGAGAGGCCCGGTCGGCCCATGGTTTCTGTGAGGCATCAGTGCTAACCACCTCGCCACTGTGCCGCCCTGTACCACAACAGTTCACTTAAATACCACAAAATGAATCTGTGGATTTTCAGTGGCTTGTATTTGTAAATTTGAATACCTACCTATATGTGTTTAGAACTGATCCATTCACATAATCTGGAAAGTTTGGAGTCTCCCCATTTGGGAATTTATTATGCTCCAGCAAAGATCTGTTGGACTAATCCAGTTGTTTGGGTGTGCTTTACATAGTGATGGACAGCAGAGTAACAGCACACTAGTCAACATGCCATCCGAATGCCAAGGAGTTTATTTACAATAACATGGCTCTGACTGCATTTTGTCTCTACATTGGTTGAAAAATACCTCATATTCTGACTGGAAATGAGTCCGGCTTGGCCAGGCTATCTTCTGGTTCTCATGAGCAAAAACCAGAAACATTTTGTTCGATGCTCGCCAACCGGATGGGTGTTTGTACTGAAATGAATCGTCTATAAGGGATCAAGCTCACTTACTTCTGATCGTTCCCCAACTTTTCTTTTAGGGTCACCATCAAGTTGACATGTTCTACATTTGCACGCCTCTGTGTTTTTAGTTGCTGTTGTTTTGGGTGTCCACTGAGCACTGTTGAACTTGGAGCAGCACCGACCCTTGAAGGTTCAACAAGTCACTGTTCACTGCTCCTTTAACAGTCTCAAGGCCGGACAAACCAAGTATTCTCTTGAAGAAATCCGAGAAAGCAGATGCAGCTACTGGGTGTGTTACAAAATCATCTGGGACTTTGAAACACGGCAGTCTATTAGCATTGGTACAGAGCGTGTATGAAAAGATTTCTAGCCAACATGAAAGGTTGAGCAAAACAACATCAGCTGAGTACCGTCTGATCCTGATGAAATAATAATAAATATAAACATCACTGGGCAGGACCTTTAGTTATGTTATTGTTATAAAGATTATTGTTCTGTGGTTCTATATATTGTTCATTTGTAGTGAAGTCTAATTACTGGCTGAGTTATGAGCCTGAGAAGAAAGGGTGCAACCCTTTCAGCTTGATGATCACTTATTGCATCAATCAGGTTCAAAGGCTTAAAGAGATTCACTGACACCAGAGCTTAGCAACTCTCTAGGAAAACAATCTTTGCTCTTGATGTCAGCCACTGAAACTCCAATCATGGCCCTGCTGCTTTTGTCATTGTCTTAAGTCAAGAGTCATTACTCTGTTAAACAGTGATTCACCCCTTAGGAAGGAAAAAATGAATACCCTCATCGAGGCAATTATTTTTGGCTCTGCAAAAAGAAATCTCGCCGTTACAGTTGTTTGAGTGGATGAAAATGTCTTTGTCCACTGCCAGAGGGTAGTCAGCCTAACAGTCTAGATGTGGGTGCACCTCCACAAGACTGTTAAATGTGTTTGGTCACCTGTTGAACTAATGCTCCCTCCAATGTGTCAAAACAGGGGAATCTGAGTGCTTTATTCGGACAGCTGCATTTGACTTGATGCAGGGTTAGCGAGGTCACAAGGGTCTTTAGTCTTCAGTGGGAGAGGCCGGCTCTGTGTTTAATGAGCTTGGAGCAGACCCAGACCGGTCTCTTTCATCCCCGCAGCAGCCAGTGCAGCCGGTTTGCTCACTGAAGCACCGACCCCAACCCCTGTCCTCTCTGTCATCACATCTCTTTCTCTTCCTGCGTCTGCACCTCTCTTCGGTTTGTTTCTTTCACCCGTTTGGTTGTTTGTTCTTTGTGAACATCAGCTAGGATTGTGTGCAGTTTTGCCCCTCCGCCTTCTAGCTGTCAGTGCACTGCCTCGTTCCCTTCTCCTGTTTCATTAGCTGTGGTTCCCTCTGCATCGGGACAGAGGAAAAGAGAAAAGACAGTCACATGCATACACATAATGGACGCCAGAGTTATTCCTTTAAAACATATCATACATGGAACAGAGGTTCTCTTAAGGAAAAGAATGTAGAGTAAGAGATAATCTGCTTGGGAAAGAAGTTATTCTTTTTTCCAAGACACTTCGGGACCAGTATACACTGATCAGGCATAACATTATGACCAATATTCCCAATATTATGTAATTGTCCCTTGTGCCTCCAGAACAGCTGTGACTCATCAGAGAATGAACATGGGCCTTCTGAGGGTGTCCTGTGGTGTCTGGATCACCCCAGTTTGATTAGTTTGGGATCGAGTGAATTTGGAGGCCAGGTCAACACCTTGTGTTTGTGTTTTTCAATGTTTTTTGAGTTGTTCCTAAAACGTTTTTGTGTGTGTGCATGTGTCAGGCTGCATCCTGCTGGGGATGGCTGCTGCCATCAAGGAGTGTCATTGCTATGGGGTGGTGGTGGCTGGTCTGGTCTAGGTGGGTGGTACATGTCTAAGTAACATCCACATGAATGCCAGGTCCAAAAGTTTCCCAGCAGAACATTGGATTGTCACAAGATGGTCAATGTTACTTTGGCTAATCGGTGTATATAGGATAGATGCCAGGAACTGTGGTAGTTAATACTGGACTTTTCCCTAGATTCTCAGAGTGCAAAGCCATAGAGTGCTGATATTATTCTAGCATATCTTCATTTTTGTTTTGTTCCATGTTCATATGACACATGTTGAACCTTGAGAACACTTGTGAGAAGGAAGGACTGTGAGGAAAAATGATGAGATAGAAGCCGAGAGATCAAAGAGCAAGAGGGAAAAGTGAGGTAATATTCTTCTCTCTAATAAGCCTTAACCCCTGTCCTTTCATTCATCTTAAGGAGGCAGTAAGGGCAGGCTGGTGGTGAGAGACTGCCATGTTGATGTAGCTGAAAGGGCTAAAGATCTTCGTTAGTGCCCAGATCATGTGTCCTGATGGCTGGCTGCACTCCCAGAGGTCTGTGCTGGGGACCGGCTTAACGGTGGGTGGTGATTTTCAACAAGTCCAACAACGTCTATACTGCAGAAAATTCAACAGCTTTAATTTGGAAGCCGATGTCATGCCTATGTGTGATAAGAAAGGTTTGGTGTGTTGTAACAAAACAACAGACAAATCTGGCGATTTGCTGTCGAACGAGAAGGGTGGAGAAGAACGTAAGAGAATTGCTAATGCTGGTCCCGGTCAGCTTGAGAACACTTTACTACCACATCCTCCATACAACTTTAGGAGGTGGTATGTCTAAATGCTATGATTACAAGTTGATATGCTACCTCCAAACACAGGAAACTATTACCTCAGCAGTTTCTATTTGCTTTGTCTACAATGTCTACCTTACATGTGTTTGCAGTCCCTCTACATATTGCCAGGTAAAATGTTGATATTGGTAAATTCTATTTAAACCAACATAAACCAATTCCTACAATGCAACAACTGTGTGATCAGAGTCATGCAAATATTGTTGCTATTTGTGCAATTAACCCCTTGACGCCTGATTTGATTTACAGTTATATAAAAAATGAATTATTTGTGTTTGTGCTTTGAAGCTGATGCTAAATTAAGTGGAGATTGTTAATTTGTCTATAGTACACAGTATAGATATAATTGCAAGTATGATGCAAATTAAACAACAGGCATGAAAGGTACAAATGGTAAAACATTTACTGAAATTACAAAATCTATATGTACAAATACATTACAAATTCAAATTACACACTATACACTATAACACCAACTATTATAATCCAATTTGAAACGGAGTTCAAGTATTTCACTTAGGTCTTCTAAACTTTAAAACGTTAATTCACAAATCAACTTCCTATTCGTTAGCGTCCACTAACCGGATGTAGTTCCCACTCCGACTGGTCCTACGAGAAACTACTGCTTGCAAAAGGTTCCTAGGTATGTATTGAATGTGCACAAAGCGACATTATAACTATTAGATGTTTTAATATCTTGCACTAAACTACTTGAAGATATTAAGCATTTGTGATTTCCAGGAAAACAATTTAAAATGTTGATGCCTTATCCTGTATATGTTGGAAAAAAACACTTATGGGGACTTTTGGATTTTCAATTTAAAATTAATATATATATATTTATATTTATATATAGTGTCAATACGTTCACACTCAGTACGTTCAGTCAATGGTACATGCTCTGTTGGTCAAGTAAAATATAAATTAAAAAAGTTCCAAATACAAACTTCCTTCCTTCCTATTTACCCATAACAGTATACTATGTCAACCTCTCTGGCCCAAGACACAACATCAACACGTCTCTTTCCCACATAGCAAGTAATGGTGGGTCCACGTGGTGCAATCATTCTTCTTGCTTCATTGTTCTGATAAAATCCTTGGAATATATCCCGAGTATACAAATTATTGGCCTCAGTGGAATACTGCTCAGAACCATTTGTGATAAACATGTAACAACATTTTTCCAAAGTACCTGTTTCTGAAGGCATACCCTCCCTCGTGAACAATGAATCAAAGTACCTTTGTCATTCAAGCATTTAACACAAATATCAGGAACACCAGGGGAGATACGATTATGTTCAGCAGGGATTATGCAGACTCTCATTAGTCATTTGGAAGGAAGCAGTTTTAATCTTGTGTTTATTGTGTGTTTTCAGGCGTGCTGTTTCCCAGTCTTTCTCACTAATATCTTCTTGTTTATCTACTCTCCAAGCGTTCAGTTTGTCTAATGCCGATTCTATGGCCAAAAGATTGTAAAATCTAAATATGGGTACCTTTCCATCGAAATTACTGATCATCGTTTCCTGAATTCATTTTTATAAATGTGCTACATTTGGATGGACTGCTGCTAACATGAGTGTCGTGTCTTAGTGGAGCTTGAAGGGCTTGGACCATAGTGTTGCGGCTCGATGCTAATACATTCAGCTAACTGAGCCTTTTGTTTTCAGCATTTCTCCTTTAAATATTTGGGTTACTCTTAGATATTCTTCAGCTTTAAAATCGATTGTGCACACGTTAGCATGTGGTAGTAAAAGTAATTAAGGGATTCTTGTACATGGCAATAGGAAGGCACCTGACTGCTGTTCCTTAGGGCTTTAGCTGAATGCGTGGGATCCTTGTTATAGCTACAAGAAGAACAAGGAGTCAGCAACAGATGGTCTAAACCCCGCTAAGCCATGATCTCAACAGTCAGTCTGGATTACATCTCCAACACAATGGAAAAACCCGCTTGCAAAGTATAATGTCCAAGTGTCAGGTAGACAGGTAAAGGCAAAGAGTGCACCCACTAAATACTGATACAAATATACAGAAACAAATGTCCAGTTCAAGTCTAATGTTCACTAACTAAACTCAGTAACAAATGTGCATACACCACTGGATATTCAGTGAATTCACTGTTATATAAGTCGGATCCAGTGCTTTTTCATTAGGTCCTCATACTGTATAACAACAACATATGTCGCTTGGAGAGTTTAGCGAAAGGAACCCGTGTTCTTT
This sequence comes from Chelon labrosus, assembly GCF_963514085.1. Classification (NCBI taxonomy): domain Eukaryota; kingdom Metazoa; phylum Chordata; class Actinopteri; order Mugiliformes; family Mugilidae; genus Chelon; species Chelon labrosus. The sequence continues at coordinate 21,607,535 of NC_140338.1, read as the reverse complement.
TGTAGGTAATTTAGGTAGAACGGAAGAAGAAAAAAAAGGAAAAGCCTTTTCCCCCTCATATCTGCTACTGAAAGCTTTTGCAAAGAGAAGGCTCACACTTCAAAGAGTGAGGGCTGAATCCCTCATTGAGACAGACCAACCGAAACATCTTTGGAGCCGAGCATCTATAGTGCATTCATCGGGTGCCGCTTGACAACACAGCGTGCACACTAAAATGAATAGCAGGTGGCCGCTGAGAGATAAAAATGTCTAATTTAGCACAGTTTAACACATGCCTTTAAAGGGTGGTTAAGGAACAGGCACTGTAATATGGAACAAAAGGAGGTAATTATTCTACTGCATTAAGTTAAGCAAGTGAGTGTGAGATATATGTATAATTATGCAGCTATTATCGCACAATCAGAACTCAAAATCAGGAAATATAAAATGTTTCACTGAAGGTCTAATTGAGAGGCGCTTTTATTTGTTGCATAACAATCACAAAGGTGAGAATCATTCTTTCTGATTTATTTTTTTTTGTTGTTGTTTCAGACTTTTTCATACGGGTATCAAACAGAGGAAAACAAAGCGACGAGGCTGTCTGACTACAAAAGGGAAGACAGACGAGAGAGGGCAGGAAGTCAAGCATGTAAGAGCTATTCTTCCTGCATATATTATGGGCTAACATCAGCGACAGACTGACTGAGAATCCCTGAAATGTTGAACAGATTGCAGCGGCTCAAAGTCTTTTCGAGGTGAAAAATTCATCTGGTTTGTTCTGATGACGAGAGCTGCAAATGCACTCCAAAGTGACAGGGAGGCACATGGGCGGCGTGTCGAGACCACACGCCAAACCTGTGTGGGTTTACCCTGGAATAATTCACTTAGCGCAGCGGAGGAAAACGACCGCAGTTTTCACACATGCACTGAGGAAAACCTGCTGATGGTGACACTTTTTGACAGGACGAAAAGTCGAGGCGGGCTGGAAATTCAACAATAAAAAAAAAAAGAAAAAACAAGAGAGTAAAGAGGGGAAGATTGGGATATGACAGGATATTTTTCCCATTTTTGCTTGGTGTGGAGAGCTGAGACAGAACTGGTTAGCGTATCCTCAAAAACCCATCGACATCCTGTCACAGGAATGGTAGAAGGGTAATTGTTAAATGAAGAGTGAAATATGAGAAGCTGGCATCCGACAAATTGGCAGAGAGGGATTGATATGACAGACATGCTCTGAGCCAGGATGTCAATATCCTTTTAAAGGGTCATAGGCTACATTAAAAATGTATAGCGCGGTGCAATTTAAACAGGAACGCATCTGTACTGCTTTTAACTCAGCGACACCTTTGTTTGTAAAGTGCCACTTCACTCCCAGACGAGCGTACAGCCGACGACAGGAGATAATGGGGTTTGCTCTTGTAGAAAAAAATACAGAAAAAAGAAAAAGGAAGCAAATCAGTGGAGCCCAAAACTCTTCCAAGCTGATCAGCTTTAGCGATAAGCCCTTTATTTCATTCAGAATCTGCTCTTTCCTGCTTTCTTTTCCGTCCCTCCTCTTCAAATCCAGTCAGCCACCTTCATCTACACCAAACTCTGCCGGAAAACAGAGAAATATCTTTAAAGTGAAGAGAAGCCAAAAACTATTTGAGGTTACCCGCAAATAAATATGCAGTGGATTTGGACCATCTATTTACTTCCCAATCACTTAATTGAGTTTAAAGCTTCACTAATCAATGTATATCACTTTCACTGGTACCTGCCATGCACTACTTGTCCAGCACCACCAAGCAGAGAAACAGCCAAGAAAAAGTGTAGAAAAGTGCAGATAGAAAGCAAAACCTCAGCTAATTAACATTTGTGTTGCATTCATTAGACAACAGGTTAATATAATGGTAATACATTACACTTTATATTGGTCCACTTGCACATAGTAAATATTTTGTCCTCAACTGGCCAATAAACTCACGTATTGGGACCATAATTTAACTGGCAGATTGTTGTTTTTGACGTGTGTGAATATGACAGCTATCTGATCTCAAAAAGAAACATCTAAATACGTATGCTACGTTCACACCATAGACTGTATATAAATATGAATGATGTGTCCCCAATTCCTTGCATTGGCCAAACTGATGCCATTTTCCCGAGGACACAGGCAGCACCATCTTGTGACTTTGGAACCAGAGTCAATTAATGCTGCGTTCTGCTCTACCTCCACCAGTTAGAAGGAAATGCTGGATTATGCACTGTACTTTTTTTTTTTTTTTTTTACTCTCACCGTCCCACATTATGTTTCTATAGCATCAGATAACTAACTAAAACAAAAATGACTGACACTTGAACATGCATCAACATTATATTAACTACCCAAAATGACTGAAACCATCCTTGAAAAGTTATTTGATGTATTTTAGTGTTTTAGTTTGGCCCAAGTCCCATCCACTAACATTGAGGAGGTGGAGTTTATGACCTATACTGCAGCCAAACACCAGAGGGAGCTCTACTTGCTTTGGCTTCAATTTTGGGGAGCAGTTCTGCTGTCCATCTTTATACTGTCCATGGTTCTCACTAGTGGTGAGAGAGAAACAGTCTATGATGTGTTTTCTATGGACGCCAGGGATATGTAGTGATACTTGTGACAAAAGAAGGCTGAGCTGGCTCCAGTTTTTTGTCCACTAAGGCGGTAACGCGACAACCGATCACGTGCATTGGTTTCACCCGTTTACCTGTTATATATACAATCAATGGCCCGTCAATGACACCACCACCAAGTGCTCGAGTGACATTTCAAAAGTGACTCAGCGACAATGTCGGTGGCAACGCTGACCAAGTGTGAACTCACCATAACAGTCGTGACTGTACATTTTATAATCAGATTTTTGATATGGCAAATAAAAAATTTAAAAAAATTAAAGATGTGGAGTATAAATGTGGCTTTGTAAATGCTGACTGTTAAGGTTGTGACATTGTTTCTGTTATGTAAACAAGAGTGCAGAACAACATATAGAAATGAAGGATGTCACACTGGTATTGATTTTTACAAGAGCCCTTAGATATCAGTCAGGTAAATGGGTTTTTATCTGTTTCATCTCCAGTGTTACTTTACTGAAAAGCAATTGAATGACCACATGTATCGGAGCATTAACTCTGTAGACGGCATCTTGATGGAGCCCCGTTCTATTGCAATAGTGAATAAATGGGAATAAATGCGAAGAGCCTAAGTGGCTTCATGTGCTTTAAGTTAGGGAGAAAGAATTTAAGTAGGGGAGAGTATTAGAGAGCATATATAGAAATTAATGTGTCTGTTAGAAGCCTGGCTGCCCTGCCCGTGTTAAAAGTCTTAACACAAGTTGGAAAAATGAGAGAAAATTGCAGGCAGATAATAAAAGATAAGACAGCTGAAAGATGACATGAAATGGACTTTTTTTTCCTTCTGGTCAGTTGGAGAATTAACGTACAGAGGTAAAAAAGACACGGCTAGTTTGAAAATTGGAATCAAATCTGAAAATCTATTTAACCATGTTGGGTCTTGCTGCCTTACTTAGTGTTGCCTTAGCATCTTTGCTGCATTAAACTTGGTAAAGAATTATGTATTGCAAAGTACAACCAAGTAAATGACTTGAGAATATGTAAATATAGATATACATATATACATGCATTTATCATAAGAACATGATATAAATAGCGATTAAAAGACTTTATTCCTGACCACGTGTATCTCGGAATAATATCCCTCTCTAGTGATGTTGTAAATACAGCCGTGACTGGTAACACCTCCAAAGCAGCATGTGTTGCAATCACTGACTGTCTGGTTGTGAAGCTTCATCTCCCCATAGGGATGCGCAGTGAATGGGCTAAATAATGGCCGCCAAAAGATGCCTCCTGGAAACATGGGTGTATGCATGCAGCACCGGTAAAGCTCATCTGCTGTAAACAATTCATCCTGTACGAAACAATGTCTTTTATAATCAACTCCCTCATGTGCAGATATAGCTGCACTGATCAGGCATAACATCCTGCTGGGGATGGCTGCTGCCATCAAGGAGTGTCATTGCTATGGGGTGGTGGTGGCTGGTCTGGTCTAGGTGGGCGGTACATGTCTAAGTAACATCCACAAGATGGTCAATGTTACTTACTTCTCCTGCCAATGGTTTTAATGTTGTAGTTTTAATGTTGTGGCTGATCTGTGTCTCAATAAGTTATAATAATAAGTATAATAATAAATAATAATAAGTTATAATAAGCAACAAGCAACACGTTTTGAATAGAAGTTAGAGATGTGGGTGAGACATTCACCCTCGCCATGTTACCAAAGAGGGTACTTGGATCAGTGGCGAAACATCATCACGAAACCCAAGTCCTGGAGCTATTGTTTCAGCTTTGTTTCAGGTTATGCGTTAGAATGACAGATTTTTATGCTGTTAAAGCAACAGACTCATCACATACAGTATTTTATATCAGCGGCCATATAACACAGCACCCAAACACACAGACCGCAGTTTCCAAAGTGTGATATCCACATTGCAACAACTGATAGTTTGCTGTTGGTACAGCGTGATTAACTGCTCTGTCCCATACAATGGATCAATACAATTTAAGCACTTAACGCATTTAAAGTGTTTACTACCTTCTCATCCAGTGGCTTAAACTGCACCAGACACGTGAACAGATTAATGAACGGGCTCGGGTATTTAGAGGACGGACACTTAAATTAATTTTACCGAGTGAGCATCCGTCTTTAGCTGTATCAAAGGGCAGTGGTTGCTTGAAACCTTCTGTGCAATCCTCAAAGAGATAAAGGCTGAAAAGACAAATTAAAGCTATTATTCAAGGCTTGTGTGACCTGCGTCTAACAGATGATGGTGCTACTGAGAATGTCTTCATTATAAATACTTTCTGTCAAAACGCTTACAGATAACCTTGTCAAAAAAGTTGTGTATAGAACTTTGCTTGTAGAGGGATCACATACTCTTTGTCGTGAGAATTTCCTCGTCAGTGGAAAGGACAGCTGATCGGTGTCAGAAGAGCGAAGTCTTCAGGGGGGTTAAGGGGTGACGAAGGCCCAAGACGTATTGACCAGCACGAGTGTGACAAGAAGCGTAGGTCAGGAGAAGAAGGTTGTATTTAATACGAGACTTTATCAGGAGCCAGTGTCACTGGATGGAGGTAGGGGTGATGTGTTGTCAGCATTTGGTGTGTGTGAACCCTGGAAGCAGTTTGGGACATGTTGCAACTCATCAATGACTTTGCTGGAGATTTTGGAAAGGACTGTGGTCCAGGCAGGAGGTGACAAATGCATGACTGAGTGTTTCCACAACAAGATAAGAAAGTGAAGGCCCGAGAGGGAAGATGAGAAGCAGAGGTGGAAGAATCCTGATCTGTTAAAAGATCTGACTTTGTTGCTCAAAAGATAAGTGAGATTCCAGGATGACACAGGCTGTGTACTGTTGTAGATGGCCAGATGGTACTACATCCGTTGCAAGGGCTTATTTATTGCTATCTAACACATGACTAACCTGCTGATTCTTAGTAAGTACGGGATGCAGCCCAACATTAATTTGTTCCCTACACTTACTGCATGTGAGGCCGGTGTGTATAGCCATAGGAGTCTTTTCAGATAACTCCCCCAGCTCTCTTTTCCAGTCAGTGACCCACTCTACCTGATATTAACAAACAGAGTGACTCACTTCCTGCCTGTGAAGCTCGCTGTACCCGCTGTGGTCAATTACACTGTCATGTAAATGTCTAGTTGTGATTAAAATCTTGAAACCCTCTTGTCTGTAGGGCCATCAACATGTGTACATCTTGCTACACACTCATTAATTCAAAAATGTCATGAGTGGCGTAGCTTTGGTGGTGCTGAAGAAGGCTCTTCAGAGACTGCTGTGAGTAAATGACCTGAGGTCAGCCTCCCTGCTGTTTTTATATCTGCTCCTTCTGAGAGGCTGAAGAGATAACAGTGCCGCGGGAGGCCGCCATGCTAATCAGCTGCCGAGGGCACAAGCAGTAGTCCCTGAGGGTGAAGGATATCTGTTGGCTTCCCATGGTTCATGATGTTGTCAACGTGAGCGAGTATGACTGAACCCTGAAGCATGCCAGGTTAAAGCTGAAGGGTGGATAGTTCAAACTACAGAAAAGAAAGTGAAGAGGTTTGGGAGATACTCTGTGGTAGCAGCCAAGGGACAAGTCATCTTTCATTCCAACACAAAGAACTCACTGCATAGAACCAGGCAGCGCTGACCTGGACTGTCTTTTAGGTTGTTTGGTGTCAGTGCTCCACTTAGAAATGATAAAACGCTGATCACCTGAACCTCTCAGACCTGAACCGCACAATTCTGCAGGAGGGACCTGAACTGAAGTGGATACGGAATGATGGATTAACAACACACACGCATAGCATAACACCTATTAGCCATTAAATCACAGGTTTAATGACTATACACACACACATACACACACTGCCAGGTACCAGCATCTGACTTACAAATCAACTTTGTCCAATATCAACCTGATGAACATATATCTGATCAAATATAAAGATATCTTCCAGTAGTAGCTGACAGTCCCGTGGTTAGTCAACATATTGGTTGACTTTAGCATGTGTTCTGTATGTCAGATGTAACTACTGAGACCTCCAACTTATGCCACGTTGTAGTAGGATAGCCTCACACTTTCTAGACATAGCAGAAGATTCTGAAAACCCATTGACATGCGACAAAAACCTTTAAGAAAGGCAACTGGACTTGTAGAGTTTATTGAAGACGTTGTGTCACTCATCCAAGTAGTTGGATGGATGGTGCTCTAATGACCTATCATCAGTCAGAGGCTCCAGTCTCAAGGTGTGAATGGGGTTGAAACTTCTTGGGGACAGAGGTTAACACTGTGTTGTAAACTGACTATACCTCAGTCCACCTCCTCTTTTCAGAGAAGGGTTTTCCAATTTGACATAGTTGGCCTCCTTTACTCCTCTTTTAAACCATTTGTTGTCTCTGGCTAAGATTTAGCCCTCATATTGTCACCAAGAAGGGCCTCACATGCCACCAACAAAGATGTGACTTTTAATACAGCTGATTTTCTCGATGCTATGAAGTTAGATTGGAATCTCTACACTCTATGCACACAGTGAGGTATTTATATATTGTCAGAACAAGGTTCTAATGTTCCATTACTAACCACTAGCTCTCCAGGCTAATGTACCGGCCCCGCTCTCCTCTCACTATGCACCTGCAGCACATGACGCACATCAACCGGCAAAGATTAGCAGAGTCAGAGGCAAAAAGATGCAGAGAAAGAGATTTTCGAGTTTCATTTGAAAATAATCCATCATGCACCACCCCTTGTCAGGACCTGCTGGGTTCAGGTCAGTTGCACAACTCAATGCTAGCAGCAGGCTATAGGATGTGGACTTCAAGCTACAGCTGGAGACAAATCTTTAGGTTATTTTCACTGACAAAGATAAAGTGATAAGAACTTGTATCAAAAGGCGCGACTTGATTTTGAGGGTCAATTTTAGTGCAAACTGGACAAAATCATAGCGCTCAGTGAGGGTCCTGTGTACTGACTTTGTAGCACAGGAGGTTTTTATTGATCATTTTACATTTCGATTTCATGCCTACTTCTGTTTGCCTGCCTTTGGTACATGCTCTTTATTTTGACATTAACTCTGTGTTCAAAGCTTTTTTCCAAAGCCTTGTTCCTCTATGATAAGAGATTCAAAAGGGTTCCAGTTGGGAGCACTGCTGTGTTGCTCAGCACAGAAGTGATTTTTTTATGCTACAGGGCCTGTGGATGTCTAGGATGTATATTCTATGGCCAAGGCTGCAGTTACTTTACAGGCATTTACCTAAAGCCATCTGGGGATGATAGTCACAGTGACACGATTTTAAGGACTCTTTTGTCAACCAAAGGTATACCAACCAACACACACATTTTTGTAAAAGATTAAAATATTTGGCAGGGTTTAGCCTTCAGCATGAGAACAATAAACATGAGAAAACAGCAACTGTGAGGCACTGTCCCTTTTTCCAAGTTCAGTCTGTAACAGCTCCACACCTGTGAGGCTGAAATGAACAAACTTAACCTCTGTGGATGAGGGACACATTCAGCAGCACACAACACGTCCGCACATTAGAGTGACAAACAGTGGCAACTCTTACCAAATCAACCTATTCTCCTCTACTGTTCCCCCTGTTTCTTCACCATGTTAACTCCATCTAGTGGGAACAAATTCATCGTCCTCTTCATGCCCAACATCTCAGATCTCAACAACAAAGCCGTCATATGCAGACCACGCACCATAACACATGTCCTCAGGCATCTCCTCAATCAATTCTTCACACTGCTCGCATCTGGTCACAGATTCAGAATGACCTGAATGAAAATTTAGGATAACGAGAATAATATCTATCTACGTACCTGATGGATTAGAAATGAAGCAGAGCAATTCTACATCTGTTTTAAACTCAGTAGTACTAGATTGAATGTACTACCTTTGTCGTTATGAAGCATGGCTCCAGGGGCCTCCAGGATTGAAAGGTTTAAAAAATATTGAAAATCAAATTGGACATAAAGACTCAACAGGTACACGTACAGCAACAACAAAAAAAATCTAAAAATCCACTCACAACTAAATAAAATGTATCGATAACTAGCTGAAGTCTTTTTTTACAGCTCTGATTACAGCTTGGAATTGTGTGCTGTGATCAATAATGCAACCTCTCTTAGCTGCAAGCCGCTCCTCAGGAAATCTGTAGTTGACCTCACCGAGTGTCCGTACGCAGGCCATGAATGCTCAAACTCAGAATGGACATTTATTGGATAAGATTGAGCTCTGTAAGAGTGAACCTATCACAATCAAACATGAACATAATATTGGAACTGAAATGTACATACTGTACACTGTGTGTCCATGTTTCCTGTGGTTCATATTTTGATCTAAAAGAGAAATACAGCTGTGCCGTCCACATCTGCATAAAAGAAAATATTCTGTAGACTTTTAGAGAATGTAACTGCAGTCACTGTACTAATGCGTCATAGTGTGCAGTTATTATAAAGTGTTAATGGAGACTTGATTCTAAATGCCACTTGATATTTGGTAATGTGACTTGAAAATTAATCCATGTGTAATTTATGTATGCATGTGATTAAGGCCTGGGATGAAAAACCTACTGTATATTACTCGACTCTCTGCTTAGAATTCTAATCATCTACACGTTTGTCAATGCACTGGTTGCTTAAATCCAACACACTACACCATTATATTAGCATTCATTAAAAATGTGCAGCGTCTGTGTTTGTGTTCATGTTGTCTAACCCATCAGTCCCCAACCACTCGGCTGCAGACAAGTGTCGGACTGTGGGTCTTTTGGTACTTGGCCGTGCAGAAAGAAATGCTGCTATTTTATGTCAGTTCTATTGGTTACTGGAGTCAGATCATCTACCTGTCACATCCGTCTCTGCTGGTCTGACTCTGTGACGGTTTTCATGCCTGGTAGATGAAGCTATCAAGCTAACCCCGGGCAAATGAGCAAAAAACAAAGGTCTCTGGAGAGCTTATTTGAAAAGAGTGAATTAACCAATGATGAGTGCTAGTGCACAAGGAAACGAGTTTCCATGCTGAAGGAGTCTGCATGTTCTCCCCTGTGCCGTTTGGGTTTTCTCCAGGTGCTCTGGCTTCCTCTCACAGTCACAGTGACATGAGACAAAGACATATGGAAATTGTCAATTGGCCAGGTTTGAATGGTTTGTGTTAGCCCTGTGGTAGACTGGCGACGTGGCCATGGTGTGCCCTGCCTTGTTTGTTGTGTTGTAGAAAACACGATTATGGTTTTTTGTGTCCATGGAAAACTGTCTCATTGCTTGAAACCCGTCTGTTGTGCAAAAAAAGGCTGGAGACACACTGGTAGTAGTTGGTTTCCATATGTTACCCTGTTTGTTTTTCTTTGTTTCCTATTTTTATTTTATATGTGTTTCTTGTCATGTGTTACTTCTTGTGTTTTTCCCCCATAGATAGTTGGATTGGTTTCTCCTTGTGTGCTCTGCCCCCATACGTTTCACCTGTGTCTTGTCAACCTCTCTGTCCATGTATATATAGCCCTGCCTTTCCCTTTAAGTCATCTGTGACGTTACCTCTGTTCTGTTCTGTTCTGTTCCGTTGCCCTGTTTGTCTTAGGCTCGTGTTTCCTCATGTCCCTTAGTTTTCGCTGTGGTTTTTGGGTTATCTTGCCAACCCATTTGTTTCCCACTCCTGCCTCATGCCTGTGTCCTGCATTTGGGACACAGGCAGAGTCTGCAACATTTTGTGCAAGTAATCCAAACCTGCTGCACAGCCCTTTCTGTATAGGTTAGTGTTGATGGTTAGTCTGTCCACCAGAGTGGTTGAGTTTCAAATATCCCCCAAAAAAAACCTTAAAAGGTTTCCAATGAAATTACACAGAAGCACTTCCCCTGAGGATAAATCTCTCCCTAAATCACTCCTGTGACATTCCATATAGTGCCAAGTATTCAATTATCCAGCAAAATATGGCAGCGTCTACCAGATGGATTGGCAGGATCTAACTGTAAATTGCAATCTGTTTTGTCTACACTTCACACTGCTGAGCTGTCACACAGAGTCATAGTGTTACGGTTAAATAATTTGTTCCACAGCAGCCGTACTCAGGTTGAATCCCCCATCGCAGCCGCCAGGAGATTTGAATTTACTGTTACCTGGCTGTCTGTTGCTAGAAATATATTTTTTGACTTTAGTAAACAGATCACACCATTGCTGACAATAAACATACATCTTATTATAGCATAAGTGATTGTAGTTTGACAGAAGGCCTACGCATACACAGACTTTTACATTTAATAATCATAAATCCACTAATAAAACAAATGTTTTCGAGAGCACAGACAGAGAATTCGAATTGTTAATTATCATTATTAATTAACAATTGAAGAAACTAAAATCTCAGTGATAATCCTCGGGTGTGTTTAAGTCTAATTAGCGAATGCTAAATATCAGTGTGTTGAATTGTCATTGTGAAGATGTTGAAGTTCATTAAAAATGTGCAGCGTCTGCATCTGTGTGCAGTCCCCAACCACTGGGCCATGGACCAGGAGTGGACTGTGGGTCTTTGGTGCTGGGCTCATGCCTGGTAGATGGGGCTATCAAGCTAATCCCAGCCAAAGTTAGCAAAAAAAAAAAAAAAAAAAAAACTAAAAATGTCTCTGGAGAACTTATTTGGAAGGAGTGAACGAACCAATGATGAGCCAGCATAAGACTCCGAGAGTGCCAATAAAAAGATAGCTGCATTTAAGGGAAAACACCAACAGTCCTACTAGAATCACAGGTTTCTCGCAACAGGTCATTCACATGCTCCAAACCCACTCTGTCATATGTGGCGACTGGCTGTCCAACTAGGCCGAGAAACCTTCAAATCTGCTTTGCCACATGGGTCGTGGGTTTTCTCCAGGTGCTCTGGCTTCCTCCCACGGCGCGAAGACATGATTATAGGGCAATTGGAGATTGTAAATTGGCCGGGATCAAATGGTTGTTTGTGTTTCTGTGTTAGCCCTGTGACAGACTGGCAAGCTGTCCATGGTGTGCCCTCCCTTTTTTATATTACAGACATTTGCTCTTTTTATTTTTTTGCAGAAAACAAAAATGCTAAACTGTCATTGTGAGGATGTTGACATTAGCATTAATCTCAGAGCATCGCTGTGCCTATAGCGGTGTTAAAGCTGTATAAACACTGGCGTAGCTTTGCAGTCATGATGTTTTTGTTCACACCAAAAAGCATTTAGTAGCTCCTCTGCAGAGGGCTTTCTGAGGTGGAAAACCATTTACTGGGGATGAAGAAAACAAATGGGGAGACTTTCTAAATATATCCACATGGAACACAGTTTGATATTGTCAATTCATTACTAACCTAATGAATTTCTCTTGTACTGTGCTTCTCATCAAGTAGTTTTTGATTTGTTTTTTAATTGTGTTACGTTGTTACTGTGACAACACTTGCTAATGAGTTGAACTGTGCGGCATCAGGCCACTGTCCACACTCTAGGACAGAGCACAAACCCCAGAGGAAGTTTATATTCTTTATTATTTATATTCCATACACCTTCTTATGGAAATCATGTTTAATCTTTCCACTTTTTCTATTTTTACAGGTGGCAGTTCTCTTACAGCATCCCTTTATGGCTAAATGAATGATGTACTTAATAGCGTTACTAGTACCGCGTCACTTTCTCCATTTAGGCTGGAACTCATTTTGTCGGTCGGAGGCGCCTTCAGTGATGTGCTCAGTCAGACACATCGTAATTGCTTTTTTATAATCTTGGCCTGCTGTTCCATGGCTAAAACATGCCTAACATGAAGGAAAAAAAAAAAAAACAGAACGTTTTACCCTCTGCACAACCAAACTTGTCGTGATTCCTCTGTTCTGTGGCAAGCCCCCGAGCGGTCGAGTCAGCTAGCCGTGAACATCAGGACCACACTCTCCCTGAAAACCTTCCGGTGCGCCCCACCAAATCCATCTGTTCAGACGCGTGGTGCTGGGCAGCCCTGCAACCTACACACCTTCCAGTTTGGCTGGCTTACCGATCTCTCTCTCACACACACAGACACACTAATTCATCTCTTAGCCTCTCCTGTTGATCCCTACTAAAATGCAAGGCACTGTATTGCAGACGCATCAGGAAGAATATGTAATATAGGTGAGATGTCATTCTATACATTCGTGAAAAGACAGTTACTTAAGAATCCACCAACAACACACCCAAGACAGTAGGCCATTTTTTTTTTTGTTCGTATACAAACTTCTAAACTTCAACTTCTCCTAATTGCTTTCCTCGCCATCCAGCTCACGCACATGTCTGGCAAACATTTTAACAGAGCAAAAAGGAGAGTCTCGAGCCATGCTAGCCGTTCTGTGTGGCTGTGTTTGAGCACAACTCTGCTTTGAGCTAACCAATCTGAAACGCAGAGTGTAATGTTTACAGAGTACATCATTTTAGTTTGATGCATGACGCACTTTGATGATCAGCACAAAAAAAAAGGTATTACATAAATCAAACCAATTAACATTTTCTCCCACTGATGGTGCTAATTATTTTAGAAAACGTCAGTTTTAGACAAAGTCAGTGAAGAACTAAAGCAACTGTTGCTGAGATGTTTCACTCGAAACTACAAACATCAGCCTCACTGTGATACCGGAGGAAAAGCAAATTGATTGAAGTCTTTAGCAATCATCTGAGCACCGTGAATGTCTGGACTGAATCTGGTGTCAGTGTACTATGAAGATGTTGAAATATTTCACAAGATAAGTAAAGTAAAGGAGGGTGGTCACTATAGCCCGGATGTATCCTCTGGGCACCGTGAATGTCTTCAAAGATCATTGCAATCTAACTTGTAGTTCTACAGATATATCATTCCAGACCAAAATCATGGACAGACTGATCGAACACACTGCAGCATGCTTAGTAAAAAAAAAATATAAAAAATACCTTGTCAAGCAGTACATGTATTCTTAACCGGGCTTATTGTAGAGCTATAATGGAATCACTCATTCAAATTATTACACAGAGTGAGGAAAGTTCCTTGTAATTATCTGCTACTAACAAGGTCTTGTTTTCAAAAACACGCCTTGAGCCTTGTCTCCAAACTTTTCATTTCAAACTCGGGTGCACTTGAATTCCAAACATAGCCCAAAATATATCGATCCAACCTTGTGCGGTAAACATGTTCTAACTGGCCTGTACTCTGTAGGACTGGGTCCAGATCTCATTCTGGACCACACCACAGGCCCCAGTCATTCATAAGCCTCTTCGGTCTGTAGGTTGCATGATTCATGAAATCATTTTCAGTGTTAAGGATGAATATCCACCTGAGGCCTATCAATCAGTACACATACTCATACCTGATCTCCAGTAAAAGTCAAATTATCCATGTATATATTGCATTGTGATCTTAGCAGTCTGTAGAATTTCTTTCTGGAAACATTCCATTTGGATTTCCATTTTCAACCAGTTTGACAGCCACCATGCACTTTGATAGTCATGCATCTTTTTGTGAACAAAGAACTCCACAGCGCTCAGACGACATGTATGACCACGTTGCTGTTACTCTTCTGTCCATCACCACATAAAGCCAGGTCAGACTATTTGATTGGCCTACCAGATCTTTGCTGGAGAGTAATCACGTCCAAACAAAAAGGGTTCCAGTCCACTGTAGAAAGTTGGTGGACGGGGGGAGTCGGAGTGGCATTTCTTTTTTTATTCTACATACAGTACATGGTTGGGAACTGCACTGTTGTGTCATGTGCTTTCCTTACAAGGAAGACAGTCACTGCATTCCGTCTTCTGCTGTTGGCATTGACCTATGTTAGAGCAGACATGAATACGTTCCCTTTTCAGTTTTTACCATTCCCTCTGGTCTGTTGTTATATCAGATCACTTTATTTTATTGATTACAAAGCGGTGGTCGTAGCTGGATAGGATGCGGTTGCCAAAGCGACCCTGGCAGTTGCTGTTGAGCAAGGCGCTACTGATCAGAGAGTTCTTCAAAGATGTAACATCCATGTACTTAATAGCATTATTAGTGCTGCGTCACTCTCTCCATTTCGGCTGGAGCTCATTTTGTTGGTTAGAGGCGCTTTCAGTGATGTGCTCAGTCAGACACATCATAGTTGCTTTTTTATAATCATGGCCTGCTGTTCCACCACTAAAACATGGCTAACATGGAAAAGTGCTGCGTCACTATCTCCATGTCAGAGCACATGAATATGTTCCCTTTTCAGTTTCTACCATTCAGGCTGGTCTGTTATTAGATCAGATCACTTCATTTCATATATGTATGTAACAATTGTTTTTAATAAAACTGAGAACTTTAAATGTCTCACAGAACAATCATTATGAATTGCATTAACCCTTCCAACCCCTGAGGGCTCTGTAAAGGCAGCAGGCTGTATCAGTTATTAAAACACAAGAAGGGTATTAAGCAGAGCACACTCAAAGGCTGTCTGATACGTCTGTGATTAAAAAGGATGTAACATTGTTTTGCTTGTGTCCTGTCATGTTTAATAGGGTTGTTAGCCTGGCAACAACTCAATCTGAGTCTAGTAACACAGCATCTGGATTTTACTATGGGGTGTATTTCAGTCAAAACAAAAACAACCTCTGCACAACACTGGATAGTCCTACAACCAATCAGAACACATGTGATAGCAGAATCTAAACGTCATGCTTCTGCAAGACGGCAATCATTTTGCGGCTCCACAATCTCCGTTTGGAGCCTGCACCCCCAGAGCAAGCACCAAGTCCATTACTTCATAAAACCAGCCCAAATGATTTGAGTGGCCCAGCAGATCTTTGTCGGGAATAATGAATTCCAAATGAAGCTAACTTCCCCCACCCCACCATAATTTTGTGGCCAGGGGAACCGGGGCTTGTTTTTGGCTGCTGACTCATCAGGCCATAGCAGATGCTGACACTGGGAAACTCAATGGTAGGCTCGATATATCAGGTTAAAAATGAAGTCAAAGCAAGCCATTACAAATACAATGAGTCCACAATGGTTTCTATGCAAGGTGGGTTATCCAAAAAATAATCAGCAGCAGAGTGCTTTCTGTAAAAAGTTTTTTATCTTGTGGTCGAAACATTTGGCTCTCTTCTTCAAAGACGATCTTCAGATGAGGTGAAGCTAAAGCCGAGGTTTTACCCATTCAGTGTGGATGAAACAGAGCTCGCTTCTTGGCAAGAGCATTGCTCAGATCTGGGTAAACTCTGAGGATGTCCCCTTGGTGCTTTGTTTCATATTGTAACAAATAGCCTTGCAGGTTTACTGGTGGCAGGCTTGGGGCCAAAATTGCAGTATGCTTTAGTGAACTGAAAAATTCTACAAACTTTTAACTTCTTTAAATACACCATAACCAAATTCTTGGTGACTTGGCGCTTGCTGTCAGAGCTTACACGTTTGCTGATATGTTTAAGAGGATCTGGGTAAATAAGTTAAAAAAGGAGAAGGAAATCTCTGTAAAACCTGCTGAGTCACTGGAAGAAGCTTGTGCAGCACATTCTGGCACACATGGTCCTCACTAGGGTGATGTCGAGTTATATATTGTATAAATACATACCAGCTCCTGATAACATTGATAGAGAGCCTTCAAATGATGTTGCACCCAAGGCTGCAACCACATTCACATGATCCATGCCTGCCCAAAAAGATTGTTTTTCTCATTCGTATCTCAAAAATAAATCACAACTAAAAAACTAAATACACAAGACCAACAAAATGTTTCCTTTTTTTTCTTTGCAATTTTAAAATAAGATAACATAACCCCTTTATTCTACAGTGGGAACATTTGGAGTGTTGCAGCAACATATACAGTGCTACAGTGCACACAAGACAGGGAAAAGTAAACATCATAAATACAAAAAAATAGCAAATTAAAATACAAAAGTTGTTCTACATACTGTATGTGGTCTACTGGGAGCAGGCTTGAGTGTACAACCTCACAGCAGCAGGAAGGAAGAACCTGCGTTAAGGCGCCTTCACAGAGAGCGGGTGAAGCAGTCGGCTGCTGCTACAGCCATGGAGGGGGTGGGATCGGTTTTCCATCAGCGAGGACAGCTTTGCTTCCATCCTCTGGTCAATCACCACCTCCACAGGCTAAAGAGGGCAGCACAGAACAGGGCCGGCCTTCTTCACCAGTCTGTTCATTCTCTTCGTGTCTGCCGCTGATATGCTGCCGCTCCAAGCAGACCACACCATAGTAGATGGTGGTCGAGGTTAAATTTCCAGAAACACTGGCCTCCAGCTCCTGTGGGCAAAGCTGGATTAAAGAAACAACGACTGACAGCTGATGGAGGCTCCTATGTGCCCACATGCCTATGTTAGCATCCTTAATGTGAGCAAGTCAGCATGCTAACATTAGTCTGTAACTCAAAGCATTGCTGTACAAGGTTACAGGTTCTTAGTCTAGTTTCAATTCAATTCAATTCAATGTTATTTATATGGCGTCATTAACAATACAAATTGTCTCAGGACGCTTTACAAAACCCAGCCTGAAACCCCTAGAGCAAGCCTGAAGGCAACAGTGGCAAAAACTTTTAACAGGAAGAAACCTTGAGCATAACCCAGCTCATATGGAGGGACCCATCTGTCTAAGGCCAGCCGGGTAAAGACAGAAAAGAGAAAGAAGAGAACAGCAACATCTGACTAAAGCGTACGTTTCTGAACAAATGCTGCTTGAATAAAATAAGGATTAGTATTGCTGCTGATTTCCTGAACCAGTCCATTCCAGTTTGACTCATTATCAGTTTATTTAGAGACATTTTAGTTTCTAATGTAAAATAACTCTTAAACTAATGTTGTCCTTGGTTTCAGAGATTTGTGATATTGTACCTCTAGTTTCACATCTTGCATATGGCTTTACTTTTTTTCTTAAATCCAAACCGCTGCCAATCATCAGATTTCAGGCCTGACGGTGCTCTCAGAGTTTAAGCTCCTGTCATGCTTCAGATCTCCCCCACATTTGGACATATCTTCTCGTGCAGTCTTGTGAAACTTGCACTGAGATTTCTAACTTGAGGATGCAGGAAATTGAATGGAAAAAAAAACTTGATCCGAGGGTTCCATAAATCAATGTCTGATCGTCAGAGGTGGCAAAAGTATTCACATTCTGTACTTAAGTAAAAGTACGGGTACTTGTGTAAAAAAAAATACTCTGGTAAAAGTAAAAGTACTGATTCAACTCCTTTACTCAAGTAAAAGTAAGAAAGTACAGGCTCTGAAATGTACTTAAGTAAAAAGTAAAAATGATTTTGCCATTAATGAAACAATTCATCCGTTGATAATTTTGCAAAATGAAAAAGGTTCTAGCAGAATAATCTAGACTGAACTGACCAGATGTCCTGCATGAGCATCTGGATAATTTTTAATAATAAATTGAGGGTTACTGGGTTGTTGTTTTTAAACCGCTAGCTAGTGTTAGCTATAAACTATCAAACGGTGTGCATTGCTAATGTTGTAAACTAGCTTCCAAAAAATCCTCAAAAAGCTAATGATAGCAACTGAAACCACACCATACCTGAATTTGTTTTTTTCACATTAGACCAGTAGTTCTCAAATAGTGGGGTCAGGTGGACTTTCAGTATTACCAGAGCCCGTCTACGGAGAGCCTTGCCACTCTCTATTAAGTCCCATTGTAACGAATTTTGGTTGCAGTTCCACCAGATTTCCACTGGGGGCGATCGCCATGAGTGCAACATGAATGGGAGTCTATGGAGCTAAACAGCTAAATGTGTCTCTTTCACCCGATTGTCGTTGAGAAATCTCAGATTTGATTGTAGGTTTTGCAAGTTCAACATGGGTTATAGATCAAAAGTTGAATGAACGAGAACTTATGTCCTTTCGTTGTCTTACAGGTTGAGTTGTTGTTGCCCATAACACGCTAGCATTGTGCTAATGAACGCTGATTGGTCAGTGAAGGACTGATTACGACCAGATCCCGCTTGACGGCATCGTGGCATCCGAAGCGGGACCAGAATGTTAAGGCGGACTTTTTCGCCCAAGTTTTTTTTTTCAACGTAACAACTTTTAAAACAACAAAACAAAAACTCTTCTAGCACGTGTATTTACCTGTGTCAGCTGTGTTGTCCATGCCTCGAGAGAAAAGAAAGTGCAGAGCGCGAAAGCACCAAAGCAGTGACTGAAGGATTGCCGTAAAGCAGTATCTGGTCGTACGATGTGTATTTTAAAATACTTTTTAAAGCAAATAAGTGACTCTAAAAAAATCTAACACCCAGCAATGTGTAATTTCTTTGCATCTCCTTTCAAATACAATATTCAAATTACTGCACAAAAAATTATATCCTGAGAAAAGTGGATTTTGAGGGGTATTGCTCCATAGACCGCCATTCATTCTGCACTCGTCCTGAGAGCGCCCTCATATGGAACCAGAGTGGAACTGCAACCAGTTCAGAAGCCGGAAGTTGACTGAGAGTGGCACTTCTCCCCTTATTAGACATTCTCTGGTATAACTGTCTTTATTGATGCTTGAATGATAAACAAGCCTCCAGTCACTAGGTGGCAGCAGAGCTCAAACTAATCAACAGGCTGCCTGTTCAAAACAGTAGAAGAACAACACAGGAAGTGCATCATCGACTTTCCCTCTCTAGTCCGATGCTCTAGTCATGTCCGGTCCGATCATGTCACGTCTTTTACGTCATGTCATCCGTGGAGGTCAAAAAAGTAACGAGCCTGTTTTTCCAATGTAAGGAGTAGAAAGTACAGATATTTGTGTACAAATGTAGGGAGTAAAAGTAAAAAGTCGTCAGAAAAAGAAATACTCAAGTAAAGTACAGATACCTACTTATCTACTATATCTACTTAAATACAGTAACGAAGTATTTGTACTTCGTTACTTCCCACCTCTGCTGATCGTTCAAATGAAGATCAGTTTGGACCATATTTTTAAAAATAGTTTTTGTTGTCTGACAAATCACCATGATGGTTTTATTCATTCATTCATTCATCTTCTGTAACCGCTTGTCCTGTGAAGGGTTGCGAGGGGGGATGACCTGGAGCCTATTCCAGCTGTCATCAGGTGAGAAGTGGGGAACACCCTGGACAGGTCGCCAGTCTATCTCAGGGCTGACACAGAGACAGACAACCATTCACACTCACATGCACATCTACGGCCAATTTAGAATCACCAATGAACCTAACAAGCATGTCTTTGGACAGTAGGAGGAAGCCGGAGTACCCGGAGAGAAGCCACGCAGACACAGGGAGAACATGGCCATGATGGTTTTAACCTCGACAAAAAAAGAAAAGGCGGAACGTCTGTCAAGCACTTGGTTTATTGGTTATTCTGTCGGACAGGTTGGCAGTGAGATATAGAAAATGTACCTAATCAAAAAATAAAGATCCAAACTTCCAGGCGTGAGAGACTTGGGGACAAGCCAGGGTAGACTGTCATTAAATAATTACAGCTCATGGTCAAAACGCTGTGACAAAATGTGACAAGGTTGCTGCAACTGTCAGTTGAGGACACTTCTAGAGAAAACTGGGAGTGGAGTTTCAGCCCTCTCCTCAGACTATCAAAGACATATAAAAAGATAATGAAACCAAAAAGAGACTTTGATATATCCTGTATCAGAACACTGACTGTGATAGAGCATTTTGTGGCATGAAAGCCTCTGGCAATCAAACCTTTCCTGTTTCCCCTAACAGTCAGAGCGGTGCATTAATATTGGCAGCCCCCATTGGCAGCTTGGAAAGGTCCATTTGGACTGGAACAGCATTTTAATGGGGATCAAATGGAACAAGCTCAAACAAACAAACATTAGGAGTTAATGAGCTTGGCTGCACAATATAAATGACCTGCACGAGGCCGGCGCACCCTTCACTCCGTACAGTGCAGCTACAGTGTTTACCACAAGGACTCCAGCTTGTTAACAAGAGGCGGCGTGTGTGTGTGAGTGAGAGTTTCAGTGTGTGAGCAGATGAATGAATGACTAACATGTTTGAAGTGAGTAGCACAGAGCAGCTTTCAAATCAAGTTCTGAAGACATGCTTCTGAGTCAAATCTGATCAAACCACACAGCCACGATGATTTTGACTGATCAGAGTGTTTCTACCTAATGTTAAATACCAGACATTAAGTTTCTTGGCTTTGAGCGACGTTTGAAATGTTACAGAGCCGGGCCCCAGCGTTGCCCTAGGACTCTTTTTACTGAGAAGTTGGGCTTTTGAAACCAACATTTAGAACCAGTCGAGTTTGGACACACCTTCTCATCAAAACTATGAAGGAGACACGTGGACTTTTGTAGTAAGTGTTAAACAAACCAGAATATACTTTATATTTTAGATTCTTCAAAGTAGCCACCTTTAGCTTTGATCACAGCTTTGCACTTGTCATTCTCTCCATCAGCTTCATGAGGTAGTCACCTGGAATGGTTTTCAAACAGCCTTGAAGGAGTGCCCAGAGGTGATGAGCACTTGCTGGCTGCTTCGCTCCGTGGTCCAACTCATGACAAACCAGCTCAACTGGGTTTATGTTGGGTGATTGCAGAGGCCGGGTCATCTGACGCAGCACTCCGTCACTCTCCTTCTTGGTCAAAAAGCCCTTACGAAGCCTGGAGGTGTGTTTGGTGTCCCTGTCCTGCACAAACAAGATGGGATGGCATATCGCTGCAGAATGCTGTGGTAGCTGTGCTGGTTAAATGTGTCTTGAATTTTTAATAAATCGCAAAGAGTGTCGCCGGCAAAGCACCTCTACACCATTACACCTCCTCCTCCATGCTTCACGGTGGGAACCACACATGTAGAAACCATCCGCTCACCTTTTCTGAGTCTCACAAAGACATGTTGGGTGGAACTAAAAATCTCATCACACCAAGTAGAGAATTTCACTTGCCTAATGTCTATTTCTTGTGTTTCTTGGCCCAATTCTGACCATGAAGGCCTGATTCACGTCGTCAGTTGCCAAGCAATATAAAAGTAAGACAAAAAAATTAGTTTGGCATTATTAGGCCATGATCTGCCCCCCAGTGGATATATTTTTGAGTCCTACAGATACGCACAAATGACTCAATCTCATACTTTGTGAGCGATGACGCCAGCGTTACAGCCAGTGCCTGTGTGTGCAGTATGTCTTGAGAAAAAATAAGTAATATGGCTGCTTACACAGTGTTTTTGCTGTAGAAATTCCCCATGTACATGAGCAAACCAGACAGACGCTGACGTTGTTCGAGCTCAAGCTCAGTGACCTTTTTACACTCACCGAGCACTTTATTAGGACCACCACACAAAAGCTGGGAGGGTATCTCTTTGCTCTCAGTTCTTTGTGCTGTGAATTCCATAAAACGCTGGATGCATTCTTTTCTGGGATTCGGCTCCGCGTTGACATTAAGGTGACTGAATTCTCAATGTCATGTTCATAAAACAAGTTTGACTGTTGCTTTGTAGCATGGAGCATCATCCTGCTGGAAGTGGCCATTAGAAGGTGGTAATCTGTGGCTATAAAGGGATGCACAGGATCAGCAACACGACACGGCTTTGACATTTAGACTATGACTGCTTGGTATTAAGGATCCCAAAGATTCCCCCACACCATTACAGCTGCACTCTGGACTGTTGATGATGCTGTCCCCATGGATTCATGCTGTGGATTCTGAGCATAGACTGTATATAAATATGGACAATGTGTCCCAACTTCCTTGCATTGGCCAAACTGACACTATTTTCCCAGATATGTGGGTGGCACCAGCTTGCTAGTTTGGAGCCAGAGTCTGCGCAGTACGATCCGAGAGTGGAGCCACACGGGGCTGCGATATCAATGGCCCGCCCACACTTCCTCCAGACTCACTTGCGTTTTGTTTAATTGATACTGTGCTCTGCTCTACCTCCACCAGTTACAGGAAATATTGGATTATACACTGTGCTTATTTTAATTTTTTCTCAACTCTTTCACAGTCCTACGGACCGCTTTATGGAGCAGTTGTCATGGCAACTTATAGTGATCGTGATGTCACATCCTGTTTCTATAGCCTCAAATAACTAACTAAAACAAAACTTGCTAGAAAAGTGGACACTTGAATATGCATCTAGTATTATATTAACTATCTAAAATGACAGAAACTAAACTAAATTATTTGTTATTATTATAATTATTAATTTGGCCCAAGTCCCGTCTACTAACATGGAAGAGGTTGAGCTTATGACCTAGTCACCAGAGGGAGTCACCAGGGGGAGCTCTACTTGCTTTGGCTTCACTTTTGAGGAGCTGTTCTGCCGTCCATCTTTATACTGTCTGTGATTCTGACCCACAATCTGCATCTTTAGCGGAAGTGGAGATTTATCAGAACAGACAATGTTTTTCCATGGTCATTGTCTTGGTGAGTCTGTGTCCACGGTGTGTTCTTCTGCTGTTTTAGTCTATGGTGATGTTGATGATGGTTTTTGTTCTTCACCGTTCTCAGCAAACTTGAGCAAAGATCACATTTTCCTCATTCAAGATGTTAGACGTGAACACTGACTGCAGATCCAGACCTGTATCTGCAGGAGCTTGCTGACATGTGATCGGCTGTTTGGATTACTGCATGAAAAAAGACGTATGTTCACCCAGTAAAGCGCGTGAATTTACGCTTAACTTCTTTTGTACATGAGTGTCAGGAACGTATTGCTTCACCTCATCATTAAAAGAGAGAGAAATTCTTAGAACCAAGATTTTACGACTTTCTACTTCAGTTAGAAGTTCGATCTGGGCAAAGCTGGTGGGAAACTGCAACTTCAAATCAAGCTGCATTGACAAAAGTGTTACAGGGGTGTAAATTCAAGTGCTCCCAGTGCTGCTAGGACGACTCCAGGTGTGAGTAAAATGTTATGTTAACAGCTTAGGCCACTTTCAATTTGTATGAGATCAATATGGCTCTCTCACGGGCTATCCTTTTCTGTTTTTTTTTTTTTTTCATCCCTTCCCTTCTGTCCGGCACAAAGCAAGATAAGAAACATCAAATTACATTCCTCGGTCCTTTCCAAATCAAATTAGATTTCTGGGTTGTATTATACTGCTCCCTGTGCATGGCTCTGCTAATCCAATCACGCTGTGCCAGGGCTCTCTTCACCCTGGTCCAAGATAGCATGCACAGAATCAAAGGATTTCATACAAGAGGGATTTATGAATGAACCAATCGTAGTACAATTTCCTATTCTTGTTTAATGAAAACCATCCCAAAGTAACATTAACCCAGGAGGGGGCTGATTGTGAGTGTTTTCACTGTAATCTGTGACTCAAGTAGCCACTTAAAGCAAGGACGCTCCAGCGAAAGGAGCCGCTGTTCTTCATACCAAGTGAGGTGAAAAATCAATTTTTAATATTTTCCACGGATTCACCTCAAGCACACGGCTTGTCCGCACACCGAGAGAGGTCAGTAGCACATATTTTTCTTTTAATTCAAAGAGGATCAATCTGCCTTATGAAATACCCCAGCTGCTTTGCCAAAAGAAAGGGGTTGAACAGCTATTTCCTTCTCACCTCACAGGTGACCGCCTCAGATAATACAAAAAAAAAAAAAACAACAGGAATTAATGCTGCTGAAAAATGATTGATTAAAGCAGGAACACTGGATTAAAATCAATAGCTGCACTGCAATGCTCAAGTAGAATTTTATTGTTTCAGCCAGGTTGACTGCCCCGGCTACAGTTCAGAATTGATTTATTGAGCAATGTTTTGTGCACTGAAGGCAAAATTTTAAGCAAAAAAGGAAATATTCATGAATGTTTAAGTGTTTCTGTGACTCCAGGAGCTTGTCAGAGGTAAAGACGCATTTCAGAAAATCATTACTGGGAGGTTCTAAATCCTATGCAGCGCTTTATGACAGTATTCACTGTGGCAGCTTATGGTTGTAAGAGATGTTATTCACCACCCTCAGCAAGACATCGCTTTAATGGCCAACATGGGAATACTGCCAGCCGGTTTAAAAGTTCAGACTGAAATGTTGAGTTATAATTATTTATTTTATTTTTTTTTATTATTTTTTAACTCGAGACAAAAAAAAAAAAAAAAAAAGTGAGGGCTTAAAACCAACCAGAAGTTTGCACTGTAATGTGCAATGACACAAGCAGGAGGCGGAATCAGACGAACAGACAGTGAGCAAAATCAAAGGCAAAGTTTGGCAGGAAGCTGAGGAGAACATCGACTTTTTGATACCACATCTGGAGAGAAGAAAAAAAAAATGACAGCGCTGAAATAAAATTCCTCACAAAGAAAATGGAAATGACAAACCCCCGACTCTGAGTTACACGGGGTTAAAAATAGGGAAAGCATACTTTGAGCATTTCTTCCTTTGGAAAGCTGGAGATGGGCTCAGCTTTAGAAAGAGTAACTGGTGCTGTTTTGCCTTCGCTGTTGTGTAACACAATGACAGAGGAGGAATGAAATTGGATAATAAGGCGTTGTAACACTAGTCTTAATACAATAATTAATCAGTGTACTTTGACGATTGTACACTGGCCATTAGAGACTGCAGAACAGTACTGCAGCACGAGAGATTAATGTACATGCTTGGGGTAGTAAAACTGCCTGCTATGAGTGCACTGTACTACAAAGCCTTTCTGCAGGCTGTTGCTTTGATGAGCGCTGTTTCAAAACTGTTTTCCACTCTTTAAGAGAGACTGGGATGTTTTCCAGGGGAAATGTGTGAGGAGGGGTGGGTGCAGGGAAAACAACTGTAAACGATGCAGATTCTCTACTGTACTGTACATTAATGACTGCCTGGTTTGTCTGTCCTCTGTGTAACATCAGTGTCTCTGTTTGAAGAAGCCACGCAGCCAGCTGACAGAGACCCGTTGAAATTGCGAACGTGTCGAGTTGGGGATAACTGTCTGTGTTGCAACCAATGATCGAGACAAAGTGCCGGCGAATAGCCGGGAGTCAGTGATGATGAATTGCTCCATTTAAATCAAGTTGCTTCCCCGCTCATTTTTTCTGCCTCATCAACAACACGTGTTAATGTTTTATGTTCAACACCCTACATGTTACAATTTATGGAGCACATCATTAGATCGTATGCCGGTGAGAGGATTGAATTCTAATGGCTTGTGTGTCCATGACTCTGGTGTGTGTCTGTGCATACGTGCATGGAATACTAATAAACTAAATTCATAAATCCCACAAACCAATTCCTCACTAACTCACTAACTGTCAGGTCTTATATAAATTCTTACTACTACGAAAGAAAATCCTGAAAGAAAATGAATGTGTGTAACAGGCTAACGCACGCACATTCTGACAAACCTTTAAATCCATATTAGCTGAACCTCAGGTAGGGTTCTTCTGTATTTTGTGATGTCAGCAGCTTTTTAGTTTTTTTAATTGCATAGTTGAAACTTTGCTAATAAAAAAAATGTCTTGTGCAACTTTAGTGCCAGATTAAGGGTTTCTGCCACAGGCCGATATTCAGAGTGCTGGAAAGTTTAGTTAGTATTGTGTTGCAGAAAGAATCTGATTTCTCTCAAAGAAACAAGCTGTAAATGATTTACTTTTCACATGACTTTGAAGCAAACCATCTTTAGCTGTTAGAGTAAAGGATCTGTCATGTATGTATGTCTTTTGCAAGCTGATGACCTGATGTTTGACATTGGTTTATCTGCTGTATATTAACATCCCAGAGTTAGGTGAAGAGGAGCTGTACTTGTCTGCTGATGCCCTCAAGCTTGGATCTGGACAGATGATGAAACCTCTTCACTGCAGACCAACGGTCAAACGTAGAAACCTCAAACGTCACAGCATTTTGGGACAATTCTGCACCACCAGTCTAGCAGTGAAATTAAACGGACTTACCCATTTTACACCTGGTTTGTACAAGTAGGATCAATTCCTCATGGCATTCCTCAGGAGACTTTGGACAGAGCTATGATTGTTGTGGACATGTGTTTATGCTTGCATGAAACGGTAAATTGCGTTTATGATTGCTGATAATGATGCTGTGCTCTGTAATTTTTGCTAGGACCTAAAGTTGATGCGTCTAACAGCAATATTGGATATTTAACACTGGAGGCCATGGTAGCATTAGTTGCAACATCAATTTCTGTAAATAAATGTTTAGTTGTTTTTCGTATGTAAATTAGGGCCGTTAAAGTTAACGCACGAATAACATGTTAATGCAAATTCCTTATTACGCCACAAATCTTTTTCAACAAGTGATCAACGCATGCACCGTCAGGGTTGCCAGATGTTGCGGTTTCACATCCAGCTGGGCCAGTTTTTAATGTTACTTTTCGGGCAGCAATAGAGTTGGGCTGATGGCCAAAATCTGGGCTGATTTTGGATCATTTTGACATTAACTCGGGCGTGTCAAACATACGGCTTGTGGGCCAAAACCAGCCCGCCGGAGGATCTCATCTGGCCCGCGGCATGGATTTTGCAGTGAATTTGTGCACTGCAAAATGTGGAAATTACATAGAAGAATACTAGTATTTGGAATGGTTCTGTATATAGAATGTCCTGTGTTCATCATGGTTCTTGAACTAGTCTTGTGTTATGAAAGCAATGGACAGGTGTCAGTCTGTTTGATTAACCAATTAAGTTAAAGTATCGGGGTTTCCAGGTGGGTGGGACAGAGAGGAGAGAGGCGGAGCGAGAAAGAAAGTAACCCGCTAAAACTTAGTCCAGTAAGCTATAGTGTTTTACATTAGTGTGGTTTAGTTACGTGTCTGCCTGCACGATTTGTTTGCTGGAGAGACTGGACGCGCAGGGGGAGCTTGGTTGATACTAAACCATGACTACACTCTGGGCTGTTGCTAGTTAGCTCCTCGTGCCAGCAGTATGGGAGACTTGTGTTTGGGAAGCACTTACTGCACCAAGCTGCTGAGAACCTACTGGATGCTTATGAACATGGACGGAGCCCGAGGACGTGTTTCTTCACCACAGTGATGGGACACTGTTGAAGGAGGGGTTTGACAAACTATATCTAACAGCATCCTGCACCCCAGGAACTGTGAGTACTGTTAAGACACTGTGAACCGGATTTAAATGAGTCCCAACATGCGTGCCGATGGTTTGGTACCATAGATTGATTAACTAAGAATAGTTTATGATTAACAATTCCCATGTCCATGTGCACATGCATGTGTGGGCCCACTGAAGATGCACTGCTTGCGTCTCTTTCTAAAGAGTAGAGAAGAGCCCCATAGAGTCAGCAGACTTCATTAAGTCAGCAAACATCTGATTGGCTGCTGCTGTCAGTGTTTTTTGTGACAAACTGGAAGGTTAACGGTCCAACCCTTGAACATTTCTCCTTGAGCAAGACACTAAACCCCAGTCTCTTGAATGGGTAGATGTGGCTCTGTGACTGTTAAGCACTTTGAGTACCAATATTTTGAATTTGGAACAGTTTAAGTTCTTTACATTGTCGTCAGACAGCCCTTGTCTTGGCACTGCATTCCCTCAAACACATAACTTCGTGCCAAGTTGGCAAAAAATTAATGTTGAATGCTGAATATTGATTGGTTGCTGCCATACCGCTCTTTCAAACAAGCTTGCTTCAGCCATTTTTTATACTACTATACACTAAAATTACTTACTTAATTCAAAATATTTTTATTAGGATTTGGTATGAACGATTTTGTATGAATAGGACAAATAGCCTAGAAAGTCAAAATGGAGTGAGATGAATGCACCAATTTAAATGTAATAAGGCACAGTTAATGCAGCAGCCTACGTTAGTTATTCTGACATGGATGTTTAAATCTAAAGAAATGCCAGATTAGGTTCAGTTAATTAAGGGATTGTATCTAAATGACCTTACTGTTTAAACTGAGCTGAAATAGACTACACTAAGGAGTTCAGTTAATTAACAAATCCATACTAACCAAACTAAAAACAAAGCTTTACACAACAGGGGTTGTTTAATCAAGATACTTAAAAATTTAAGGCAGCCATTGCACGGATATTTTTATGTTGAAACAACATGTTAAATGTTACAGTGTAGAAAAGCGCTACACAAAAACAAGACCGATTACCATCTGTTGAACGACAAGTTCAGCTTCAAAGTCCTGCCAGAAGTTATTTTCATTTCCAGCTGATGTGAACTGAGTTATGAACTGAGCAGGGAGCTTTCCGAACAGCTTAGATGTTGATAAGAGTAATACAGACTTAAAATATCCCTTTCATGTATCCTTCCATGTATATTTAAATCGTTTTGGGTTTTTTTGTTTTTTTTTGTACAATTAATTTGTTAACTATGAAAATCAGAATCAGGATTGTATTGTTAAAAAATGCATGAAGCTGCTGCCCATTTAACTACTGTTTGCCATTAACCGGCTACTGCTGCCCTCTATATTACATGGTATGAAAATTAAAAATATACGGTTCTTCAATAACCAATGTTAATGCATCCAAGTCATTAATGTTTGTTAGCTACGCTCATGCCCCAAAATCACCCAACACACTTCTGTTTTAAATGAACAATCCTGTTCTCATCTGGGTTAGCTTACATCTCATCAGGTGATGTAGGCGGTTTAGACTTCTGCGTCAATTTGGCGGCGTAGCTACGGCGACAGCCCAGATCGTACGTAGACCCTAACGGCGTAGTCTGACGTGCACCTCCCCAGAAATGTAATTATGCGATGTAGCGACGCAGATGGCAAGAGCTGGTCCGCTTGGTAGTAGCGTGTTTCTGCTTTAGTGTTTCTGGGTGTTTCTCCATCGCTGCAATTTTTGAATTGACTGTTTTGGATCAATAAAGATGGAACACATAGAGGAAAGGTTAACTGAGGAGATTCGGAGATACAGACATTTGCATGACTCGTCTTTTGCCGAAAGTTTCAGTCGCCATTGTTGAAAGTGAGGCAGGAAGTAGAAACAAACATTAGTATAAATGGCTCACACCTGCGTATGCTACATGCGTAGGTTACGGCGTCTATGACCCACGATATACTGTACCTGAAATGAGCCTTTAGCTTGATGAGAAGAGTCCGGCCCTCATTAGATCTACCTTTTGTACCTTTGATAACACTCTTCCTCTTCCTGTGTCAGCATTGCGTGGTCGGTCATCACGCCAGAGTGTGGCGCAGTGCTGTCCGAGGCTATTAAATATTGAACGGGCTCTCATCTCCTGATACACAGCAACGATACAATATTTAGCACATGATGATCTGTGTCAGGAGTGCTCTTTTCCCTTCCATCTCACATCGAGAGCCTTGAAGAGCAATTAGGGCCATTTTTTTAAGAAGAGGGGAGACGGCTGGGGCTTTAAAGAGCCGTGTTTCAGAAGTAGCAATACTCCAGATCAAAGCCTGCCTGTCAGAGCCTCTTACAAACCATTTTAGACTCCAGCTTGTGTCTTGTCAATAAAAAGTAGGCTATTGGTGCGTACTTCTGCAGCAGCTGTGCTTCTCTACATTTGGTTCAAAATGAGGGGAAACCAAGAAGCATCACATCTCTCCACTGCATCAAAACACTTCCAAATAAGAAGAAATAAGTTGTCAGAGACCTGCATGTTCTTAACCTCCCGCTGGATTGTCACACAGCCTTCCAGTTTTATAAATGAATCAGCTGTGGTGTAAGTGGTGAATTGTCTAATGTGAAATTTTCGTGGCCGAAGGAATTGGGATCACACCTTACACAGAAGAGATGATTGAATATTCTGTCAGACTGTGGAAAACATTTGAAGGAAGTAAAGGGGAGGTTTACAGTACAAGATCACACACAGGTACTACCACTCCCTATCAAGACTTCAATAATGTAATGAATAATGTTCTCTAGTTGCACTTTTTTAGGGTAAAGTTGTCTGAGTCCTAAGCCGTTGGCATGGTTGCATGGTTCCTCTGACCCCAGACTTGTCTTTTGAGTGATAAAAAAAAATAAAGAAATCATAATTATTTCACAAAAGTCCATTTTCTCTTTTTGTGGTCGGATTAATCAAGTCCTCATGAATTATGTTGAGACAGTAGAAAACTGACAAAAGCCACAGTATGAAAAATTGGGTTGATGTGATGGTAGAGACAGCAAGCTTATGATACAGAGATTAGAAGAGAAGAGATGAGATCAGCTCCTGGGACCACTTCTGGACTCGTATAAAGACTGACAGGGATCTACCTTTATAATTGTGATACAGTTTGATTCCAGTCACTACCTACGATGGATATTTGCCTTATGGTCTGTCTGTACACGTAACTGACTCTTATTATTGTCATTTTTATTTTTGTATTTCTTGTTCCTACCTGTGAGAGACATGTGCGGAAAAGAGGTTTGTCTTTTGCCTGCAAGTTCTGTTTTATTGTTTTATTCTAAGACATTTTCTTGTTTTGTTAAAATTGAAAAGTTAATAAAAATGTGAACAAAGAAAAATGATACTTCACATACTTACTTTTTTAACAGAACAATAAAATAAAATAGGGACGTGCATAGACCTTCAGAGGAGCTGGAGCTCAGAGTTAAAGATTTTAAAATAGCTGTGAATCATCATAAGAATTTAACCTGAATTATAGCCAGGTATGTTCAAAACGTACAACAAGCCACATCAATAATATACTCTGTATATCTGCCCCTCTAACTTTTAAAGGCAATTGTCTGCCGGGTGACTGAATTTATTTTTCACTTGTCCTGTTAAAATTGGCAGTAACTCTATTTTTTATTTTTACACTTCAGTCAAAATACACAGCTGGAAGCATCCAATCTAAACTATATACTGCAGGAATGGACATGATGCGTGTGCATGTGTGTCCACTTCCACAATGATCGAGATTTATAAAAGAGAATCAGGTGTTTGTGTGCCTGCACAGTGTTGTTAATGTACAGCGTTTGTTGATTCTCACCCCAAGTCTCATCTACACACACAGCAGCTATGTTTGTACTTTAGCCTCTCCCAGTCCAGTTGTAGCATCAGTTCTTCTCCTTAGTTTTTTTTTCCTTAGGCACATGGGCAGCCTGCAGAGCCAAAGGGAACTCAGTGTTCTTCTGATGTTAAATGTTTAAATAGTGACAAGATCATACTATGTTGGCCTGTTTCACTCATTTATATAGAGCTGTCCTCTCGTCTGGAAGCCGGACGAACCTACCCACCCAAACATTTCTTGTAGCAAAAAGTTGATCTGAAGTCACTGTGTTTGGAACTGATTATGCTCTGGCAGCTGAGCCAATCCAATCGTTTGGGTGGGATTTACGCTGTGACAGATAGAAGAGTGACAGTGATGTAGTCATGTGGAGTTGAATTATTTTACTAAATGGCTCTGGTTGTTTGTGGAACTATCCAGTTGCATGTATTTTTTTTTTCTCTGTATTGGTTGAAACATCCCCTGAAATGTAACAGACTGATAGTCTGATAAGGATTGTTGTCTTCTGTTCAGCTGCCAGAGTGCATGGACCAATTAAAATGGACAAAACATATTTGATTTGATCTCAAAGGATGTTGATCTGTCCTCCAAAACCTAAAAAAAAAAAAAAAAAACTGAGAACAACTGCCTACAGTTGAAATATTTATCACAACCACTATAGTTATGTTACATAACTGATTTGAAGGGCGATGCTGATAGACTGGCCTAGGACAAAAAAATGAGGAAAATATAGTGCAGAGCAAAACGCTTACAGTGACATTTCATACCCTCCAAAATGATAAAGTTGTGTTTACATTTAGATCATTTGACTACTTTTGTGACCGGCTTGTGCAAAGCAGAAAATTGTGTTGCACAGACCTATACAAGTTAGGCTAGCTATGCACCAACAAGTTGGTAAACACCATTTGCAAATGAACACAACCATGCAGGTCAGACAGTCCACATAGTATCGTGACAAATGGCACTTAAACCTACTGGAGGCAAAAAAAAATCATATTAACATACTGAAAGCTCAGTTGGAATCAGTCTTTTATTTTTCCAGGTGTACTCAATGCACAGGTTCAGAGGACCAAAGGCGAAAGGTCATCATGTGACTGACTTCAGGCAGGTAGTTTGATTTATAGCTACTGACAGCCTAATGTTTTTCTTGATAAGGGGTACCAACAGGGGTTCAAAGGCATTGTATTCAATTGGCCTTGATGAAAGAACACTCTGGACATGAAGTGATAAAGATAAAAATGAAAAAATAAATGAATAAATAAATAAAAAGTAATGTTTCAAAATGAGAAGTATGAAAAAGTGCATTATCTTCGAGTAAAAATCCCTCATGCAACCACCTCCCCTTAAGGACCACTACAATAATGTTGGCTCTGAAGTCAAACAAGTTCCGATTCCTCTCCGTCCCGCTGTTATTACAAACTGTACTAACCACACATCTTCCACACATCCTCCTGACGACTTGTTCTGTCTTAAGCAAAGCTCCTAATATAATGTTCATTCTGCAACACTGGCTGTGTTGACACCATTGCTTCTGAAGAATAAAACTCAATCTCATGTAACCACCTCAATCAGTACAATCGATCAAAAGAGGTTTTCATTCAGATTGAAGTGGGGTGTAAATCTTTGATGATCTGTTCAATAGAAAAATGTGCTCTCTGATAACCATGTAAACAATTGATCTGATGGTTTCACTCCAGTTGGAATAAATCCATTCTTTTTGAGTGTCTTTGCTCCACGTGGGGTAAAAGAAGAAGGGACAGAAACAAGTGTTTGAATAGATGAAAGAAGACAGAATCCATGTGGACGGGGATGTTGGGAATGTGGAGACGTCTTGGTTATCTTCTTCTGCTGAATAAATTCAGTGTTGGAAATAAAGTTGGGGGGGGGGCAAGACCTTCTTAGTCCTCTTCTTCTTTGTTGTCTTTCCCACAGATGTGACGCTCCACAGAAGCAGGACTTCTTTGTCAATAAAGTTCCATGGTGACGGATGTTTTGGGCAACGTAAACACATACATCTGTTTAGAGCATTTTATTTAGAGTCTGAGTTAACAGTTAAGTTAGAATTTCTGATCAGAATCATTTCAGTCAAGTTGGAAAAAAAAAAATTGTTCAAAGCAGTGATACATCTAGGTGAGCAGGTCCCGCAGAAATCGAGCAGGAGACACGGCACAGATTCTTTGTGCAACAGTTGTCAGATGCTTCAGTGAAGACGCAATTATGTGAATACCGACTGGTTTGACAGAACTTAAACAAAGACTAATGTGCAGATAATAAAAGCTGTGTGGTGTTCTCATATTCCAGACCTATCCTGCGGTTATGAGTCTATGAATCTTCATCTGTTTCGAGACACACTAACAGGATTATTGAGCAAACACAGAACTAAATTAAAGGCTGTTTATATTTGTTCATATTTATTGTTGCCACCTACTTTGGCTTTCTTGCGTTATATTTATATTATTTGCTCGATTTTTGTGGGTGAATGCACCCAGCAAAGTTCATACATACAGAGTAAGCACTTGTACAAACGCCTTTACTGTAATTAAATGCTTCATGTGTTCCCGGGAAAAATGTTTCATGCCGCGCTTCTGGACATATGAAATATGACGCATGATGTTGTGCGTGAAATAACATGCCAGCTACGTCTTGTTGGAGAGCGACAGTTACATCACAGAGCTGCAGGACTTGTGACCTTTACAATGAAACAAGAGTGGTCTTCATATGGGCTCAGACAGGAAGAGGTAAATGGAAGTGACAGGCTCATATACCTCACACCACTAACTTCAGTAGCCTGCAGAGCGGCTCACAGGGAATTAAACATGTCTCCCGGGCCGGCTTCTGTCAGCCTCAGCTTTACTTTGGGGAGCCCTCGAGCTCTGCGTGGAGAGGGTGACAGGGATTGTGTAGTGTAGTCAAAACAATTTGCTTTGTGACATTTTGATAACTACTATTTTTCTTGCATGACGAGGAGTATGCCATTTAATTTAGTGGCACGGCGTGAGCTATGAAGCCTAAAAGTAAGCTTAGAGTGGTGAGAGAAAGTATTTTATTTTTATGTCTAAAAGAAACTGATGAGTGTACATAACAGAAACAATATAAAACTGGGAGAGTGTGATGCAGCCGAAAGAGAGAAAGAAATCTCGCGAAAAAGGTAGACAGTCGGGGGCAAGAAGCAAACCTGTACGGAAGCAAAGCGATCGTAAGCGCAACAGCTCGATAAATCAACATGAAGAGACAGAAAGCAAGAAACAGGAACAACACAAGCGGGCGGTTATGTCTTTGAAAGCAACAGAGACCAGTGAACATTGCTAAGTGCGTACAGTGTCAGAAAGCATGAGCATCTGGGCTGTCATCAGAAATGGGCATTTCGTGTTCTCCCTTTGGTCGCCGTGCAGTGGATTGCGGCTGTTGACCTCAGATCCCGGGCTCCCATCCGTCACCTCGGGGAGACGTATTAATGTGGCAGCATGTTTTTAGCTCATCCATCACAACTTCAGATGGCCCACACTCGACTCACGTAAGGACACGGCGCAGTCGTGTCGTTCGGAGAATTGATTGATCGGACAGTGTCTGTCTTTCTTTAACGGAAAAAGTCGGTAGGTTTGTAATGTAAAAACAAAGTGTTTATTACAATGATCATAATCATTGTTGGTGGCTGCACTGCAAGATTGGACTTGAGACACACACTGATCAGGCATAACATTATGACCACCTTCCTAATGTTGTGTAGGTCTCCCTTGTGCCTCCAAAACAGTTGTGACTAATCAGAGAATGGACATGGGCCTTCTGAGGGTGTCCTGTGGTGTCTGGAAACAGAATGTTGTTAGTGGGGGGTCTTTGGGTCCTATGGGTTGAGGGGAGGAGCCTTTGTGGATCATCCCACAGATACTTGACAAGTTTGGGATCTAGTGAATTTGGAGGCCAGGTCAACACTTTGTGCTGTTTTTCAAGTTTTTTTTAGTTGTTCCTAAACCGTTTTTGTGCCTATGTCAGGCTGCATCCTGCTGGGGATGGCTGCTGCCATTAAGGAGTGTCATTGCTATGGGGTGGGGGTACCTGCTGTGGTCTAGGTGGGTGGTACATGTCTAAGTAACATCTACATGAATTCCAGATCCAAAAGTTTCTCAGCAGAACACTGAATTGTCACAAGATAATGTTATTCACATTTGTCAGTGGTTTTAATGTTGTGGCTGACTGGTGCACATTGCTGTTTGGCTCTTTTTGCAGGTTTTGGGTATTTGTTATATCTGTGGCCCTGCTGGTCTGGAAAGGCTCCGCCGGACCTCACTGGGCTAAGCTTTTGTTTGTGTGTCTTGCCTTACATGTGGAGGGGCTTGTAGGGTCACGATTAATGAGCAAGAACTCCCAGTGTTTCTTGGAGGCTCCTGGAAGGGCCTTCGAGTGCCATGCTCCTCCTCTTCATCTGAGATCTGTAAATCCCAAAAGTTCAGCTGGTCTGCCATTACTGTCTAACCTTTTGTTGGCCACAGGCTGTACACCAAATGGAAACCTCTACAAACACCTCTGGAAGCGTGGGGATCAGCGGCAGATGGAAGTGAAAGCATTATGAGTATCCCTGCCTATTATGCTGCTGGCTGCCCTGACCTGGCCCGGACCTTCCCATGATGCAACAGAGTTGCATCATGCATTCTCTGGGCTCACGCCAGGACTAGAGACTAATTGTCTGAATATTTCAGCCTCTGATGTTCAGGTCTTTGCCACTCTTTTGTAAAAACTGTCTCTCACAGCTTCCAAAACTTTATGGGAATGTATTGTTACATTTCTGGAGCGCCTCTTTAATTGTGACATGACTGGCTGAGTAATCTATTTTTCCTAGAAGCAGCAGAAAAAAGGGGTCAGAGGAGGCTTTTTCCGTGGAGAGGGTTTATGGTTGAGAGAGGAAGTGATGGACGAGGAACAGAGAGGAGGTTCACGTTGTATTAGTGCGTGTGTGTGTGTGTGTGTGTCCGTCCCACACCTCTTCACCTCCACCTCTTCAGTTCCTCCTGGCTCTCCATCTTTGTTCTGCTTGACTTTTGGCTTCGTCAGCCCAGCATTCACTTTTAACTGACAGCTACGTGGGAGGGACAAGGACACTTTAAAAGAGGGGGAGACAGAGACAGAGTAGTGGATAATAGATTTTACTGGTATTGGGGTTATAGCCCTGTTTTCTTTGTCCGTTTTCAAGAGGATTCGCTGGAGGAAGACAGGCATCACGGTGGTTTGACAAAATGTAATCACCCTTTTTTTTTCCTTTATTTGTTTCCCTACCTCTTCTCACTTCCTCTGCCTGCCTTTACTGCCTTTATGTTTCTTCTCTCTTATCGTCTTCGTTCTCCCTTTAATAAATTACTACCTCCACTTACTTCACAGGAAATGACAACAACCCTGCAGCAGCCTGAAGAGAGCTACTCAAGTGTAATCAGGATGCACATCATGTTCGGGCACATGAAAAGCTCGCTGCATTGGCATGCTCCTCCACCTCGCAAGAGACATTAAGGGCGCTTGGTTGTGTGGCTTTCCTTTGGCTGATGCATCTAAATGAAATTTAAGTTAAATGGGAAATTTTTCATGTTTGAGATTAGAAATCATTTCCAATCTCCCAGTAGTGGAATGCATATGTTTGAGCAGATGTGGATGCTTTGTCCGTGGTCATTACATGATGAACTGTGTCCAAGCAGTGCCCCCTTGTGGCTACATGTGACAAAGTACCCATTAAAGCCTTCAGACATGTTGGTGTTCTCAGGGGAGGAAAGTCTGAGTTGACCTTGCTCACACTGTGGAGTCTCTGGGAACTTCATTATCTATATTTAAAAGATTTATTTAAGGAGTTTCTGGGCTCTGCCTTGTTATAATTTTAAAATGACTAGCAGTATTGTAGGAAATTAGCTGGGTATAAATGTAAATTCAGTGGAGGTGGGGGCTTAGAACACTGAAGCTGCAGGTACGGCGTGAATCATACTCTACAGAGCAGTTATTTCAGATCTCTATATACAAGTGCACAGTGCAGCATGCGGATGAAGTCGACGCTCTGAAAGCCAGACCAGCTTTTATTTTTTTTATTTTTTCCACCATCCCCACTGCCTCAGGCTCCAGCAGACTTTTTGATGGAGGTAAGTTGAGATTTTCCCAAAGAGGAAAATCACGATAGGCCACCTTCCCAAAAAGGTCAAATATCATTCAGTTCCTGCCTAGCTGAGGGCTGAAGAAGAAGAGGCAGAACCTAGAGAAAAAAAAAAAGCAATAGTGGACTCCCAGGACTGTTTTCTGCTGGCGGTGCCCCCCGTCCACAGCCAGGATCACTTTTAGATGAGAGTGCCGTCTGTGTGTTTCATCTGCACAGTGTGAACCTGCTGTCAGGTCTCTTACTTGTGCCTCTCTCTCTCTCCCGGGCTCTCACATTCATAAACATACGTGCACACACGGAGCATCAGACGCCCGGGGGAAATCCTCTGCCGCTCAGGTGTGTAAGTGTGTTGGCGGCAGAGAGTTTACCTCCAGGTCATTCGCTGACAGCCCAGAGAGAGCTGCTCATTGGCCGACTCGAGCCGCATACCCTGGCATTCTCACTTGCGCAGTAACCCGCTTGCTTTTTTTTTTTGAGTAATTCGAGATCTGTCAGATGCGGGGGAGGGCCACGGTGCGGGGGAGAGAGAACGCAGGACAAGATGAGATGTCGAAATGGCAGGTTTGTACAACCAGCAAGAGCGAGAGTAAAACAAATGAGGAGCGAATTCGTTTTAGTTTGTTTAACAGTTTTCAGGTGCGAGCTCAAATGTCACTAAACACCTTAGGCCGTGGCAAACCACAAATGTCAACAGAACAAACAGAAACAAAAAAAAAAAAAAGGGGGCTATGGCACACTGACTCTGAATGAGAGCAGCCAAACGATACAGGCACCAGCTGAGCGTTTGCCACCCCCCAGGCCAGAGACACATCCGATTGGCACGGTGGGTAAACTTGGCTCCGCTGCACCTTGCCACCGCCACGGGAACGGCCAAGAAGGAGCTATGGATGGCAGGATGGAGGAGAATAGTGGGCAAGAAACAGGACACAGATGAGTCCTAGTAAAATGGAGAGTAAATCCTGCTTAACAGTCTTTTTGTATTGACCTGATATCAGTGTTTCCTTCAAGGGACATTCAAATCAATTCAGTTTGAATTATGTACAATCACTAACAATACAAATCGTCTCAAAGCGCTTTACGAAAGCGAGCCTGAAGAGCAAAGCTAACAGTGGCAAGGAAAATCTCCCTTTTAACAGGAACAAACATTGACTAGAACCTAGTTCATATATACGGCGGGCTCATCTGCCTGAGGCCAGCCGGGTAGAGCCAGAAAAAGGAGAGAGAAGAGAGCAGCAGGAGGAACTAGATAAACATGCATCTGTCGTGCATACATGTCGAACCTAGTCGTGATGGAAACAAGAGTATAAAATACAGCTAACGCATATTACATGAGTCTACTCACTTTAGAAATGTTTCGTGGGTATATAGAGGGTTCATAAAATGACTGTTATATGCATAAACAAGAGCACAGGGGCATAAAACCGTCGGTGGCAGCGGTTGTTCTATTATAGGTGAGTGAGCTGGTATAATTATTGGGTATAAGAGGTACCATCAGCAGGTTGGAGAATAATGCATTCAGGTCATATTTGTACACCTGGATTATGCAGTGCTTCTAAAACCGCGGTTTTCACTTATCAGAGTAACTGATTCCAGCGGTCTAAAGGCGCAGAGAGTTTGCAGTTTGGTATTAAACTGGAGGTTTTGGAGTCACGGTTCAAGTACGTTTTCAGTTCACTGACATTTAAGGTACTGTATGTCCAACGTGCCTGGTTTTCCGCCGCAAGCAACAAGACCGCAAGCTAGTGGCTAGCTTTGTTTGTCCATGTACAGTGGGGTTATCATTGCACGCAGCTGCTTGCTGTGTAATTTGCAGGCTGAAAACCAAAACGACGAGCTGAAAGACACTGAAAAGAGCTGTAAAGCGTTTGAGAGGAGCTGTTAAGCGTTACAGCTCCTCTCAAGGGCTTTGGGTTTGCCACTATAAGCGATTGTTTTCATATTATAAATGAATACTCACGTTCAGTGTTATTACAGAGTGTTGACTGAAGCAGCTTCGAAAGAAATAGATTCCTGCCGGGGATTAGGGTCTCAGTTTCAGGCCTGTGCATCGCGCTGAAGAAGTAGAGGAAAATGCAAGGTATTTATTTTTTTGTCTTCGAGTTTTGCGTTTTCTTGTGCAGAGCGATGAGGTCACAGTCGATACCTTGCATATTTTAAATCCACATAAAACCCTATTTCACGGCTGACAGAACCTTCATTTCTACTCTGGAGAATGTGAGTGACACGCTGTCATGACTGAATCAAGTGCTCCAGGGTGGAGAATGCCATAGTTGGAGAAGAAAGATCTCCTCCCTCCCCTCAACCCAGTATCCATCTGCAAGCAGGCTTTGATTCTATTCATCCACCTGGGAGGGAAGTTATTGTTGTCGCTCCCAGCTGGGCTTGGTCTGTGTGGCAGACATCAATGCGGTGCATATTGAAATTTTTCATTTATCCATTTTACATCATTTGGCTGCCGGAACTTAAAGTTGTACGAAAAGTCTGAAATGACTTCTGTTGGATTGGAGTTGTTTGAAAGACGCAGAAGATTTGTGTTTATTTCCCGCATCAGAACCATTACTCACACACTATCAATGTACCACAGAGATGATGAGTTACGTGTTATCACGCTTGGACTTCTACTGACTGTATTCCTTTGAAATAAAAATTTGAGCTGTATCAAATACGGTACGGGCACACCAGACCAACATTATATAACTAACAGTGACGAAGGCTGACTAAGAGGCCTCGCCTCATCTCTGTCCGGACCGAAACGTGGAACTTGAACACATTGCGAACACCACAACAGCTACGTATATATAATAACCTTCCACACCAGCAGGTGGCAGTAGTGTGTAATCATCATTCAAAATGGGGAACAGGAAGAAGATTAAATGTGCCGACTTGGCTAAAAGGCAACTTCAGGGGTTGGTGTAGTGGCAAAGGTGCACGACGTTCTGGGGGGGAAAAAAAATCCACCTTTTTATCGCCTCCTATGTCCATTGGCTGAGGTGCCTTGAGCAAGCTAACTCCCAACTTGCTCGCCAAGTGCCAAACAAGATGCTGCCCTGTGCTCCGAGTGTAAACAAATGAATGGGTCAAATGCAGAGAAAGAATTTTCCTTTGTGGGAGTAATAAGAGACTATTTATGTGTTTATTTAGCGAAGAAGAATCCTGAGATTCAAGCCGTGACTTTCTTTGGCAAAGATCAGGCAGAATGTTCCCCTCCTGTGTAAATCCGTCATGTGTGTTTGCGATTGTGTGGGCTTGTCCTTCTCCTTTGTTCTCCTTCTCAGCTCCATCCCTGCTGCTCCAGTCTCTTGTTGTCTTCCTGGGACCTCTCAGCCCCGCAGTATCAGGTCTGATGATTGCATCACGGCCTCCGTGCAGCCTTTGCAGGTGCTTCAACTTCACTTCTCTGGAGATATGACGGACCTCGAGGTCCAGCTAGAACCGAGTTTGGAAACACCAAACCAAAGAGAACGGATGAAAAGCTTCAGCTGTTACATGTACTGGTGGGGGTCAGCGGGACAGAATCCTGCTGGGACTCTCTACCTTTCAGACTGCACACCCTCCAGAGCTAAATATGGTTTATCTGTGCTGGAGTTCAGCAGTTACTCATGTCCAAAGTAACACTTCCCCCTTATTTATTTCTGGTGTTTGTTTAGCACAAAGCCCAGTGGCTCTTTCTTTTATCTGGTGCTTTTAAAAAGACTATAACGGCAAGGTAAAACGTTCTGTAGATGTTCAGATATGACCAGTATCCCATATACAGTTGAGGTCAGGTTTTTGTAAGCATACTGTTATCATAAAAGGACCACAGCCAAGAGCTTTGAAAATGTCTTCACTACCACTTCTCTGCCAAATCCCTAACTGTGTACAGTATTCTCCCGTCACCTTGTACTTGAAGATCGAACGGTCCTACTGAAAGGTGACGCTTTCCCCAAGTGATGAAGTAATGTCACTTGAGTCAGCATCGGTTGTCAGCTTCAAAAACTTCCTCAGCTCAGCAGAATATGGGCTCAAGGGATTCGCTGGCTGCTACTGGCATTTGAGCGTCCAGAAATCAAGTTAAACTGGGAGGAAAGCACACAGCATTTAGGAAATATACAATATCTGTGCTGTTTTTATTTGTTTAGACAAATAACAACATAAAAATATGCCCATTGTGTTGTGCAAGTACAGTGCCACATTAGTGCCGTACTCTTTGAGTCTCTCCATGCAGATAAACATAGCAAGGTGTGATATCTCCCATTGGTTTTACACTGGTTAGCTATTTAAGCTGTGCCGTGCTATTTTAATCCAGTAGCAACTGACGTTAAACCTACTGAAATGTGTAACGGCAGCATCCCGTCCGGGTATTGTTAGTGACACAAACCACAAACACAGCAGGTCTGGACTTGTAGAAATAAACAAAATCTAACTTCATTCTTTAAACAGAAGCTCAAAAGAAGTACAAGACGTCGAGTCTGGTCCTTCTTTAAAGCTTCAGACCTTATGAATAAGGTCTGAAGCTTTAAAGACCTTATTCATAAGCAATAATTTAACCATAAGACTGCCGGTGGACTTATCAGAAGGTCTGAATAATTCAGTGAACGGAGCCGAGATGATTAAGTGATGTAGGGAGAAGCTGATGCTTTGTGAATGGGAGTCAGATGGAGCCCTTTTCTGGAGCCATGGAGCAGCAGCAGGTGTTTTCACATTGACTTCAGGCTGCAGGGGCAGTAGTTGCTGCTAGTGTTCTTCTTCTTCTTCTTTTCATTAATTAGCAATCAATTGTGGAGTGGAGGAGCAGGAGATTGGCATAACTGGGATGAATAAGCTTTTATTAGACTTTTGTCTTCAAGGGATCCTGTGGAGTCACTGTCACAACTCACAGACTTCACTGGTGAAACCATGCACTCTTGAGTTTACTTCCTACAGGTAAGTGGGTGCTGCATCCCTGCAAAGTCTAAGTAAACAGACAGCTCTTTGGCAGTCAGATTATAGGACTGGAGGCCTCTGTCTGCTAAAACTGCTGTGTTCATTTTCATCTTTCAGACAATAAGGACTTTGTTAAAACGGTTCCACTCCCAAAACCCTCACCAGGCTGTGTTGTAGAAAAAGGGGAAGATTCGTGTACAAAGTCGGACCCGACTGGGCTGAAGATGCTCAGTGTGAAAACTTGCATTCGTTACAAGCAGCCACATCACCTGAACACGGAACCTGATCTGTCGATGAATGTGTCGATCTCATTAACATCTGAAAAGTGCCAGTGGCCATGGAAACCACTGGTTTAGCTGTTTCCAAGCTTTCGCTCGCTCATGATGGGCTTTTTATTTAAAACCTCGATTGGTAAAATGATTTATAAGTTTACTCAGACCGTGGAATAAAAACATTTTCCTCTAACCTCTGCAAGGAGAAAAAAGATAAATGTCAAAGCTGTATTTATACGGAGTAAACAAGGATACATTTTAGTCCCTATGGAAAATTGTACTCACAGTATGTTGGTGACGTTCTAGCTTTAAAAGTAAAGATGTATAATTGTCTCATGAATCATTCTTTTTGTTTCCACGCTACCAGTTCTTCTTCCACTAATGAACATCTGTGGAG
This sequence comes from Chelon labrosus, assembly GCF_963514085.1. Taxonomy (NCBI): domain Eukaryota; kingdom Metazoa; phylum Chordata; class Actinopteri; order Mugiliformes; family Mugilidae; genus Chelon; species Chelon labrosus. Next base: position 21,564,537 of record NC_140338.1, on the reverse strand, counting down.
GTTTCTCAGTGATTCAAGTCATGGTATATCCACAAAATAAAACTGAAACGAGGGCAACCTTTTTTTTTTTTCCTTTTTTTTTTTTTAAGACACAGGAGAGCAGGTCCTGAAAACCAGGATTCAACAGTCAACCTGCACCTGAATGACAATGGACACTCGACTTCCATGTTTTAGTTGGTTTGAAATAGGAGTAAAGAGCCACAATAACTATATTAATGGAAAGTTCATCAGGTTGAAAGACATCGGGATACTCCTTAGCCTTAACTGAAACTGCTTTTGTTGCCAAAAGACAACCATGTATGGTACACAGTCTTAACATCTGTCCCCAAAAAGTCCCCCCCGCCAATTTACATCCAGAGACCGGAGACTCTTGATGGGTTGTTGGAGTACCCTTCACTGGGGGAGGAAAACAGGATTGGAACTGTCTCTGCCAATTACAGACCCTAGACAAGTGAGCTTTAGGTGGACAGCACCCAAATATGTTCCTATTTAAGCCCCAACTCCCCGCGAGTCATACAGATCCCAGCAGATCCAGCAGTTTCGGCTTCGGTTTCTTGGAGACTAGTCAACAGAGAAAAACTGAGACGTTCAATCGATTCAATTGAATTTATATAGTGTCAAATATAATCAACATGGTCTCAACCCACAGCATGAACCCTCAAGAGCGAACACTAAGGTGATGGTGGCCAGGAAGAACCCTTGAGTAGAACCCAGCTCATGATTGGGAAACATCTGCTTGAGGCTGTAGAAAGACAGAAACAGAAGAGTGAGACGGAGCAGAAGAGAAGCATTTAAGCACATCAACAGTACGGCAAGAGTACAAGATAGTAGCTGATGCATGATGCATGGGAGACTAGTAGTGACTGGAGCTGGAAAATCCAATGTAGCTTAGAAAAATAAATAAATAAAATAAATAAATGGGAGGACAGAGGCATGAAACAGTGTAAGTGATATGTTGCAGGAGAGTAAATTATAATATACAAATATATGAGGTTCCATGCGTGGGTGGGAAGATTAAGCACGGAGAAAGAATAAATACACCCGCTGACACCAGACTCCTTTAAAAATTGATGACTCCTGCCGAGGACCTTGATCACATTAGGGAATCGAAAGCAAACTGCCGCTGGCTTTAATTTGTTGTGATGTTTGTTGTGGATTTACGCTAGATGGCAGCTTCTCACAGTTCATGGAGCGTGATGATGAGGCGCTCATTATGCATGGGTGCTTTGCACTTGTTTGATATTTATCGTCTGTCTGCACGGTCGCAAGAATGCAGGTATCCCAGACTGAGCTAGGCCCAAACACCGGCTCATCAATACTCTTCTGGTGTGCTTTTATTTATTTATTTCATTCGCTATTCCACCTTGAGAAACCGAACATAGAGGGTACACCTTTTTATTTATTTATTTAGTTAAAATCCTTCTTGCACAGTTCTCATTCCAACAAGGTAATCGAATGAGCTCAGCTTTACAGTGAGGACTCCATGAGGAGAGATGAGGAGATTATTCGGCTGCTGAAAAGCCAAAAGCTGCGTACAGGATCGAGCACATCCCGCCAGTTCATCGCTGCACTCTGACTCCACACACCTGTGCGCCTGCTGCCTGCCGCCTCTTCCGCTTTGTGGCTGCTGATGCCTGCAGGACGTCATTTACAAAAAAAAACAACAAAAAAAAACAAAACGTTTGCATCCGAGGAGGGATGAGTTCATTCACCTACTGCTGAGGGATCAGCCCGAGAGCAGACACTGCGAATCTGATCGGAAGCGTTGAGTCCAAGCCGCGGTGAATTATTGTCACTGTTGCGTCTTGTCATGGGCAACAATGTGTCAGGCTTGTCGACGCTGCAAAGGGGACAACAGCAGGGGTTCCACAGACTTCGAAACTCCCAGAAAGGTCAGTAAATAACGACCAAAACACGCTCAGAACTAATCGCGTAATTTGGCACCAAATGGCGCGGGGGGGTTTATGCGTCCTCGGGCAGGATAGAAAGCTGAATGGTAATGAATGCAGAATGCAACTCATAATGCTGAAGACACGCACTTTCTCCTGCTGCTGCTGCTGCTGCCGCTGCTGCCGGCGTCCGGTGGTGCTGAAGAACAGCTCCCGACTCAGGCTGCAGGAGGCGGCCTGCTGCTGAGTGACCGAGCTGGCTGCGATGGTTGGTGCTTGGAGGTGATGTGTGAGCTGTGTTCTGATCAAAACATATACTCATAAAAGCCTCTAATAAAGAAACAGACTGAAAGATTTCACTTTTTACATATATTGAACTTCACAAATCAGTACTTAACTCCTCTCATAGTTTTTGAAGTGAATACTAATTGTTATTTTAGTTACTTTATTTACAGTAATCTTCATTCTTCTCATATGTTATAAACTGAGCACACATTTGATATGTGAAGCCTTTCTTACATGAAGTATTTTATATAAACTATTTAGCAGCTCACTCACACTGATCAGGCATAACATTATGACCACCTTCCTAATATTGTGTAGGTCTCCCTTGTGTCTCCAAAACAGTTGTGACTCATCAGAAAATGGACATGGACCTTCTGGGGGTGTCCTGTGGTGTCTGGCAACAGAGCGTTGTTAGTGGGGGCCTTTGAGTCCTATGGGTTGAGGGGAGGGGCCTCTGTGGATCATCCCACAGATGTTTGATCAGTTTGGGATCTAGTGAATTTGGAGGCCAGGTCAACACCTTGTGCTGTTTTTCATGTTTTTTGAGTTGTTCCTAAACCGTTTTTGTGTGCGTGTCTGTGTCAGGCTGCATCCTGCTGGGGATGGCTGCTGCCACCAAGGAGTCACTATGGGGTGAGAGTGCCTGGTGTGGTCTAGGTGGGTGGTACATGTCTAAGTGACATCAGACACAAGATGGTCATTGTCACTTCTCCTGTCAGTGGTTCTAATGTTATGCCTGATGGGCATCAGTATTTTTTTTTAAAGTACGTTTTATGTCATTTTTCAAGCAGAAAATGGAAACATGCAGTTCTTTCCTTCTGAAAGAACATTTGCAGCTTTTCTTTAAAGTATGACACATTTTGGTACACATGTGATGTTCCTCAGGACAAAGCTGAATAACAGAGCAGGATCCACCTTAGCTGACACACATCCAGTCATCATGTGTCTATGGACGTTTAAATTTGTCCATGCTGACCTAAAAGTGGAGCCTCTCCCCTTCACTCTTCAATCTCTCCCAGCCTAAAGGCCGAATCACAGGATGTGCTTCGACAGGCTCGGAAAAACGAAAGTCCGGATTGATCACGGTCTTTTCTTTTGATGTCAGTGACATGACTGACCCTGAAGTGATGCAGTTTTGTCAGCTGCTCTCTGTGGTCAAGGCGTATTGACCATGCCTGCTTTTCTGCATATACGTTTGGAAAAGGAAGCTTTATTATAGGACATCATAGAGGATGGTCTGTTTGCAGGTTTCTTTTTTCGTTGTCTGTCGGTTATGAAACGAATGTTGAGATTTGGCTTCTTGCCACAGTATGCAAATGTTGTAACCAATGCAAATTTTTAATTAGAATTACTTTGTAGCATGCTTTTAAACACAGACAAGGAAAAACAATACGGGACGACAGGTGCTTCCGAGTACAAAGAGTTCAGTAATCAAAAGCAAAACAATAAAATGTGCTTTGTACAGCCAAACGTATTATCCCTGCAGACCCACTCCAAAGCGCTTTCCAGGAGCCGAGTCCCATGTGTAATACAATCATGTAAAGTACAACAAAGTCCACCTCCACGTTACATCTGGATTACGGAGGGGGGGAGTGGGGGCCTGTTCGAGCAGTTGAAAATGGAGCTGTCATCAGGATAATCACCATGAGAACACAGTTTGCCCTTTCACATCCTCTCTCTCTCTCTCTCTCTCTCTGTCTCTCTCTCTTTCCCTCTCTCGCCACGCACGGCTGTTTTCACATTGCAGGAACACAGAGTAAGAACAAGTGAGTCAGGGGAGGGAGGGACAGCACGGCGCTGCGTGAGAGGAGAGGGGCCATTCTTCAGCCAGGTTGCCTTGACAACCACCCATAACATGTGCAACAGTTCCCATGGTGATGGTTTCCAGAGTGCATTATCAGTGGGAGATGATGGCTGATTGGGACGAGGAGCAGACAACGTCACCGGGAGCCGTTCAGTCGTGACGGGAGCGGGCATGTGTTTGTGCTGCTCCACGTATGTTAAGCTGCTGTTTACTGTAGATTAAGGACAGCGATCGGTCGGACAGTATCGTGGATAAATGGAACTGTTTACATCTGATAGGATATATGTGTTTACCTGCCCCAAAGCATCCATCACTATAGAACTGTATTGACAAAGTGGTCCTGCTGCTGTGGAGGATCACGTCCCCCAACTTTATCTCCAAACTGCATCAATATAGTAGAAGATCAACATGTCTCCACGTTTTCAACATCGCTGTCCGCATGGATTCCGGCTTCGTTCCTCCCCCTCCTGAAAACTCATCACCTGATGTTTACCCCACGTGGAGCAAACATGCTCAGAAAGAATGGATTTATTCCAGCCAGAGGGAAAGCATCAGCTCAAGTGTTTACATCATTATGGGGAGATCATATTTTCAACCACCCCGGTCAGTCTGATTGGAAAAACTCCTTCTGATCGGTCCAATCTGCTCTGATTGAGGTGGTTACATGAGGCACTTTTATTCTGATTATTCGTAGAATATCAGTGTCCATGCGAACAAATCACTGTAGGCATCTGCAGCACATTTGCAGATCACTGTATATATCATTACCAGTGTTCATCCATTCTGTAATTACACTTTGTACGCAGAGTTATCCTATACAACTGCTGCAGAATTCTATATATAAACAAAGATGTTCATTCGTTTTATAGTCAGATTTTGTACTAGAGAGTTGTATATACCTTTATATATATATATATATCTTTTGTGTATTTTGTGTCATATATTGCAGTCATTAGAGTAGTAAAAGTAGTGTGGTGGCTGCTGGAGTAGTAGTAGTAGAAGTAATAGTTACTGTGTGTGTCTTGTCAGTAAATATGTACCATGGTGGGACTAGGAGAAACAGTATTTCACAACTAATGTGTCCACAACATACTGCGGTATGAAATACCTAATAAGTGACAGTAAATACAACTGGAATCTTGAATTATCACAGAATGAATGACATTATATCTGGAGTTTTCTTCAAAGAAGACATTAGAGACATCTCTCTGGGCTCAGTGAAGTTGCAGCAGGGTATTTTTTTAGTCTTTCTCAGTAGCGAAAATGATCAGTATATACATATACGTGCATTTTCTGACAAGTAACTTGAGGCCAGTCCACGGAGTTGCGTTTAGTTCTCACATGTTTGTAAGAACAGTAGGAAAGAAGTTGTCAGACTTGAGAGCTGCCATGCTTATAGTTTTCTGTCGGAGGAGCTGTAGTTTATTCTGCACGCATGCAGCACTTATTTTTAGTCTTTATTCAGATCACAAGGGTTTCGCTTTCCTATAGCTGCCGTTGTAGTTTAGAATATGGAAAGACTTCATTTAGTCATAAAATAACAGACCGCACTGAGTTGCAGAGGCTGGTCCAGATCTGACAGCATGACTTCAGCTCTTTAATACTGAATGCTGGACAACATCGCATTCAAACATATATTTTTCAGCTCACATTCAATGAAATGTCTGAATTTCAAATAAAAAAGTAATGGTCTTGTTGTGTGATCTAAGTTGGTCATGTGACAGAGGGACAGTGGGATTCAGACGGGAGTCATCCCCGGGGACCCTGCAGTGGCGAATACATTTGAACATCGCGTTCAGCCGCAGACACTGATGCAAATAATCTTTGAAAATAGGAGCAAGCGTATGTTCACACTAGGAGAATGCACACAGAGAAGGACAAAAGTACACACAAACAGAAAGAAAACATGTTGTGCGATAATGTTTGCGTCTTGCTGAAAAGAGAGTGGGGTTGGGGGGGGGGGTTATTCTCATGGGTGTTTAACAGTTCAGTTCCAGCTTCACTTGATTCAGAGTCATAAATATGCAATACCTGCAAACTCAGACAGCATCTTCAGTTATTGTTAATCCGCTTTTGAAAAAGGTGCATTTTCTGAACGTTTAAAGAACCTTGTCAGTGAGCGAGACGAGCAAACCATCCACGCATAATGCTTTTAAACAGCAGTCGTAACACCGAGAAGTCAAAGCTGTGCAGCTGTTTTTTATTCCCCTCTCCTCACTGCACTAATGTGTTCTTGGGAAGTGTTTTATTGGTCGCTGTGGTTTGCTCCGTTGAGTTGTGACACTGCCCATTTGGATAGAGACAGGAGAGAGGAGTCAGAGCTGTACTTCGTCGCCTTTTCATTAGCTGGTTTCAGGAAATTCCACCGCATGATATTACTGTGAGGGCACCACAAGGGCATGTTGTCACCTCATACACACACCGACACACATTCCTGACTGACAGTCAGTAACGTGCACTGTACAGTCAGTGACTGTACAGTGCACGTTACTGATGGAAGAAGATATTGTCATTGAAAAAATCCTTTTCAGTCTGCACACCATGCCACACTTACTGTCCTCTTTTGTATGTATGCATGTATGTATATACACATATACAAAGACCACCTTCCTAATATTGTGTAGGTCTCCCTTGTGCCTCCAAAACAGTTCTCATCAGAGAATGGACATGGGTCTTCTGGGGGTGTCCTGTGGCGTCTGGCAACAGAACGTTGTTAGTGGGGGCCTTTGGGTCCTATGGGTTGAGGGGAGGGGCCTCTGTGGATCATCCCACAGATACTTGATCAGTTTGGGATCTAGTGAATTTGGAGGCCAGGTCAACACCTTGTGCTGTTCTTCATGTTTTTTGAGTTGTTCCTTTGTGTGTGTGCCTGTGTCAGGCTGGATCCTGCTGGGGATGGCTGCTACCATCAAGGAGTGTCATTGCTATGGGGTGGGGATCCCTGGTCTGGTCTAGGTGGGTGGTACATGGACTACGTCAAAGAATTGGTTTGATCAAACCATACCGTATGTAAGTCCCCTTGGCCATCATTGTGTCAGGTAGGTTTGTCAGTTTACACCAAGCTTGTGGCAGAGTTCTGTATATTTATATGTTGTTGACCTCATTAATTGTTGCCTCACTGATTGGTCCCTGATAGTGTGTTTGGTTTGCAATCATGGGCAGCAAGTACAAAAGCAAGCAAAGAACAGGGACTCTAGGGGCTCTGTTGCTATAGTGACAAGGCTGACGTGGTCTTGAGTTTCTTTCTTTTTTTAGTTATAATAATAATAACAGTAATATCTGGGATGATTCTGTGCTCTACTCTTCCTCTTTCCTTCCTTTTTTCTTCACCTGCAGAGCAGTGACTTCTCTTCTTGTTACACTTAACTACATTAAAGAGTCATGTACATGACATGTGACAGGGATCTGAGCGAGCAGAGCTGTGTCGGGTTGAGGCCCCTTAGGGACCTACTGTCTGTGTTGAGCAATGGTGATTTTTCTATCCTCTGTCTCGGGAAAGGGTCACCCAAAAAGTGAAGCAACAAGGGATGCATGCGCTCAGAGTCAGGAAAGAGCTCAGCAAACAGCTTCCTGTTTTTATAGTAACTCTGCAGCATCTAATTGACTGGTGACAGCACAGTGAGAAAAAAAAAACACAGTGACACAGACTCGAATAGACAGACAGGGATACATCCTTTCTGCTACACGTCAATGAATACTCATTAAAATGCAGCTTTAATTTAAAGTTTCTCAGCCCTCAGGGGCCCCCTACAGGGCTAGGGTCCCAGGCAGCTGCCTGCATTGCCTGTTCACACACTGCATCTTTGACTGCAACGTCTTTGTCCAGGTGAAGTCGCACTCAATTGGTTCAACTGAGATGACGTAATTTTACCCAGACTCATCTTCAGACAGAATTTCATTCTTTCCATTTGTCACTTTTTAATCATGAGCTATTCTGAAATGCAGAACAGACTGTGTGTTGAGGCCTGGATCATTTCTGTGTGTGTTAAGCCGCTTTAAGTCAATGGGCCTGGACAGCTTCGGCTTCCTGGTTCCTCCCCTATCTGCCTTCCATCTCCATCCATTCGTCGGTTCCAAACTTCCTGGTTCCTCCCCGATCCGCCCTCATCTCCCATCCATTCGTCCGGTGCAACCAATCCGAATGCTGTCCCCATCAGGAGTGCTGGTTAAAAGCTTCGTTTCACTGACAATGGAGGCAGCTGTGTAGAGTGGAGAACAGCTTGCCTCTGTGTCAGTTTGTTAGCGAGATTGCTGTTGCTCGGTAAATGTTTTGGCATAGAGCTTTTGGGCTTTTGTCATCAAGATTTATACGCGTATTGGAGCCGGGTTGAGATGTTTTAGTTGTGTTTGCATATATCAAACCACCTGTTTTATGTTTGGTTAAGAGTTTTCATAGGAAACTTTGCTTTAGCTCAGACCAGTGGTATGTAAACTTGGTTGAAGTTCTTCATTTGTTTTATTTGTTTTGAGTAGCATCCATTGTCCATTCCTGCTCCTCCTTGTCTGTGTTTTGTTTTATTTTAAATCAATTCTCATTGTACAATTACTATCCAATCGAACCTGTTTCCACCTGGCTCCTTTTATGTTTCAGCCCTTTACCCCTTGTGAGCCTGGTTGTAACACCATGTTCTCCATTCACCTGTACTATACGGCTATCAAAACTTTAGATGCTACCCAAATCCCTTCCACTGAGTCGTACAGATTTGGTTCAAAAGCAGACTTTCATTCAAGATTCAAACTGAAAATTGAACCTGAATATTGACTTCTTGAATAGAGTCTGTTTTGAGCGTGTGTGTTTTATTGATTATGGAGCTTCTGAGCAGTCTTACGCTTCATCGCTGATTTAAAGTATCACAAAGTTGGATGGTCTTTCTAACGGAGAAGAAGAATCAATCGCCTCATGAAATTTTGTTTCTAAAGTCCTACTGTTTACGTTTCCTGACCAACTCACAGTTGTGCTGTGCTCACAGTTCATGACCCAGTCCCTCTTTTACCTTAATGTCTTCACAAGTGGCGGCTTTTTTTTACATCCATTGGAGACTGTAAATCAACATTATGTGACGTCTTTCTGTCTAGTTTTTTCTGTTAATTACTTCACTAACTATAAAACTATAAACTAAATTATGACCTTTCTGCTATTTATTGCCTGGCCTATTACCTGGCCTATGTCGTGTTATGTTTGCTGATTGTGTGTGCGTCTGATCAGGAATGTTTCATGATCTCTGGTCTTTCTTGGAAAGAAAATCTAAGTTTTCTTAGTAATTTCTTGACGACGTGAAGAATTTTGGTGAAATGAATGATCTTCAGTGTTTGTGTGTAACAGGAAAATGTTCATCATATGAACTCAGGACAGAGCCCAATCAGGACTAAGCGTACTTATTCTTTCGTGAGCGGTCATTAAATAAAATTATACTCTGTTTGTTTTGAAATTAGGAGACTTCTGACGATATTTCAAACTCAGCACAACTGAGTAGAGTCATTAAACACTAATGGCATAGCAAACGAAACATTCAGGAAACATTATCTCCACTTCTTGCTGCAGCACTGACCTCTCTATTTTCCTTGACGTGGTGCGGTTGACCTCTCTTATGTAACGTGGCTCCGACGGTACAGCGGCCTGCGCATGGTGTATTCGAACAACCTTAACACCTGCCTGAATAAGAAACACAACCACAGAACTGATAGAGGCACATTGTCCCTCCCGGGAGGACTTGAGCTTCCTTGGGCGCTCTAAAGCAGCGATCACACTTAGTACACACACAAAAAAAAAGAAAAAAGAAAAAAGACAGCCAGCCCAGACAGTTCTGTGCTGGATGAGCTCATCAGGTTAGACGATGTGTCATACTTATATAAGACAACGTGAAGGCAAACAGCTATCACAGCGTTGTTATAAATGCATTTTGAATATTTTAGGAGAGCCTCTGTGATGATGATGCATTGTTTTGCTCTTTAAAAATACAACAGCCTGTTATATTATGGTGTGTTTGTGTCATGCATTGTCAGGAATGTTAGATGTAACTTATCAAATGGTGTACTATTTTTCAAACTAGAACAGTGACAGATGTGTACATGTTATGGTTTCCTTTGGCGAAAATATTTGTCTTCCCTCGCTTCTCGGTGTGTTAACCGGGACAGTGTGTTAATCGCAAGGATTGTAACTGCCATTCAAGCAAATGACCTGACTTCCCCACTATAAAGTTGGGAATATTGCCCGCTTTGTGTGCACAGTGGCAGATGTGTTTTAATGGCATTTTACTGTGGGAACAAGCCGCTTTCTTACTCTGTGTACTCAGCAGCTCCACAGTTTGCAAGCAGAGTAATAAAGCTGTACCTTGATCTTGTGCCTTTTATGCAAGTACAGTGAGTTCTGTAAAAAGAGACATTATGTTAAATGTAGGCCAGTGATTCAGACCTCACTGCATTTAACAGTGTGTGAGTGGTTGCCTGGATTTTGTAAACGCACATTTTTCTGCTTTCTGGGCTTCAGTCACAGTGGTGAGGTTTTGTGCATATGGAGCCGCTAATGGCTCACTCTTAGGAAGTTGGTTATTTATCACTTTTTGTCACATTTTGTGCAACATTTTTGCCACAAAGAGCTATCACTGATCAACAGGAGGTCGGTGTCGCAAGGTTTCGCCCAGGTAGAGCAGTCGGCTTGAAACCACCTACACGGTTCAAGAAAATATAACGTTGACTTGAGTTCTTTGTTTTTAGCCTGGGAGCCTCCCAACTTCCCTGCCTACAGTTTTTTGGAAAGAAAGTGAGCCTGATAACTGATTATGCCCCGGCCAATCAAAACGTTTGGCCAGGCTTTGAGCGGTGATGGACAGAAGAGTGACAGCGACATAGTCATACACATCGCCTGTCTGTTGTACAAGATATAGAAAGCAAATAAACTTTAAAGGACGAACAGTTAGCAGCGATTCAGGCATTTGCCAAGAATGCCTCACATACTTTGTAATCAATTCTTACAATACGACATACATACACAACCTAACACCCACACCCCAATGCCGACAAACTCCAGCACCCCACACCCCAGGAAATACATCTGCACTCACGTATGACACACTTTTTACGGTCTATCATGTTGCACTCTTTCTTTAACCAGTCTATGAGACGCCTCCCACGCCCCGGAGAGTTTTAAGCCTGACTTATGCATTCGTTTCTACGGGACACTACATCAAAACTATTTCAAGGAAAGTGTTGGCCCACTGCTGCCAGGTCAGAGAGTGTGGCGGTTGCCACCTCAGAGCCAACATTTTTTTGGCTGCAGTGAGACCAGCCAATAGAAGAAACAGATCTAGAGGGGAGTTGTCATTAAGTAGAAGCAAGAGCAGAGAGAGCGGGACCCTGACTCCAAGAATGTCACTTAAAGTAAGAGATACTTTTCAGTCATGCCTGGGAATTCCCCGTACACATGTATAAAGCACCCCAGGACACCTAACGAACATCGTTCCCAGTTGGGAGATGCAGTGGTCTTCATAGAATGCCGAATGTACCTTACACTCAGGGGGTAAGTTACATCCGGCATTACAAGGTACATCCTATGGACAAATTTGTAGTGTATAAGTAGAGTCAAAAACTCTTTTTAAGGGCTGTGGGTATATATTTTATGACAGTTCAGGGATGACAGATATTTAAAGAAACTGATGCAACAAAGGTCCTTGAACTACATCATACTGTAGTTAGCCCCGTGATATGAAGGGATGTCCAGCCAGCTGCCCACCAGAGCTGTCTGAGAATAATACCTTTATTTTTGACATTATGCTGACACGGAGCATGTTCTTGAATGAATTTGTGTTTAATCTCAGCACCAGATAATAATAAGGTACACGCATACAATACTTCATGTAGAAGGGAAGGAATGTGGATCAACTTGGGCCCACTGCTGAAACATGACCTCTGGTAGGTTGATGCAGCTCTGTTCATTTTTAAACTCTCCACTTAACTGTGGCATCTGAAAATGTCTTTTATCTTGTAAATTCTTTGGTATTTATGGTTGAAATGTTCTATTTACAATATGGGAAGAACAATAATAATTCTATCAGATCTTATTCTGATGCAGAAACAAATCATAGCTGAGCTGGAACCATGCAGACAAACGACTCATTGTTTCCATTGCTGCATCCAGTGACTTTAACGATTTGTGCGATGCCAAAATAGTGTTCTACAATAATAGCTTAGCCTTGTGCGCCACTGATAATGGCTTAATTCGTGTTTGATAAAAATCTTGTTGTTCAGAGAAGATTAAACGAAATGCAACATAAAGGAGAGCCGCTCTGCGAAGTGGAACGTTTTGTGGTCGGAAAATGAACTAACTTGAGAGAAGCAGATGCATTGTCCTAACATGACCTAATGTAAAAACAAAAAGAAAAAAAAACAACAAAAAAAAAAATGAATAAAGGATGTGTTGTTTTTCTTTCCAGCCAGACAGCTTTTCTACATGGCACCAGATCAAACAAAAGCATAACAGTCACACAAATAGTTTTGATTGCACAGTTAAAAAAAAATAAAAGAGAAGAAGCTGGAATGGAAGTTGTAAATGCAGAAGGAGATGCTGGAAAATTGACAATCAGGATGTGAAGTGATGCTTCACTCAGTGTTTGTTTGCATGCCAGCACTGAGAACATTAAGGTTGTTATTTTCAAATTAAAAAGGACAAAGAAGACTTCATTTAAAATTCATTTGCCTTCTTCTAAATGGGATATGTACTGACAGTGGTACTCTCAGTATTCTTATTTCTGGCACACGCAATGTTCTTTATGCACCAAGCTACACAAATATGACATTTATAGTCTGTTTTAACGAAAGTGTCACACTTTTATAGGAGAGTCTGAGTGAGTAACTCAGGGAAACTTTCCCGACAGAATGAATCTAGGCATGAAAATGTGCAATAAATTGGCATTACCCTTTAACGTCGCTATTCATGTAATAATTAGTACATATTTGTGTGGGTGAGGCGGCTGTTACTCCACTTCCTCTCTCCTTGTAAACTCCTGAGAACATACGGAGATCTGTTTGTTCCCAGATCTCAGAACGGCACCATTAAATCGCATCTGTCATTGTGCGTAAGGTTTTTATGGTGGGAAGTCAACAGATTTTTGTGCTTGGACAACGGTTATGAGCAGGCGCAGGACTATAAAATTAATGGTATTGTGGTTGCGGCACAGGTAGGAAAAATCCCCGCGATGGCGTTAAAATCAAGCCGCCTATAAATCGCTGAAATTGACACAGCTTTGCGTTACTGGCGTGTGAATGGTGAAACCGGTGCACTTTATTTAACCGACGGTGACATTTCATTTTAAATAAGTACTCATACAATATGTCAGTGCATTACATTCTGATCTGAAGTGGAGCACGTGCCTCGATTTGTCTCTCCTCACCCCTGTTTCCAATTCATCAAACGCACAAAGGCGCTTTCGACCAATTTTATAAATGCGCGCAAAGAGGGATCTCCCCTCGGCCTGCTGCTCTGCTGAGCTGCAGTTGTGTATCTGATGGAATAATCTGCGTGTTGTGTCACGGCCCATGTGAGGAAGGGATTACACATTTATTTGGGGAGTTTTCATCCCGCCTTTACCATCTGTCACCAGTAGTGTGACTGGGGGACAATTACAAGAGCTGTATAGTGGAGTGATAGCATGAAAGCGGGTTGGAGGGAAAGAAAGAGAAAAAGGGAAGTGAGGACTGGGACTGTAATCTACTTGAAAAACAACAGTGCAGTATCCTAGGATCCAGCCTTAAACCTTCAGAGCATAAAGCCACCTGGACTCCTTAAATCTGCTGTGGTGCTCAGTGAAGTGTTTTGGTGAAGTCCAGCAGGAGTTGGGGTTTTTCTCATGCTCTGCTTTGGATGAGGGACTTCTTTGAGTCCCAGGGTGATTAAGAGCCAACTCAGAGCTCATGTCATAATCCATTTCCCTGTCACACACATTATAGCTGCAACCTGATGGGTGGTCTGGTTCACTTGGCCGGCCTTGCCTTCCTCAGGGAAGGCAAGGCCATGCACAGTGATGATGCATAATTTTTTTGAACAGCTTTGTATCAGTTCTTCAAGCTATGTGTGCTATATAAAAATGAACAATAGTGTTTTTAGATACAGTCTGAAGCTGAATGTATTCAGCCTTTTGTTGCTAGCAGGCTGTCCTTTTAGCTCTGTTTTGGGCTCCACCGCCTCCTACTAAAATTAGCTAGCTCTTTAGTTCCTTTATATTCAAAAAACGTTCATTCATTCATTCATCTTCTGTAACCGCTTGTTCCTGTTGTTCCGCGGGGTCTGCTGGAGCCTATCCCAGCTGTCATCGGGCGAGAGGCGGGGTACACCCTGGACACGTCGCCAGTCTATCGCAGGGCTAACACAGAAAGACAGACAACCATTCACACACACATTCACACCTACGGACAATTTAGAATCACTAATGAACCTAATGAGCATGTCTTTGGACGGTGGGAGGAAGCCGGAGAGAACCCACACAGACACAGAGAGAACATGCAAACTCCACACAGAAAGGCCCAGTCGGCCCATGGATTCAAACCCGGGACCTTCTCGCTGTGAGGCATCAGTGCTAACCACCTCGCCACTGTGCCGCCCTCTTCAAAAAACTTCTAACATGTAAACATGTAACATAGCTTTTGTGCTCTTGAATGTCCTTGCTCGATCAGCTATGCGTAATGAACCTGGTTCTTTTTGACTTCTATAACAAAGGGTCAGGTTGAGGCCCTGTGTCGCAATATCATCAAATATTCATCATTCAGCATGTGGAAAGGCCGAGGACAGGAGATTTCAGTCCTCCCAAGATTTCTAGGAGCAGTAATCATTTTTTTGCTTACAGTTTTGTTTTTCACAGGATTCCTTTTGTCGACTTCATTTACTTTCGGGCAGCACACAACATTTTTCCAGATGAGACGGGCTCCATAAAACAAAAAAGAAGAAGAAATGGCAAGCTTAAGCAATCATATATTGTTAGCAAATATTTCTAACTTACTTCATGCGGAGCAATACCTCTTATAAGTGTTCCCGTAGTCACTTTAGAATATTCTTCCTTTTCCACAACCCCCCAACAACTGGCTTTACTCACAGTTTCCCACAAACATCTTTTAAGTGGCACCAGGCTCATTCCAGTCACTATTAGGTTCCTGTTTCATTACCTCACATTACCTCTGTTCTGATGGCTCTAAATAGCGGGTTACTTCCCAATAAAGTTAATTCTCACTGACTTTCAGTCACTCTATAAGGCAAAGTTTAATTGGTTTAGCACCTCCATTAACTCTACAGATTATCCCACATTTTTATAAATTGTTTTAAATGCTGCCAGTTGCTCCAGTGCTTTATTTTTCTGTCTAATGTAGTGACGTCTGCTGTCGTGTGGACTTAAGATCCAGCGATATTTGCTGTGTGTTTGCACTTTATATGCTCAGCCATACTCCCTGCACTCCTCATTGTATTTTACTAGCATTAAAACTAGCACTAAGTTCTCAAACGCCTACAGTATAGTTCTGTAGTTCAGTATGGGCCAGTTGTGGACTTCACATGTGGGAGTCCCCAGGCATGCTTTAGTAAAAATCTAATAAAAATTAGATTTTAGTAAAAATCTAATAAAATTAAAAATAGATCATTTTACTAATAACAATGTTACGTACAATAACTCCAAAAAGCCATCAGCCATGGACGGACTGTAAAAGGAACTGTACATTTTTTTCTTTTTTTATGGGAGGAATACCCTTAGAGTGAAAGAGACTTAAAATGACCACAGATGACATATAGCTGGCTTCTTCACTTCTCTGCACCTGTTCCCATTGAGCCCATTCACAAACCCTTTGGCTCCGAATGAGAGGGTTCCACTGTTGCCAGATACAGTTGATGGTTTCCAGCCCACAAGCTGTTCAAGACCACCAAAACACACACAAAACCACCAGATATGAGACTGATATTTTATTTAGTCCTTTAACCACCCGGACAGCTTAAGCTATGCCTAAGCTAAGCCAACGTATCTGCATACATTTTTGCTGTAGTGGAAAGTTGTTCTGGAACCTCTCCATCAGGAGTTGATTATGTAATATCTGCATCTGTTGTAAAAGATATTGACAGCGAGGGGCAAACAGTGATTAAAGCATTGGTTGGGCATGCATTAATCACTTAGTGTCACCTACTTTGCTACTCTGATTGATAGTTGGAGGACTATCCAATTGTGCACAGAGGGACTTTTTTTTTTTTTTTTCTCAACGGGCTGAAATAATGAAATCCCAATGGTTTCCAGTTGATTGTTACCTACGCCAGGCTAAGGAACTACAGCAGCCTACCACCACAACTACTTACAATTAGCTACAATAACGCTATTTGATGACATTGTATAGTCCACAGCTACAAGGACAGAATATTTTATATATTTATATATTTTTGTATTGTTTGTATTATAGTAGTGGCTGTGTGTTCTTTTCCGAAGGAACGAGGCAAAACTCCACTAACGTAATCACACTCCTGTGTGTCCTGAGTAGGTGGTCTCACACTAAAAAGGAATAAATTCAAATGCGATCCAGACCACCTCCAGATGTGGTCAGAGATAGGATCTCTCAAATGCAACCTCAGTGCGTCCTGGGGGTGTTCACACCTGCACTTCACGCTGCTCTGTTGTAATTGGATTCCACAGGACATATGTTAATGCAATGTCTGAACGGAGCCACTGAGTGATCTGATCTGATATTTGGGCCCCATCTGAACAGGGCCATGGAGGTGGTCTGGGTATTTGAACACATAATGCATCTGCCTATTCAGCAGGGGTGCTCCGTGTTAGCAGGGCTTGCTTCATTCATCTGAAAAAAAAAAAAAAAACACACTCTATTAAAAATGATCACCTAAAAAAGATAAGAGCATGGTAAGTGATGTGTGTTCATTAGTAATGAGAGCCTTTTAAAATATTCCAACCTTGTAGCTGTTCACTAAATGAATAATAAATAAATCTAAACAAGAACTAACAAATGAAATTATTTAATGGGCACACTGTGTGTTCTTCTGTCATTGAAAAATGTATCAGTAGCTGGTTAATTATCAATGCATCGTGTTAATGTATAATGAGCTGCATGTAGTTAGGCTATGTATTTCCTCAAGAGCTGAGGACAGGAGATGTATTTTAATGCCAGGTGTAACCACGTATTTAAAATTGGCCGCTTGTGCCCAGGTCAGATGGTCTGAACAAGGCATAAGAATACATGTAGTTAGTTTTTTTTTACCTGACAAAGAACATTACGTTAAGACCACTTAACTTAACTGCAAACTATAACAATATAAAGTCTTTAGCGCTCTAAAGCCAGAGACTTTACTCATTGGTTCGCATACCTAAGGACACTGGACTTATCTCACAGCTGCTTCCAGCACTTATCACAACTGATGTTTATCTCTGAATGAACCAGACCTCACTCATGGCTCAGAGATGCAAGTTGTTGTTTTTTTTTTCTTCTGGAGGAAAGAAGCAAGGAAATGGAAAGAAGATAATCTCATGTGTCTCTATGAGAGAATTAATCAGTTTAAATACCACACGGCTGCCAGAACAGCCAAGGCACCTCTCCGGCATATGTACTAGTGCACCCTGGCTTCATCATAATGAAATAATTTAGCTGTGTATCTTCCCATCTCTAAAATCATGACTGCCATCCAAAGCTGTCGAGCCAAAACTGTGTCTCCAATCAGTTTCGGTCCAGGGTTGAGTGGTGTTTGCATTACATCATCTACTCATTTAGAGGTGTTACATGAAACAGCTGATTATCGATTATGTTAATCAGGACAATCCTGCTTAATCTCTGGGTTGACTTTCAGGAAGCAGCCCTGGAGTTAAATATACTGAGGAGATTTCATCCTGTTTGTTCTGCTTCAGTCCCGTACACTGTTTATTATGTTGCATGTGCTTTCCTCGGGGTGGATCATTCAGAAAGAAAGTGTCTCCTTTCATTGCTGCACTGATGATATAATGCAGCGTCATTATTTCTTTAAGACTAAGTTATATTCACTATAGAAGCATATATTGATAACAACAAAATTTGGTTTATTCTCTAGCTTGTTCGTGTATTAAAGAGGAATTTCTGCAGCCAGTCAATTTCCTCCCTTCCTTTGTGGCTGAAAATAGTTCTATGTAGTTATGGATCTGACACTATGTCCAAAAAAATTTACACACTACTGTGTATTACGGATTGAACTACTTCCAATTTTTTTAAAGTCGACTAATATGCGGTGAAAATCGAGTCGCCGTAGACAAGTCGATGACGTCACGCGTAAAACACAGTGGAAAGTAATGCTTTGCATCAATGAAATCTATATTCTTGACCTGAATACATATTGTTGTGTCTTACACAAAAGAAGCTACGGAGGCTTTTCTGAGAGGTAACTGAAGCTTGAACACAGGTTATTGTCTGACACTTAGAATATGTAGCTCTCATCGGCACACTCTCAGCTGTCGCAACTCTCACATGGTGCATTAACTGACATCAGGCCAAAATAGATGCTCTACAACAACAGCAACCATGTCAACTAATAGAACACAACAGAACTGAACATACATGCGCTTATCAATATTGTGTGCTGCAGATATGTTTAGCCTATATAAAGTAGCGGGAATAAAAGCAGATGTCTTCAGATGAGTGTGTATTGCAGTAGTACATTTATATTTCAGGTCTGACTTACATATTCTGCATGTCACAGTAGAATGGGCTTCAACTTAAATGAAGTACTTCCACACGTTTCCACTGCTAGTTTGCAATGACCCACTGTGCTCCTCACAGTGTTGTTATTGTCTTGTGATCAGTGACTAGTCAACTGCTTAAAGCGTTATGGCACAGCAGTAAAGTCGAAAAGTGAACTTGTCGGTACAACCCCTACTGTGTATCCAACAAAGTATTATTGCATGTCATATTTAGCAGCTTTAAAGTAGAACTGTATCTTTTACATTTTTTTTTTGTTTCACTTTTAAAAACAGCCCTAAACTAGTAACTAAAATACCAGTAGCTGTCACGAAAAGGGCTTTATTTGTAAAGATCATAAACGGAAACATTATCTGACTCATTCTAAAAGGTCTTGTGTACACTATTGGATAGTCCAAATTGCATTTGAACACAGCGGAAAGGCTACAAACACCCACTAGCATGAGAGGAAATAACTTTATACCAGCAGATGGCAGTAGTCTGTATTCAAAATAGGAGAGACAAAAAAACAAGGACTAGCTAGGAAGCTAAAAGGCTAGAAAGAGCTTCTTCTGAATCATGCTGACCAGTTAGTCTACAGTTTATTTGTTCCAGATGTCAATTTTCTGATGAGATTAAGATGAAACATAGAGCGTTCTGTGTTTGCCCTCGCGGCTTCAGTGCTACTAGAAAAAGAAGTCTACACACATACACACACACAGCCAGCATAAAAAAAAATAAAATAAAAAAAAAAACTGTTGCAGGCCTGATAATGCTTGAGAGCGTAATAATTCGCAGTCAAACTGATCAGCGTCCGAAAAATAAATAAAAGAAAATTTGTTTCAAACAAATACAAAAAGTATATACCAAATCAAAAAAGTTAAAGTTAAAAAACACTCTTACATTTTTGCAATATTTATATTATAAAACAGTGAAAGTGAGAAATACAAAGTATGTGCCATTATAAGTACAGTCGGACAAATAAATAAACAGAGACAGTATGTTGTGCAAGTAGTGCAAAATGGTAATATGATGAGTATGAAGAAGTAACAGAGTGAGCTAATAGTAGTGCAGAATTGTTCACCTGTCACATGGAGCAGGTCCAGGAAGTCCGAAGCAGCAGACGACGACCTCTAGTGAAGATTTTATATATTAGCCCCAATACATTAGCCAGACTTTTGTGCAGAAAACGAGGACCAACGAGGTGTTAGACGGGTTAGCTATGCTGTTACCAACAGTCCATTCACTTGGCTAGCGAATGCTCGTGCTATGACACAGTAAAGCCTCAATGGCTAACAAGCTAGCTTTTACACGTGGGCAACTGTACAGAACACATTAATTAACATACTGTGTGTTAACCTATCCATTTTAACAAGCTTATTTATTTATCTACATATCAGAAAAAAACATCTATTCCTGAATATACGTTTTTTTTACCGTGGCTTCACATTCATACGTTACGTCTAAACCTGATGACACTGCTGTACTTTTTTAATCATGCACCAGTTGCAGTGATAGGGATTGTATTCATGGCAACAAATACTGACTGTATTATTTTGTTTTTTAATCATGATCGCTCAGTATTTGCATCCAGATATCATTACTATGTTTCAAGTAAATCAGCAAATCATCAAACGGTGGGTTCAACCTCAAGATCTCATACGCATTTACTTTTCATTGTTTTTGCTGCTAAGGAACTTATAACAGGTCAACTATTTTTGGATTTAGGTACCTTTCCCTAGCTATTCCTGAGGCCTGCACAAATCCTCCGCAGGACAAGCTTAATGTGGTTTCATCAGGCATGCTGCTGTAGCGCATTCAGCGCCATGCTCCTTGTGACTTGCTGATACTTCTGTACCCCGAAGCTCCCTGATCCCAGCTGTATCCTGTGACTCCTCTTCCCTTCCAGTCCTCCAGAGCAAAGCATGAGACTTCTTCATGTGTTTTTCTGTCATGCTGAAAACAAACTGATACTCAGGTCTGAGCTGTGGGACCTAGAGGAAAACATGCCCTAAAAAGTACCTCAGTCTGCTTATCTCTGTTATGATGCCAACTGAGAAAAGCACAGATTAGCCCCAGGTAATATCTTTAGTGGCCTCTCCTGTGTCTAATTAAAAGGCTACCATTCTAGTGAGTACATAGAAAGCAGTCACTGAGGTGATTTTCATTTGAAGCGTCACCCGCACCATAGGACAGTCACAACACTTTCAAGAACTCGTTTTCTTTTGATCTCATTTGAGATCAGCCTAAAAACCTACGGAGAAGACTAACACCGGTTGTAAATGTGATAAATGAGAGGAGTGATAAAGTGGGAGACACGTACCCGGATAAAAGAAACCCCTGGTAATCTGTCTCCGGGTCTGGAAGCATCCTCTTGCCAAACATGACATGAGCCAGTGGGTGTCAAGAAGGATACACTGTGCTGATTCACAGACGGTACGGCTTGGAAACCACTAAACCAGCAGCCCCCACTGATTGATGGCGCCGAAAATCCATGCAAACGGATTCATATGTTTCCCAATGCAGCAGCTGTCCCATATTAATCTAATGTAATGAACAATAAACACCCCATCATGATCGGAATTGCAATTTAAAAGTCTCAGTGATCTGCTCTGAGAGGAATTACAACCACATGTACTGCTGCCCGTAAGAGAGGGGAGAGCTACAGGAAACAATGAGTTTCCTCATAAAACTCTGTTGTTTTGGGACACATGTGTTTAACCATGGTATGGCTATAGAAGTTACTATGCCTGTTTCTTGGTGAGATCGGTGCAAGACATAGGTACTATTCTCTGTAACCAGACATCTGCATATGAATAGACAGAATCTACAGGCATGGTCTTGGTGCCAGTCACATTTTACATCATATTTGAGCAGGCTTTGGTGGGATGCAGGTAAGCTGCCTGTATGGAGAGCAAAAGAGATGGCCTTAACCTGTTGGCATGCAAGATAACATGTTATGTTTGTCAAGAGAATGCCTTAAAGCTGTTGGAGTTGTTTTAACAAGTTCCAAGTTGTCTAACTTTAAACAAAGACTGTCAAGTCATGCATCCTAAAGTCAAAATTGTCATTAAAGTTTAGTTACAATCTAAAACCTGTAAAATAACTTCCTGAAAACCGAGCTGTGCGTTGAATTGGCATGCTAACACTGAGAGGAATTTAAAGTTAGATGTGCTTAACGTGATCGCTTCAACTTTGTCCTTCTGTGCAGATGAGCAGCTGATGTTAGCATCGAGCTAAGAATCACTGTGTCTCACAGAGCTGATAGCATGGCTTGCGAAACAGAAAATATATAGTGATGCATGCTGTATTAAAATACCAGCTGCGTTCATAATTCAAATCCGCCGACAGCCACAGCGATAGCTCACTGAAGCCCATCACTCCTCACCAGCACATTTCGCATCAGGCTATCAGGCTGAAAAAGGAATTTTCTGTTACTCTTCACCAGAGACAATAAGGCGTTTCTTTGCAACAATCCAACCCAAGGCCGAGCAGCTCCGAGAGATATTAAAGCAGAGTGACAGATCTAATTATCACCTCCCCACTTCTTCTGCTCCAGCTCTGATGAAAAGTACTACATTACAGCAGACATCCTATGCCCTCAAACTAAGTTTCACCTTTGCTAATAACTATGTGTGTAGTTATCTTGGATACCTGCTGAGGGCATGTCTCAGAATACACAGAAAAAAAAGATTTGCAGTAAGGCTGAATTTATGAGAGGAGTAGACCATCATTATTCCAATGCTTGCTGCAGCGACTGTGCAAACGCCTCGTACCCGCCATCTCTCACCTTTCCCCTCTCTCTTGTTCCAGGCTTCTCATTTGCTCTGACTTAATGATCCAAAGTCACTTCTCAAATGTAGACAGTGTACAGCACCAGTGTTCGCCAGGCTCATGAAGGGGCTCCCAAAGTTTTACTGAATAGGAGTTTTTGTTTGCGCTCACGTGCCAAGCGATACTCTGTGACAATAGTAACTGCAGGAGACCCACTCTGCTGACCTCTCGGCTCGGCCAGCCTGCTGCCAGATTCCCTTTCACTCATACAAATTACTCTGAAAGAGGCTGCTGGCCTCATTCTGCTGGCAGGATGTTACGTTTCCCCTGTGGATTGGTGGACTCGGTGCACACCTCACCTGCTGTCTGTTGTCCCTCTTTGTGTTCATGAACACTGTGCTTCATTGGACTAATGGCCCTGTAAGGAGTACATAATTCTTTTCGAGCATTGGTTGTCGAGGTAACCTTGGTCAGGTCTGATCTCCAGCTGCTGTGAGACACTAAAGCATGCAGGGAGATGTGGTTATGGGGGTCAGTTAATCATCAGCCACGATGTCACATCTGCAGCCGCATGATGCTCTGACGGCTGCGCTCTGTCAGGTTTGAACCCATGAACACTTTCCTCAGAGAGAAAATATGGCACCGAATTTAAATGTATTTCATCTTCAGCCTGCCATGTACTGTGTAGAATGAAGATGAGGGTCTGTGGGTGAGGCAACATCAGTGACGTGACTGTGTATATACTGATTATAACTGTAGAAAGAGTTTCACTTCACCTTGAGTGTCCTCTTCATTTCCTTCCATTGTTATCCTCTTACCTTTAACATAATAGACGCAGTGCAACGGAGATCAGGGGTTCCTTCAGTTCACACATACAATGTTGACACAGCATGGTAATTCAATTAACATTTATACACGTATTCATTTAATTCTTTCTTTTGCAGTACTTTGTTACAGTCAGTGGTGATTGAGAAAACCGAGGGAACTGGCCATCCCGCCTGTAAAACCTTTATCAGTATGGTTTAGTATATTCTTTGTTAGATTAAATCTACTTTCATTTGAGTTTAAAATCATCACTTGCTGTCAGTACTCATTTCCATTTGGTTGTCTCTTGCCCGGTGCGAAAGAGTTAAGCATGGATGATCAGCTGCTTTAAAATTGTCCCCCTGTAAATAGACTCTTCCTGGTAATCACCTGGAGCAGAGAGGATGTAAGAGGCCGTTAGTTGCCTCAGTCAGTTGCTGGTGCTGGTTGGTGCATTTTTGGTTTGTTATCGTATTTTATGGTGTCTCACTGGAGTTAATAAAAGACCAAGCTTTTCCATGGAATTTACCTCAGTCTCATGACTCTTTCTATAAAAGCCTGAAGCCTCTGGCGGTCAAACTGATACTGACTTCACTGACAAACGTTTTTTGATAGAACAAATGAATTCATGGCTCCTTTCATTCGTTACGCTGCCGCTCATGTGCAGATAAAATTATCAGTTTGGATCTACATGTTGCACAGGTTGATGACAGGTGATAGCTGAATGGTCACTGAGAAATTAGAAGCAACAAAAGCCCCTGTTACCACTCTGAATGAGCTGAACTGTGAATTTGTGCTTGTAAAATGCACAGATGTAGGCAGTGCCCGTTGAAGATCAAGGCGCCGCACTTCTTCTTCTAAATATTCTGATTTAGTTCTTATCAGCAGCTGGTGTCGGTGCCTTACAAATCCAATACAGGATTTTATCATGGCTGCAAATCACCCAGATTGTTCTCATTTTTCAATCTGCAGATTCTGTCCTCACTGCATGGGTTCAGGGAGACCTTCACTAATGAGCTTCCATTCTGTTTTTTTTTTTCTCGACCACTGGAGCAGCCAGTTAGCTAATTATCAGGCCATTCCTAGCCTTGAAGTCAACCCGACTTACTCCGCCAACAACATGGCTCTGGTTGGTTATAGGACTATCCAATAGTGTACACAGGTTGTTGTTTTTATCTCTGCATCGGTTGAGGCACTCCCCTTACTTAAATCTAAATAACTAAGATGTGCTCTGTGTTTTCCAAGGAGAAAGAACTAGTCAGCAACATGTCTGATTTCAATTAGAGAGTAACTGATCCTTTTACTGCTTTGAAAGAGAGACGGGCAAGGTTTCAACATTGGTGAGTAATGTCATTTAAATAGTGTCTGCGGTTGCACTTCTGGTGTATTAAGTGCAATAGTTGAATTGTAAATGCTTAAATCCATTGCACATTATCAGTCCCAATGTTGCCCGAGTTTAACATAAATAAAACAATTGCTCAGCGCAGTTTGACAATGTCTAGTTAGCAGGCTTGCAATTTGGCAGGACCTGCGAGTGTACAACTGACCGACTGATTCCTGACCTGTCAGCTCTCCTGTTAAGGTTTGGTACCGTTTATTTCAAGGAAACGTAGGCTACTACATCATTACAATCCCTCCACAGCAAACTCAAAAGTCAAGCGATTCAGGAGAATACAATCATGGTCTGGACAAAACTCTTCACATATTTAAAACACATATGCTGATTCCATCACTACCCGTCCAAATATATACAGCCTTTATTGTTGGCCACTATCCAGGGCTCAGTCACAGAACTGCTAATAATTCTTTTGGCATTATTCAAAGACGTCCCCCGGAGCCTGAGAATGTGGATGGAATTAACGCTGCACATAAAACATGCAACCTGTCAGACAGGCAGTATATCTGCTGAGGTTGTCTGCATGCATAGTCTCTTCTGATACCAGCTGAGCAGTGAGCCGTGAGGCGCGCCACATTATCTGAGCAAGTTACGTAATGCAATTTTATGTACAGAGATGCACCTCAATGGTGTCGCAGAGAGGACTACAGGCCAAAGAAGGCTCTCTTTTTTAAAGGTTAAGGCTATCAAAGGGGAGCGGAGGATGCATTATTAAAACAGGAAGCGAAAGGTACCGTACAAAGGAAGGATGTCCAAGTGATGCATTCATGTACAGGACCAATGTTCGTCAGGCGAGGAAGTGCACTTTTCTTCAGGCCTTTCCTCTGCTGTGTATCTGCAAGGTTACACTCCAGTCAAATGTTTCTTCCTGGAACTTGTCTGGCCAGCTTCCAGTCAGCGCCTCTCTAACAGTCGCGTCCATCGCGTGACAACGAGCTGTTCCTACCCTAGTGCAATGGTGTCATCCCTGGGGAGTCTTTTAAGACTCAGCTGATTTGTTGGTGTGACTTTTATTACAGGCAAGGCAGGATCTCTTTTCTAATTTATCAAAATGAAATAGGTGCCACTGATCTGAGCTATCAGTGCTGACAAATGCGGTCAGGAAGGCTGATGAAGTGTGCGGAAGTTTGCGGCCTTAAAAGTCTTCCTCTGACTAAAGTCTTCTTTCCGATCCTGACTCCAGATTTTTCACAATAGTCTGCAAAGGTGATACGCGAAACCAAATGCGGTTAGCC
This sequence comes from Chelon labrosus, assembly GCF_963514085.1. Taxonomy (NCBI): domain Eukaryota; kingdom Metazoa; phylum Chordata; class Actinopteri; order Mugiliformes; family Mugilidae; genus Chelon; species Chelon labrosus. The sequence continues at coordinate 21,538,680 of NC_140338.1, read as the reverse complement.
CCTCATTGTGCCTCGAGTATTCTCCGGCAACTGTCTTCACCTCAAATGTGCACGCCATGTGTTGGTCTGCAGTGTCTCATTTGGAAAACTCAATCTTGAGGTTGTGGTCCTGATTTCATTTGGATCAACATCCCAGGCAGGATGGGGTATTTGTTATGGTTACATGGTGGTAATCATTGAACATGATGTGACATGTAAATATTATAATCTGCAGGATTTAGTGGTTAATCCATTAAACATAAAGCCCATTGTATAGCAGCTTTACACTCAATGCATCTTCCTGACATGTTTCTTCTTTTTCTTCTTAGTAACTGCAATAAAACAACTGCAGTGGATACCTGATGATTAAACTATTACTGTTATTTAACTGCTGATATACCTGAATACATAACTTTTACTCGTAATGAAATGTACTATATTGAGGTAATGCGACTTCTACTTAAGGCATTCATTCATTATACATTACTGCTTATCCTCACTGGGGGTCACGGGGTGCTGGAGCGTATCCCAGCACTCACTAGGAAACATTGGGCACACCCAGGACAGGTCACCAGTCTATCACAGGTTTAACCTAACATGTATGTCTTTGGGCTGTGGGAAGAAACCAGATCACCTGGACAGGACCCCCGGAGAACATCCAAACCCCGCAAAGAAAGGCCCCAGCCAGCCACTCAGAGCATTACTTCAACACTTATTCCGCTGGTTAACGTAGCACAAACACTGTAAACAGAAGAACAGCAAGGCTTTGATCAACTTTAGAGAAGAAAATTTCCCGGCACCAGCAGCTACTTCCAGTAACCTCCCAAAACTGCTGTCATTTTTTCACACTCAATTTTTAAACACCAAAATAGCATAGCCTGATCTGTGTTTGTAACACAGTGTCAGGCCAAAATGAACCACACTGGGGTGTATCAACATTTTGGAGAACTGGGAGAGTAAATAACAGTCTTACAATGAGTCTGTGAATAAACTTTTTGTCGGCTCTTCCAAATATAATGCAACCAAAATGGAAAAAAAAAAAGCTACATCCATTTTAAAGGGGACATCGGATGCAATTCACTCATTTGGATGCTGATTTAGTACGGTGTGTGTCATGTCTGCCAGTACAGAATGTTCTAAAAGTGAAAATGTGCCGTGTCAAAGTTGAGCCATTTGTTCTGAACATAAGACATATCCCTACACGGCTTCCGGGGTCTCCCGTTGTTCTGGGTTCAACTCCGGTACAAATAGATGGACTGATGTGGCTTCAGAGCGCCACGCTGTCGTAGTATATCGATGCGCTGAACGATTGCCAAGGCAACACTACCAGAGGGCCGGGGTAACGGGAGCTCATTCTCGGGAGGGAGGGGGATCGCACCGAAATGGCTCGCTGTCACCTTTAAGGCCCGCCGCGTCTTTGTCGGAGCTGTTTGGTGTGGCTTCCAGGCAATGAATGTGCAGCCACATTGTACAAATCCCTGCTCCACCACCACCACCAGGCGCCTCCAGGATGGAACCTGTTAATGCTAACGGACAAATGCAAGACACCACTGGGGCTTCTTGGCTTCCAAACGTTGATTGTTCCATCACTTCATACGTCTTGTTTACGCCACCCCGTCCTTATCTGAGCGCCTGCAGCTTCAGGCTGGGAGTAAACGCCGGTGTCTGAGGCAGAGGGCCGCGAGGTCGCCACGGATACGTGATGACAGCTCCAGTCGAGGCCTGACTCTTGAGGGGTCACCCAGCCTGTCTGCCAGGGGCCGTAGGCACATAAGGAAGCATGGAAGGTGAAAGACTGAGTGCTGAGAGTGAAGAATGCGGCCGCTTGCTGTGTGAGTTTCTATTTTTAAATAGTCAAGCTTCCTGCCGACATTTTTTCATTTCATTGGTTTACTTATAAATTATATAAACAGGTCAACACATTCCATGGTACATATCTGAATGTTTGATTTTTCGCCGTCTGTCCGCCTCGTGGCCCAGAAATAGCTGCTATGTGCGGCAGTGACAGCGTTAACAGTCTCCACCTTCTATGCAAATACAAGTGTGTGTGAGTGAGTGGGTGAGGGAGGGAGGGAGGCGGAGAGAGCGCTCGGTGAATGAGCGGCTGTGGGGGGGGAGAGGAGGAGGAGGAGGAGGAGGAGGTTGCCTTCACGGATGTGTGTCCCCTGCGCTCACAAGAAGGAGGTGTGCGCGCTCCGCTCCAGTGTTTGCATCCATTCGGAGGAGAGTGGGGATAGGCTACCTTTGGATGCGATCATGTCACGAGCGCTGGGCTGTGCCGCGAGAGCATCCGAGTGAACCCACACCGGCGATAAGCGGACACTGGAGGAGTAAAAGAAATGGGGGGCCAGATAACGCGAAATGCCTTTTACGGTAAGGAACACTCGAGATGCATCGCCGCCGTGTGCGGTTCGCTTTCATTCATGCGTCGTCCCGTTTTACAGCTACAGCCTACTCGGTGCTCACAGTTACGTCACTCCGGTGATCAGAGCGGAGGTCTCGAGACGCTCCGCGGCCCCCTTTGATTAACAGGAAACAGGGTGTCACCACCGCCTCACCTGCCCGCGCGCTAACGGGCACCTATGTCCCACAAAGTGAGGCGTTAAAGCGGTGCCTCCTCAGGATGTGAAAGTTGTGGGGTTTCCCCTCTGCTCTGAGCGCTGCCATGGTTTCCCCTCATTAATAAACGGAGCGTGTGCAGCTGTGGGAATCCATACATTGATCTGCATTGTCCGGGATGTTCACACTGAGGTCGAAGCGCCTGGATAGCTTTGGTGGCTTTTTGGTTATTACTAATGTGCAGAATCCACTAGCTGAGGGCTGTTCCGTTGGTCATTGACGGTGGAACTTGACACTGTGGCTTCTGTAGAGGTTTATTTGCAAAAAAATGTAGGTCAGGTTCAGGCCTTGTGTGGCAACAAACGGCAAACCTTTCACAATGAACAACAATAAAGTGCAACAACGCTATGGCAACACAGTAAGACAGCAGGAGAAACTCAGGAACTGAAAAGTGCCAATCCAATGTTGACAAATTCACCCCCCTTTCTCCACAGCATTATTGTGAAATCTACAGCTATATATACTGTATGTGTGAACCCGTGGGAGTTAAGCCGAGTCTCTGCTCCTGCAGCCACCTGATCGTTCTAATTAAAGCCCCGAGATTAATCCAATTACCTAAAGAGGGACAGACTAAGACAGCAGGAAGAGCTCCTTGTCTCTGGGATCAAGGTCAAACACCTCATGCAATTAGTGTTTGCCAGGTGCACCTTTAATACACAGTGTTACGTGGCGTATTGCCTGCTGCCTCAGAATAGACATACTTTGTCAGTCATACAGTTACACCAATCAGGCATAACATTATGACCACCTTCCTAATATTGTGTAGGTCTCCCTTGCGCCTCCAAAATAGTTCTGACCAGAGAATAGACATGGGCCTTCTGAGGGTGTCCTGTGGTGTCTGCAACAGAATGTTGTTAGTTGGGGCCTTCAGGTCCTGTGGGTTTAGGGAAGGGGCCTCTGTGGATCAGGCTTGTTCCAGTGCATCCCAGAGATACTTGATTGGGATCAGTTTGGGATCTAGTGAATTTGGAGGCCAGGTCAACACCTTGTGCTGTTTTTCATGTTTTTTTTAGTTGTTCCTAAACCGTTTTTGTGTGTGTGCCTGTGTCAGGCTGCATCCTGCTGGGGATGGCTGCTGCCATCAAGGAGTGTCATTGCTATGGGGTGGGTGTGTCTGGTCTGGTCTAGGTTGGTAATACATGTCTAAGTAACATTCACACGAACACCAGGTCCAAAAGTTTCCCAGCAGAACACTGTATTGTCACAAGATGGTCAATGTTATTCACATCACCTGCCAGTGGTTTTAATATTGTGGCTGACTGGTGTACCATTACATCGTGATATGATGGAAAATACTTATATTTCCAAAAAGCAAAGTTGAAACAAGGTCAACTGGGGATGTTGGGTTTTGTTGAAGATGTTTCATCCGAGTATCTTCTTCAGTTCTAAAATACTGAGGCGTTGGTGTTTTATTAGGAACATCTGTTGGTGGTGCCCACCTGAAACTCACACGAGACTGGAGCCTGGGCATTAATGGGTCGTTAAGAGTGCCATCCACTGGGGAAGGAACACAGGATCAAATTAGAATCCTCCAAGTGCAGTTTTAGTGACTGGTCATTACAGACCATGGACATGTGTGCTTCAGGAGGGAACCACTTACAGATGTTCCAAATAGAACCACAACCATCCATCTGTCATGTACAGAAGGAGACTTGGATGAAAGGAAACGACCTGGATGGCTGACAAACCTTCACAGACTCCAATATAGACTCTATTATTCTTTACCAGTACCACCATTCAATCATGCATCCATTCCATATAATCATTGTCTTTAATGGTAAGACTTTTGGTTTTTTAGAAAATGTACCAGTTTGCCACAAACAGTCACAATTCCCTGGTTTTATTCTTTCAAAAGAAAGACCTGAATTAAAGGTCCATATCATATAACATTGTGTTTTTGGGAACACAGTGACAGTTAGATGTTTCTGACACTAATATAATGAATAATGAATGTTCAAGTACATTCATGTGTCATTGTCAGTGACTGGACAAGAGAAAGCCTTGAGTGTCTCAAACCTCTTGAAATGTTTTACTGGCAAAAACTTTTGACAAAAACAGGACGGACTGACAGAAAATAAGGCTGGCTGCGACACTCTAAAGTTAGGATTTAAGTATTTTAATCTTTTCATTTGTTCATAAGATCCTTCTCTGTGAACGTGTATGTCAGCAACATAACTGATCCTTGCATATTCTATCCGTCCAAGCAGAGTTCAGCAGAACCTTTTCATGGCAGACTCTTAAATAAAATAAAAACCATGTGTGTGTGAATTCATTTGAAGTCTAGTGGATTGACCAGTGTTGTTGGTTAACATTAGTATTAACTGCACCTCTTAAAATGAAGACTTTGTTCATTTTTTTCCTACAGTATTCTGTCAAGCAGCGATGCAGCCATGACTGGAACTGTCAGCGTAGTTTGGATTTAATTCACCAGTATACAATAGTACATCAACTGGGAGCTGGTTATTATTGTATAAAATATGAGCACACCAACTGTTTGGAATAAAATCAGTGATTCAAAGAGTGGTTAGAAAGTTTTTTTTTGTTTGAGTAACAGAATACAAAAATAACTATTCATATTTCTCAAAGTAATATGTATGTTCAACCTGAAACTGATTAAAAATTATGCAATGAACAAATTCATTTATTTATCATTCACTAGTTAAATGTCTTTCCTCTGAGCGAAGTGTTTCATGTTTTGGTTATTTATTAAACTGAAATCTAGTCCTCTACTGTCTGAATTGTATCAGACTGTGTGTCCCAGAAAGCATTTTAGGTTGTATTGACTCGTTGGGAAGCCCCAAGCAATTTCTGAACCTAAAAATGGAACTGTAGAATGTTTCACATCTCCGGATATTTCAGGCTATCATAAACTAAACAACTGCAGGCCTCTGCTAACAAAGTTCATTTAATAGCTTTAGCATGTAGCCTTAGAAAAAACAGCGTAATTGGCTGCTAAGTCGGAAAAGTCTGCAGAGCTGTGATTTCCTGCTTTGTTTGTTTGTTTGATTTTGTTTTAATTATTATTACTGGACATTTACCCGTGGTTATTTCCTGTAGTATTTACCAATAGCTCCTTCCTGTTGTGTTTCTGTTTTTTCCTGTTTCTCCAACACTGACGTTGTCCATCCTCGTTCCTTAGTAGTTGGCTTGCATCTGTAACGGTGCAAACGGCTGCTGACTACAACACAAGCAGAGATGGCGAGTACACGGTAACTCACAGCAACTGGCTGTTTGTTAGCGAGGTACACAGTGATCCATCAGAGACAAGTTATGGCAGAATATTACTGGGAGGCTGACTATTATTTTCTGAAACGTATTGATCAGGTTGTCGATTAACTGTGCAGCCTTGTTGCAGAGCGATAAAGATGCTGACCTCAGAATAGAATAGAGGCGTCTGTGTGATGATTGCTACTAAATTACAGTCTGTTAGTCCCAGTAGGAAGAGGGTTAAACTATATTTAATATCAAAGTACAACTGTTGCTATGACAACGGAGAGCCATTGATAGAAAGCATTTGATTTCTTCAACTGCATCTCTCTGGGACGGAGAAGCTAATTTTAAAGAACCGGATAATCCTATCTGAAGTCTTATAGTGATTATGCTTTTTGGGGGTAAAGGCAACTGGCAATGGATTTTCCTAAACTTAAATCCATTAAAACTGTCACTGTTCCTAATATGCTCGCATGAGAACAGAGAGACTGGCAGGGGAACGCATTATGCGTTCTAAAATTGCACCTCTGCAGGCGGCTGTTCTCAGGTGTGAAGCACCAGAGCACATCCAAACAGTGTTTGCAGAGCTGCTTGCATAATTGTGTCTGCTGAGTGTGTGGGAGCTCCACTTCTGTGCTCCCGATTGACTCAAAGTGGGCCAGTGTCTGCGGATGATTCGATGGAGCGTCTGGCTCCATTCGAAGTCAATTTGATTCAGTATCCAAATTCAAAGACAGTACTGAGCGCGAGAGATGCCACATAACAAAGTATAGATTCTTAACTTAATTGAAACAGACCTTGTCTCGGTTATTTAATGGAATCTGTCTCAAGTTACTGAATGCCCAATAAAGTCAGTGCAGAGGTCATGCACTGTGCTTCTACTTCCTTTTTTCTACTTCCTCTGCATTTTCTTTCTCTTTGTGTGTCTGTGAAGAGAGCTAGAACACAGTATGAATCAGGCCTGGAATGTTGCTATGCACTGAAGGAAACATATGTCTCAGGGTCAAGTGGCATTGTTAGAAGCATGCGTCAGTGTCTTCCATGTAATTGTCACTTCTTCAAACTTAAGGCAGCGTGTCCTGGGGCAACCGTCTGTCACTTACACTGACACACAGGGCGTAGATCTGCTCACATGTAGACGTGTGCGGCACTAACCTTCCTGTTTGTCCAGCTAGCATGCAAAATCCCGTGTGTGTGTCTTTGTGAGTGTGTGTGCATCCGTGACCGGTCACCTTCAAAACAGCGCCCACATAATGACTTCCAGTCAGAGCTGAAAAGCATCTTGCCTGCTCTCAGTCTATACACACTGCATATCGTTACGCCTCCCCGCCAGCCTGCTGTCGTCCGCTGCCAGAGAAGCATCTTTGCGCTACATTGTGCTCCACTGTATGTAGTCTAGTGATGTGATTATTTATTGATCGCTGTTGTGTAATCCTGCTCGTGACAGCGGGAAGACTAGTGGGCCATAGTGGATGACGTCAGCCCGAATTCATCATATCCACTGTCTCACCTTTCACTGCCAGGTCATCTCACTGTGAATTATTGATTGGCCACACAAAGTGTCTCTACAGTGGGTTCAGACCTGAGCTGGTTTCAGTTCAGGTTTATTTATAAAGCACCAATAACCAAAACTGTCCCACAAAGCCCATAGCCTGAAACTAGGTTAAACGTCAACAAATGAAAACATGTATCTGTACGTTATGTGCTGAGTTGCACTTGAACCTGATTCTCTTCAGGTCAGATAATGGAGCATTACAGATTAAATAATGCATTCATTATTAATTTATTAATTTCAAGGAAGACGACAGGAGCTGGCTGCAGATTCTCTAGCTGTGAGCAACTTTTTTCTCATATATGCACGTAATAGCAAACTGAGAACGCTCATCATTAAGACACGATTGTGCGCGATGACATTTTTGCGGGTTAAAATGAACCGATAATGAAACTAAGCTTTACCCAATTAAACAGTAACAGAGTTAGCCTGGTAGCAGCTGCTTTTATTTTATATTAGTCAACAAGAGAATCAGGTTCCAGTGCGATTCAGCACTTCCTGCTTGTAAAGTATAGATTTCTTTCAGCTTTGAAGTGTTCCAGGTTTTCTTTTGGTTGAAAGTCTGCAGGAAGTGTCAAGTTTAATCAAACAAATGAAAATACTCAATGACAGTAGTTCAGTTAAAAAGAGAAACAGAGAGTGGTTGTTGTGTTGATGGAATGTGTCCAACTTTTAGTTTCTGTTGTCAAAATCACTCTCAGATAATTCTGACTCCATTCCGGTCAAATGATGGTTAACTACCGAGCTACATCCTTGAAAACAAGGACAGAGGACTGGATGGAAATTGCTGCAGCAGCTCGAATATACTGTTAAAGAATCTGTAACTCACACCCAAACAATGTTGATTCAGTCAGATTATGACACTATTGCAGAGTAAAAGTAAATAAAACCGCCACTGATTTGCCTATGGAGGTTATTTAGAGTAAGTTTAAATGGCAGGACCTCCTGATGCAGCTCCGGCCGGTCGCATCATCGAAACCTGAGTCATTTATCAGAGCACCAGCACTGACAAATAGATCCGTCACAATGTTGCCTAGCATCAGACCCTGTGGTTGCCGCCAGCGTAATGAGTGATGAGTCTGCATGAGCTCACGGTACCTGTCCACGGGTAGAACAGCAGCTACAGTTACTATCAGCACCTATTGGGTTTCTCGTGTTCTGCCTGTTACTGCAGCATCGGCCACACGTGTGAAGAAGAAGAGGAAACGTAATACCCCGTGCGCTACGCCACACATAAGCCGCGAGCTCGTGCGCACACCGTAACGTGTCCTCTTCCCTGAGCTGTTTTTAAGCCTAAAACGATAATGCACATGATTAATTGTCGCTATTAAGTGTGATTCATTTCACAGTTGGTGTTACATCAGGCTGAAATACCATTTTGTCATGAGTCAGTGGGATTGAATGCATCATCCAGACACTGCAATGTAAACATCATTAAGAAGTTGTTTGTCATCGCCCTCCGGGCTTGTTGGCGGCGTTGTAAATGACACTGTCAACTGATCTACACAGAAAAAATCTAATAAAAAAAACAGCGAGTGGCAACATTTTACACAAGTAACGCTATGGAAAGGAGGAAATTAATGATTTTATCTTCCCTCCTAAGATGGTAATGTTTTCTATTATTCAAAGGGAAGTAAATTATCATTAAAGCTAAAAAGTCTGCATTATGCTTTCACAGCGAATCATTCCAAAATACAGCAGTACATCAACTTTAATGGCTAAATAAATACTCGTGAGAAGTTTCACTGGAATGTAAACACATACGAATTTGTTATTTGACATTGCACCACCACACTAAATTGCCTGCTTAAATATCCAAGATAGATTGCTGTCATGAATACACACAGGGCATGCTTGTGTGTGTGTGTTGTGTTTAAAGTCTCCTAGGATGAGCCGGGCTTTACATAGCAACAAGTGCAGGGAGTGGGTGGGTATGTGGGCTACCTGTGCTTCATAAGCTCTGAGAGGCTGTTATGACTGCTACGGACTCATCTTGTTTCCACGGTGCTAAAGTTAGGCATTGTGGTGGAGATCTGGGTCAATGGTATCAGAAAATATCAGTTAAGGCTTGTTTTACTGTACCTTGGAAACACAGTGTGTGTCTGCTGCTCAGAACAATAGCTAGTTTAGACCACAACACAAAGTGATTCTTCGCACTCGGGATATAATAAATCATGTGCATGAATCAGTATAGTCCCAATGTTGCCTGCCGGTTTCCATATAGTTTAATACAGTATAATAATTGGCTACAATATGAGAACATTACATTTGGAGGGTAACTTTAACCGTTGCGCCGTAGAACCAGGAAGTGATTTGCCTACCAAACAGTGCTCAGCAAATATTTGAACAGTTTTCTCCCGTCCCTTAAAATCCTATTTGCATGGTAAACCAATTAGCTGACGCTTGGAGAGTAACGCTACACACGGATGCACATACACACACAGGTAACCTCTTACTCACCATCATCAACCACATGAAATGGTGCCAGATTAGCTCGCTGCTGCACAGAGATGTTCCCCGCGGTGTGACAGGTATTAGCTGCACGCTAAGTCTGCGTATTATGATGAGAGATTGGAGCTGTCTTGTGCGTGTTGTTGTTATTCGCGGGATAAAGACCTCTTACACTGCGGGCCTGAGGAATAAAAGCTTTTCACCCTGTTTGTTCATAATAAAACATCCTTGACCTTTTGGCAAAATCACTCTAGAGAGCCTGTTAAAACTGCCTTTTCCCAGATAACACAGCATAAAGCTGTGTGCCCAAACACAGGTTTATAAGAGGCAGCTGTCAGACTGACGTTGCGCTCAAGCCATTAACATCAAGGGGTCACATCTCGGCCTCCGAACACATGAGACTTCTCCAGGATTTGTGTTTCTGAGGTAATTGGAGGACTGAGACTAGCACTTAGTTGTTGGGCTTGAGGCATCTTTGGTCTGTCTGTTTTTGCACAAGCCTGTACATACGGTAATATTAAAGCTATACTCATTCGTTGCTGTCATATGCACCTAGGCCCTGTTCAGACAGACTATAGCCTTGAGGCAAAATATTTGTGAGAAGATAAAATACAAACCAAGGTATCCGGTTCATCGGTGCATATAAAGTAAGGATCTCAATGTACCTGCATGGTAGCCTTTAGTCTTTAAATAACCTCGTTAGTGTTCATTTGGAGTCACACACTGTGCATGTCTGTCCACTTGGTTGTTAGCTCTGCTTACGTGTCCATCAGCTCCGGAGGGAAACATCTGACTCTTCAGCTGCTAAGTGCCAACTTTGCTGAGCGTCCCTGTTGTTTGGTGCTGGGCAGGTAGTGGTTTTATCGGAGCCTTTCTGCTAAAAGCACCTCCCTGCTGTGGCTGGAAATGAGGTGAGAGTGAATCTGAACAGAAAAGTCCAGGGTTATACTTGTGTCAGTGCAACACACTGTGTCAAAAAGTTGCATCCCAAGAGATGCAACTTACAACCACAACAGGCGAATTGAGAAAACAACTTGGTTCACTATTTCCCTAGCAATATCAGTACAAGCACAATGTGAATCAGACAAAAGGTCAGATCAGCCGTGGAAACTGCAATCTGCTTCTCCCGCATGTTCCCTTGGATATCAAGAAGAGTGAAAAGCATCTCAAAGCAGTTGAAGACACTTCAAAGCTCACTATGTTGACCCAATACCTGCAGAGCTCATTAAGGCTTTGTTGTTGTTGAGAATAGAAGGGAAAATAAAAAAAGAAACGATTTTTTTAATAGATGACAGATGCAAGCCGAAATGCAAAAAGCAACGATCTGAGACTATAAATATCATTCTGTTGTGTCTGGATAAACAAAAGGCATCTGTTGTCTCCTAGCTGATGGCCGCTGAGTGAAAGAGTGAGCTGATCAAGACCTTTAGATACAAGGGGTTGCTAAGGAACATGAATTCACACGTAGCCTGTTTCCCTCCGCAGCAGCTGCGCCTCTTTAGAGCCCACTAATGCATTCAGCTCAATCTGCCTTGGACCACGTGCTCCACATTCAACAACTGCTCTTCTGTGGCGCTGTCTAAGACAAAAGGCCCCAACGAAGCCCTTAATGTTGGGGCCAGATTGAATTGTAGACACGCTTACAAGGCGTAAAACTGCGAGGGTCATTACTAGATAAACCCGGACCGACACGAAGAAAGAGGGAACACAAAGTGTGCTGTTAGCTGCAGGTTCTTATCAGGACTCTGCAGGACATCTGCTGCTGCCGTGTTAGCTCTCATCTGTTCAGAGTCTCTTAAAATCAAGCAGTCCTCTGTGATTGTGACAGTGGGTCTACAGAGATCTCACGGTGCAATTAACTGAAGATAAACCATCATTTTACAGTGACATTTTCAATTACAGGCAAGTAGACACCTGCCACAGGGCAGAAGTGAAGTGTTATCACTTCCTTAAATACTGTAATAGAGGCAGAAATATGTCTAGCATTTAATCTTCTTGATTGATGGCCTACATTTTCTTTTTCCCATAGATATGCAGCCAAATATTTGGTGTTGAAATGTTTCTTGCATCGCTGACTTGAGTTTTATGGGGGGGGGGGGTCAACTGACTGAGACATACAGGGTAAACATTAGGTTTTATTGGCGTATATGCTGATGTATCAATCTCAGACTTGAAGAGATGGAATTTCTTTCTTGCCAGTAAATCATACAAGGAGAAATCAATCTCTGAGAAGAGACACACCAATTTCTGCGCTGACAGAAGCCTGAATAGTCTGTAATGCACAGCGTTGAGACATGTAGTGCTTTAATTAAGGACTAGATTCCTAAACTTGCGTGTGTCAGAGTCTGTAAAAAGTAAAATCATGCCACATATAAATGGTCAGGTGAAAGCTAAAAGCCAAATCTCTAAGTAATGTAAAAGGAGACCTGACAAAATGAGGTAAAGTGGATCTATCAGAAAGATATTACAGTTATATACCACAAAACACTGGAATGTTCAAACACAAATACAGAAACTTATGGAAATCATATAACATCCTATAATTGTAACATATTGAGTGTCAGATAGTGTATTTCTTAGACCAAAAACTTCCACTCAGTTCAGCTACAGAATACTAATTTAATCATTTTAATCTGACACTCAGCCCCTCTGGAGAATCAGTGAAAATTGCTGCAGTACATGTTGTTTCTCGTAGCTGCTGAATATCTGCGCTCATTCCCCTCTCAGCCGGACTCCATTCAGACACCTCTAGTGCTCATGCATTTAATTATAAAGTCAGTCAAGCCTCCCTCTGCAGGCCACTGAGAGTCTGGGTTTCGGGATGAATCAGTGATTTAGCCTTAACTGGAACTAGAGATGGAATTATCTGGTTGTTGGTTTTTATTGGCCTTAGGCGAGCATTTCCAGTTAAAGGTTAAAGTATTGTCCAAATTAGCGTGTTTCCTCCCTCTAATGTTGTATAAAACCACAGGTAAAACTCTGGAAATGACGTAAACCGTGTGTATTTCAGGACCGGCACCTAAGCTGACTAATTATAGAGTGTTAATACTTTAACTACTAGCTGATTCATGTTCTTCCAACGTCCTAGCTAACAAGTTGACTGACGGCGATGTCTTGACTCCTGGCGCTGTTGTCATTCCTAACTACTTTAAAGACTCATGCACAAGACATGTAACAGGGGTTGAGTGCCCCCACCTAAGGGAGGTCTCCCAATGTAAATAAAAAGTTAGCACATTGCCACTGCTGTAGTTTAAAGTTTGTCATTGTGGGCCCTTACTGGCCTGGGGCCCCAAGCAGCTGCTTGCCCTGCTGATTGACAAGCTGCGCCTCAGCTGGTAGCTGGTATTTATTGGGCTAAATGAATAATGTCGTGTATGTGCGTAGATATGGAAAATATTGTAGTATGTAATATTTTGAAAATTTGTGTTGCCGCAGCCATCTCGCCAGCTATATGGTTCATAGTCAACATGGACCATTGTCTTACACCTACTGGATTTCAGAATCAGTGTTTGTCTGGCAACAGTTCACTTTGTGAATAAAGAGAATGAAGAGCATCATTTCCATCTGTAACTTGTGTTGCAGTCTTGTACTGCATGGAGATTTGTTTTTTCTCCCTGCAGGTCTGAGTGTGATAATCACTGATTAGCTTCTAACTCTGGAGTCCACAAATAATCAACAAAGACCTAATTATACTCAGAAACTCTAGACTATGCAATCATACGCAGTGTTATTTTCTGTGAACTAAAAACCTTGGATACTAACTACAAAGACTGAACTGAACCCCCTTCTCCTCATTTGTGTCTTCTGATCTCCTTTTGTCTCCCTTTGCCCTAGACTCTCTCGGTGGCCCGTTCCCGTCCACATCACACCGATGTCACCACAAACCCAAAAGATGCCTGCCTATCCAGTGTGGCAGCGTCGGTGGGCCCCTTCCTATCAGCCCTCTTCTTTTCCATCCAAATGCCAAGGGATCCCAGATTGTCATGGACCTCACCCAGAAGACAGTAAAGAGACAGGCCAGCTTCTGCAATGCCATCACCTTCAGCCACAGGCCCATTGGGCTCTATGAGCAAGTCCGCCTCAAGGTATTTTTTTTTTAATGTTTTTAATCCGCCAAACTATTGTACTGTTTTTACCTTAGCTTGACCTTTAAAATGTTGAGTCTCATGAAGTAAACTCAATGCTGCTCTGTAATTTATTAGCCAATAAGGCCACATCTGGTTCTCTTCTCCACAGATTACTAAAAAGCAGTGCTGCTGGAGCGGGGCTTTGCGTCTGGGTTTCACCTCCAAAGACCCCTCCAGGATAAACCCGGACAACCTGCCCAAGTACGCCTGTCCAGACCTGGTGTCCCAGAGCGGCTTCTGGGCCAAGGCACTGCCGGAGGAGTTCGCCAACGAAGGCAACGTCATCGCCTTTTGGGTTGACAAGAAAGGCAGGGTTTTCTACCGCATTAACGAGTCCAGTCCCATGCTGTTCTTCAGCGGAGTCCGCACAGCTGAGCCCCTCTGGGCCCTCATTGATGTTTACGGTCTGACCCGCGGAGTGCAGCTGCTAGGTAAGACGGTAGAAGGAGCAAGGGGCTATGCTAATTCACCAGACAGGCTGCTCAAAGTCCAAACAAAGACCACACGGATTAATATGAACTAAAAACTTCGACGTTTAAAGAAATAGCATGTAATATGGTTAGAAGCTGAGCTATTTCTTGGCTTGGTGCAGTTACTGCTTGGCAACGTCAGGCCAAAAATAATCCCATCAGTCAAGTGAGCCATTTCCCCTTGTTTTTGGTGTTTCAGCTAAGCTATGCAAACAGAATGCTAGGTTGGTGTTGTTGGTCCGGAGATGAGTCATCTGGTTACTTTTAACATCTTTAACATTTGAGTTGATAAAATGTAGACATGATGAATATTCCCAAATACATATCCATTCAATCAAATTGGGCAGGTCCTGAATGATGTCCTCCCAAGTATTATTTTCTGTCTTGGAACTCCACACACAGTGTAGGTGTGAAGATATTTATAGACTACTTCTCATTTTGTTGCTTTTACTTTCAACATTGCCGCAGTTGACAAAGCAGGTTTTCTCCCATTGCCCTTGTTTACTGTAAACAGGTCCTTTCTAAAATAGCCTGCGTACAGTAAAGCCATCCCTGAAGGCAATGGCATGACGGTGAACAAAACCTGTCTATATCCGACCAATATTTGGCCCACATAATTTGCATAGTGAATTATCAAGGTATGCTAGGTAGCTTAGCATACATACCACACAGCCGTAGTGCAGGACCCTATAGCCATGGCTTTGATGGGAGAGAATGCACACACATTCTTCTTTTCCCTGGAGATTCAGTGCTGTCGTCCCCGCTGCTGCTGTAAAAATAAACCAGGGGTCACATGTCCCGTAGATAGCGCATTTGATTGTAATCGTGCACTGTGTTGATTGACACAGGTATCTCCAGGCGGGGCGGGGGTGGATGTTCAATGTCTTGAGCATGAGGGAATCCACATGCTTTGTTTTTTTTCCCCTCTCTGTCTTGGCTTCACCAAAGCTGACAAGTAGCACTTTATAACTCTTTGTAAGTCCAGTTACCATATTGGACATCTGTCTTAAATCAATTAGTTAAGTTTAAATATTGAACTGAGCTCACCACTCTGTAATGTTTGTTTCTGAGAGACTGAAACACTGCGTCAAGCACCACTGTAACCAAAAGCCGTCTTCTCCTTGGACGCACTTGTGTCATCTATGCTGTCTTTTTACACTCAGGCAATACGTAGAGCAGCCTACAGAGCAGGGGCTCCTTTTCCTCAGGGGGCTTTCTGACTGACATCTGCCCCCACAAACAGAGGCCTCCTCAGAGGGGTGGAGCACTACCGAAGGTCGAGATAGAAATACATCATCTAGACTAGACACATCCCTTTGTGACACTGAATGGCCAATTGTGTCGGCTCAGTGCATCGTGTTTCTACGCGCAGCGCTCCATGAACCTTTCCCTATCTCCAGATAAGCCCTTGGGCTTTCACATCTGAGGCCTTTTTCCTCGCTTTCACTCCTTGTTTCATGTGGCATTTGAGGAGCTTTTCTTCTCTTCCTGCTATATTTTCAATTAAACCCAGAGCTTGGGAGACAATAGCTGTAGAAGCGGCTAAAAGACAGCATTTCTTTCTTTCCTTTTTGTTCCTTTTAAATGTTCTGGGGCCTAAATAACCGTCTTAGACGTTACAGAAAGCGGTTTTGTTTTAATTGCAGATATTTTATCATTAAGCCCCATTTTACTTTAATTTAGATCCTCTATAAAATTCTGACTCAAATCTCCAATTCTCCCTAAACTACGCTACTATTCTCTGCGCCTGTGATGACCATATTCGCCCTCAGGGATCAATACCATTATATTATATCAGTTTAAGTGTTTTCCGGCAGCTAGTGAGATTATTCATTCGGCCTCCCTGAAAATACTATGATATTTGCTACATAAAGATTGAATTAAAATTCTACGGCGGATTAGGTTTCTCACTCCAAGACATTTTGTGCGGCTTGTGTATACGCACAAAGTCCTTTCATAATGTAAATTAGCAGAGGGCCTGTGGTGGTGTGTCCGTTCAGTGGGAACAGTGCTTCATGCAAACACACACACCTCCAAAAGCTGCCTAAACAGATCAGCTGCTTCGTCGTTTTAGCTGTTTCATTATGTTGCACATTTTCTGTCATCCGTTTATTTAATGGGTCCTTTTCCTCTGGTCTCTCACGATTCTCTCGTGATATGTTTGACTTTTTTTGTTTTTATTTTTATGTGAACACTTAGATGGGTGCTGTGGTCGATCATGAGTGATGTCTAGACAAACGCAGTGAAGGTCCTGTTGTAGGAGCTTGTTATTGCCTCTGCCTCATGCTCTCTACCTGCAACTCACAGACAATGAGTTTTATCCTTTTGTTTCTGTTAACAAATAGAAAACTAATCCGGAGTGGACTACATCAAATGATATCACATATATCTGATCAGAGGTTCCAGCTTTACTGTCTATATGGACTCTACATGTCCCAAGACATCGGTCACTGTAGAACCTGTAGGACACACGCTCCATTATGAAATCCAAATGGCATGTTGCCAGACTCATATTCTGATAAGAACTTAATCTAGCTGCACCAGGCTATGGATTATCAAAGGTTTACACCACCCCTCTACATCTGATTGAAAACTCCTTGTGATCGGGTCAGTCTGTTCCGATTGAGGTGGTTACATGAGGCAGTTTTATTCTGAATAGTGGAATACAAGCATCCGTTTAAATAAAGCCACTGACAGTTTGGTCATCGGATAAGGAGCAATATTAGCATTCGCTGATAATCATATTGGTAATAATGATGTGGCAAATGATGTGAACAATTCAGTATATAAAGTATAATGAGGAAATCATCATTTTCCGTGGTTTGGTCACTAAAAATGTTACAAAATGCAATCAGTAGGCTTATATAAATATTAACAATTTAAATTCACTAGTTGTTGAAATCCCTCTGACCTCTCTTTCACATACAAGGTCTAATTTGACACACTAGTCATTTAAAAATATAGATTACAGGCCCTTCATTTCATAGCACTGCATTCTAATGTACCGTGCAGTGCAGTTTCCTTTGTGGGCTGCAATGTGTCATCTGTTCAATATCTCGCGGCTGCTCTGAGGTCAGCGCAGAAGCAGATGAGCGAAGGATGACCCTGGGCGACATATGGAACGCCTTTGATGTAGAAAGACTGAAATAGGAGCTGTATCATGCGATAATCCAAGCCATTGGAATCACCATGGGGATACATCAGACATGACAGGAACACTGGGGGAGGGCAGGGCTGATTTAGTGCTTTCACACCTCTGCAAGCAGGATGACAGCAATTTAAGATCTTCCCCGCCCATCTTGCCACTTGCTAATGAAGCAGAGGCAAACAAATGATGGGCTATGAATCCTGCACCACAAACACCAGCCTGGAATACAAACTAAGTACATATAGACGTAAGCAATTTTGTCATAGACATGCTTTCTTTCCGCTGCATTCCTCTTTACTGCAACAAAGTCTGGATTCTTGCACATTTCTGAATTTTACGCAGCAGAGAAAACGTTTCAGATAAGGTGATGTCTCTGCTGCCCGAGGTAGCAGGTGATTGACTGTACCAGGGCGAATATAATATTGTGGAACTTTGGCAGGATAATCTCTCGGGCAGACTCAAGCTGTCCCCAAAGGCTTGAAAACCCAACGAGCCACAAAAGCTCTTCAATATATACCGATTTCCTGGTTTCTAACGTTAGCTGCGACTGTCATACATACACTCACACACACTCATACACGCAGCAGGACTTCACTTGACATCAAGAAGGGGGCTGAGGAACTGAGTAATTCCAGCTGTTGTGAAGCCAGCTGGACTCAGACTGAGTGAGTCAGTCACAGCAGAGCTTTAATCAAGAAGGGGCCCTCTGTGGGACTTCCCTGAAGGACGGGAGAAGAAAGTCTGATTGCAAATCCCAGAGTCCGCAAACACCTCTTGACCGGGCTGGCTCAGAGAAGGAGTAAGCCAATCGAGCCATCACCCCAAGAGAAGAAAAGCAGTTAATTTAGTTCACACAAAACAGAGTGTCCTGGAAGAGAGGCTATCTCTATAGACCATCAGGAACACTGCTGTTATACTCTGTGGTGGAAGCACTAAATAGCCTTTGACATCTGCAGAGGCTGTCCTTGGGTGATGGACGGACTGAATTACTCGGTAGCTCTTGACGTACCAGTGGGAAAAAATAAGCAAAAACATTGGCTGTCACTCTAAATGATTGGCAGCAGTGAGCAAAATGTTTATGAAAGATATGATTGAAAATGGACATTTTCAACCAGAAAACATGGTGCAGCCGTGTGCAGGAAACTCTGCTCTCTGAGATGTATCTCCTGTATATGCGATACCACCATCTTCTCATCTCTCTTACGTAACCAAGCAATTGTTTATTTTGCAGGACGAAGCAGCAGCGTTTGCCGAAATATGTTTTTGTGTGAAGATGACAGCTGTGGGCTACGTGCATTGAAAACTTATCCTGGAAACCTAAGTGCTTCGGTGAAAGTAAAACCATGCGTGAAGGTTTGATGGATGAAGGCGTGGCAGGTCTGGCCTTTTTGTTTACGTCTTACACAAGACAAAAGAGCTAGCTTATTTCTGACAGCGCGTCAGCTCATGAGACACTGTCATCCCATCAGAACCTTTCACAACAGCGTTGTCAGTGTTGGCGAGGCTAAAGTGGGGGACGCCATCTCTGATATAGATGGCATCTCTCGTGTGTTCGGCTGTAGCTTTTGATCTGAATGCAGGTGCAGAGCAGCTTCCAAAACCATGTCTTCAGATTTGTGGCGTCATTTTTTCACATTCACACATATCCAGAAGGAACCGGCGCAGCGGTTAGTTGAAAATGCAACAACAATAAGAGTGTTTTCAGTTCTAATCTAAATTCTATAACCTATTTCTAACAACAAATCCACTGATGCATTCACATCAGTTTCATCATTCAACACAACCAAGATGAAACTTCTGCCTCATCAGTTCAACCAAGATACAGAATGAGGGTCAGATTAACAGTATTTAATAGTATGATGGTTGTGTCTCCATGAACTGATCTGAGAAGAAATCTCCTCAACAACTTATGGGCAAACGAATGTAAATAGCTACATGTCTCAAAAGGGTTCATAATGAAAGTGGGTTGAGAATAGAGTGGGAATAAAGAAGAACACAGAAGGATGTTTTCTTTTGCCAGAGGCTACACAGACACTAATTACCATGAAAAACTTTCTGAATAGCTAATGATGAGTTGAACGTACCGAGGGATGAGATGAGACAAATTTAAAAACACAGTCCTAATTAGAAAATTCCAAAAGTGTTCAGAGAAACCAACACTTTTTAACAGCACTTTAAAAAAAGTAGGTTTTTGTTTTTCTCTGGTGTGACACGAAGACATTATTAAAAAGTCTGAACTTCTGAGCATTTTTTTTGTACTTTTGGTCTCTGTTCGTGCTCTGGCTCTCTCCGCAATAGGCTCTGGCTCCACCCTACTAATATAAAGTCATCTGGATTGTCCGAAGTCTTTCAGCTACGGAACGTTCATTGCGTTATCCAGCACGGAGACAGATGTAGGCCAGGGTTCCCATACTTCTGGGAGAAACCGACTGCTTTCAGTGAAATGATGATTTGATTATTGCGAGCAACTGACTGGCACCGCTGTTTGGCTTGGCAGGACTCAACCTCCCAGTTAATAGCAGCACACTTACGAATCCTGATGCGTCACACAGGCCATCCAATAAAAATACACAAAGCAGAAAAGATGATGTAAATCTGGCCTTTTTTTCTGTGCTCATTTAGCAAAAGCAGTGTTGTATAGACCTCTAGACATCAAGCAAAGCAAATTTAGCAAGGTTGTGTTTCTTGGCTTAGGGGAACTACATATAATTTATGATGGCGGCTGGTGAGAGAGCTGAAAAGACTAAGAGGAGTAAACGGAACTTGTATGATTTGGCATTAGGAATCAGTTTTAAATTACTGTACTTTGGCTGAGTACTCCTGTACACTCATTTTATCCTTTATCAGACGTGACCAGTTCAGCACAACCGAGAATCCTTTTAATGGAGGTAAAGTAGAGGTAACTCTTCAAGATTTATGTGGAGTTTCCTGTTTTTCCTGTATTCTGTGTCTTTCCTGTTCAAAGGAGGGATTTTACCAAACATTCAAAGCATGCAATCCTGGTGATCCTCTGTTGCATCGTCAGGGGAATCAACTCTATATTTACTGTGCCCTGCTTATACACATTTAGACCAAGACAGAATAACAACAGGAGTCACGGGTGTGCATAAATGTTCCTCTATAAACGTTCAGTCCATCAGCGTGCCGGATCAGAAATTATATTCTAAAATTAGGCAGCCACGATGGCTACGACCATGTCCCTATTTAAAGTATAATCCCACTTTATTATATTTTCTCTTTTATTAGTTACATTATATTACTGTATATTATTATGTTACTTTTTTATCATTCCTGATTATAATAATTCGATTGCAAGAAGTGAAATGAAATTCAATAAACTGGAATTTGATAGAACATGAACCTGGAGCACGCTTAAACCTAAACTTGCAAAGGGAACGAGCTGGAGTGATTTGACAGTTTGGGTCACTGACATAAAATTGATTGCTAGCTATGAATTGTTTCAGTTTCAACCACAAATGCCCAAATTCTTCCAGTTCCAGTTTATCAAATGTGAGAATTCACTTTACTTTGGCACGTATTTTATAACGATGGAAGAAGTGGTTTTCCGCTTCCATTAGACATTTTATAGTCGGCTACTTGGAGGAAAACTAATTGGTAGATTAATCAGTAATGGAACTTGTCACTGGTTACTGCCTTAGTGAAGGTAACATGTCTAAAGTCTGAGTTTGATTGCTTGAGAACTGGTCTACTGTTGTTACTTTAGAGGTATTATAACAAAAATGACCACTGAAAGTACAAGAAGTTGGAATAATGTGAAGTTATGATTAAAGTAGAATTTGCAGACCTATTATTAGCATACAAAACTCAACATGTTGGAAACCAGTTGCCTATGTGGACGTCAGCAGATATGGAGCAACTTCAGACAACCTACATTCCTAATTTCCAATATTCACTCTTGTTTTAGCTCTGTTTTGGTCTCCACCAACTTGGGGACCGAAATAAAAGAATATCCTGCTCTTTAGCTGCTAAATGTTCCATTGTGTTCTCTAGCTAGCTGCTAAACTGCACCGCTTCATAGTTCACCACTACGAGTAACACATTTCACGTTGTTCATTGTTAATACTATTTAATACTTTGAAAGTTGAATCTTTGCAAATGAATTTATTTTAGCTCCATTTTGGTCTCCACTACATTCTTAGAGAAAATATCCTGCTCTTTAGCTGCTAAATGTTCCATTGTGTTCACTAGCTAGCTGCTAAACTACACCGCTCCGTAGTTCACTACTACGAGAAACACATGTCAAACTCTGATTGGTGCACCTTTGAAAGTTGAGTCTTTGCACATGAAGGACGGAGGTGGACGTGCTTTTCGTTAGCGTGTCCATCTGCTCCCAGGCATAAATAATTAGCCCTTCTCTGTGCTTGAGCACAGGAATAAAACAGGGGAGCTTTAATATAAGAACCTTATGATGGAGGTTATTAGCGCTGAGGTCCTGGCATGCTGATTGGCAGAGAAGGGGCGGCACATGCTGAATTCTGCCGATGACCTCACGGACGGGGCTTTTGTGACTTACCGGGCGTTTTGCCTGGCTCTTTGTTATGGTCATGTGTCGCCCTGGGAGCATGCTGCTCTTTCCAAAAGCCTCGGGTTCAAAGCCGCCCAGCCCGATCAGGGCCTGGCTTGGACCACTGCCAGGGAATAAAGAACATCCCAAACATCTAGCACAAAGACCCTTCTGACTCCATCCCTCCCTTCTAGTATCCCTCTCTCGCTCTCTTCTGCTTGTTTTATAGCTCGCTTGCTCATTCGCTTGGCTGGCCAGTCTGAGTTTCTTAATCCCCTGGTCACTGCCGGGCTATATGCTGCCTCTTTCTCCCTCAAAGACCCAGTGTTGTCTGCTCTATCTGTTTGAGCAAAAGCTCCCCGGATATCCATCTCTACCTCCAGCCTTCTTTGCTGAACAGTTTTCCTTACATCTATAGATACTCTCCTCGTGTCCTCTCCCCTTCCCTCCAGATTTCCCTTTTCCTGGTTCCAGCTCTCTCTTCACCTTTGCTGACATCAGATGAAACCCCGCAGAGACCATGGATAAAGATAAGCTCTGTGAGATAGACTGTGTGCGTGAGGGGGAGTAAATCCGCACCCCCACAGCCTCGCTCTCTCCCTCCCTCTCCAGCACTGGCTCAAACCCCTGGCACGCTCCGTCTGCTCAGGCTAGCAAAGCCACTAAGCCAGCCTCTCCCTGCATCCACCTCCCCATGCACAGCATTAGCTAACCTGCTTTTCGGCTATTCCCTAATCAAAAACATTTACAGCGTGAGCCAAAGCCGTTGCGGGCCAAAACAGACACGCTGCCATTCTCCCCACCACCACCTCCCCCACACCCCTCCCGCACTCTTGTCCATGTATTTGCAACGGATTAGCCCAACAGGTGCCTAATTATTCTAATCAAAAAACGCTCCGTGGAGAAACCGTAGAAATAAAAAAAGAGAAAAGGCAAGCCAAATGGGTTTCAATTTTTAAAAAGTCCCATGAAAGAGCTGACCCGTACTTCTAATGCTTCCCCCTATGAATTATTTAAGGATTCATCCCAACAGGTGCTACATTTGGTCTGAAATTCAATCAAGATTGAAGAATCAGGTGATGAATCCCCTCTATTTTCCCCACACCCCTCCCACACTAGCAGCGACAGCAGCTGCATCTTCCATGGCCCCATTACAATGTCAGAGAGAAGTGAGTACACATGGACACACACAAGTACACACTGTTAAACGCAGCTTTCAGGGTGCAAAACTCTGGCCTCGGCCAATGGGAGAGAGCATCTGTGAGTGGTGGATTTGAAAGGGACCAATAGGACAAAGGGATTGTATCGTCTAAAACGCAGGTGCACCACGATTAGCGGGCAGCAGCTGGTGAGGTCGCAAACGGGCACACACACAGGTTGAGTGCACAAACACACTTTTTCAAATGCGCGGTAAATGTTCCTCAGTCCTTTCATTCCTTTTTCTGTCCTCCAAGCTAACAGCGAGCATTAGACACACATACAGTACGTCAGCGCCTCCGTCTTACCGGCCTTTGATGAATAAAGAAGCAGAAAGAAGAATACCTGGCACACGAGCCAATATGGGTTTGAAATGACAACTCTTTGAAAAGTGAGAGAGGAAGAGGAAGAGAATGTAAAAAGGAACATAAACCCTCAGAGAAGCTTTGAGCGCAGCTGATAAAAGACCATGTTTTTTGCAGGAATTGATTTACCGGGTTTGTGTTCACACATTCTGTGTTTGAGTCCGAGTGAGAGAGAGAGTGAGTTGATTTGTGGCTTTGGAAGCCTCCATCGACTCCTTTCAATATAGATCCTGTATTGTCACAGGCCACGCCACCCCTCCCCTTTACCTCTCCCCTCTGTTCTCTCTCCAGCCGCTGTTATCCTCCCCCGGGACATGTCATCATCCTCACCGCAGATCCAGTCCTCCCTCATGTCCCAGAGGTCTTGTGACAAAGTCCCATCGTAATCCAATTTAGGATGGAGTGATGGGCAGCAGAGAAATGGCTGCCTCTGCAAGCCACGCACATAATTTTGTTTGGTGATGTAATTCAGAGCCGGCGGGTCGCAGGCGGCTCGGCACCACAACCGCTTTTTGGTCAGCATACGTGCTCCAATCTGAGGCTAATAAGAGAGGCCTTCCCTAATCATCTCAGAGCAAGATTTGCCAAATTAAGATTTCTTATTAAAGGCGTTCCCTTCAGCAAATGGCTCTCTGCCTGAGGAAACTGGATAAAATCAGGAAATGAACTCCAAGACAAGTTGCGCCGTTCAATTACATATGTTGTCAGGCTCTGTTCATTTCCGCAATCCGTCCTCTAAGTTCTGGTGAGGTTCTTCATGAAGCCTGAGGGGGCCATGAGGGGGAATTGATAGCACGGGAAATAGTGGATGAAATTTGAGCGGGCATGCTAGTCATCTTCAGCTGGCCTCGGGGACTCAGTTAACTGCTGCACACTTCAGAGCAGAGAGGTGTTTAATGGCTGATTAGCAGTCTCTGGGAGCTGCCCTTTGCACCAGAGGCACTGTCCTCTTCATTTGATGCCTCTCTGAGAAATCAATTAGCACAATTACAGCGCCGTAGTACCATTAAACATTAATCACAAAGTGTTGTGATCCGGGTTAGCAGCTAATATTAATTGACGACTGACATGACTTTGAGGGAGCGGCGATAGCGCCTCAGCGTACAAAGGCCTCATCAGAGAGCATTTCAGTGATGAGGCAGAAAATCAGACGTGTCACTCTTCGGGGATCAAGCACTGACAAGACTGCTGTCGTCTCCACTTCAGTTTTACACATTCACAGTGTGATGCTTCATGTCAGACGCAGCCTTTGAAGAAGACTGAAGTATTTTCTTAGAAAACATCATAGAGGGTGTTTTAGTCGAGATGTGGAGATGCCGCGTGAATCCCGGAATACGGAAAACCGAGTACAGATTTAAGGGCCTGTTCAGACCTTGCTTTAAGATCCGATCTGGGGGATCTGATCACAAGTGGCCAGCGTAAAGCACATGTGAACACCCCCAGGATCCGGAGCAGCGGTAGAGATCCATTAGAGACTGTTAAAACATTCTAATGCGTCCCAGATTATGTCGGCATTTATTTGCATACAGAGCGCAAGACTGATATCAGATCTGGAGACACATGTTAACGCCAGGTGTGAAAACATGTACCTAAAGCTGGGGACATGCGATCGGATAGCCCAGATCGGCTTAATGCAGAGTCTGAATAGGCCCTTTAATGTGGCCTAGGACTCATTGTGTGTTCACACTATCAAATGAAAGCAAGATGTGTCCCAGAACAACTCCTGTTGTGGTCCAAGATTGCCCAGGACGGATGTTGATCCAAGGTCTGAACAGGGCCAGAGAGGCAGCAGATTCCAAAATAAAACAGGAAAAGACCACCCAGATACAAAACAAAACCCAGAACCATGATATAAAATGAAATAGAAAGCAAAGAAGACCTTTGAAATTCTGGACACTTTACTATGACAACTCTCTCCACATCACAAAGACGGGCCCGGAATGAAAGTTTCAGGCAAAATTCTTGAATAAGAGGTGTAGGGTTGACAATTAGTTATTTAAACATCTTCTTCCTTTGAAGGACACTCTTTTTTTTCATCCTTGGAAAAATGTTGAGTCCCATCCCCTGTATCATTCTAACCCAACAGTATCTACTTGTGTGTAAATGAACAATTTTCCTTATGACACAGTGACAGCACCATAATTGATTAGCGACTAAATCAAGTTAAAACCTTTATGAGAAGCAACACAAATGGTTCCTTTTATTAGGGAAGTCATTAATCTGTCCTCCTTTGGCTTGAGTCTTGTTCAGCCATGGGAGGGCTTCATAAGAGGCTTGGCTGCTCTGTTTTCACTGCTACAGTTTACAGTTAGCGGCCTGTCCCACAGCCCTGGTAATTGAGGCTAAGAGGTTTATCTGGAGTCAGGCCTGTCAGGCCCTGGTCAGATAGAGGGGCGCGGAGCTGACCACGGCTCGAGAGATCCTCGATCTCGCTATTTTTCATCCTCCATCCTCCCCCACCCCCCCTCGGACTCTTTCTTTTTTGTATTCCGCTCATCCGTCGAAGCTTTGAAGAGGACGTAGACGAGAAGAAGGTCATCGTCATCTTCTTTCTCGTTGTCTTTTGGCTTTCCAGTCCAAAAAGCACACATGTGCACACATCACACACAAACCCAGACGGCGCTATCCCACCGAGACTGTGAGCGACGGAGTCTCTCTAAGCAAGCTAATTTTACCCCCTCCGCCAGGCCAGGAGGGAGTCATGTGGGAGAGATAGAGAGGGAGGGCACATTAAGAGGTGATATTTTAAGCAGCTGTGTCAGGACGTAGGATGAGACCGCGAGCAACCTGAGGGCATCTGAGGAGGAGGGTGCATTTGTACGGATGTGACCGCCGCTCTTGCTATTAGAGACAAAATTGGCAGATATTAAAGGATTTCTGTCGAGTGATACTGTACTACAGAGTGCACTCAAATGGACGCACACAAATCCACACTTGTATTAAATGTTATTTCGGGACGGGAAGTTGCTCGTTGTTAGGAACGACACCATGCAGCATTTTCTCGTCTAAAACTGGATGATTCAGCTCAGTGCAGATAAAGAAGCAACCGACTGCTTTCTTTCATTTCTTTATCTTTAAGCACACTTCCTGACGCTCCCGTTTGCCCCGGCGTTGAGTAATTAAAACAACGCTTCACAGCATAAAACTCGTGCAACTGAAATTGCTCTCTCTCTTTTATCATTATCTTGTTGTCAGAGTAGCTGCAGATTCAGCCCTTCTTAGAACTGTTGGGATTCAGCTGACTGCAAACTTCATCTCCACACGCCTCAGGCAAATTTTAATCAAAACACAGCACAGTAAGGGCACTATTAACTGCTGTTCCCTCTGCGTCTCATTCCCACTTTTTTTCCCTCTCCCCTCCCCTTGCAGAGAGCGAGATCGTTCCTCCGGACTGCCTGCGCCCACGCTCCTTCACCACCGTCCGCTCCTCCTCTCTGCGACGCGAAGCAGACGACTCCCGACTGTCCGTCAGCCTGTGCGACCTCAACCTGCAGCAGGAGGACAGAGGCTCCACCCACAGCCACTCCCACCGCCACACCCTCCACCTGGCCTCCGCCTCCTCCTCCACCTGTCCCATCCCCCAGAACTCCCTCAACTCCCAGCAGTCCTCCCTGCTGCCGTCCTCCCTGGAGAGCGACCTCCACTTCCACCAGCTGCGCGGCGCCCACATCAAGACGCTGGACGAGCAGACGGTGGCGCGGTCTGAGCACGCGCGGGAGGAGCGCACCCTGGTCTTCACCAACCGGCC
Source organism: Chelon labrosus (assembly GCF_963514085.1). NCBI lineage: Eukaryota > Metazoa > Chordata > Actinopteri > Mugiliformes > Mugilidae > Chelon > Chelon labrosus. The sequence continues at coordinate 21,511,289 of NC_140338.1, read as the reverse complement.
TCTGCGCACAGGAGAGACTGTGTTCATCAAAGTCACCAAGTCCAGTCCGGCGCGCTCAGGCTCCTTGTCCTACGGCGTGACCTCCTGCGATCCGGCAGTGCTGCGCCCCAGCGATCTACCCTACAACCCCGAAGCTCTGGTGGACAGGAAGGAGTTCTGGGCCGTGTGCCGGGTGCCAACACCTCTACAGAGTAGCGACATCCTGGGCTTCTTGGTCAACCAGGAAGGGGAGGTCATCCTCAGCCACAACGCCACAAATGTGGGCATGCAGGTGTGCGTGGACAACTCCCGGCCGCTCTGGATGTTCTTCGGCCTGCATGGAGCCGTGACGCAGCTGAAGATTTTGGGTAAGTCACCAACACGTGACGTCACAAAAGGCACTTTGTGGTCGACAAAACAATATGTAGAACAGAGGAAAGAGGAGTTTAATGGAGTTGAAGTGTTTTTGAGTGTTCAGTACATTTGAATAAGGCAACCATGAACTCCAACTAGACCTTCCATGCCTGCATCTTTCAAACACACACAGTTTGTCAGGCTGTCTGGTAGAGCTTGACAGATGAATCATCCAGGCCGATAGTACTGATATATCTGCAATGATGTATATGGTATGTAGGCTGATAAGTACCAAGAAAGAGCGGAAGAGAAACGAGGTGTGAGATCAGTGAGAAACAATGTCAAAACCAGAGTGTTTTCCAGGTGAGAGCGCCGACTACTTTGCATTTATCTTGGTCATGAAACAGATTAAATGTAAGGTTCAAGGCCACATCTATGACAGCTGATATACTGTAAACAAATATCCTAAACTCGCAAGTACTGATATCACTCAAATATTCAAACTGTCTGGGTTTGATGGGCTCCTCAAGAAGACATAGAATTGTTTTTTTTTTTTTTCTTCTCAGGAGTAGTGCACCTTTTAACTTTTTGTTCTATTGGCTGCAATGCATCACAAAACGCAGCATCATTTCAGGGCGCGCCTGCAAAAATAACAAAGGCACAATAATTGTTATTATCACAGTTTTTCCAGAACTGTGAAATCCTTTTTTCACTATTTTTTTTTTTGTGTGTGTGTGTTTTACATTCTTCAAACCGAACAAAACTAGATTTTCTCCTCTTTCGCACAGCGCTAATTTTAGTGTGAACACAGCCTCACAAACTCTGCTGCCAGTTAGCACTTAGCTCGGCTATCATTTCTGAGTGGATACAAACTGTATTACGAAACAAAATCACCCACAACATGCTAAGATGCAGTTTTATTTAAAGCTGAAAAATGTATAACACACTGAAAATGAGCTCATAACTACATTACAGAGTCTTTAATAAATGTTTGCATGCAAAAATAAAACTAATCTATGTGGTTAAGAAGGACTTTGGCCACTTAACAGTCGAGTTATGTTTCACTAAAAGTCAGACTCTTATTTTATCTGACTCCTGTACGTCCTCTAAGTGGAGTAATGAGCGTCCTTTGTTCTTTGACCGCACACTTTATCTTGTGAATAATCCCACTTGAAAGAGTAAGCGATGGTGGAAAGCTCAGTGATGTGTCACGGGTGAGGAACTTACCGATCAGTATATTGATCTTCATTTGGGCTGGGCATGCCACTGGTGAGAGTTCTGTGCTTAATTCACTCACTGCCTGCGGTTAAAATCTATTTGCAGTGTTGAATGCCAGTCTCACCCTCTTGAAATCGTCACGGTCATGCTAGGGGCTCTCTTTGTTTCTTTGTTTGTCAGAGTATTTACAGCAGATGTCCTGAGACAGGAAGCATCTACCTTATGCGCATTCATATGAGGCAGTATGAAATGTAGATGCTCTTAAGCTCCGCCAGAGATGAAAAACAGGAAGTGAGCAAGCAGAGCTGGAAAGGGACTGTGATCGGCAGGGCTGTGACCTGCACACAGCGGGGACAACATGATGTCTCAGCGGGGCGGACACTTTGCCTGTCAGTGGTGTGTCGGAACACCTGAGGCTTGTTTACCCTTTTTCTAAATGCTGATAATAAAAGGATAGCGGGGAAGGTGTGTGGCAGTTCTGGCACTTCATTTCACCCTGCCAAGCTTACGGCCTTCCTAGAAGTTACAGGTAGCATATGCGTGTGTGTGTGTGTGTGTGTGTCTGTTTCTGCCAAAACAAATCAGCAGTTTCATATTTAAACAACGGCACCACACAAATTTCACTTCACATGCAAGAGACAGAGAGCCAGTCTCATCAAAAGCCTTAACATATAATGTTACACTAATTTTAGACCTCCTCTTCTATAGTAGTTCTATAGGCTTGTTAAACTCTAGCCTCACTGTGTTCACAGTGGGTTAATGTTCTTTCTGAGCATGACCCACTTACATCAACTGACAACAAAGCAACCATGACAGCTCCGTCGATACAAATCACAGTGAGCTTCAATAAAGCTCTGACAGAAAATATCAGCGATCAATCCAACAAATGCCGAAAGAACATTCGCTTCGGCTGATTTTGGGCTGGGTTGTTTTCCTCTCTCTGATTCCGTGTTATCACACAAAGAAATCTCCTGCTTTACTGTTAAATTACTTGGCAAATGTGCACAGCGGACCACCGGGTTTCTTTGTGTGTGTGTGTGTGTGCACTTCTAATAATCATTTGCTGAAAACAGAAAGCCCTGGCAGCCCATCAAAACAGGAACTGGAGAACAATGAAAGTCCAAGACTCATCTGCTTATCAGGTCTGATCTTGGAATTTCCACCAAGGTGCAAACCGTCTTCACCTTCCAGCTGCTTCGGATTAGGAAGCGCCTCTTATCCCGCTGTTGTAACTCCTGACCTATGTCGAATGGAGGGAAACGTAGCTTCATTCCTGCTGAACTGGGACCCTGCCGTCTAGTCGGTGTGAGGGATGTGTCCCAGTGGGCCCCTGCTCTTCAGGAGGGCAAGATAAAGTAGTCATCACTTCAAACAAAGCATGAAGTAATGGACCTTTCTAAAAGGAACTCAAACAAATACTCGAGGCTGTCTCGGGTCAGCCAAGAGTACTCTGACAAGTCAGTGACACTGGAGGAAATCAATACGGCATCGGTTTCATCTGTAGTGCTGACAGTGGGAGTCATTCCTGACAAGGTTTTATTGCTATTTTAAATATATTTGAGGAAATGCACTTTTAACAATGTACATAAATCACTTTGTGTCTGACTCTTGATATATTACAAACAAAATAACATAATTAAAGCTACACAGTGGCGTTATCTTGCTTCCTTGGCTTGGTCTTCTTCTTCTTCATTGCCTCTGATGGAGCTTTGCTACAGTTCCACGTCCAAGAGTGACGTACTTGTGCAAGTGCATCCTTATGGACGAAACAAATAAATCAGACATTCTAAATTCATTGGTCCACAGCCACACTAGTGGTCAAAATTATAGGCAATGAAAGGTTGTCTTGACTTCACTTTCAAACAGGTCCAGATCATCAATGGACTGACTCATGTCATAATTTTGTAGCAACACCTGAAAGGCCGTTTTTTAAAAAAAAAGAAAGAAAAAAAACCCTCAGTTTTCAGGGCTAAACATTTTGCTTTTCTCTTGGACTGAAGGGCTGAAACCCGAGATCAAAAGTTGCATTCACAAAATCATTCTTCTTAATGCGGGCGTATGGTAATGGTGCGTTCACACAGGCAGTGCACGCTCAACAAGCTACAACACATTTTCAATGGATGCCAGCGATCTGAAGCGACCAGTCTCTAGCGGGATGCACAGCACGAAAGTTGAGCGTTTTTATTTGCTCCTCTGACACGGCGTCGCATCAGTGAAGTCTTTTACCTTTGATTCAGCCATTCACGTGCTACAATCTGTGCACGCCCCAAAGTACCCTGCCAGTGACGTCACGGAGCACTAGACTGACACTCCAACGGCGGCTCATCGTCACAATCGCTAATGCTAATGCTTATGCAATGCTAACCAAGTTGTAGCTTTTGTAGCGTGAACGCAACAGAATCTGCTGACCTTTAATCTGAATGCTAACATTACCATGCTCGTTAGCATTCCTGTCATTTAATGGATGTTAACAGACCCTTGGTGTACGGTTTCATTATGCTATCCTGTTGAGATGTTCACATTCGCTAAAAAAAAAAAGGCTTTTCACAGGAAGAAACACTGAGAAGAACGCAGCTCATATGGAGGGACCCATCTGCTTGAGGCCAGCCGGGTAGAGACGGAAAAGAGAGAAAGAAGAGAGGACAGAAAGAGAAGAGAGCAGCAGACGGAACACGATGATACATACATCCATCATAGATAGATCTGACTAAGGCATTCACGTAGCTGCTAAACGTGTATCATATTACATATCTAAACATGATACAAACACGAGTATAAGATATAGCTGATGCATGTTAATTTGTTGGCAGTGATAACATGCTGACCTTAACCAGTGTAACTGAAGGGGGCATGCCAAACCAGTATTAGTGTCATTAATGCAATAATAATAATGTGTGTAGATTTCCCAGCCATACATTAACAGATATGTGAAGGACAAACTGAGGGCTTCTCTGGCAGACTGACCTCTACACAGCCAAACACTATCTGCAGGCTTAGTCTGATATACACTTTCTCACTGATGTACATCAGTGACCACAGTATCTGCCCAAACATCTCTGGTTAGTTGGATTCTATCAGGAAGAGCGGAAAACTGACCGGCTGACAGCTGAACTTTCACAGAGATGCAGAGGGGACCTCGTGCCTCGTGGTGTGGAAATAGGACACCCATCCCGCTTCGCATGTATTATAGATTCCATTAAAATGTCAGCGCGCTCATGCTCAAGTGAAGCGTCTCACCACCCACATCCTCATGCACTGCAGCTGCCACGCTCCTCTCTCCTCCTCTTCTCATCTTCTGTCGTCTCAGCTGCTCTCCTCTCCTCATTCAAAGTTTTTTTTTCATTGTTTGTTTGTTTGTTTTTTTGCTCCTTGCATCTTTTGTTTTTACCCCTCCAATTAGCACACTCGTATCCCTGCAGCAGCGTCTGACACAAAGGCATACTGACATTCACGCGCGCGCACCGGCATTGGCTTTATATCAGTCGGGAGTTTCCAAATCAATAATAGTCTAATGCAAGAAGTGGGTCATCTGAAGTATTATAAGTAAACTGCTGAAAAGACTCCTTTACCCCGATACTTCTTCTTCTGTCTTTTTTTTGACTGATGCTAAAGTTAATATTTTCTATTTTGGAACACAGTGACGATAAATAATAACATGCATCACATAGTTTCCTAATTGGAGAAACATGCAGAGGGGTTTGCAGGGTTTTACACCCCAGAGTGTCGTCTGCTGGATTTCCTCTCAAGCAGCAGGTACAGCCCTCACCAGTCAGTACCATTTAACACAAGGTGCAGTACAAATATTCTGTTTAAAATATTTTAGTGGCAAACTGAAACCTAAAATAAAAAGATTCAACACAATTAAATCCGCCTCGACTCCCTTAGAGCTGCAGCAGGCCATCTTTCACACCTCTGTTGAGGATACATGTTAATGATGTTGCTTGTTTCATTCTTCGTGAGGGGTTTCTTTTTCGGTGCTGCCGCAGGCTAACGGTATATCAAATCCCAGTTTCTTCTTGACGCCGCGTGCACACACAGATGCATGCATTCATGCATAGACGTGTGGATGCCTGTGGATGCCTGTACTCGCCGCACTACACCTGATGCAGACGTAAACTAGTCAGGAATGTATGACCGTGTCCTCCCTCTAAAATAGCTCCTCTGTCTCCTAAGATAGTATCTCTACCACGGACAAAAAAAAAAAAAAAAGAGAGACTATTAACATTTTATAAAGCAGCCATGACCTTAAAATATACCGAGCAGCTTTCCGCTCATCTGATATGAACACACACACAAGCTAAAAACCATCACGGCCTAAGTGCACGTTCGTCCTGATAGCACCTCAGTACAAGAGCTGCTCTGCAGTTAAATTAAGGGCCACCCATTTTTTAAGTGCTTTGTGTTTGAAGATAGCATTTCACCATGAAAATGTTAATGTAAACTATTTGTAAGGGTCCTTTCCCTCTTTTCCTTCCCCTCTTTCGATTGCTTTTTCGGTCTATAAACGGGCTCTGAGGTTTTCCTTTAAACCCATTCCCTCAGGCTGTAAAAAGAGAGGGAAATTAGTTTCTGTCAGAGAGATCCTGATAGCTCCCAACGCTCCTCTGCAGACCTCACCCCGAAATCCCGCCCACCTCCCCTCATCACATACCCTGCATACCTCTCGTGCTTTAAAGGAAGAGGATCTCTCCACAGATGTACTGCTATGTGCTAAAGATGGAAGGATGGACAGGGGGCTATTTGGATGAATGGATGGATGGAAGTAGATGGCAGCAGAGATGTGCAGCCTGCCTCTCACAGCTGTTCACACTGGTCGGTTTAATCTAGTGGTGAGCAGGCGGGATCAGGGCCGGGCACCACATATCCTGCCTCAGATGCCCTGGATGGGAGGTGTCCGCCTGCCGGGGGGATTAAGAAGGAGAGATGGTCGGAGGGAGGGAGAGAGGGAGGGAGGGAGGGAGTTGGAGAGAAAGAGGATTCAGTTCCACAGGGTAGCCAGCCATGCTACAGGGCCGCAGGGTGATCAGGCCTGAGTAATCCGATGAAAGGTGAAACATGACGAGTGCTGCAGCACCTTGTAGGAGTGTCACTGATCAGTGTTCACGGAGCCGTGGTTTGATTTTGCACACAGAGAGTTCACACGCTGACATTTTCATTCTGCAGTGGGAGACTTTAGTCAGATGTGCTGAAAAAGAGACTTGAGAGAGTTCTTGATATGCACTCTTTTTTTTTTCATTTTCACACGGTTACTTCCATCGTGTGTGTGTGTGTGTGTGTGTGTGTGGTGAGTGCTCAAAAAGAAGACCAACGTCCTGAGTGCCTTTTTCCTCAAGTGCTTTGCAGTATAATTCAGTTTGATGAATTATTATAAACATTTTAATATATATTTCTCTATGGTCTTCACATTAGTATGCATTCAGACATTTCAGTTAAAATTACATATTTAAATAATGCATAACAATGCTAGTGTGCTGGTGTAGGCAGACTCAGTCCTTATCACAATATGAGTCTGGTAGCTCTCCATTTGGATTTTATTATGGGGCATGTTTCAACCAATACAGAGAAAACATATATATCAACATTAGTTGGATAGTCCACCAACCTGTCAGAGTCATTTAGTTGCTGTTACATTTCTGTCCATCACCACATAAAGCCCACCCATTTGACTATGCTGATCTTTGCCACAGCATAATCAGTTCCCAACGGAGCAACTCCCGATCATATCAGATGTCAGGCTAAGCCGATAAAGTGAAAACCAAAAAAAATCCTAAAAATATTTGACCAGGTGTCTTTCCTTGGCTTTAGGTTGAGGAAAAGATAATGGACTTCTTTCGTAGTGTTTTTAGTAAGATGCTGTCGTCTGGTTGCTTTGTATCCAAATGAAAAATGATTTCTTGATGTTGATCTGGCTGTCAGTTTTATCTGATACAGTAACACGCTACTCACCAAAATCCATCAAGAGGAGCCTAACAGGTGCACCAACACTGAGACAGTTAATTTAATTTAAGGAGAACGACCTGTCACGTGTACAATGCGTCGTAAACATCCAGCACATCTCAAAGCTTTATTCCCTTTTTCAACTTTGAGCTTCTATACTTGCCATAGACGTGTAAGTTTTCCTTTTGGTTTTATCTTAACATAAAGCAATGAATGATCCAAGTTCAATGCAAGATTTAGGCACAGTGTATTGTTGTACTTCTAGCTAGACAATAAATCTCAGTGGCTTGGCCCTCTCACGCAAACTGGCTGGTTAAGGATCATGACTCTCCTCCTAAAAATGTTTCCCCTCATGCTGCTCACAATGGCCTGTTACCTCATGTCACACACTGTACATACTACAAAAGGACATACCCACATACATTCTGGTTGGCACCAAAGGCCTTGGGACCACCAGGGTAACCCCGGGAATGCAAACAAAGGAGATTCCTCGTCTAAACCCTGCCCACCCACGACCTCCATGATACCACATCAAACAGATCCTGATATAGAGTCCTAAGCAACAGCGATATGGTGACAAACCAGCAGAGACAAATACTCTTGTGGGGTTTATGATCCGGCTCTTATGGGACGGTATCATTGAACTCCAATGAGCCATTATTGGCTTGGCCCTTGAAGTGAAATACTTCTGTGTACGATGTCTCTGTTTGCCATCTGCATCCTGGCAGACGGGGGCATGGGTTAGTGTGGAGCTGCCATCGGGACGCGGACACTCATTAAATTGTTCCCCAGTAAGAATGAACATAGTGATGTGATGCTTTAGAAAAACAGATCCCAAATTGGTATGGCTAAATATTTCATGAGCATACAGCAGCTGATTTCTGAGGTAGTTGTCATTTTTGTGTGATATTTTTTTTGACAGCACACGTTAGGGAAAGTAATTAGGCAGTCTGCATTTACATGGAGAAGCAGCAAAGCATTTGATGGAAACCGTCTGTGATTACATGCTCTGCAGGACAGCTAATGTGCATTCAAGTATTTTAATCTCTCTGTGTGGAAATCTTTTTCTTTGTTTTGTTTGTTTTCACCTTTTTAGTAAAAATGCAAATGTTAAAGATGCCTTCTTTATTTGTTCTTTGGCCGGGGCAGAGCGACACCAGCATGGAACTCAGCCCAACTTCCCTTGCCCACAATTTATTTGCGGTGGAAAGTTGCTGAAAGTTGAGTCCCTGTGCTGGGAACTGTTATGCTCCGGCAAAGATTTACTGGGCCAGTCAAACTCATATTCTCATCTGAATATGGCTACGCCAGGTTAGAGGAACACTCTAAAACACAAAATGCAACAGATTGTCACCATATAAATCTGCCGTGGCTAATATGTCAGCTTACAATTTCCTTCTTTCGCATCAGCACACAGAAAAAGAGGGATATATTTAACTTTTTAGGTGCTAAATCTACCACTTTTCTTCATTAGCTAGCTGTTAGCATAGCCTGCCTTGCCTTTCATCTGGTGCTAGGAAGGTAGAGTAACAAGGAGCTACATTTGTCTCCAACCAAAACAAAGAGCTGAAAGAGGTTAAAATCCCAGTGGGTCTGTCACCCCAAGACATCACATCTGGCATGGATCGTATTTTAAAAATAGAAACACTGTGCCCCTTTAAGCTAATTTGTCCAGCGCAGATTTGGACTTTGAATGTCACCCCTGCATGTTTTCATAGGCCTTACTGGCATTCCAACACGTGCTCCCTAAACTTGTACTTGGAATTCCCATTTGCTTTTCTCCATGTAAAGATAGGATGCAGGAGGAATGCTTTCGAAATACTCTTTCCCAAAAAAGAAAGAATGAAAGAGCCCTTCTCTTCTGCGGTGAATGTGCCCTCACAGATTGAAGTGCTCTCTCTCTCTGCTTTCATGACTGTAAATGTAACACCAGAATAGTGTGAAAGAAGTTAATCCCGCTCTTGTGCATTGTCTGTGCCTATGCAGACCAAAGATGAACCCAAAGAAGAAATATAAAGGTGGAAATAAAGAACAGTGGTCCATGAGAATTCCTAATGCAATGTCCTCTGCTCCTTTATCTCCAATGCTGCACTTTAGTCATTAAGTCTGCAGTTTGTTCTATTGATTTTCAATACATATTTCATCAGCACCGTCCCAGATATGTCATAACATTTGTGCTATGTGGTATTGTGCTTTTTATAAATATCCTGTAATATCAACATCAAATCCTAGTTCATTTGCCATAACTGACCACTTAAGTCATTTATCTAACCCCCTGGCTTCTTCTCCCCCGACAAGGCTCCACTCATCTCGGTGATCCGCGGGCCACATCGAACCCCAGCTCGCCCTCCTCCTCCCCACACACCCCCAGCGCCCTGGGAAGTGGCAGCTCCGATCCGGTCCTGAACGGAGGCCTGTGCTCGGCCGCTTACTGCAGCTCAGCGGGAGGTAGGTACACCCAGAGAGAGAGACAGCTCTGCAGAGGCACACAATCAGTCACCCCGCAGAGGACCGAGGGGAAGCCGTTATGGGACGGTGAACAGATGTCATTCTGCAGTAAGCTCGAAACAATGGCCAGCACTCCGTAGTCCCACTGCTGCTGCAGCTGGATATAGGAAGAATGTTTGGCACGTGTTATGTCACGTGGTACAGTTATGTAAATGTCACGGATGCAGTGAGTCTCCATTCTGAAATAGAGGAAGACAAGATATAATCATGATACAAAAAGTATAGTTTCCCATTTTTTGTTCAGCTGCTTATTGTTTTCACACTAGCCCATTTCATGTTGGGTGGAAGGAGGGATCTTTTATCTTAAATCACGTCAAGGTCTTCATCTTTAAGGGGGAGCTGTGCAATAGTGGTTAGAGAAGCAGCTTTGGGGCAGTAACATCAGAAGGTTCATCCCTCTATGTCCATGGCTGAGGAGCCTTGAGCAAGCAGCCAAGCTGCAAACTGCTCCCCAGGTGCCATACACCCACAGGCAGTTTGCACACTGCTGTGTGAACAAATGGATGGGTTAAATGCAGAGAAAGAATTTCGCCATGAGGGATCAATAAAAGAAAAAAACAAACAAACAAACCATGTACTAAACTGAAAATGGATGGTGAAGGTGCCTGGTTAGAGCCAGAAGATAAACACATTGATCTGAGCATTAGGTCTGTTGTTTTGACATGTGAACTTAAACTATGCATGTAAATATGTCACCAGTCCCTCCCACTGGACAAAAGTGAAGCAAAATATTGTGGACTTGGCTTCCGCCATCTTGCCTTAGTGCCTTATAGACGGTTTAGACTTCTCCGTTAAGTTGACACAGAAGCTACGGTGACAGCACAGCTTCTATGTTCTTATGTTCACTTACTAAACAGCACTATTTTGTTCAAAGCATCAAAAAACAAATTAAACATATACTTTGAACTAAGTTCAGCAGTTGAGCAAACATCAGTGGGATAATAAGGACTTACTCGACAGAAACCATGTTTGTGAAATTTTTAATTGAAGCCATGATAGCGGCTAATGACCTACACTGCTGATCAATATACTGTGGCTTCAGTATTGGGAACCATCTTCACATTCTGTCAGTACTTTAAATCAGGCACTTCTTGTCTAACTCTAAGCAAATTGTCATGAATTATTCAATTTTAGTCTGGTTGTGTCGTGAAAAACAGGTCGTCAACAAATATTTTTGATACAATCTGAACAGCTGGGCCTGGCTCATACATGCATCCATTTTTTTGTGGCCATTTCTCATGAATGTGGATGCATTATGTCGGAAGGTCAAATTGCCTAAATGAGCTCCAAACGTCTTATTGTTTGTATGACCATCAGAAACAAATGCAACAAAACATCTGTTCTTTTCCATTTGTCACATCATTCACTGTTATTCTGTGAATTCAGTGTCCTCGTTTCAAACATTCAACATTTTCTTTCTGTCTTTATCGCAGGAACAAACCCAAATTCACCGGTCAGTCTCCCCAAGTCACCCACTTTCCCATCAGGCCGCGGGCCTTGGTCCGACGAGTGCTCTATCTGTTACGAGAACGCGGTGGACACAGTCATCTACGCCTGTGGACACATGTGTCTGTGTTACACCTGCGGCCTCAAACTGAAGAAGATGTCCAATGCCTGCTGTCCCATCTGCAGGAGGCAGATCAAAGACATTATCAAGACCTATCGCAGCACGTAAGGGAACGGAGGCGAGTGGACGCCCTCCCATTGATCAGCTAAAATCCCAGAGTTAAGGAAAGTAATGATTAAGTTCAGGGAATATGAGCTCCGGTACTTTGATTTGGTATTATAATACAAATACGGTCGGCTTGTTCTCTAATGTGACTTTTTCCAAAGCCGGTACCTCTTTGTCGGGAAGCAGTTGGCACTTGAAGTGGCAGGAAGTTCCACCAAGAACTTTAGATTCTTGCCAGAAGTGTTCTCCCTCTCCTGGTGTTATGGAAACCTTGAAAACGGGAGGAAAAACTGAACCGATTCTAAAATGATTTCATTAACTGAGCCATGGTGTAAGGTTTAGAAACATTCGCCAATTTGCATCCAAGGAAATGACTCCCTTTGGGGCTGAATGTCTCGATAATATCTCTCAGACGGACGACTGAAGGTCTGAATACTGTTGTCAACAGGATTTCTGTTGTTTTAGAACTGGTTGATGGGTTAGACTTAGGATTTAGGACTTAGCAAAAAAAAAAAAAAGAATAAAAGCAGCAGCAGGTAATCATCTCAGTATGTCACAACTTGTGTCTGTGTTACTGAGGGGAGACGTCAGCGTGGCATCGCCGTGCTGAAGTGATGGGTCTGTTGTTGTTGTGGTGGTGATTACAAGTGAGTAATGTGTTTAGACAAGCAAGGCGGTGCTGAGTATATTAAGTAGGATTGTAACACCTCTTGTACTCTTATAATCTAATGTACCTTTATGGTAGTTCTATTGCAATCGTTGGTGGTAGCTATATTGTTGTACTAGCTAGCTGCTTGCTCTGCAATGTGGTATGTTGCACTGAAATCCAGCATCGTCCTCTCAGAAATCTCCCCCCGTCGCAGACAGAGTGGGTAAAGACAAATAATAAATAATCTACAAACCTGCATCCGACAGACTCTAATTTGGATACTCCTCAGGGCCGGCAGTTTTTTTAAAAAACATTCTTTTTATATAATTATTTTCCCAAAATCTGCCTGAAGTATATACACACCTGACACACTGTGATCGCTCATGACCAATTGACCAATAGTCCTCAAAAACAGCTCTCATAACAACACAAAAGTCAAAGGATTGTTGCTGAACGTACGTATCAGCCTGCTGCCTTAACACAGTCGCACAGAGCCACCGACATGTATCCTGCTCTGCGCTTCACAAAAACCCCGGATAAACTACCAAATAATGCCGTCGCGTGACACGGGCGGTCACGAAACCTTCACTCAGAGGAGAAAAAGCACAAAATTTCAAAGCTATTTTTGTAACAGAAGTCCATCACATTTCCAGTATTTAACTTATTAAATCCTTTAATAATCTTTGCGACAGGACTTTCACCAGATTCTCTACAGAAATCAGTTTTAGGGGCAGAGGTTTAAAAGATTTTGAGTATTTGTATGATTCCTGTCCCCTAATGTAAGCATAAAATATGTCCCCCTACAAATGTCACGTGTACATAAAACAAGTCAAGCCATAGCTAATTGTATTTTTGAGATTCTTTCTTTTTGTAGATAATGGGGCTCAAACCTATGCTGCTACGGCATCAGCCAGCTGACAGTGATGTTTAACCCCCCCCCCCCCCCCCCATTACAGTTTGATTACGCTACTGCTTGAAGTGTTAATTCACATCTGAATGTTAACTTATGTATTTAGAGAGATAAATGATTTTTATCAGTGTGCTTGGACTGAAAAAAGAAAAAATAAGAAAAAAATTACCCGTTTTTTTTAAAAGTTTGTTTGGATTGACATCCTTGCTTCTAATATTCTTTCTTCTTCTTTAATTACTTTTTTTGTAATAGTGAGAAAATTGAGGGTTCCTTGTACCTCGCAGCAAAGAGATATTGCAGTACACAATCAAAACTTGCTTTGGGGTGTGAGATATAAACTCTTGGTTTTATTACAATCCCTGAATGTCAGGTGTTGTTCTTTTCTTTTTTTTTTTTTTGTAATTTATCATGTGTGAGCCCATGTTAGACCCCCCCCATAACCACTGTCTGTATGTATAGCTCTGATCATTACGTAGTCAGAAAGCCATCGGCGTATGGTATTGATAAATGTCACTTTATAAAGCTACTGATTGTAATCTTGTAAATGTTTAGGCCGGCGTTGCTCTCTGAGATTCAGCCATGGTGTGTTTTATTTTGTGCAGACACTCCGACCAAACCCCAAATGTTTTTAATTCTGTTTTATTATTATTATTATTTTTTTTACATTGTGTAAATGTAATTCCCCTCTATTCATTCGTTCAGTTTTGGACCACATTAATTGATTTGGTTGAAGGTTTTGACCTGTAAATGATTTCATTCACACTTTTTAATTAAACTATACCATTTTATTATTATTATTATTATTATTATTTTCTGTTATCCACAGGCTCCTTGAATGTGACTGAACCTGTAATGTATTATTTATTTGTCCGTCACTGATGTGTGGACTAATTCCTGGTTATTCTTGTGTGTTTGCCCTCCTCTCCGTTGCGACTACACTGATGCGGCTCGTCTGCGTGCGGCCAGTCACACATGCGGCGCATTTACACCTTCTCGCTGCATATCCTGTTGTCATGCATGAGTTTTCTGTTCACCCAGCGTGAACGCCGGGACCAACAGCAGACGAGCATCGGAGCGGAACGCTGTTACCGCTGGTGTAGGCTGGCCTCGGTGGCTGCAGAGACTATTTAGTGCTCAGTTTGGCCATTATTGTGACACAGCAGCTGAAGTATTTTTGCAAACCTGTATTTTCTTTCTTTTTCGTTTGAAGCAACGAGCATTTGTTTGTGACCTCTGTTCTGTGTGAGTCGGATGATTGTGGTTAATAAACTTTCCAGATGTGTCTGAGCAGAAATGGTTTGCTTCGTAATTGAAATAATATTACAACAAATAACATGGGAAGGACAAAATAATAGTTATAAAAACCCATTTTCTTTTCCGTGGAGTGAGGTTGTGCACCCTAAAGCTGCATTTATTTATCTGTTTTACTTGTAAACCCTGACAATTGCAAGTAACCAGTGGAGACGGATTTTGTGAATATGGAACATTTACATCAGTGTTAATATTTAACAATATCACCATCATTGCATTGGTTACCTACAAGCAACATTAGCATTTAAAGTTGTAAAATGCCCCTCCAGGTTTCTATGTTATGGCAGTATTCCTCTAATAATCAGAATAAAAATGAATCACGTAACCACCTCAATCTGAACAGACTGACCTGATTAGAAGGAGTTTTCAATCGGATTGAGAACCAATGATAATCTGTTCAATAGGACATAAACACTTGATCTGATGGTTTCTCTCTGGTTGGAATAAATCCATTCTTTCTGAGCATGTTTGCTCCATGTGGGGTAAACATCAGGTGATGAGTTTCCAGAAGGAACAGAAACACGGAGGTAGGAAAACAACCGGTTGTTCAAATAAGTGTTTGAAAAGATGAACTGAACCAGAATCCATGCGGACAGCAACGTTGAAAAGGTGGAAATATCTTGGTCATCTTCTACTGAGTCAATTCAGTGGGGTCAATAAAGTTGAGGGAAAACTTTTTGTGATAGATGTTCTGGAGCATGTAAACACATACGGTATATCTGATCAGATCATTGTATTTAGAGTCCATGTCAGCTAAGCATTAGTGTCCAAGAAATATGTAAATGTGGCCAGTTGTTACGTTAACATCCCAACCAGAGAGAAACCATCATGGTTGTCTGATCATTATTCCTATTCAACAGTTTATCAAAGGTTAACATCTCTACTCTACATTTGACTGAAAACTCTTTCTGACTGAACACACTGGTCTGGTTTTGCTCTCATTATTAATATAATAGTGTCCGCGTAAAAGCAGCCACTCACACTTATCTCCTGTCACCTCCGCTGGCAGCTGGAGGCCGGATTAATGAGAACAGCCGGGGTCGGCTGTGCATTCGTGACTGTGATTAGTGCCGTTAACATTTTGGTTCAGAGGTTTTGATGTGAACTAAAGTTGGGGGGAAAAAAAAATGTCGACGTGACAAAACCGCATCCCAAAAAGTACAAGATCAGACACGCAAAGAGCAAACAAAGGCAAAACCACACTGTGAAGGATTCACAGACTGACAATTGAAGGACTGACTGGATAAGTGGACACAGGTGAAACTAATAAGGGCAGAGAAGATGGGACGCACAAGAGACGTCATAATAAGTTATGATCCACTGTAAAGTATCACAGTTACTTTACTACGTTAGCTCATTAGCTGAGGACACTGGAAAGTGGAAAATATCTCAAAGTTTCTTCTATATTACCTAACACCAATAGATAAAAAAAATCAAATGAAAGCCCAGTCGTTGTTTTGGAGCATCTTTCCTGCATCACTTCTTTAGATATATAAATTAAGTTATAATCACAAAGTGCCTCTTAGCCAACTATTACAGCCAACAGACATTTCCTTGGAGCTTTTAAAAGAGGATAACAAGATAATAACCTGTTAGTATCTGGAACATCTGCAGCTCCATGTCAATATTACATTTGCTGGTGAATTGTTCAAAAGCTCCAGGAGAAGCATGCGGAGAAGCTTTAATTCTTCTCCTCAAACATGTTGTTTTCTTTACCAGTGAAACATTAGACCTCCCAAATGGAGTGCTGTTAGTTGTGCACACTTAACCTTTGGCTCAAACAGAAATGTGACTTAGCCTTTGACACAGACATAGCCATCCAGCACTCTAAGGTGGGGTAAAAAGCAGTGCTAAATCATTTAGAAGATCTACTTTAAAAGTCAAGTCGAAGATGTGCTCCTGCCAAATTATTGCACTATAACTTCGTGAAGCACCTCACAGGATGTACTCCTCAGAGCTCCCTGATAGCCATCTGTCTGCCTGCGTGTGTGTCCGACCTCCATATAAAAGAACCGCCTGAGGGATATGAATAAGATGAGTAATAATACCCTGAAAAGAATAACCCAGACAATCGTATTTAATATTTTTCCTTGCATACATATCCCTGCCAGAGATCATCATCCTCTATCAATGTTAACATTCAATATATTAGATGTGCTGCATGAAATAGCTAAAAGGACAGATCAAAATAGACTTTCATTTCAGGACCCAGTGTCAGCATACATATTGAGTTTGTAATGGGCAGGTTTTATTCATGTGAAAATATCTGTCAACACTGACACTGACACTGGAGGAGGGACTGAAGACAGGCTGGTTCAAGAGAGCCATCTAGTGGAGATGCACAGGAATGTGACTGAGTGAACATGCATTTCAGGGAATGGTATGTATTAAAAATCTCCATTTGCCATATTTCTGATAATTGAAATGAATAGCAAACTGTTTGCATTTGTTTGGTTCAGTTTTTAGTATGTCTTCTTTGACTGGGATTGCCTGGATACTATCTAAGTATTACTAAGTATCTCTAAAGTCAACTGTCATCTTTTTATGGGTGGTTTATGTTGATCTTTTGATCTTCCTCAGCAAACAGTTTGATTAGAGATCTTGCGTGAGCAAGGACAGGGCTGAAGTATTTCCCCTACGTATGACTAATTGTTATCCGGTGAACAAATTTCCGTACTTACTCTTGTTCAGGTGAGAACGTGACAACATCTGCTGAGGTAGAAAACTCCACTTAGTCTACCTTGAATCTTTGAGTTTTTGATGAAACTGAAACTGTGAAAGAGCTGGGATAGGCTCCAGCCCCAGACAAATGAATGAATGAATTAACTGTGAAAGTCAAGAATCAAGCTAATTTACTAAGTGTGACTGATTAAAGCTGCACTTATCTTTTTTTATTGTTAGCTGTGGCTCAAATAGCAATGTGAAAGGGGTCTTATGTAGTAATACTGGAGGATTATGATCAGTTTCCCTCCATGCGATGCGGTGTGTTTTAGTGCAGTGTTTTAGTTTAAGGCCTCACGACGCTAACATTTCGGTTGACTCTCTCAGCTCTCATCAGCATTTGAAGCAAACGGCAGCGGTTTAATGATTAGCTGCTGAACTTAGCTGAGCTCTCATATATTTGGCTTTTTGCTAATTTAGAGAGACAGTCTGGGCCTTGTGGAATTAGCATCAATTGTCAGGTGGTGTGGTGTTACGTACAGTGTTATGCTACGTCATGCTTGCGTCAAATGGAACTCATGAGCTTGTTCTTATGTCTTTCAATGTCGTGTACACAAAATGCTGCTGGTGGTAGCATCAACACTAAGCATCTAAGTACAAAGGCTAACAGTTTAGCAAGCTAACAAGCGGGTTAAGGCACAATGAACGGATAGGACCGTTGGGAATAGTACAACAAAACAAACTCTATACGACTAAACTACAGTATATTAACTCACCATCCACCTCCACTTACGAGGTTGTGAACGCCGCAAGAGGGCACCATTCATATGAACTCTGCGTGAATATGGTAAACGCTACACCATTTGTAGGGAGAATAAAACACAACACATATTTTATGTTGATGGGTGTTTAAATGGGATTGTTAGCTAACAATTGCTGAAACAACAATGTCCCAGTTAACATACCACTGCTTTAAATGTTCAACATTTGCGCATTGCAGCTCTGTCTTGTTACCATATAGTAGCTGATAAATAGCAATTATTAATACATAAAGGGAAAACCCTGACCTCGTAATTTATTGCCAATTCCTCTTAAAAACCAGCATTTTACTTTAAGAGGTTAAGAGAGGAGTAAGCGTATATTTCACATATTTCCTCAGGACAGACGTGATAAATCTCTCCACACGTTCATTTGGAAGCAGGAGAACAAAATTCTTGTCCCTCCTATTTAGTGGGGAACGGGGGCTGCGAGGGCTCGTTCGTCTTCATTCATCGCTCCCCCAGCCTCCCCTCACTTTCCTCTCATAACTCATGTCTCGCTATATATAACCGCGGCCGTATTGTTCTGCTCCTCCACGTCTAAACTCACTTAATCTGGCCCGCACAATAAGGCGAATAAAGACAAATGTCTCAATCTGTAATATCACCGTCACATGCTATCTTGACAGGTCACGACGTGGAGGGGAGGGGGAGGGGGCTCCGCTGTTCTTTGTCTGCAGCAGCACGTGCCACACAAATGAAGAGGAGGCCGGAGTAAAACAACAGAGATAATACATTTAATATTGTTTCTCTTCTGGGCAATGCGACATACAATGTAAACATGTACAAGATACAAAAAGAGGAACAAGACTTGTCAAAAGGAAACGGTAGATAAGAAAATGCCCCGTTTTCAAAGGGAATGCACGGGATGTCTCCAATCAGGAAGGACTGTGTTTGCTTTTTCATTTTTATGGGTGCGTGACCCTGACACTGGATATGATTCATCACCAGAGAGGCGGATTCAAACGTCCTGTGCATCCTCGTGGCATGCCTTTTGAAAACAAGCAGTTAGCAAGGGTTAAACACAATTTGCATAACAACCATGGTAATAAAAAAAAAGAAGAAGAAGAAATCAAAAGAGAAAATGAAAGAGTAGCACCTCCTTTGGTCCAACTCAGGGCCTGCAGTTGTTGTTGTTGGTGTGTTTGTTTCTGGCTTGCTGGTAAGATCGTTTGATTTGTGAAAGAATTTACAGATCAAGAGCTCAGTGGTGTCAAGATTTTTTTTTTGGCACGCTGCTTCTCCACAGCAGGGCGGTGACAAATTCTATTCTATAAATGCAACGCTGAGGCTAAAACAGGCTCCACCTTTCCCGTGAATCTACCTCAGCTGTCACTCGGCATCCGTCACTTACGACGTCTCGCCTCCGCCGCAGAAGTATGGCTGAGCCCCGACCCGGCGCCGGGATCCTGCTCCCACGCAGGAAAGGCAGCAGTGCCCTTGATTAGGAAGCAGTTTAAGCGTTGGAATAGTGTGCGGCTTAGCTGAGGTTAATTAAGACACACTGTTGTGCTAATTAGAAAGGGGGATTCAAACAGAGACAAAGAAAAGCGCCACAGAGACGCAGTGGCGCACCTCGTTCCTCGACACAGCCTCCTCCTCTGGAGCTCGGAGACGGCTCCCGCTGATGCCCGCTGGCGCCTCAAACAACCGCGAGGAAGTTTTTCAGAATCACATAAATAATCTGCGTTCCCACGTTCACTCACACGTTTTTTTATTTTTTCCTCCCCCCAACTGCTCGAGACAAAAGCCCTTGCAGCTTCACTCGTTCTTCCCTTTGTTCGTCAACTCAAACAAAAACTAGATATTAATTTTAAAAAAAAACTTACTAAATCATCCTCCTGAATACATCCCACCTGCTCCCACACACTTGCCGAAACTTTCCTCTCAAACCTGCTCCTCTTTCTAATAACCAACAGCTGCCTCTATTAACTCCTGCAATCAATCCTTTCCAGAGATGGGTGCTTTTGATTACCTTAATAAAGATTGCTTCTTTACACATGACTGAACCCTTCAAACACTTTTCAAACATTCACTTATTTTTTCAACGTTAACACAAAAGGCCTTGTTTTCCCCGTCGCACCCAGCTCAGCTCAGCTCAGCTCAGCTATCACGCCCACACGGCTACATGTGATCTGAGGAGAGTAAAAGAAGCCAAGAATCAGACGTAGGATCAGTTGTGAAGTCGAATCGGACGGAGAGGGAGGCTGAGAGGAGCTGCTGCGCGCTGAACTCGTTTCTTGTGAGGCTGCAAGAGCTACATTTAAAACTAAGCTTGATGAAATGAGACTCCGCAGCTCAGGTCTGGAAGCGGAGAGCCTGTTGGGTCTGTTTGATAAAATGAGCTTCCAGAGGTTTCAGGCTAGCCAGGCCTCCGTCTCCCTCCCACTGAAGCACAGCTCCCCTCACCTCGCCGTCACCTCGTCCTCTACAATCTACTGTCTGATCCATCTCCTGTCTCCCCGCATCCTGCTCTCGCACATCTCCTCCCTGACCTCCAACTACTCTTTCCTTGAGCGCACCTGCAAACAATCCATCTCGCCGTGCTAGTACACACGCTCTAAAACACTACCGCGCCACCCGAACCCTCCCCCCTAGACGTCCCAGTCGTTTCATAGACGAGCCCGGCTGTGTCGAGGAAGGACAGAGAGACGGAAAATATGCAAGAAAGAGAACTGGGGAGCAGAGAGGACGTGCGGCCACAGCCGAAGTTGCTTCACGGCTGAGAGGCGCCGCGCATTCGTTAAAAAAAAAAAAAAAAAAAGGGAGAGGAATGGGGGACAGAGGGGCCGTCTCACCCGGCTGACCTCAGAGAAGATGTCGGAAAACTCACCCCCCCCCCCCTCGGCTTGAACGGCTCCTGATCATTGCTGAAAGTGCGCCAGAATGTGGACACGCTCGCTCATTTGTGCAGGTGGAAGGCAGAACATATGGCTTCCTCCAATTCCATTCCCACTCTGCTACGAGAGAGAGAGAGAGGCAGAAAATAAAATAGCCTGAAATGTAAAAAGAGCATATTCACTTTGTTGCTGAGAGTTGGATGAGAACATTAATAACTTGCATGAGATGAAGTTTTTTTATGCTAAGCTATGCTAACAGCCTTCTGATGGTATTATTTGTCTAATCTAATCCATCATTAAAACACAATGAATGAAGGGATGAATTAAAAGATGCTTTAACTTTAAAACTTATGCATTGCAGCTTTTGAACCACATCTTGAACCACAATTGGATTCCAGTTGGATTCTAATTGGATTCTATATCTTAACCCAGATTTTGCAGAGAGAGGCCTTCCACCTTCAGCAGGTACACGTGGAACCAGCCTACCGTTCTGAAAAATTCTCTGCAGATGTCACACTGGACGGTAAAATCTTTTCATCGAATTCCCAGCAACAAAGCGAATAATCCATTTCCCACAACGTCTAACTATTTGTTAAAGGTGGAGTTTAACTACAAACCATTCAGAAAAAAAAAGGCTTTAGGGACACAAGCTCCTAACAAGGCAAGGGAACTCTGAGTCCTGGCCTGTGAACAAGCCTTTAGCACAATGACGTCTTCACCTGTTACATGTCAGTGAGGCCTGCACGAAGCTGAGCAAGCTGAACAAAAAAGTAAATAAATAAAAATAACAGGGGCTTTTCTATTTTCAGTGCTCATCCTGGAAGTTGACGGATTGAACCGAAATGGCCCGCAGGAGCCTGCATCTCCTCTGTCTCTTGTTTACCGCGGAGACTCTCCCGTCTACGTCACTCTTCCCTCCGTCGCCGTGGTGATTAGTGAGGAGAGCAGTCTGACTTGGTTTGACAGTGGTGGGATGAGAGGGGCGATAGGGGCGGAGACACTCCAGAGGAAAAAAACAAACAAAAAAACAAGCAAACAAAAAGAAGAAGAAGAAGAAAACAACACAAGAACTATCAGGCACGAACGTGACAGCTCAGAGTGGGGCCGCCGGGGGCCCCTGATGATGGGCCCCGCGTGACTCCCCATCCGAGAAGAAGACCCCAGACGGCTGTAGTGTCACAACGGAGCGGGTCAGCGGGTTTCTGCCATGCCATTCAAAATCACCGTCCTCCGCTGCAGAGGGCAGGAGGAGCAGAGTTCATGGCGTCAGGACATAAGGAGGTGTCACATACGGCTGCTTTTGGTCCAACGGTTTTCTGATGCGTTCAGGGCCTTACACGTCCGTCCGTTCTTTTGACACACTTAAATATGACACATGGTGAAAGCTCGTGACTGGCAGTTTGACCAGGAACATCTGTAATGGCATCTTCTTTTTTTCTCTCTCTCTCTCTCTCGACACCTGTTATATTTACCTCTTGTCAAAGTGTGATAACTTTTTTATTTTCTTCCTATTGCACATTTCCTCATGGGTTCATTTCAGAATTTGTCAGCAAAGAGCAAAATCGAGGAAATCAGAAAAATAAAGCAAAAGCATAAACAAAGATACACGGCTAAATGTATGCCTGACAGAAAGATTCCCTTGCGAGTAAGTTCAGCTCGATCAAACAAAGCGATACGCAATAATAATACAGAGTGAAATGTTAAGAGTGATTCAACACATTTACATAATGCCTTCGTCTGACGGGAATGGGGTCCGTGGGAGAGGGGTTGACTGGGGTTTGACAACGTTGTAATGTTTTTATTTATAGCTCCATATAATATGCATCATTTTATTATCCGTTACGAAACGTCTGTTAAATAAGTGATGATATATGTGTCGTTGACTGCTCTGGCAGCATTTGGCATTCAGGCCAGATCGTGTAAAAATGAGGCCGTATAACGAGAGGGGAATATTTGAACGGGGGACAACAATGATTGTCAAAATCATGAAAAGATAATAGAACTATTTGTAATAAATATGCTTTAATCAGGCATTATGTAAAGCTCAATAAAGATGAAGGAAGTGCCCATGATTTGCTAAAGTTGCAGCACACAGCATCGAAAAAAAATCGAATTTTCAAAAAATAAATTAATGCCCAATACAAAACAAAATGTGAAACAAAAATAATTTTAGCTGCACTAAGATTTTTATTTTATTTCTGTACAATTTTTGGGGAGACTCACTGACCAGCAGTGCATTTCTTGTTGCACTGAGGTAGGGTGGCTGGTAAACCTTGTGGATGGGGTTAAAACCCTGTTGTAGTACCGTCTAGCCTCCACAAGAGGTCTCTGTTTCTCCAATTCTACCCCCAAAGAGAGAGAAACTCTTGTTAAAGGCTTCAACCTCTCCTTTGAGTTGAGGAAATAATTATTCAAAAAAACATATTCAATAAATAACATGCTGAGTATCGACTGCACCTTTACATTAATGCACCATAAATCAGTTTAAAGTGCACTAACTCACAAAACAGAACCACTTCATTCGTCATTATTGTCACAGTGTGATCACAAATTAACAAACCATCAAAAAAAAAAAAAAAAAACAACAAACAAACATGGTTTTGTTCAAATAGATAACTGCGATCTAGCAGGTACGGTACTTTAATACTATGATACTGTCCAGCAGAAACATAATGAAGAGTTAGTGTTGGGCCTTGAACAGAGAGCTCGCGCCGTTCGTTAGAAAATATTTCAGCAGTCTTGAACATCAGCCATTTGAGTTTTGAAAGTTTCAGCTCTGAATTTCAAATTCTCACATGAAACTTCTGTACTGTGGGAGAACGGTTTCTCTAATTTCTATTTTCATGATCTTATTTTTTATGATTATATAAATGATATAAAACTACAATTTAGAAGATGTATTAAAAAAATCTAAACTACGAAACACAATAATAAACTTAGTTTAGTTGTCTTCTATTTAATGCCAAGACCAATACTGCACAGCAATATCTAAGATTACAATTGACTTATTTAATTCTTGTCTCAAGGGAAGAACATGTATCAAGTGCTTCCAGGTATTGATAGGATTTTCGTTTTCGGTTCGAAAACCTTGTTTCAGGCATTTTGGTGAATATATTGTATTATTTATACCATTAATAAATAGTAAAATCACAAAATGAACTGCCAATAAAATGATATTTCTCTTTGGTTTGATCACATTTTGGGCAAAATGCTAAGCAAATATATCCCTGGGATTTAATTATTTCACCACATTTCCAGTATTTTATTCAATATATCGCTGCAACGGCAGTTTTATTATATTCATACAAAACAAAATATGTACAAAATCAATTGTTCCAGGAGTTAAAAAAAAAACATGGTAAACCTGATTTTTTTGTAAACTAAATGTTTTCATCTTCTGAGGACATGAGGTGGTTTTGTTGATTTTCGAAGAAACTAAAATATCCAACTCTTTCAAGCTTCACAGGGTTGTTGTTTTTTTGTTTTTTTTCAATGCATTTGCTATCCCAGAGAAACACATCTGGGAATAAAAACATGAACATTATCATATTTCTGTGGGATAAAAAAAAAAACTGTGCTATTTTATTAAATTGGAGTGCCTGCGCTATTTTTTTTACTTATTCATTTATTTGCCAAATTCACTGCAGGAAGGAGCTTTAACTTTTCCAATTCTCGGCTGTCGGTGGAAAACGGATGTCACAAGAAAGCAGAAATAATTCTCTAAGGAAGACTCGCACTAACACAAGACACTGTAACATGAACAATTAAACTAAACAAAAGTAGCAAGATTTAAATATTGTCTTTGTTTGATGATTTGTGGCTTAAAACTAATAAAACCTCTGGTGACTTGAGTCCCTTTAATCTGTTTTTCTCTCATTGATCTGTGCAGTGGACCAATTATAGCACTTGAGATCCAAATTTTGCACTTTGTTTGCACTCAATAGTGGAACTCGTAACTGGCTATGGACATGGTGGTGTTCATAGGACTATGGCACTCGTCAAAGGTTTGGTTGATTTAATGTTTTGCCATCCACCATTGAGGACCTCCATTCAGGTGGTCAAATACAAAAGGCACTTATCGGCCATCATAGTCAGTGATAGGCAGGAATGAGCGTCACCATTACCCTGCTCAGCTTCTCTACTCCATGATATAAACCTCTTTAAGAGGTTATTGCTCCCACACATACCATTCTATATCTAAAAGACACTGTCCTCCTCAAATTTACTATGTCAAAGGTGACCAATTCCACATTTCTGTTTCGGTCATTCCCAGGCAAAATATTTAAAATCTCTTTTTTTTTTGTATACATTTTAGTAAACCAGCACTAAAAGTGTCTTTCCTTATCAGATTAAAACATCTTTCTTCACACACAGTCTCTTCTCAAATGTACATTTTCAAGGACATATTGCTTATGGGAGATTGTGGGTAACATTCTTTAGGAGTGATGCCACCCAGATCTTTGGAGACATCAAAAAGGGAGGTGTGGTGAATGGTAGCAGAAGGATGTGGGGTTGGTTTTATTTTTTCCGCTCTAGGTAGTTGGAGGGAACCCAGCCCTTGCGGGGAACTAGGCTGTCCTGCACCTGGCAGTACCACCATCCATTGGGGTTTCTCTCCAACACCTCCAGACAGGTGCCCTCAGTGAAACCCATGGTCTCCTCATCGCCACGATAATCAGCAATGGACACATACACATCCCTGCCTAGGTTATTGTGGATCAGCTGGTTCTTCTCTATGGGCTTGGGCCGGACTGTGGAGACGGGGATGCCATTGCGTTGGTTAACTCTGCTCAGGGCATCTTGGACATTGCTTGTGCTGTATGCGCTCCCCAGGCTGGGGCGCTCGGCAGGCCGTGTGTTACTTTCGACGACTACATGTGGCCGCACGGTGCTGAAAGAGGCGTTTCGGCGGACGCCGAGAGTGGCGGAACCAGAGCCATAGTGATCACTTCTGCCAAGGGAGTCATTTCTCCTTAAAGACCCTGTCATATAGTGCGTGTCCTTAGCTGGCTGTGTTGTGGTCACGAACACAGACTGAGGCCTCACTGCCACCTGGCGGACTCCATTTCTCATCCGTACACCTCCATTAACCACCCCAGATGGTTTCGAGAAGCCACCAGGAGGCTTGGAAGGAATCGGTGGAGTGTTCCTCCTCAAGCCTTGATGCTGCTGGGGCAGAGCCTGAATATTGATGTTATTGAGGGCCAAAACATGCTGCTCGTTTTTCTCCAGGCTGTTGGACTTACTCCTACCACTCCCATGTCCATCAGTTTCTAACACACCAGCATTACCTACTTTTCTGACAGGTTCCAAGTAGTAAGACGGAGCCCAGCCCTCCTCGGAGCCCCAACGGATGTACCACCAACCACTCTCCTGCTTCTCCAGAACCTCAACCTCTACCCCAGCTGGGAAGCTGACCTCTGAGTCCTGGACCTTCTTATAGGCATCCAAGGAGCGGTAGAGAGTGGGGCCTTCAACGTCTGAGTCACCATGACTCCCCTTGGAGTAAACAGAAGAAAGATCTGAGGTACTGCGCGAACACATCGAGTCCTCTGAAGAGATAACCGAGCCTGTCTCAGAGTCGTCCCCACGAGAAGGTTTGAGGCTGTGTCGAAACTGACTTGTAGGCCTCAGCTGGCGCCTCAGAGAGCTGATGTCCATCCTCTCAGGGCTCTGGGGCTCTGATTTTGTCAGGAGGGGTTTCGGTCGTACAGAGGGCTTGGGCCTGGTGGAGGGGCTCTGGCCTATTCTCTGCTCCACATCACGGTTGAAGGTAGAGCCCTTCTTGGGGCCTCTGCTCAATTCATCTGATGAGGAGTGGGGGCTGATGTCTTGGGACCTGAGGCTGATATCTATGTGTCTGCCCAGGGTCTGGCTTCTACGATTCATGTCTGGTGTCATGGTTTTCATCGGTCTGCCAGCTAAAGGTGAAGATCCGGAGGGTTTTCGTGGAACTGTGGAGGAATGGTAGCTCCTTGGGGAGTTGGGCTCACTGGAACCTTTAGCTACGGTTCCTTCAACGGCAACGCTTGGCCGGAAGCCATCGTTCTCATAGATACACTCCTCTTTAGCAACATCCTCTACAGATCTCAGGGATGCTCTTCGATGGGTAAACACAGGGGGCGCCTTGCAGACAGGTGGGGAGGCTTTGCTGGAAGGAGGGGAGCTGCGATACTTATCACTGACCACGCTGCTCATCCTCGCCTCCAGAGAACGCTCATCCTTCACAGAATCTGTGTCAGACTCACCTTCGCATCCGACTGCAGGAACATCATATTCAGGTTCCTCATACACAGGCCTGCTAGGCGGCTCTGCGGCTTTGGACGCTGAGCTTGCAGGAGGGGGAGCCTCCTCGGAGTCTTGTTTTTTGATAGGCGGAGCTGGTGGTGGGACTTTGGGACGGGTCAAGGTGCTAGTCCGACGGCTGAGGTTGGGCTTCTTGCGCTTGTCGATGTATGAGCAAGGGGCCCAGCCTTCCATCTCTCCAATCTGTACATACCACCAGCCTCCAGGGTTCTTCTCTATTACCTACACAACAAGGACATAAGAACCATTTAATTGAATACTTTCTTAAATATTTGTTGAATTTGTTGAGCATGATGTTTAATAAAACAAAAGTTGATTATCACATCTAATATTGCAGTTGTTTAGAAATGGCTCAATAAAAAAATTAATAAAAATGGAATCCGTGCTGTTATCTTTATTTTTCTACTTGGATCGCGAAGCCTGTCCACATCATCA
Organism: Chelon labrosus; assembly: GCF_963514085.1. Lineage (NCBI taxonomy): Eukaryota > Metazoa > Chordata > Actinopteri > Mugiliformes > Mugilidae > Chelon > Chelon labrosus. Next base: position 21,483,691 of record NC_140338.1, on the reverse strand, counting down.
CACTGAAACAAAAAATCTCAAGGTCGTATCTCTACAGCCTCGGCTCTCCTGGCTGTCGGGGGAGTGCTCAGCTGACGTATAAATTCAATAAGCCCTATCTTATCTTATCAACAGCACTGTCCTCCTGGCGACTTACATCAGCCTTTTGTCCTCCACGGAAACTGATGCCATCAGAGATCGAGGACTGGAAATCTGCTATAGTGTAATACTCTGCTTCCACAGCAGGGGGCTCTGGTGGCTTGGGTAACTGGAAACCCTGCACAGCGAATGAGGAGAGAGGTGAGCAGCTGACATCATGTCCAGCCATAATGTATCTGACTCAGTGAGAATGACTATGATAAATATGACTAAGGGCACATGAAGTGAGACATCTTCAGTCGTGTCATGATAGTAGGCTATGCATACATTTTAGAATGTGCAATATTTAAGCGTGATACATTCAGATTATCAAAGTGGGTCGTGACCTGGGAGCCAATCAGTATTTTGGTATTATTCATGTGTACTGTATTCATACTTGCTTTAAAAATGTTTTTCAGCTAGAACCTTCCACACATGTTGAACTCATGTTACTTTCTTGGATATGAAGTGCCTTACCAGGTTAGTTTCTCTTCTTGGGGGAGGTTTATGCCTCAGATTTGGAGAGCCTGGTAAACAACAAAACATCTGATTAAAATGAAGCCGTCCAACATGGAGCTACAGCATAATAACACAGCAAACACACAAACTGGCCTTAGTTTGTGAAAAGGAAAATCCACACACCAAACATGTGAAATTCCCATGTTAAATCCCCACACTGGTTAGAAAGACAATGTGTATGTTAATAGACTGCACTGGGCTTAGTAGACGTTAGATACATCAACAACTGTGTGGCTTACCTATAGCATCAAAGCCTACACAAAAAGGAAAAGTACACATTTTAATGTTTCATAGAAAAAAAAAACTACTCCCGCGTTAGCAGCAATGACTTCACTGATTTATTCAGCGGTGCTAAACACTCGACCGTCTCCCAACACTCAGCAAACACTCACCAATATCCACTCTGTGCGGTGCCACTCTTGCAACAGCTGGGGACCCTGACTCGCCTCTCCCTTTATTTTCATTTAGCGCAGCACTCGCAGCTATTCCAAGACACGGGCTGTTGGTGTCGCGGCCCGCGCTCAACCTCCTGCCCGTCTCGGCGTTGATTTCTGAATTGTAGGGCATGGGCAGGCTGATCTCGCTCTTGGAGATGTGTCGCTCCGGCGTGGTGCTGCACTCTCCGTCCGTCTGGATGTCCTTCTCGCTGACCGACTTCTTTTGCAGCAGGTTGCTGATCTCCATGATGTTGCCAATAATCTCCACAGGGCCTGTCAGGGTCTTCTTGCGGGGTGAGAAGTCCTCTTTGATTTTCTTCAAGTAAGAGGCCGGGGCCCAGCCCTCTTTACCTAAATATCTGTAGGCAAAAATACAGAATGCTTAATAATGTATCTAGTTGGCATGTCACCCAGGTTTCTGTCATTTAAAGTGGCACTGGAGAAACTGATTAGCTGCATTGTGGGAAATGTAGTTTTTAATAATTATCCCTCGAAACATATATTATATAGTGACTGAATGTAAGCTAATGAACAAACAGCACAAAATGTAGACAATTTCTGATATTTAAACAATAATATTAGGACAGTGGTGCAGTGGTTAGCACGACCAGGCCCTTTCTGTGCAGAGTTTGCATGTTCTCCCTGTGCCTGCGTGGGTTTTCTCTGGGTGCTCTGGCTTCCTTCCACAGTCCAAAGACATGTTTGTCAGGTTAATTGGTGATTCTGCATTGGCCGTAGGTGTGCATGTGTGAGTGAATGGCTGATTGTCTTAATGCGGTGGCCCTGCTAGCCACCATATGACATCCCATCTATTGACAAAATCCAGCTTTTCAATTCTTGTGCAAGAAGCAAATTACAGGTAAACAGCCTGCATAATAGAAGCAAAGAGACCCTGCTTCCCCACATCCCAGCATTCATTGTGGTGCTAAATGACTCATTTAGAGTGCTTTGTGAAACAATAAGTAATGTCCTAAATTCTGAGTCATTTTCCTTCATGAAGAGGTGTTATTGTTTCCATGTGACTTCACCTGTGACCACAAGGAGTTCCCATGGCTAAAAAGAACACGGACCTACTCAGAGCACCGTGACTCAGGGGTACTGTACTTCTAGAGGATTATTTGCCGTCAGACAGCCAGCTCTAAAATGACTCATTATGCACTGGCGCGAGAGCCAAGGAGTGAACGAGCTGATTGTCTATTTGCATATACACTGATTAAAAAGACTTTTAAAACACATCAGATCTCCATGGGAAAAGAAAATCATGCTGGATATCCATACTGATACAGACTGGGTAATGTGTTAGGAACAAAAAGATGCCACATCGTTCGATAGAAATGAAATTTATCAACCAAGGCTGAATTCAAAGTCACCCCTAAACACAAAGTGAAAAAGTAATGCGGCTGCCAGTCCATTTTGTTGAAATTTCATTGCAGCAACTCAGAATGCTGCTAAGTAGTTTGTATGGCCCCTACGTGCTTGTGTGCATGCCTGACAATATTGGTGCATGCTCCTAATGAGATGACAGATGGTGTCCCGGGGTATCTCCTACCAGATCTGGACCAGGGCATCATGGAGCTCCTGGGACATGTCCCAGAGGTGGATTTAGGTCAGGCGAGCGTGGGGGCAAGTCAGTGGCATCAAAGGAACTGCCTGCACACTCTCCCACATAACCTGGGTATCACTGTACGCCAGGAGGAACCCAGGACCTACTGCACCAGCGTAAGGTCAGACAATGGGTCAGAGAGGAATTTCATCCCAATACCTAATGGCCGTTGTCTGTAGAGGTCTGTGCATCCCACCATGGATATGCCTCCCCAGACTATCACAGACCCACCACCAAACTAGTCCTGCTGAACGATGCTACAGGCAGCATAACGTTCTCCAGACCCTTTCACGTCTGTCACATGTGCTCAGGGTGAACCTGCTCTCATCTGTGAAACGCTAGTTCTGGTGTTCAGTGGCAAACACCAATTGAGCTCCATGGTGCCCAGAGAGTGAGCACAGAGCCCACTGGAGGACGTCAGGCCCTTAGGCCTCATGAAGTCTGCTGGAGGTCATTTTGTAGGGTTCTGCCAGTGTTCCTCCTTGCACAGAGGAGCAGATATCGGACCTGGTGATGGGTCGGGGGACTTCTACACCCCTGTCCAGCTCTCCTACAGTAGAGATTGTGTCCTGCAATCTCCTCCATGCTCTTGATACTGTGCTGGGAGACACAGCAAACCTTCTGGCAATGGTACATATTGACGTGCCATCCTGGAGGAGTTGGACTGCCTGTGCGACCTCTGTAGACCAGTAGTGACACTGACTTCCATCAAGTGTTACTTCATTTTTTTGAGCAGTGTATTAGCGATACACAACAAGTTTTACACCTCTAACAGGGACTCTGCTTGTATATGTACGCATGTAAGCTCCTATGCGTATGTGAGATGCCACAAGGCAGCATGTGATAGTAATCAGCTGTGCAGTGGAGCTCTAATCTTACGCCCCCGGAGAAACACGGAAACAAACAGCTTTCAGGAGGTACGCACTGCGTGAGTAAACAACACACATTCGTATTCATGTGCAAACACACACACACACACACACACACAAAAACACGTCAGATATCGCAGGCAGGACGTCCAGTCGATCTGTGGAGAGCGCCACGTGTTAATGGGTTCTTCGCAATCATTACGCAAATTAGAGCTGCAGGAAACTGCTGCCTCGATCACGGTGCTGAGCAACAACAACCCCTCTCACTGTTCTCTGAGGACTTGTTCTCTCTAAAAGAAGTAACGTTTCTAATGTATCTAAAACGTGTGCGGTTGGTTTCCTGTTTGCTTACCTGACGTACCACCAGCCCTCCAGGTTCTTCTGAATGACCTCCACGGTGGCCCCTTTCTCAAAGCTCACCTCATCTTTTCCTTGACTGGTGTACGGCTGCACAGCCACATATTTCTCCTCTGGAGGTGAAGGACAGAAGAAAAGCAAACAAATGACAAAGTGAGTGAAATGTTATCATTTAACAGTCTGCAAGGTTAAACTGCTGTACAGTTCACGTCTTCCAAGAGGGCTTTTTTGAGGGGAAAAATGTCGAGAGTGACCTACTTAAAATGCTCTGACTTCCTCTGATTTCCTTACCAACACAAACAAATCCCTCTCCCCTTTGTCATACACAAAAATAATAAACAGCTCCCTCTGCTGGCTCAGAATCTCTTCCCCTGGCTGCTTGTTCTTTTCCTCCTTCCTGAATAAAGTTCCAGCATTCATCTCTCTTGAAAAGGAGATTCCTCTACGAGAGGCAGGCCTGCATCAGGGCCTCCCTCGAGATGATAAGATGTTTGGACCAAGATCCCTCTCCACAGATTCCTGTTTGACCGCCACTCCTCTCTCACGCTCTGCTAGCCTTCCAAGACCCTGCGAGGAAGGAAATCCTCCAGTGGGTTTAATGGGGAGCAGACACCAAGGCAATAGAAGGGGGAAGGAGGAGAACTGGCTGAAAAACATCAGCTTTCAGTAGCGTGTGAAATGATCAGCGGAGAACGTTAAATATGCTGTTCTTTAGTGGGATCAAAATATACGTAGAATGGTGTTAATACAATTGTTAAAGGAGAAGATGCCTCAAAGGTGTGTGCGCCTGCGCTCACTTGTCACACACATGCTTTTTAGTGGGTGGGTAACTCTCATGCCTTTCATTGCAGAGCAGCTGAGGTCAGTAATGTGGAGCAGAGTGGAATGTCTGGTCCTGAACCTGCACTCGCAGAGAAACCTGTAACATCACATAAACGTGTGAGTTTATTAGGTGCGTACTGATAAACCCACAAAATCTCCGGCACTGTGTGGAAGCACGGAGAGCATGATGCATCATGGTGACGCATGTGCCTGTCTACATGTTTCAGAGTCCAGCGTCACAGCGCAGGGACAGCGCCATGAGCTGAGTGGGCAGCCAGCAGGACTCCATAAATCAAATTAGGAACCAGCTGAAAATGATGGTACTCTGTGAAAGCACAGGCAGCTGGCTGCAGAGCACAGAGAGAGGACAGCTCACGTTAAACATCTGAGCACGAGACAACACCCCTGCTGAGGTCACTTCGCCGTCAGTAGCCATTCAACCCCCCGGAGAGGTCAGGACACCGTGACCTGGCTTCGTGTCAGAGCATGTGAATCAGCCGCAGAAAACGTGCCGTAAATTAATTTGATCTCTGATTCAAAGTGTCACATAAAAGACAAAGGAATCTCCGTCAGCAAAAGAGCTGCACGTACACGACCCGCTTTCTTCCATTAGCAAATTACAGCCTCCAAGAACATAAATCGCGCGCGATCTTTGTTTTCGTCCTTTGCCAGTCCTACTAAATCAAACCCTATCTCAAGTGTCTGCGCGGAGCTGTAAAACCTCACTCACCCAATTCTTATCGCTAGCTCAGCAATGCATTATCAGGCAGGGACAGCGGTGCCTCCGTTCACGAGACAAAGACGGGAAAATGGGAATGACAAGAGAGTGGAGAGGATAAGGATTAAAGTAAATGTGGAAACACTGGAATTAGTTATTAGAACAGAGCCAGAAGTATCAAGACAAAATCAGACCAGTCTTCTACATCTTCTTCTGGCTGTCGTAACTTACTGGCACTTATTTCTCCAGATAGTAAATTCAAGCCATTTGGTGCAGCAGGAAGCTCAACACAAACCTCTACCTGTACACAGAGGCATTTGATCCAGGTAGCACAGTAACTGAACAGCATGTTTATACAGTTACAAAGTCAAGACAGAGTCCAGGGCCTTAAGCCTGTTTGCAGACGCTCACTGCCATGTGAAACGCCTCAGTGCCCCTCAAGTCCACTGTGACTTTATCAATATGAGTCATGGAACCACAAAAGTGTCCAAAAGCCTCTCTTGAAGCGATGCCAATGTTGTCTCATCGAATATTTTACAAAGCAATGCTCTGTACAGGAAATTCCCGAAACCGCTTTTGTAGCGTCCAACCGTTGTTTGTATTATTGCACCATCGAGGCTCCGATGATCCTTTCAACTAGAAATGTGCTGAAACTGGTATGTTTTCTAGACACTAATTTAAATTTCTGGCAGTGTTGCCAAATCTGCGGGTTTTTAACATAAAGTTGGGATGGCGAACAAAATGTGTGCTGGTTTGGAATCATTTGAGTGTTTTGTTTTTTAAATTACTTTTGAATGCTGATTTGCATTGCATTTGTAAGCAATCTGGTTGGCTGAAGTTTGAAACAGATTTTGGGCTGGAAACCTTCAGCTGTATGTGACAACATTGATTTCTGGTTAATATAATGACATCTGCAATCCCAAGTCATGCCTGAAAGGTATGCGTGTTTAAACTTGTTTTAAACATTGGCAACAGTGAGCCTAAATCTTAGTTTACATGAGTGCAAGCGTTGCACCATTGTAAGCATTTATACTAGGGTGCTGGTGTATCGCTGGCATCGTTCTGTAAATAACAACCAAACACCAGTGGCTAGTGAGCTGTGTTGAGTTTCTCTATGTACTTTTTATGCTTCGTACGACTGGAACGAAGCATAAACATTGCTTTAAATTTACATTTAATAGACATATGTAGTCTTTTTAGGCAATTAACAATGACTAAGAATGACAGCTAATGGTCTATGCTGTAAACATGAGCTACTGTACACTTGTTAGTAGGGATTTCCCAACTGGTACTGGGAGATTGGCATTCAGGCCGATCTAGGCATTTTTAAAATGATCAGAAAGGATAGGGCTGATCTTTTGGAGTTATTTGTTTTAGGTCTGTCATAAACCTAAACCAAGCCTTCTTCTTCTATTTTAATGATGGTTGGTTAGCCCCAAACATTCCTGTCCATATGAGGAAATTCAGTTTATCTATGATTGGATCCGGACTCGGATACTCAACATATAATGTTCGGGAACGAATCAGTGGGCAGAAAAGCTTGTTTTGGAGCATCCCTACTTGTTAGTCTCCCTATTCCTCCAACTCTCTTTATCATTGTACAGTGTGTCTATGCTGGGATGCAACCTGGCCCCAGTATGGGTGTGTGGAAATACTCAACACATGAACGTTGATGCAGTGGATCCCTTCAAGTCAACACTGCAAAACTTCCCATCTTTTTAAAAAACATTGTGAAGAAAGTGACACAGCATGTTTAAGGGTATTGAGAAATCCAAAAATGAGAGCTGAAATAACCTCCGACCAATAAAATTTAAAAGCTAGGTGTGCTGGAAATTAAAAACATGGCCTCCAAAGAGGTTTCATGGTCTCACTCTCCGGTGGCGACAGCTAGCCGGGTGACTCATCTACAGAGGCTGAGGTCTGTGTGATTAAAACCAGTCTGCAGATTGGGCTGCTGCCCCATTTTCACACTTTCCATCAGCTCATTCGGGCAAAGCCTCGTTGTTCTAAGAGGCATACTGTATCTAGGTAGGTAATGCTCCTAGGGGCTAACACTGTTGTCCTGATTGCTAATCAGAATATGAGTCTGGCAACACAGCATCTGGATTTCATAGTGGGATGTGTTTCAACCGATGCTGAGAAAAAAATACCTCTGCACCCGGTCGGGTAGTCCTACAACCAATCAGAACAACTAAGTATGTGACATTAAGCAATTAAAGCATTCTTAATAAATGCCTTAATTTCTGTTAACTGTTCATCCTTTAAAGTTATTTCACTGCCAGTAACATCTACAAAAGACACGATAGTGGATTAAACAGCTGACCAACTGTCCACTGCTCCGCTCTACTGTAAGAGCTTCAGATGTTCAGAATCCAGGTCGAGCTCAACTTTGTGGGAGAAGTGAATGAGCAGTGGCCCAACTTCTGACACTATTCTGCCAGTTAAAACTAATCTGATCAACAATGATGAACTGTTTAGGAAGGAAAGTATGGCATTCGACCTGCGTTCCATTGATCTCGTCTAATTAATCATAATCTAGTCAGTCTAAACTATGAGACTGAGAAACAAAGTGTGGTTTTAGAGGTTTTGCAGCGGTTATACAGGTCCTGGTACAGCTTTCATAAAAAAATGAAACATAACTACCGTACAAGGCGCCTTTTGGAAGCCCTGACTAATCCTGGAAACAGACATGTACTTAACTGACTGACTGTCTGAGAAAAGTTTGGATTACAAAGCACCAACTCACCCCAAGAAATATGACGTTTGTGTTCTCAGACACGGTGTCGCTTTTAGCATCAAAGAAAAAAATGACTCGACCAAACCGCGGGTATAAGGTAAAAATTAAAGGCACATTTTCAAAGTTTGTCATTTTCAGACCAGGCAAAATGTGAAAGCCTTTCACAGGTTTTTAAACCCGAGGCTTTCTCAAATGGAGAAGCAACACTGTTATCCAATCACTTAGATTCGCAGGAGCTCAGTGGTTGTTAAGGTTGTTGCGCTAGCGCCAAATAACCTTAATTATCCAAATCTGTTTAATGTAGCCCAATTATTTCGTTGCCCGTTGTGAGCTGAAGAGAGTCACGTTTGATGGAGTCAGATTTTACTGTCAGGGCTGACTCATGGCCACCCAATATGTTGCTCCTGGCAGACACCGAGGGCCTGTTGTTGTTGTTATTGTTGGCTGAGTAGTAAAGATGTAAATGAAGTTGTTTACAATGTGGCCGCAAAACACGTGAAAGCAGTGAGGGGCCATGAGAGGGGTTCATAAGTAGTACTGTATGTTTGTGTTTTGCACCGTGTGGGAAAGGAGCGCATTTTACTGCAGGCGACATAAAACACTGACGTGTGATCTGGGAGTAGCACGAGCTGGTTTGCTGTCTGGCGTGAAGAAAACTGAGAAAGCATCTCAGCAATCGATTTCTCCTGAGCACGTGTGTGGATTTGATATTTTCGTGTGGGTATTGCGTGTGTTTCATGTTCACCTCTGCTCTGCTGGCGGTTAACCATACCGCCGAGGGTCCAGCGGCGGTCCAGCCTCTTCAGGTGGGCCTTGCGTCTTTTAGTAACTGATGACGATGCGGGGGAGGAAGAGCAACCAAAAGAGAAGATAAACAAACAAATCAGGAGTTAGTGTAAGAAGCACAGATTAGCAAACTGAAGAAAAGAAGCTGTTGTTAGCAGGAGCAAAACAGTTTCAAACTTCTGTATGAAGCCAGTAACAGGGTTGGTAAGGCTGTTAATTAAATATATATCTTAAATATTCAGGCTCAAAGAGCTCAAGAAACCACATGGAAATAGACCAAACAGAAGCAAAGTAAAACGGCTTCAGTGGTGTTTTCTGTTGTTTATTTTCTACTCTAACATCCTGATCACATGATTCCTTAAAATTATTTTGCTTTTTTATTATCTTGGCAATTAACACTTTCACATTGACAGCTTTAATAATATCTAATAATTTATTTGAAGATTTTTCATCCCTTCTTGGGGTCCACTGGAAATATTTCCATTTTTGTTTGCACTACTTGCAGTGTGTTTCTGTACTTGGTTGTGAATATTTGTGTGAATGTTTGTGTTGTCAAACCGATGAAGACATTTTCATACTCTGCTTGCGTTTTGTCAATTTGCATGGGCTTTCTCGAGTTGCAGCGCGTTAAAGCGAATAAGGGGGCACCAAAAGCAACACAGGAACATTATTTCTTGGAGAAATGATCAAAATAACATCTAATCAATTTGGTTTGTGTTGATTTTTGTATGTCGTGTGTGTGGATTTGACAGGACATGCGTTTTTATTTTACGTTTTCAGTAACATCTGCTCAGGCTCAGCAACTAGCATAACGGCGTATATGTGGTGCGACCAGTGTAAAAGCTAAAACCTGCACAGCCTTCATGATTACTGCTGAGCTGCTGTGCACTCAGACCCATTTACATACCAAACACCTCCTCTGCATGTGAAACTAAATCTAAAAATCACCGCTGCCTTCTAGCTGACACTGGTATTTCATTCTGCACACTGATCATCAGTCAGTGGACATGTGGACTGTCACAAGCCCACGAGGCAGAATAAGTGACAAAAAAGAATTTCCAGTTAAATAGGGAGGTGTTTCAAGGCCTACTTTCCTACTACAAACGTCAGAAAATGAACAGTTGTTCTCTGTAAGTGCAGGAAGGCAGACTGAAATGTGTGAGGAGAATTAACACATCGACATGTTTGAAAAAACTGGCACAGTGTCTGTGCAGATTTGGTATGTTAGCATGCTACAGACGATAACCGATGAACATCTGGTGCACCGCTGCAGTTTTCTTGGTGAAACCAACGCTTAAGTTTCTGTTCCACACTAGACACAGATGCATGAACAAGGTGCATGTTTTGAGCACTCCATTAAACATAATGTTGCGTAAGGATCCATGCTAAACTTACATATTACCAGACTGGACCAAAAACCTTCAAATGAACCTGCCACTGCAAGAACCGACCTCTGTGAAATCAACTTTTCAAGAGTTTTGTGAAATTATAGAACATCGAAGAAATAAGAGCGTTTGAAAATGACTCTATGTGGAGATTTATAAAAAAGAATTTTATGCTAACGATAACTGGCAAACCAGTCGGGACACGGTATGTAGCTGCTGAGTGACGGAACTCTTCACTCCTTATTAGTTCAAAGTCTGTACGACAAAGCAGCAGCCGAACCACGGTGAGTCATTTCTCTGTCTTGTCTGGGGACACATGAGGAGCAAACACATTAATGAGGGGAAGAAGAGATGGCAACAACGCTGTGATAATCAAATTCCTTCTCCGTCTTCTGTCTTCTCTTATCTCGCCATCATTCCCCCCGGCCGCCTCCCTTTGTGTGCTTCTGCTACTTGTCGCTTCCTCTCCCTTTTGATTCCTCCCTGCCTTTCCATCTATCCATCCCACTGAGCATCACCCTGCTCCCGTTGACCTCCTAATTGAAATATCAGCTAAGGGAAGGCACAAAGGGAAATGTTATTTCGAGGTAATTTCAGCGGGGCCGGGCAGAGCCTGTCGGTTCCGCTGAGCTGTCAGTGGAATTAGGTTACAGACCACGCAGAGATAATGAGATGTAAGAGACGACAGGAAGCGGGAAAGGGGGAGATCGGCAATAAGAAGTGACGATGTGTGCAAACACAGAGACATCAGGCCTAATGGGAAAACAGGGACTACTGACAGAGGGTGGGGTGCGGGGTGTATATAGACATGGAACGATGTGTATCCTTGTCACACGGGAGCCAGATTCCACTAAGCTTTACTGACAATTTACTCTAGGTCTTCTGTCTGTAGATGGGACCATGCTTCCTATCAATAAGGACCCAGTTGTACTTAGGTAAACTGATGATGTAGTTCAACTTTGACCTACCTAACTTCCTGCTCTATGACAGATTAATTCCTTCCTTCCTTGCCCTTTTACACGGAGCCTACATTACAGAAAATGCAGCTCGGTCACTGACAGTTCAGGCAATTTATTAGAATTTGCAAGCTTCCTGTGGGAACACAAAAAGCTTTGTACATATTTTTCCACGTACGCTGCCTGAGACCGAAACAAGTTAGCTAAATTCAGTCACAGCTCTACAACTATCAGGCACAGATAAGCAACACTGGTCCAATAAGTCTCCGTGAAAAACGGACATTTTTACTTCCTCTTGAACAAAACTGTAAATTAGAGAGTAAATTAAAGTCCTATAACAAGGAATCAGTGACACTGATGTTATTGAACCAGTTCAGAAAACTCTCAGCTGCAGCTCTACCAAATCAAACACAACAAAAGTGAAGGACAACAATACTGCATCTATTTTAGTCACTCTGGCACCAGCTGACCTCTTTATTGAATGTGTAAATCTTCTAAATATAGTAATCTTTGCCTCCTTTGACAAATCTACTGTAAGGCACTGATAAACAAATCATTTAAACTGCTTACCAACAAAGGCTGGAGGCTAAATACACGCTCGTGCCAATTCCTTTGTGCATTCAGATGCAAAGATTTGCTTAGTGGCTCTGTGAAACATGCTAACTTGACACTCTTGTAGCAGAAATGAAGAGTCACACAAAACAAGAAAGCAAAACAAAGGCCACCTGAAATGGCGTTTTGACCCGAAAGCAACGGAGATGGAGGGTAAAGTTAGCATGGCCCAAGGACTGACAACATCCATATTAATGGAAAACACGCCAGGTTAAAAAACAAAAAAGGCACAATTCAGCAAATGGTTTCAGTTTGCTTTGTGTGTGCCGTTTAAAAAACAAGATCTAATTGTAACTGACAGACCCAAAGGGCGAAGATAGAAAATGAGTTGTAATAAAGCAGAGTTATTCGCTAAAGGTCGGGTGGAGTTAAATAGTTTTAATTTCAATCTTCTATAGCACGCCATATCAAGTATATCTGAACAATAAACAACATCAATTCAACAGGCCACCGAGCTGTTATTTCATCCGCAGCTCCTCCAACATTATAGGTAATTCCACTGTCACTGGAAACATCTATTAAATGTGCGTGTGTGCTGAAAAGAGAATGAAAAACTCCCAAAAAAAAATAATAAAAATACAAGACCAGCAAATAACAGTAAGTGCAGCAGCTGTGCAAGAGCTGTCATCGTCATAGCAGAGTGCGTTTTGTGTGTGCCGTAATGGCACAGTCCACTGAGGCATGTCTCGCATGAGACACAGAAATTGTTTGTTAGATATTCCAGAGGGATTCTGCTGTTTCCTTGCTTCACACTGCTACAAATCAGCTGCGTGCATGCACAGAAGAGTTTTGCTGGCATTTGTGAGCAGACATGTGTGCACACTTGTGTGTTTGCACGTTATTTATCTCCATTGGATTCCCTCGGTCTAAAAGCAGAAAAGGGGTTATGACACAGTGATGAAATGCTCCATCAGAGCAGTCAGACTAAACATGTGGGAGGAAAGGGTCACAACAAAACGAGGCTCCTGCAAGAGCTGCAGCCTCCCAGGGGAGTTGAAAGGAATTTTCTGTGGTGCCAAAATATTGCAACCCCTTTGGCTGCGGTCTGGTACCGTTTCACCATGGTCCTGCGACTGTGGTCTCCAAGGTTCCTAATGTGTGACTGGAAGTGTGTTTGTGAATGTGAGTGTGTTTAGCACTAACTTCTGCACACTGTTTTGGGATGTGAACGCAGAAAAAAAAAAGAACCCTGATTGAGAAGTCAGGGTCAGCAGACATTTCTCAAATAACGACTCAGCCAAGTGTCGTTTATGCCGTTCCATGTTTTATGAATCTAATAACACTGTGTTTTTGTGTGTCGGCACTAACCTTCTCCAGTCCTGGAAGTGCCCAGATCCAAATCGTCTCTGGTTCCATTCTGAGAGTCCAAGTATGTTGCTGGGACCCAGCCCTGCTCCTCTGCTGTACTTACAAACCACCAGCCTAGAAAGGAAGATAGAGGAAAGGAAGATGAACATGTTATCACAGATAAAGCCTGGAGGATGGAAGGGAGTTTTCTTCCTGCGTACAGGTTCACAGCAAATGACGAAAATGACTCATCAATTGCTCATCTCTCATCTGTAGTACAAAGTGACTGTATGTAAGCCAGAACTGCCACTGTCCTTGATGCAGCCTATGCGCGAGTAGTGAAAGTGTACATCTAATATGCTAGACCTCGTCTCTGTCAGTGTGAAAGAGAGTTTCTGAAAGTTTCACCGACTTGGAAAGCTCTCTTGATCACTAAACCAGAAACTGAACAACATTACAGAGGAAAGGAAAGAGTTGCAGCTTGGACCGAAGCAGAGGTTTAAAAAAGACCTGTTGGGGCTGTTGAAGACGAATCTGTTACGACCTGTAGGAGGTTTAAAGAATGACTGTTCAGGATTACTCATTATGAAACATGTTCTACTGCTGTTTTGTCGGTCAAACCGCCTTAACATCCCAAGTTAAGCAACCCCTAGTTTGGCAAATCAGCACTTAAGCACAATGATGCTTTGAGTAACAAGATAATATCAGCATCTTACAGTATTAGCATGTGGTAATTTGTAGGATTACCCATGAGTCAGGATCTCCAGGCTCTCTAAGGCTGAGGTTGACAACATAAAAATCACTGAGTGGATCACCATGTACGTCTGAGCCCAGTGTATTTGCAATAAATCCAACAGTTGGTGAGATAGTTGCGTCAACCTGCCGTTGACCCTAGATGAATGACCAGGGATTCAGTTAGTTAATTGGATTCAGAGATCAAACTACTAAACTAATATCACTGTCATGGTTTGTGACTAGTTTTCCTGGGTTTCTGTTTCTTGTATTTAGTTAAGTTCTTGTTTTTTTTTTTACAGTCATGGTTTGGTGTTAAGTTTTTCTGTTTTCAGTTTCCTGTTTTATTTTGTTAAGTTCTTGGTTTCCTGTCTTGAGTCCCTTCCTGTATCTTCCCGCCTTTGTGATTGCCTTCCCCGTCTTGATTTGTTTCACCTGTTTCTCGTCACCCCCCTGCCCTGTGTGTATATATAGCCCTGCCTTCCCCTTTGTTGTCTGTTAGGTTGTGCTTGTCACTTGTCTGCTTACCTGTTGTTTGTCTCATAGTTTGGTCTTGCCATGATTAGCTTTCTTGTCTGTATTCTTGTCACCCTGCCTTGCTCATGTTAGTGGTTTTTGTCTCGCCAAGATTTGGATTTACCTGCAGCATCGGCAGTGCCTTTAGTTTTGTCTGTTTTAGTTAATGAAATACCTTTTTTGCCAACACCCGCCTCAACCTGCTCTGGGTCCTACCTCCATTGCCCGTCAACCCTTCTTGACAATCACTGAATATGTGGTGAAATGGACCTCAGGACTTTGCCCAAACAAAAGTCAGAGGGCCTTAGATGTCTCTACCAAATTCCATGCTCATGTATCTAATAGTTTGAGTTGCATTAAAACCATAGCCATCAACCTCATGGTGGTAAAAGATGGGTCAGTGGACCACCAAAGTCATTAGGATCCAACCTCTGGTAGCTCAAGTAGATTTCTCTGCAATTGATCAAGTAGCTACTGAGATATTTCAAACTGCTGGACAGAATGGGTAACCAACCAGCATTGGAATAACCCAGAGTCCTTTTACTTGTAAGGCTTAAAATTAGTATTGATTAGTATTAGTTTATTAATTAATTAATTATACTCTGCTCATTAACAGCTCCTGTTTTAAGACAGACATTTCCTATTTCAGAAATTTCTTGGATTATCCATGTTTTTCCTACCATTTGTTCCTTCACCCAAATCTTTAAGGTTTAGGGTTAGGTGTCTCAAGAATTTGAAGGGTCTCCACTCCCAAATGACTTAAAGACCAAGCCCCAACGTTACACTGTTTCACCGCATTTGAAATACGCTGTTCTCGCTTCAGCGACCCTGTAGCAGTGGAGGAGAGGGATCATGCTTTGAGTACTACTGACTAATGAGGAGTCTGTGGTCACATCTATACAACTCTGTTACACCAACGGCTGAGCTGACTTGACACAACTGCAGAAACACATGTCACTTTGGGCCGCAACCAAAACCAAAAGAACCGAAAGGCAATTCATCAGTCGCATTTTGGCAGCTAGCGTGTGTCATTAAGCGAAGAGTATGTTTACTGAATTCGATGTTCCACAGAAATACTTTCGTCAGAGCAATTCGGATCAAATCAGTGGAACTGAAAAAGGACCAAAGAACATGTCACTTGTCTTAAAAAGATGCCGAGATGTAGTTTCATTAATGTAGTTGCTGTGCTGCTAATTCAGGACACATTCTTTCAACTTACAGCTGACTCTGTCCGAGGCAAGAGTGAGAGTTTATGTCACAGAATTTTACTTCTTACCATTGAAAGTACAACAGAAGTGGAGAAGAATCTCTTTAGGAAGTTGCTGCAGAAGTAAAAGTTTCACCAATATCCAGTGACTTAAATTGCCAGCTCTATGGTCTGAAGTGACTGTCTTCAGATAGAAGTGTGACTGAACGTGGAAGTACAGTAGGAGTAACAAAATAAAAACAAAGATGGGTGGAGATGGATGTTAAAGTGGAACAAAAATGGAAACAAACTATTTTTTTTTTCTTCCTCCAAATGAGTCCAAAATGAAGTCATCGCTGCTCCAACGTATTAACAACCATATGGTTCTTCGGCTCTCTCATGTGGTCGGAGAAGCCGGGGTGAATCAGCCCATCACGCCCTTTTTTTATTACCCGGCAAGACACCAATCGCATTAACACATATGAATGATGTGGAAAATATGCCTGCAACATTGAGCTGTATCATAGGGAAAGTAACAGTAATGGTAAAAAGGGAAATGGGGTGTTTCAAAACTAAAACATAGTCGAGAGAGGACATATAGTCTCTGATTGAAATTCAAACAAAGAGTGTGCATTGTTTTATAACTGCACAGCTGTTAGGGTGCAGTACGCATAGATACAATTAGGACATTCCCAACTAGTAAACCTAGAAACACCAGACAAGAACAAACAATATGCCAACAATATCTACATCTATCTTGTACTTTAGGGACCACTGTGTTAACCAGATAATCAGTGGTACGGTTAGTCCAGAATTAAACGGATTTGCATGTGTATTTTAGGTGTATTTGCAGATTAAACAGTCACACCAAAAAAAGAATTCCCTTCTTAGAAAAATGGTCTGCTTTGTTGTTGTCACTGAACAGATCACAGTAGACACACCTGGCAGCTCACTGCATCTGGCCTTAAACCCATATAAGCGCAGTGAGGCCTGAGCCAATGTGAATTTTACAGCTTACGTGCACCACAATAACACCTTCATCCAGCACACGCACAAAATCGTAGTGAAATACTGTGTCCCTCAATCTTCCCCGCAGTAAGTCATATCTCACAGTGAATAGAGGGGTTAATTCAACCTGAAGGCCAGCAGACACATGGGGGCTTAGCACAGTAGCTGCAGTGAAGCTCATCCAGCCCGAGCGTCCCCACAGTCACACTGGCTTTCTGTCGATGCTTTGATTCCTGCAGAGACGTCACAGTGCAGCCAGGCTTCAGGAGAGGTCAGCGTAGTACAACTTGGACCCATCCGGATCAATTTAGGAGCCTGTTTTGCTTTGACTGGTGGAGGTAGCAGTCTCATATGAAATTGAACTTGACATTATGGCAGTAATCATATGCTAATTTAATCTTACACCATGGCTTGTGGTTTAAGGAGCCTGGTGTTGCACTGAACTGTGATCAGTAGACTGTTAGGACTTGTAGACTCAAGAGGGGCTGTCACATCTGAGCATCTAGAGTTGGATTTATGCCAGGGATGACGTACTTTATATCGCAGAATGTGTACATATGTGTACTGTCCACGCAGCCGTACAGGCTTCGGAATCATCCTTTTTTCGAGTTTGTGTTGTCATATCTTAAAGTTTATTTACAGTAGAGTGAACAGTCCGCTTGGCAGCAAGAATAGCTTGGCCCATATGAAACACATTAGGGCTTTCATAGGCTGATTCATTGCAGCTACTCAAAAAGCTAAAGAAGAATTGGAGCCACCTGTACAGAGCAGAGCACATGCTCCGCACAGAGACAAAAGCGGGAGCTTTTCCTCGCTTCATCCCACCTGGTATGCGTTTGAAAAACAGAATAATAAATCTCCCACACCACTAGAGAACCGAGATGACTGTTTGCTCTCAACAGTGGTAGGTGCGAGCTCCCCAGCTGGCACGTACCTCATCTCACCTTAAATAGCTGAAGCAGATAAGAGCAGGTGATTGTGTAGAAACGAAACAAGAAAGGGGGATAAACTTTTTTTTTACTTTTAATGCTACTAATGCTGAAAATGTGTAAGGACATAAACAACAATGAACAGCAGAACAATATAAGGAGTGGTGAAGACAATACAGCAGCTGTGCAACATTACAGCTACTGCAGATTTGTCCTCTGTGAAAACACAGATGAACATTTTGATAGATTCCAGAGGGCTACAGAAGTCTAAATGTGAGGAATTATAAGCATGAAGCGGTTCCTCTAAAGCACTAAATGACAGAAATTGTTTTAGTCACTAAAGATGAATAAAGACAGACTGCAACTCTCTGTAGCAGCCCTGCTGATTGGAGCTAATATCAAAAGTTTTACCTCATGTGATTTGAGGTAAAAAAAAAGAAAACAAAATCACGTTGTAGGAGGGGAAATATCTTTTTGTTGCATGTGTTTTCTTCACATATGCACAGTGACACAATATATCCCATAGGCCAGAAACAGTGGAGCAGCCTCTTAGTCTTACTCACACATGCCAAACTTCAAACTCCATCATGTGCACACATGGCAGCGCAAAGCAAGGCTTTGACAGGACCCAGCTCCCCTATAAATCCAGCTCTGGAGAAAGTGGGCACAGTAAAAGCAGATAAATGAGGACCAGAGTGACTGCTACCCAACCTCAAACATAAACATACACTCTGACTCACAAAGGGTAGAACAAACTACAGACAATGGTTAAGGAAAAGAAAGCAGAGAAGGTGATGTGAGCCCGAGTGATTGAATAAGAAAGATAGAAAAGGAAGAAACTCTTCAGCAGCCAGTTGGCAGCGTGGCCAACCTGCACCCTGACAGAAGTGGGCTGACCCTCGTGTGGCTGTAGACAGATCACAGCTTTGACAGAAAATCTGTCCCGTAGGAGGAGATCTGGACCAAAGATTGGCCGTCAGATGGAGAAAAACCACTCAGAGTCAATTAAAGCAAAGCATAACTTGGCTCAGCATGTGCGTGGTATGATGCATAAACTGACCAGTGAAGCTCAGCGAGGGTGTGGTGGGCTGGAATACTGCTCACCAGCAAAAACGCCAACTGTGGACAGTAACCACTTAGGTCATTTTTGTCACATACAGCAAATCATGGAGGTAGTAGTGCGAAGAATGGACCCAGACAGCATTCCAACACACTTTGTTTTGAAGCATACCAACCACTTAAGGCAAAACCATTGCATCTGTGTGTTGGCGATGCTAACACAGAGGATTCTGTCAAAAAAAACACAAAGAACTGGTTGGCTAACACTCTTCATCATAGTCTTCCGTGCAGTGCTTTTGACACCTGATTGCCTGGTAACTCGTGGATGCATTCCTCAAATCAGCCTTTCTAGATTATATTTCATAACTTCACAGATTTGATATGCATGGTCATCAGAAGATGAATATTAATATACACCAATCAGATAAAACATTATGACCGCCTTCCTAATATTGTGAACGTCTCCCTTGTGCCTCCAAAACGGTTGTGACTCATCAGAGAATGGACATTGGCCTCCTGAGGGTGTCCTGTGGTGTCTGGCAACAGAATATTAGTGGGGGCCTTTGTGTCTTATGGGTTGAGGGAGGGGCCTCTGTGGATCAGGTTTGTTCCAGTGCATCCCACAGATACTTAATCAATTTGGTATCGAGTGAATTTGGAGGCCAGGTCAACACCTCGTGCTGTTCTTCATCTTTTTTGAGTTGTTCCTAAACCGTTTTTGTGTGTGTCTGTGTCAGGCTGCATCCTGCTGGGGATGGCTGCTGCCATCAAGGAGTGTCATTGCTATGAGGTGGGGGTGTCTGGTCTGGTCTAGGTGGGTGGTACATGTCTAAGTAACATCCACACGAATGCCAGGTCCAAAAGTTTCCCAGCAGAACATTGTATTGTATGGTATTTACTTCTCCTGTCAGTGGTTTTAATGTTGTGTCTGATCGTGTGTATTTGGTGATGACATTTTTGTCTTGTACACGAGAACTATCAAGATCCATCCTATTGTACAATCATCTATATAGCACATCACAGCGAACTCCATGGAAAAATGTTGGCCACCCTACACAGGAAGAAAAACAATATTGTTTGAATGTTGTTCATTCTAAACAACACTCAAACCTCTAGAACAAGTAATGACATGAAAATATAAACACATGCAACCACATATTTTTGTCTGCTTATCCCAAGTTGGGTACAGTGGTAACAGAATACAGTCCCTCTCCCTAGCAACAGTTTCCTTGTGAAAGATGCCAAGCTATTCACAGGCCAGACCAGATATATAATTCTGTGTCCAATAAACCTCTTAGCGGAGGTGTTCAGGATACATCCTCAACTGGCACCTCTTGATGTGACGTGAATTCCTCAGCTCTCTACGGCTGAGCAAAGCCACCTCACAGAGGAACCTCGTTTCAGACACTTGCATTGAAATTCTTTTGGTCAGTACTCAAAGATCATGACTATAGTTAATGGTTAAAAAGTAGATCGACTGGTAAATCAAAAGCCTCCTTCTTCATAAAAATTGCTCACTACTTCACCCCACTGCTGCACCACCTACAGAGTGCCAATACGTCCGCCCGTCTCTTGCTCCATTTTAGCGTCACTCATGAACCACTTCCCGAGACAACTGGGGCCTCATGTACGAAAGGTGCGTGAGGCCATGGCACTCTCTCTTAGTTGGGGGTGAGTCACAGCAAAAACTACAGCATACATAATTTTAGAGTATATCTTAGAAAACACAAAAAGATGTAGAACCACCAAGTGTACCTTTGATGTGGCTGAAGTCGTGATCAAAGACTTCCTCACATAGAAGCAAACATATCACCTTTCCTCTGAAACGTGACAAATAACTAAACATGTACATGTTGGAGGCCCGCCATGAAAAAACAAGTCATGCTGGCTAAAGTGAGTTGGCAGGGCGGGCAGGCTTCAGCAGCAGTGGCAGCTGTGAAAATGAACCGCCACAGAACAAGACAAATAAAAGGTGTCTGTAAAGGTAATGAAATGCATACTGCAGGACTTCTGCACACGCAGCCGAACGCAGGGGTGGACTGTTGTTTTAACAGGTTGGATTCATCATGCTATGTTATTGGTGCCTGGATCTGCTCCATGAGTGTCTGTGTGTGTTTAAGTGAGTCACACCGATGCGCTGAGCAATTCCAGAGCTTTGTGGGTCTGCTCGACTTCAACCGGAGCTTCATGTGTGGTATTCAATAGAATCACAACATAAGTGCTAATTTTCTGCTAGGTGTCAGGACTTTTTATTGTCCAGGTGTTTGGTGAAGTTCCCAATCTATTTTCTTAGCATAAATACTGAAAATAGAGAAGGTCCAACAGGTGTGGGTTTTGTTTTAAAAGAAATTGACATAACCGACCCAAATGGATGAATGGGTCGCTCAACGACAAATAACTTATATTGAGAAAGGTTACACAGCAACACCCACTGTCTCCCACATTTATTCACACAAACACGGCTCAAAATATGAACATGTAGGACAGCAGCTGTAATTGGCATTTCTTACACCACTGAGCTCTAACTGGAGTTTCTAGCTACATGATGTGTTTGCATGCAATAATTGCCTGCATTCTCCTGCAGAGGGAAAGCGGAGGTCACAGTAAACAGAGTGGTGCAGTAGCCGAGCAGAGAAAGCTTATCGCTGACTGCAACAGCGCTGGCCGCTATAGGAGAGGTTTGAAGGAATGTGAGGTGCGGGAAGTGAAGTGACTTCTGAAGAGCAATGAAAATCAGACAGAGGTGAGAAAGAGAGCAAGAGAGTGAGAGAGGGAAAAAAGAGATTAAAAGAGTGGTATGGGGAAAGACAGACAGAGAGAGGACGAAGGGGGAGAGAGAGCAGATGTTTGGCCGCGGCTTCAAAGCCATAGTATTCCACGTTAATTCTTCATCCAAAAACAGCCCAGCACTTTCCTTTCACTTTCTCCTTTTGGAGTTGTCCACACGGCCCTGAGGTTTGACATGGATGTCTTTTAGAAATATGAGGGGCCTGGGTTACCCATAAGGTGACTGTCATTCTCCTTTCTTCCCCTCAACTTTTAATTAGGAACAGATTTCCTGGAGATCGGCGAGCGCTGGAACGCAGCACTGCTTTTCAGGGCAGCGTACTGAATTGCCTGCTTATCTTTCTGCAGAGTAAGCAGATTCAAAGAATATGCCTAAAATAGGAGGACAACAATTGGTGCTGCATAAAACCAGATGTGAAATTAGCCACGGTATTTATCTTCACCAGGGACTGCAAAAGCTTCATCAATGGGATTAATTAGCAGCGATGCTTTTCTGAACCAGATCTTCCTCATCATCACCTAAAAATATCCCTGTGATCCATTCAGTGGACATGCTAAATGTTAGCAGTGTTGCAATAACCATTATGTATGTGAAAAGTGTGTATGTATTTGCAGGATTTCAATATACGCACCGGGAGCCTGCTAAACTTTAATATTTCCCACATCTCATACGCCAACAATGGCCATGCAAATCGCCTCTGTCAAAAAATACTTTGATATTCCACACAGTCTTTTAAAGCAGTGAAACCGGAGAAGGTATTTCAAACACTGGGGTTACACAAGGCAAAAGTCACATTTATTTTCTCAAGTGTCTGAAAAACGTTAAGTTAAAGCGATGCCAAGAGTCCCAGCTTAGCCCAGATTAGTCCCCAGTACAAAACATCAGCAACTGTGTTAAGAGATACCCGGTGCTGTGACAGAAAATGTCCAAGCTTGTGTAAATTTAAACCTTAAGAAAACGTGTCAGCTGCATTCAGCATGTGTGACGTTTAAAACTTTAAGTACCAAACTACTAACTTTTGTAGAACGGAAAAAGTTGAGGTTTAAATGGGAACATCTGTGAGTGTAGCCCATCAGGAACTTGCTTGACTTGTTTCTGTAAACAACCAGACACTGGCACGACTAGTGTCCATTAACGGCCAGATCCTTAACTGTCGTTGAGGGGGGACTGTCCCTGTCCTCTTTCCCTATTAATGGTGCTCTAACAACATTATCAGTCAGAGGCTCCAGTGTCGAGGTGTGGATGGGGTTGAAACTTCTTGGGGACAGACGTTAAGACTGTGTTGTAAATTGATGGCAGATTACATCTCAATCCACCTCCTCTGTTTAGAGAATTTTTTCCAATCTGACATAGACGGATTCCTTTACTCCTCTTTCGAACCATAAGTCTCCTCTGGCTAAGATTTGGAAGTTGTTATCTTCAAAGGAGTGTCCTTTGTCCTTCAGGAATCGTTTCCTGATGAGCTGGCTCTCCTGTGTTGGGACATGCGTTTGTGGATGGGTTGTTTGGTTTCCACAGTGTACAAGTCTGTACACTCCTCACTGCACTGAACAGCATAAACTACATTACTCTGTTTTTGCCTGGGTGTTTTGTCTTTGTCTTTGCTTAAGCGTATTGCCTGGGTTTGAAATAAATAGGAATGCAGTGTTTCCTGAAAATTTTTCCGATACGCCAGCCACGTAGGGGATGGAAATGTTCTTCCTCGTGTTGTTCTCCTCCTCTCTGTCCTTGCTGGGATATCTTTTTGAGCCTTGGTGAAGTATAACTTTAACACAATTCAAAGCCTTGTCTCGGTGTTAAAATGAGCCATATGAGCGGCATGCAACTCTTTTCTTGCAGTTTCTTCCTAGAAAGTCAACATCAAGGTTCTAGTCTTTACTGACATTCTAGGATGGAAGCATTACATCCAAGTTTGAAGCTCATGTTACCTGCTTGATGTTTCCAAGAGCTGAGCTCCTGTTATTGAGTCAGACCGGTTACAAGTGAAAGGCGATAGCTGGCAGTGGGACTTTTTAATAACCGGTTTTCACTAAACATCACGCTAGGTGGAATCGAGCTAGACCTCTGCACTGACCCTATACGCAGTACGGTGTTTGTGTGAGTGCTAGCATAGCATGGTTCCACGTGTCAGCTAAAATAGCCTCCTATGACAAACACGCAGCCACACACCACATTTGTGATACGGCAGCCTGTCAGTTACCTCCCAGTGCCTCTACGTCGAATAATCAAACAGGCTATTTTTTTACCTCGACCCCCGAGGGTGCATCCGTGGCAAGCTTAAAGTACAGCATCACCTCTAAACCTCCGCTGTCCCTTGACTGTCTGAGCTAAACTCTGAAGAATGAACCGAGTGAAGCGCTTTAACACCTTTTTACTGCCCGAGGGTGAAGCTAAGCAAATGCAGCTAAGCTAGGGTGTTGTGAGAATGATAGCAAGCCATTTCCTGGATCAGGTCTAACCTAACCTTGACTGATGCTGGCTGTCAATGCTAAGGCTTGCCTCCAGCTTCCCTTGTGAGCTCTGTCTGATACAGCCATTTCTAATCCTGAACATCTTTTAAGCTATCTTTGGTGCACCTTGATTACAGACATAGGCTACATTTGACATCCTAAGGCTAAGCGCATGTTGAGCTCAATATCCACTCAATATTTAAATATTACATATAACGTGCAGAAATGGTAGTATTTTATATAGATGCAAATTTAATATGTTGTGTGATGGTCACCTTTGGCCCGTTGTTTTTTAATACAAGGCTTAAAGCCTTAAGGGGCATCCAATCCAATATACTGGAAAAATTGAACACATCAGTGCTGAGTTCCACATGAATTTCTTGACGTTTCTCAGGTAAATGCAATTATTTCATAGCCTGAAGCCAACAGGAGCTTGTACTCCAGATGATCTAATGCTGGGCAAGGTTATGGCACTAAACTTTAGCGCATTGTTTTCTCCCTGCAAAACTGGTTGACTAAGAACGGAGGACCAGGTTTTGCTGTCAGCCTCATCAGATCCCCTGGGCACTGGGAAAGATGAGGCGGAAAAAATGCTGCCAAACATCCCGGGACTGACTCTGCCTCTGACAGCATTTCTTGAGTTGACAAGCATCGTCACTTAACAGTGTGGTGGCTTTTATGTTTCCATGTAGACTGGATCATTTTCCAAAACATGGGGATTAGCATTATCTGGACACAGCAGGAGGTCATATGCTGCGTGAGGTTGCAGAGTCAAGTCCGCATAAAGGCAAGCAAATCTGTGTGATCGCCTTTAATCAACTGTGACATAATGCCCCCGGAAACCTGGCAACAGGGAAGGGGTGGGGGGTGCAACATAGTTGGACAAATGACTTCTCCGGCAGGGTTTGCGGCTCGGGCGGCACACTAACCCAAAGGATCCTGTTTGCAGAATGGAGGCAAGGTCCTGCTGGCAGATCCATTAGTCTCGGCTGATGAAACAGGGGAAGAAAGGGTATTTTTCTCCACATATACTCTCCACTCCTGTCACCGTGCCTCTGAGATGATATCAGAAAGTGTCGGAAAAAAAACATCTGTATAATTACATGTGACCTAAACAACATCAGGGGTCTCTGCCTTTAGTGCAATAGCAGAAAATGAAAAGACAAGGGAAGCGATTACATGCAACAAACGTAAAATAAAAGAAAAAAAGCTGATCCAACAAAACATACTGATCTTTTGACTTTTCTTCTTGTTTTTTTTTTTTGTTTCGCAGCGTATGTGAAAAATGTTTCATCAAAAATCATGGTGGGACCCCCAGAGGTTCAAAAGACAGTTCCGTCTCCCAAACATAGAACTAAATTTGGATTTCGGTTCGTGATTAATTACTTAGCCGTACTAATTAATATTTGGTAACGTGCTAACATGCACTACCTCAGTTAAAACATTAACACGGGCAATTAGTGCAAAATATTGTTGTGCCTTCTTAACAGAGTCTTGTTTATCTCTGCATAGACTTTGGATTATGAATACAGTTGATTGAAATGGCCCAATCTAAACGCCATCAGGTAAATTCTGAATAATAGACAAACAACTATGTACCTTAAACGTCTAATACGGCAAAAGAGCTTATGATTTTGATCAAGTAATACAGATCTGTGGCTAATTACCTCATGCTACGTTTTTTTTTCTGTCTCCTTCACATTCCTGCCTCCCCTTAGTCCAACACACCATATAATCCAACTGGCCACATATGCAGATTTATTTTCTCCAGCTGGGACATTCCTCCCTCCAGAGGCTCTTGGGTTCCCATGTCCGAGGAGGGACCAGAGGGAGAAAACCAGGACAGTGTCCCAGACGAGGCCTCTAGCCCTCTTTCAGGGATGATTCCGGCTAACCCCCACCGCCTCGGTGCTTCGTAAATCTCACTGTACGCGACAGCAGCTCTTAAATTGCAGGATACTTGTGCGGCGACGCATGGAGTTAACGAACGCGAGGATATAACCACCCACAAGAACTGCCCCGCATGTACAGCTTATGATTTAACCGGTTCAGTGAAACAGCTGGATCTTGACGTGTGAGGCCAATAACTTCTCAAGGGGCAAAAAAAAACAACATCCAACGGAGATGAACCGATATTTATGTCAGGTCAAGCCTGCCAAAACCAGCTGAAATATTCTGTGTAGGAATAAATAGCAGCATATTAATGTACTGTATGACAGCGTCTGTGCTCAATACGTAAAGGAAAAAACAATCTGAATTTGAAGAAGTAAATAAGAAAGAGGTAAAATTCTCCAGGGGAGGATTAAAAAAAAGGCACCCAAATTAACAGCCAGACTGTCTGTGTCTTTAAAAACATAGAAAACAACCGGGAGGCTGCACAAAAGCTTTGGAAGCAGGAAAGAGGCTGTGAGATATTATACAAGCTCTCAGATGTGTTTGTCTTGGCATAGCCTCGAGTGACGTCATCATCATCATCATCCTCATCATCATCATCATCATCACGGCTGTTACTTCACTTCTTTGGCCCCAGTAGATGACAACAGCACACGAATCCAGCTCCCTCAGAGTTCGGAAGTTGTTCATATTGCTCTTGGTGCTTCAGTCCACGTTAAATGTGAACATTCAAAACAAGTCTGGTGAGCAGATGCTGCCAAGCCGGATATGGAGAAATAGTATCGCATGTGAAAATGACTGCGTAGCTTGGACGCAATTGTGAACGTTCACTAAAGATTATAGACAAGAGTTAACCAGAAAACTTGACAAACAACAAAGCAGAGTGGAGCCAATTTCTGGAACTGACTTCCTTGAGTTTGACCAACAGCCACATCACAGAGGAAATAATTTCACATGGGACATATTTGCTCAATCAAAACTTTTCATTTCACAATCATCCCCGTTTGTGCGTACCAAATGCCGTGTGAATAATGCACAGAAACAACATCAAAACGACGAGCAGGTTTGACGCGTAAACCGCCCCATTAAGGCGCATAATCACTCAAAGATGTGCGGGCCAAGATAACTCGGATAAAAGGATTCACATGAGTAATCAGTGTATAGATAAGAGACGGGAGAACGACAGCGTTGCGGTTATGTTTGTGCCAAACTTTCTGCGGAGCTCTCTGGAGTTGTGAAAGCTGCTGGCTGTCAGCGGCTGTTAGCTTGTAAAATAAGGCTGAGTGTGGAGATTGCTAAACGGAATTTCAACAGGGGCGAAAAGAAGGTGAAAACTGAAGTGCAGCATCTGTTGATGAAATGCAATCAGGGTTCGGCTGTTTATACTGTTACTCATTTTACAGAATACTGTTTATGAATATTAGTGTATTTCCCCTCACAAATGTTGAATTTACGCACTTTGCCGTTTAGTGTGTCCAGTCAAAATCAATCAAGTCTGACTCGATAAAAGCAACAGTGACCTCCATCCGTATCCACTCGCGTTCCTCCACGGACCCTGGCTTCAGTCAGCCAAACAGCACCTCCAGGTGGTGCCAAGCCCCCAGCCGGGAGACTGGGAGAGGAAGGGAGAGATGGAGGGAGAGCCAGGCAGCGGGAGGGAGGCTCTGCAGAGTGGGGGACTCTTGCAGGGGGTTAGAAAAGGAGGCAGTGAAATGAAGAGAAAGAGAAAAGACAGCAGAGGAGCTGAGAGAGCATGACTCTGTGTGTAGGCTGTGTTTATACTATTGTAGTTGACTCAGAGAGAAGGAGACACAAAAAGAAAGAAACAAACTGAATGTCAAGAAGTTCCAAGAACACTTCTGTGTCACTTCTCCACACAACAACAACACATGTGAGTAACAAAGTGGAGGTATGGATCTGTGTGTAGATGGTTCTCAGACATACTCAAACATCCACAGTGCAGAAATAAAAACCACTCACCGCTTTCGCTCTTCTCGATCACGTCCACCGTTTCTCCGGCCTTGAGGCTGATCTCAGAGTTCTCCTGCCTCTCGTAGTTGGCTACGGCCACGTACTGCTCCAGCACCATGGGCTCCGAGCTGTCAATCCCTGAGGGGAAGAAACAGGCTGTCAGCCACCTGCCTGCCGTGGCACCCCGCGAACGCCCGCTGCACCCTAACACGCCGCTGCTGCTGCTGCTGCTGCTGCTGCTGCTGTGCACCCGGTGCGCCGCCATGGGCCAACCCCCGCTCCCTGCCGCCGCTGTGCCTCCCTGACCAATCAGATAGCGACCTCACGTCTCGGCTGCATTTTTCCAAACGTCTGGCCATATAGCTGAGTCGAGCCCCGGCGCCCAGCGAAACACTGAGGAGCATCGGAAGGAATCAAAACAAAAGGAGGGAGCGGGAGGAGACCGTTTGTAGGGGCTTCATCTCGCGCCTACTGAGGATCCATGACCAGAACCAAGATTGAAAATCCAAAGACAGGGAGGGGAAAGAAGAAGGGGAAACAGAGGAGCTGCTGAAGGTCTGAGAGTGGGAGACTGGAGAGCGAATGAGTAGAAGAATGGTGAAGTTTCCCTGTGGAAAATCAACAGTGCGGTTGAGAGGAAAGGCCTCCCCTCCACTGCCTTTGGGAGCCAGCCGTTGGACACAGAGTCGGAGGGGGGGGTGAACACACCAATCATGGTAGTCGGCACTGCTGGCCTTAAATAGAAACATATGAGTGGACTGGAGAGAGGAGAGAGAGGGAGAGAGAAGGAGGTTGGGTGCATGTTTATGTGAAACAAAAGAAGAAAGCGTTTCAGTTGGGGTTAGGCCACTCTGTTTTCTCTCTCTCCTTCTCTCTCATGTTTAACCTTTCAGACGCCAGCAGTGATTTCATTTACTGACTTCACATGTTGCATATCTGATCTGAGATGCTTATTTGCTTGTTTGGCCGCAGTGAGATGACCCACTCATATTCAGGGGGACTGTTCTGCAGAATACGCTTCACATCCTGTTGTGTACCGGTCGCATTACATTATCAGGAAACAGTCAAAAAATAGTTAAGAAATGAAAAACCTGTTTCCATAGCAACAACTGTAGGGGGGAACTGAATGCTGAGTTGAACAAATCACTAAATGAAAGCAAACCAGTCTCCAAACACTGATATTCGACAACTCAAAACTGTATATTAATGAAGATGTTAATGGATAAATGCTTAAGGTTGCCGAATTAAGATGGCTAAGCATTGGAGATGACTTACAGAAGCAGTAATGAAGCTTGACATTTCCAGACATACTCAGGAAATCTGACAGTCAGCTGCCTTTCTTGGACCACAGCTACATGTGTAACTCTCATTTAAATGTCTATGATGGCTCATGTTTCACTTGCGCAACCCAAAAAGTCTTCCTATTGGCTAAATCTGAAAGCAGAGACAGTGTCTTTCTGGTAACATGTATATTTGGCTTTCAGGAGTACGTTAAAAGGCAGCTTGTTTTCTGACTTTGGAGTTTTGCATTACACGTCACACGAACAGTTCAATGTACAGTACCAGTCCTAAGTTTGGACACTCCTCCTCATTCAGTGGTTTTTCTTTCTTTTTTTTTAATTATGAAGACATCTATGAAGGAAAACCACTTAATGAGAAGGTGTGTCCAAACTTTTGAGTTACAAAATGACTTCTTTTCACAAGTCAGGACAGACGGTGCTGTAGGTGGTACTGAGGTGTGATGGATACTCCTGTAACTAATCACAGCAAGTATGTGGTATTAATTGATTAAGGCATTCTCAAAAAAAGTCTTAATCGCTGTCAGTGTCTTTTACAACAGAGGTGACAGTGGACTCTGAACAGGTCGCTGTTGTAAACGAATTCAACTCCACTGAGCCGTTACTCTTCTGTCCATCGCCACGTAAAGATAAGACATTTGCAGGAGCATAATCAGTTCCCAACTGAGCGACTCCAGACCATCACCAAAATATTCGTAGGTGGGCAGTTTGTATCTCTTGTGCTGTACATTAGGACATTAGGACTATGCCTCATACATATTAGTGTAATCACACTGTTTCTTTTCATTTAAGAGTCATTTAAGAAACTCTGAAGTGTTTTGTTTTGTTTCTACTTTCTGACTTCCAGTTTGCAGCAGAAAAGTTAACACAAAAAATACCTCCGAAGGTTTCTGCTAAGTTGGATGTGATGTATAGACAGGGAGGTGAGAGGGGAGACTGTTAAAACAGGGAACATGCAGTGGACGGAGGACAGCTACAGATCCTGCTGAGTCGGCAATTTGTTTATGAAACTAGGCAGGCGGAGGCTGGCCTTCTGCCGACCCTTATTAGACATAAACGGGCAGGATTCGACATACTATGGAAGATGCTGCAAAAATAAAGATACATGGCAATGCAACACACCATATATAAAAGGGGAAAAGCAGGTCGGCAGCAGCACAATGAGACACAATGTGGAGTCTTGTGAGCAAAAACGCTGGTCTAATTAGGGCAGCTCCTTTAGTTCATCAGCAACTCGTACAGCGAAAACAGAGATAGTAGCTTCTCTGCATTCAGCCCCATTGCCATTTTCTGAATGGGATTAGACCCCTTTAGACACCTTTTGATTTGTGACAATAAAACAGGTGGCAGCGCACTCATGCATTTAAGCAGCCTGCAAAAATTGAAAAACGCATGTGCACACAACTCTATATGTCAAGTAAAGTGGCAGTGAACACCGGGGGAACGCTCATAATCTGAGTTCCCAAATGTTTGGGAATGAATATTTCTCTCTGTCTTCCTTTTGAATTCCTTTTGGATTCAGAAGGAAGAGATAAAGAAAAGGAACATATTGGGGAGGACGTCAGCAGCCTGAGTGCAGAGAGCAATCAAAGCAAGTCTGAGGTAATAAAGCAGCACAGATCCAGCTATTTAAGAGCTCTATGCTGGGGTAATGGCGTCAATGCCTTGTTGAGAAATACCATGAATCCTGAAGACCTGTCACAGACTTAACTGCCTATCAGAGAGTTGGAGGTTTGCTCCAGTTTGTACAGAAACATTTTTTCCTCTCTGTTGTTCCAAACTCGGACTGATGCACTGATCGTTCTAATGGAAGCAATGGCTCAAGTTACAGCTAAACATCTTTAAGAACCTGGGATGTTTATTTGCAACAGAGAACATTTCACTTGACTCTCTTGACTCATCAGCCCAGCGGACCGGCACTGAGCAAAACAAATGTGGAGACTTGACTCCTCTTTTCAGTCTAAGCCCACGTTCTGGCCCTGTAGCACTTTGCCCAGCTCTGTGTATGCCGAACAGGTCTATCCTTCCAGAGATGGATCGAAAAGCATGCAGAAGCGAGAGAGAGAGAGAAGGAGAGACAGAGAGAGGCTGGATCTGAGCAGATGGGTTTAGGAAAAACAGGCTGATGGCGGTGCATGCAAAGCAGATGTCGAGAGAAAGCTGGAATGTGAAAAGAAATAAACTGGAAAACAGAAAAGGGATGCAGCTGACATGTCATTCTCGCACATGAATATTCAACGTGTTGACAAAGACACACAAGGCTACCTGAGGCCTCTTTCCTCGGGCTGTCTGTAAAGCCGTACATCCATACTGCAGACAGAGAGAAGAGATAAAAGAAGCAGAGAGAGATTATTCAGTCTGACAGCATGCAGAAGCAACAGTATGGTCGAGCACACCTTTAACACACCCACTGCACACAAATATAAAGACTCCTGCTCATCGGGGAGTGATGCTCAAACTCCACGGCTGTGTTTTCTTTATGCTGAAGTGAATAAGTGCATCTGAGGTCAGTAAGTGGCCAGAGTTTTATCACTGTACAAACACATCCCTCTACTCACAATCACTTCCACCACCCCTCCCCATCTCAGAGCGCTCCACCCTTCCCGAGCTGTCCTTTCCTCCACCTCTTCATATCTTTCTTCATTCATTCCATCCCTCTATGCGGACCTCCTGGAATGTCCGAGATGGGCGACGCTCCTGCCAACCCCCCTTCGAAAAAACATCAGCGCCCAACCAGGAAATTAAACCCCATGCGTTGGGGAAGACGGGGACAGAGGTGGCGGTGACCAAGTTCTGAAGTTCAAAAGTGTTGATTTGAGATCCATCAGAGCGAAATAAGTTTTCAGTGTCTGTGTGGTTGATGCTCATCTTTTCCTGGATGCGAGCCGGAATTTAAAGTGCAGCACTGTGAGAGAAACAAGCCGTAACAATATGAAGGAACGAGCCAGAGAGGCTACTGAGAATAAACACGAGCGTACTCTGCAACAATACACCTGTATTTGGTTTTAAAATAGTGGTTTGCTTAAAGACACAGTACTTGCTTTAAAGCGACTAATCTTCTGTTCAAAGGGTTTGGTTCACATATGGATGTGAGTGAAAACATCTCAGACCTAACATAGAGGACATAATGGTGGTGGAGAGAACATCAAACTCATCTGAATTATAATTCACACCATTTACAACCGCGACATCTTTGCTATATCAAAGTGCAAGATGTTTCCAATACTTTAACTGAGAGTGGTAGAAATGTAGATTTTTCTGAAAAGAAGTTTTGCAAGTTTGTGTCTATGTTTCATTTCCCCTCGTGTAAATAAAAACAGGAATTTACGGTCATCAGTCTGAACTGCTTCCTAAATAATCAGCTTAACTTTTGTTAGAGTCCGTGTTTTTATTCTCCATGAGCAACGTGCTGTACCGGACCCTGGCGAGCGGTGCCCCCGCTGTGCGGCCGACAGCTCCCCTCGGTTGACTCACGTGAGATAATAAAAGCCAAATCCCCATCTTGCTATCCTCCAGAGCCTCTGGACCTTTGGTGGATTGATGTTAGCCCCAGAGGGAGGGATACATGCTGGTCCCAGGTCAGCCCGGGTCAAGTCCTGCGCACTAACGTCCTACCGTGATTGTTACCCACCCGCCTTCTCCTAAAGTAGCTTGAAACATCTGATTGATATTAACTCTCCTCTCCACTGCAGGCCTTCCATACCGAGCAGCCACCCCCTCTTCAGAAAAAAACACACACACACATGCGGATGCTTAATTCTTTTCAGGTTCGGGTGATGACGCCACACACCAGCAGTGTTTCCTCTGTCCTTTTGTTGCTCCGGGTAATAGTCAGAGAATCCCAGACATCTCCATTACTATGTGATTACACAGCGCCAGACTGCAAACAAAACGTTTGCGACAGTTTTCTGAGACAGAGTGACCATTTCTTATAATTAGTCACGCAAGCACGACCTGCAAATTTGGATTGCTTTTTTCATTTTGAAATATGAGTATGGATCACGTCGGCCAGTCTAAGTGGAAAACCGGTCTGATAACCAGCACGTAAGGGTTAAAACAGAAGTTCTGATTTACAGTGAAGTAGGCAAATCAGACAGTTTCCTCTGGTTCAGAGTAACCAATCAGATGAGATTTATGTGTCAATGCTAATGTCAGAAACTTTATTCAAAACTTTTTCTTGGATTACACTATGAGAAAGGACAATGCCAGAGTTGCAGTAAACTGGCATTCAGACTGGCATCAATTTTTGTCAGAAATTAAGTCCAGTAAAGCATTATGGGGCATATTTCAACCGATACAGCATATTGGACAGTCATACAACCAATCAGAGCCATTTTGTTGTTAACATATTTAACTGAGGCATGACTTTCAGGTGACGTTGTTGACTATGTCTGTTAGTCTTCTGTCCATCACTGCATAAAGCCCACCCCAAACCATTTGATTTTGTCCACCAGGTCTTTGCCGGAGCGTAATCAGTTCCTAACGGAGCGACTCCAGACCAACTGGGGGTGGGGAAGTTGCTGGAAAATGTACGCTAACTGCTATGTTAGCGGAATATATTGAACATAAACTGTCATAGACATATTCTAATTGCATTAGCGTGTAGTTCGTGAGAGAAACTGTTTGGAGGCAAAACCCACATCTGCCAGACGCTGGTTTCCAGGGTTAATGTTAAAAACAATAGCACATGGTTTTGGGAAGAACATTGAACTGTGAAAAGCAGCTAATGTGTAAAACAGAAACTGCCTTTTATAATAAGGATAAGAAACTAACACCAACACCATGGACTGTATTTTATGCTCTTGATGTGGTCTGAAATGTGGATGAAAACCAAGTCTGCCATGGCAACAGACACTGAACAGTTCAAACATGGCACACTACGGCAGCTTGAAGAATGAAGTAGTTTTTTTGTACTGATCACATATTTTGCTTGGACCTATGGATGTACATTCATTACGCTGTGGTTCCACATCCATGTGAACTTAAAATAAAATGCCACATTGTAATTTCTGTAAGTTATGTATATTTATTACCAAAGCATTAGACAGTAATACAGTTAAAGTGGGGAAAATGTGAATACTTGTGTTGCAGGTCTATCTAAGGTGTGCGTCTTAATTTTCTGCTTACACTGCCAAAATTTTCAGTAAGGGGCCAAGAGTCCTTTACGAAGGAACTATGGAGGGTGAAAAATGGTATTGTCAGCAAAAGCAACTTTTGCCAGACATCCCGTCTGACAGACCATCAACAAGCTGAAAACCTGGAAGCTGGGCTGATGTTGGGCTTTATGGTGTGATGGACAGAAGAGTGGCAGTGGAGTAGTATGGATTGTTACCAGACTCATATTCTGATAAGAGCTGAGTCTGGCCACAGCAGGCAAACACATAGCAAGAAGAAATGTTTGACTGTTATGAGTGGATAAACAATTTAAACTGAACCTCCAACCACAGCATGGAACTGTCTTTAAATAATTTCCACAGATAGCAATAGCTTCTGCCACCACACAGGAAGACAAAGGAAGTTTAAATGACAAACCCTTGCCGCAAAGATAAAGGCGACCAGTAACAAATTACAGGTAACCAGTATTGATTCGACACATGTGAAAAAGCACGACACCGCCGCAGACAATGTCAAACCGCAGGCAGCAGCTAACTAGTATTGATGGCATGTTTAGCAAGCACAGAAGAATAAACTATTTATCTCTGACTGTGTCTGCGGTGACAAATGACATTTGTGTGGAAACAGGGAGGCGGGAGGAGCGGCGGGTGAACGACCCTCTGCATCAGTTGTGGCCCAGTGCTAGCCAACTGCAGCCTGTTAGCGATGACAAACAGTTCCAAATCCTGGCCGGGACAGCGATGCAGAGTGGGTGCTGCCTTCCGGGTGAAGTCAGATCACATCGCAGGCCACATCTGTTCCATGCTGAGGACTGTCACTCTCAGTCTCTACCTCGCTCTCTAGTTTCACACCGTCACCCCTCAGGGAACAACCCTCCCTGCTCTTGCTGCACTTCCAGACAAGGCAGCAACAAAGCTAGGAAAGATGATTAGAAATTTTCAACCTCAATCAATAATCACGTCACTGCCATGTTAAATGTGTAAAAGTCAGGACTGAGAAAGATTCTTATGGCTTCATGTACGGCTGCAGATAACAGAGGGTGTGTCATATAAAAGTGTCGAACTCCTGATGCCACAAACAGCAGCCTGCCTCTAAGATCCTTATTAGCACTGACAGCTATGTTTACAGATTTGTAAACACACTAACTGCCCCTATCCAGTGCACCTACACTTGTAAGAACACTAAAACACACACATAAAGACACAGCCCTCCTCCCTCCTCCAGCTAAATACGACTGGCCTTCCTGATGTCAGTCTGAAATCTTATCCACTGTGCCACGTAAACAAACTAGCGTCTGTCTGACAGTCTCAACCCCCGTGGCCTCTGCAGCCCAAACAGCACCCTCCTCCGAATCTGGCTTTCACAAGGAGGAGGACGAGCTCCATCTGCACCCTGCGCAGCAGGAGGTGGGGGGATGGGAAGTAGGGATAAAGATCCGTGACCCTGATACTCCCTGTACCTGACCCTATGTTTAAGAAAAAACACGTGTGACATCTGTGTTCCTTGCTAAGTTGAGGTGAGATAAATCAGTGGCTGTGTTTACATGGACAGTAGTATTCAACTAATAATCTGAATAAATCAACCTCTTGTAACAACCTCAATCAGAACAGACTGGACTGATTGGAGGTTCTGATTAAGAGGGGTGGTGTAAACCTTTTGACAATCTGTTGAATAGAGAAACATGATGTCCTAACAACCATGAAAACACTGGAGCTCTGGTTGCAATAAATCTGTTTTTTTCGGAACATGTTTGCCCCACACTCTAGAACCACCACAAACAGTTTGTTTCAAACTAACAGAAGGGCAGTTATACTGACATCAGCGACAACCATCAGAACTGAAGACACAAAATAAACAGCCCGACAAACAGCAGTCGCAGTTTAGCATTTTGGAAACGAAGCTTATTTAATGAGATTATATGAGAAAATTTAAATCAGCTTTATGTCCGTGTGTGAAGTGTGGAGAGGTGTGCCTAGCGCTGCATAAAGACTAAACTCAGGTAGCATAGCTCTATCTTAAGTTAAAATTAGCTGGCCAATACATCCAAAAAACTTCTTGCGTCTTCCAGTGGGGAGTTACTAGGAACAGCTGAAATCTAGACCCCAGTCAATTCCGTTGTATTAAATCCCTAACACCCCACCAGTCATGCACGGTTTATGCTTCTGCATCAATTTGACGCTGTAGGTATGTTCATAGCCCAGACCCTGCCTGAAGTACACCTAATAAAGATGGAACACATCGAGGAAATGCTACGACATGAAACTCTTCAAATCACAGACTGTCTATTAAAGAGCCCTGTTAATGAGTGAGATGCTGTTTGAAGACTGAACAGACCTAGCTAGATTGAAGGTCAACAAAAATGTTGAACTTCTCCTTCAGATTTCAACAATAAGACCAGAAGGATTTTCAGAAGAGAAGAAGCTGCTGTGTTGGCATTAATGCACAGTTTAATCAAACTCTAATCAAATGAGAAGAAATAGATGAGGTTCTCAGTGCACAGCAGATAGTGTGGTGGTTGTAATGGTTACAAAAACACTCGACTGGAAGGCTTTGAAAAGCAGCTCTGAGAGACGCAGCTCAATGAAAACGCCACAAATACAGAGATGGATCATTAAACCGGAAATTTGCTGGATAACTTTGGCTCATAGAGACACTGCAGACATTTAAAAATGGAGATTCAAAGAGGTTCTTGCTACACTGACTGACATCACGTTACTTGAGGTCGTAGCAGAGATCAGTGTGTCAGTGGGGCGGCGTCCAACTGGACAACAGCCCAAAGGTTCAGGGTGGCTGACACAACGGACAGCCACCTGTTTTCAAAGCACACTGCGCTCCACTGTCGGGTGGTGCAGTGAAACATCACTAGCTGGCTTATCTGCAGAAGCAATCAGCTTCCAAGAAATCAAATCACTTTGAGGAATGTGGATGTAATTGAATTGGTAGTGAGCTCGCTCTCTCTCTGGGATTGGTTGCAGGACCATCAAAGACTTCTTGCGCTTTTAGTCGAGTCACTCAGAGGAAATCACCTTGACTTTACTCAAAACTTTTATAAATGAGGACAAAACCAAGAAGCTGAAACATACAAAGACATTTGCTATTCCCCTTCTCATTACCAGTCCCAAAAGCAACATTCAAAACACTTGAATATTGGGACAAAGTCGCTTTTTAAGGCATCCATAGCAACACAATCACATTCTCCATAAACCACAAGCTGTTTACTAAATTTTCTCTTCAATAATTCATAAGAGGTATGACTGATATTTCCCAACATTTCCACAGTCTACCCAGCCTTAAACAAGCAGGGCTCCAGGATGCATATATTAGTGACTCACATGTACCGCTGCTTTTGTTAAGCAGCTATTCTGCAGCTAATACCGTGTAAAAGCCATACATTTGCTAAGATGGCTAATAAGGCTAAAGATCCTTCCCAGTAAAGAATGGATGAATAGTCTTCCAGTCAAACAAGGTTGTTAGCATTGTTCCAGCTTACTGGCCCATAGATTCACATGCTGGAAACAGCATTAGACCATAATGCATTCATATTTTGCGTTGCATCCAATGGATGTATGACAACTTCTGTATGGATTTACAAAATAAAGCCACACAGACCACGATAAAAACAAACCTTTTACAAGCACATACCTTCAAATGAACTCCCTTAAAGAGAAAAAAATTCTTCCTTATTGAATTATTAAGAATAATAAACATGTGTTGTAAAAAACGTTCTGCCTCGAACTTCAACACTCTAATGTCAAGACTGCCACATCATAGAGTAACGCCTTCTCTCAACAAGATCTAATGACTCTATTTTGACATCTGAAACGACCACGAGATAATTCTGAGACCCCACCCAGAAATGTGAAGCAAAACTTTGGCCAGAGAGGAAAAAAAAAAAAGGTTTGACAGCTTCTTGAACCCACACCAAGTCGACAGTAAGTCAGGGTCCCACATTGTGACAAGTAAACAAACCACACACTGACATCACATGGACAACAGAGACGTATTCAAGACTCATATGTCACACAGCATAGCCCCTTAGGGAGGTTTTTTTTTTTTTTTTTGTCAGAGCAACAAGTTTCAGGAGAGGAGCTGAAGCTTTGGGAAGGATAGTGAAGAAAAACAGATGACTTACCCGACTTGCGCTTGGAGCCATAGTCCCTGAGGGAGAAACAACACAAGAGGGACATGGTTAGTGACAGCAGATACGGCTCGATCAATAACAAGGCATACAGTCACCGCATGTGGATTCTGATTCTGCTAAACTGGCAGCTGCACTCATGCAGAAACACATGCAGGCAATCGGCTTTAGCGCACTAACAAATGCATGTGTTTAAGGAGGAGAAACAGGGCGAGAGACAGAGAGTGAAAGA
Source organism: Chelon labrosus (assembly GCF_963514085.1). Classification (NCBI taxonomy): domain Eukaryota; kingdom Metazoa; phylum Chordata; class Actinopteri; order Mugiliformes; family Mugilidae; genus Chelon; species Chelon labrosus. Next base: position 21,445,171 of record NC_140338.1, on the reverse strand, counting down.
TGGGGAGAGAGAGAGAGAGAGAGAGGGAGGGATGACTGGCCAGCTGCCCGTACTCCCCGCAACAGACACAAATTGATCATGTGACTCTAAAGCGGCACCACCATCCTCTTCCTATACTCCTTCTTCTCCTCCGCCCTACCCTCCCTCCTTACCTCCCTCCCTCCGTCGCCCTGCTAGAGAAGACGGCGACCTCTCCCCACGTTCGGAAAGAAGGAGGATCAGTTCAAGATGGCTTGCTTAATGGATCCTAATGGGATTACGCCACAAGGCTGAGCTATAGATTGAGGGGGGATGACAGAGTCGTGTGTGAGGTTTCTGTGCTTCTGCTTGTCAATACTGACTTTTGGACTCAGGCGGCGGCGTGGCAGTTGGGTTAAAAAGGACAGACGTAGGTAGAGATCAGGGGAAGACAGGACGGTCTATTTATAGAAACACAGACCTGACTTTCTGTCCACTGCCACCCCTCGCTCTCCCTCATTCCCTACCTTCCTCCTCCCATTTCTTCTCTTCTGCTAGACTCAGGGTGTCCTTTTCAGTTGTCCCAAACACTAATCAAACCCCTGATCTAGCCACGTCATCCCTGCTGCAGCACAGCTGAAAATCAGACGCAGTTACAACATCAGGACGATGCTGCGGGAGATGAAGCCAAATAAAGCGTTTTCCTTAAAAAGGTGTTATATATCGACCCCCAGGCAGCACTGAGGAATATAGAGAGAGATGAATTTGAGTTTGCGGATGACTTATCGGCTCATTTTTAATGAAGAGATAGCAGCCGATGGAGGGATGTGTGAGCTAAGTATCTCTTGTGCTCTTATAAAATCAATGAATACGTGCACACAAGTGAGCAAATGATAGTTGTTCCCCCGTGATTCAGGGTCTGGCTTGTCAAGGTAATGCTCTCACTGCATGAGGTTAATGAATACCTCCTCTGGTTGCTAAATCACACCTTCGCCAGCCGTGCCCCGACACAAGCTGTGCCGCTGCGCTCTCTTTTCCCATCCCTCCATCTGTCCCCTCTGTTATCTGATGTGACTGGCCACAGAGGATGAATAAAGCCTTTATACCGACCTCTCCACCAAGATCTGTGACCGCTAGCAACCAGAATGTGTTTCATTGTCAGACAGAGCGGGACTTGACCCCCCGCCTCATCCCATCCATCCCCAGCCAACACACAAGGAATGGATTCTATTTCTGTCCATGGGCAACAACTTCAGCTGCAACTTGGTTGTACTTCAGAGTGTCTGGATGTGTCTCAGTGGAAATTATGCCGTGGACACAGACCGAGCCTCGGAGTGAGAAAGATGTTTGTCAGGATGTTTGTCCTTTTCACTCCAGGCTTGCCGCAGTGGCATTAAAGATGCTGATGTCCCGCATCAGAGTTTTCCACTGAATGTCAGCTGCTGTGCTCACATTTCTGTTTACCCACTACTTTTCCCTTACCCAATCTCAACATATTACTAACTCAGACGTACAAATTAGGTAAGCTAATGTACAAAATCTGGCTTTATTCCAGATCTGACTCATTTTTGGAGATGACACGATTGGTTCCTCAGAAATCTATCCCATTAATCCCCTTGTATTGCTGTTTACTCATTTATTTTCCAAACATCAAAACGGCTCTGCCCTGAACCTGCAAACTACATCCAAGTTAATCCTTGTTGTGTATCTAAGCCCTAACCTTTATGGGCTTAAGGCCAATTGGTCAAGAAGACCCTGAGCTATTTCCCCCTTTATAAACCAGCAAGCTTTACTAACACACACTAAATAAATGAACAGAAGGAAAACAGTCATGAAACAGTACAACATTTCATATACACCAGTGAGGCATAACATTATGACCACTGACAGGTACAATGAATAACATTGATCATCTTGTGATAATATAATGTTCTGCTGGGAAAGTTTTGGACCTGGCATTCATGTGGCTGTTACTTAGATATGTACCACCCACCTAGACCAGACCAGGCACCCCCACCCCATAACAATGACACTCCTTGATGGCAGCTGACCTGGCCTCCAAATTCACTAGATCCCAAACTGATCAAGTATCTGCGGGATGATCCACAGAGACCCCTCCCCGAAGGCCCCCCACTAACATTCTGCTTCCAGACACCACAGGACACCCTCAGAAGGCCCATGTCCATTCTCTGATGAGTCACAACTGTTTTCGAGGCACAAGGGAGACCTACACAGTATTAGGAGGTCATAATGTTATGACTGATCGGTGTATTTCTCATTGTTTGTGTTTCAGCAGTGCAGGAATGCTAGAGGATTTTGTAACAAATAGATCCGAAGGGAAAAAGGATTGTCCTCCCAGGAGCCAGACTCCAAACATAGTTTTAGATGCATGCTGCATCCCAGCTGGCTTAATTGAACAACCTAACAGTAAACGATCGACACAGAGTGACATTATAATAGGTGCAAGTGTGGGGACCTGGAAATGTCTGGTTGTAACTTATCAAGGAGGTGAGGACAGGGCCCAATGAATGAGTTTAGTCTGGTGGAAAACAGCAGCAGCATGAAAAGTACTTTGCCATAGCCAGCTCCCAGGGAGCCCGTTAAGCCGTTCATGTTGTGCTTGGTTTGAAAGGCAAACACAACCTCCAAACTCTATAAACAAGTTCCAATCAGGGAAGAAGCTGACGCGTAAGCAGTTTCTGGTCCAACTGTAGACACAAATCACTCAGCCTCCAACTGAAGGCCTGAAGCGTAGCTGTGCTGTATTTGATTGTTTGAGGTTAATTGTTCTTGATTAATGATCTGATGCAGTCCATAAAGTCAGAACTGTTAAGCCTTTTGTTGCTCCTGGTACACAGAGTGACTACTGATCAGACCAGCATGTTCTTTCACTGCTGCAGGTCAATATTAACTTTAGCTTGTTTCATGTGTGGGTATTTTTTATAATTAAGAATTGAAGGTTGCCTGGCATTAGCACACTAAAATGACTAAAGGGGCAAATATCAGTCAGTAAACATGAACACTAGCCACATTAGCAATTAGCAGCTCTTTACAGGAGCAACTCATTAGCAGCGAAATTAAGATATAAGGGGCAATATTCCTCTAACAAAGGCTCAGGTTGTTAGCAAAGCAGCTTACCTTTAACATGACATTAGGACAAGCCGGTGGGAGCACAGTTGGCTATTTTTGGCTTTATTTTTAGAGGTATGGGTTTGAAGGCATCTGTAAAGCATTAGGCTGCGAAGGAGGGGCAGAGTGGGGCAGAATCCAGAGAAAGGGTGGGAGCACGAAGGGAACAGAGCAGAAATGCAGGGTCCAGAGTCTCGCCAGTGACCCAAGTCCCCAAGGCTGAAATCAAACTCTTCCCTCGAGGACTGAGCAACCAACTCTGGCTGCCAGCTCTTTTCCTCCATCTCCTAGAGGTATGAAGAGGAGGAAGCGAGGGGTGAAAGGCGATGTGTAGAATACACACGGCAGTGGTGGAGAAGAAGGTGTTTTATGTGGCTAGGTGGAATTTCTGCAGCCAGTAAATACGTATTACTCTGGTTCTGACAACAGCAGGATGTTTCAGATTATTTACTAAAGACTTTGTTTTCCTGTGTTCCAGAAATTTAGAGAAAAAAATTGCGGTGACAGATTATTGTACGCACAGATGCTGTTGTCGATTATACATGCACAATTAAAAATGGATGTTACTGTGGCAGAAACAATGTTTTAATTACACCCTGCCCGAAGTATAAACGAAGTGACCAAATGGCAACTTCCTGTTAGAGTGTGTTCATATATCCGTCTGACAAGCTGCACAAAAATAGGCCTGCGCCCCCTGAACAAAAACATCAGCAGATGTGCCCATTACATACAAAACACACAACACTCACTCACATTTTGTCGCACTTTTCATCACATACTGACGTTTCGTCACAGTGTGTTCACTGAGCACGGCTCCATGAAGCAGCAGCAGCAGCAGCACTTCAGCATACATCTTATCAGTTCCAGAGCTCTGAACTCTCGACATTGATTGTCAAAGCCAAAACAGATGTGAGCATCCTGAGACCGGCCATGTGATGTTTGGGTCAGGCAGGTCAGCTCTGCTGTCAGATGACTACGGAAGGAGGTTTTTTTGTGAATGGAGAAATCTTTTTAAGCCAGTTCCTCGAATTCTCAATTACACCCACGAAAATCAGCCACAACATTATGACCACTGACAGGATTAGTAAATACCATCGACCATCTTGACAATACAATGTTCTTCTGGGAAACTTCTGGACCTGGCATTCCTGTGGATGTTACTTAGACATGTACCACCCACCTAGACCAGACCAGACACCCCCACCCCACAGCAATGACACCCCTTGATGGCAGCAGCCATCCCCAGCAGGATGCAGCCTGACACAGGCACACAGATGAAAACGGTTTAGGAACATCTAAAAAAAACATGAAGAACAGCACAAGATGTTGACCTGGCCTCCAAATTCACTAGATCCCAAACTGATCAAGTAGCCCTCAGCCATCCCCTGTCTCCGTGGCCTCATGGCCATGACGGGACTAAGGGCCCACTGTGCGCATTAACACCCCAGATGGGGTTCAATGAATCAATTAACCTCAACACTTTGTACACACGAGTGCAGACACGCTCGGCGAACACACATAATTGCAGCTGCCAAAGAAAAGACAGCTAAGATATATATAACTGGATATATATTATTATATCCAGTAATTATAATTATAATATTTCCAATAATATCCAATTGTGTGCAGAGGTATTTTTTCCTCTCTACTGGTTGAAACACGCTCCATAAGGAAATTCCAGTGGAGATGTCATGGTTCTGCTTTCGTTCATGTTTCATGTTTTTTCAGTTTACTGTTTTATTTTGTTAAGTTCCTGTCTTGTGTTCCTTCCTGTATCTTCTCACCTGTGTAATTGCCTGCCTGATTGTTTTCACCTGTGTCTCCTCTGCCCTTGTGTATATATAGCCCTGCCTTTCCCTTTGTCCTCTGACATACTGTTTTCCACTGTTTCTCTGTGTTCCCTGTGTTTTCAGTCTCTAGTCTTGTCCTGTTATGTTCTTGTCTTTTTTGAAGGTTTTGATTTTTGTTTTTGGATTTTCTGCCTTGTGCAGCGCCTTGTGTTACTTTCGGTTTGATTAAATTCGTTTTTGCCAACTCCTGCCTCATCGACTAGTGTCCAGTGTTTGGGTCCTACCTCACCCTGAAAACCTTGACAGACTCACATTCTGATAAGACTTGAGTCTGTCTACTTTTTGAAAATAAAGAACCGAAGTAATTCTAAAAACTAAAAAAAATGCGAAACTTTTATTATTAGTATCTGATTTGTTTACTGTTGATGGCATTCTTTATTGAAATGTCAAATCCGGCACATGAAGTCAATGGATTTACTAATTAAAAGTACATGTGTGAGTGGGCTGCCAGATAAGGAGCTAATCAATATGTTTACAAGTATTAGCATAATGGATGCATCCTAATGCCTCTCAGTGGCCTCCCGCTAGACTAGCAAGTAAATAAACACTATCCCAGATTATTGCCTTAGCCCACGCCCCTCCCTCCCCTTCATCCCTGCACCCCACACCCCAAGTCATCCCCGAGCACTGTCAAATCTAAGCCTCTGCCCTAACCTTAACACCCACGTGCCCTACTCTAAGCCCCTTAGGAGCCCCAAATTGCCCTCAGCCGTCCCCTGTCTCTGTGGCCTCATGGCCATGACAAGACTAAGGGCCCACTGTGCACATTAACACCCCAGATGGGGTTCAAGGAATCAATTTACCTCGACACTTTGTACACAGGAGCGCAGACACGCTCGGCGAACGCACATAATTGCAGCTGCCAAAGAAAAGACAGCTAAGAAAGAAAATGAACAGTTGCAGCAGCAGCACTAGTTAATTTCTCCCAAACTATTTCTGATTATCGAATGCTATGCAAAATCACAGGAGCGTGGAGCACAAACAACAGGTAACAGCATGACAGCACCTCGTGATTACAATACCTTCAACTGGTCTCATAATTTTTTCTTTGAAAACCCACAATGCACATTCAGTTTTCTATGAAATATGGCAGCACCAAGCAGGAGAGGCGAGCTCTCCAGAGGGTGCTGCAATCAGCGGAGTGTACCATCCGCTACAGGTTACAGGTACCAATCACAATCTGTATATTTCACAAGGTGACAGACAGCCGCTGTCTGAGACCTCCTCTAATCCCGCATGTTAGTCATTTCTGCATTCATGCAATCATTTTTCCTTTTCTTTAATTTTAAACTCAGATCCTGAGTCATATTAACTCACTGCTCCACTTCAGCTGACCTCTCCTTACAGTTCTGTGTATAACTGCGTCTTTTAGCCACAGTCACATTTCATATCAATAAATTATAGGAACACGGTGTGAACAAACATGTCAGAAACAAGGCTGTGCTCTGTCAGTATCAGTGACACACACTGACCTGCTGCTCCACACGCACTCAGTTACACAAACACATTATCACCCACTTATTCCTGATTAGCTCAAAAACACCAAATCTGTCTTCACCCCATCACCCTGCTCCTTAAGAAGTCCCCTGTCGAGAGCCCAAAAGCCGACCAATCGCACGAGTTCATGTCTTATCCCGGTAATAATCTGATAATCTTGCAGCATCTCTCTCCTACAGGCACAAGCCAAGGTCAGAGCCTATTGTTATTCATGGGGAGTGTTGCGAGGGGGCATGATGAATGATGATAACATCACCCGTCACTAACACTACGGTGGCCTATGGAGGAGGTGGGGAGGGGCAGCGGCCAATACTTTCATCATGGCTCAAATGTGTTATGCGCATATTAATGGTGGAATTTGTCAACGCTGTGGTCTGCAGAGGACAGATAATTCCATTTAGGCTGATAGTTATATGATTACCAACCGTGGGCCCAGACAGATAAAACAAATCACTGCCCACGTCCCATGCAAATTGACTCGATAAAAATGCAAGACGAAGGAAAAAATGCTAAGTAAGAGAATAGAAAAAAATATATGTCTGAGTGAGGAAAAGGGAAGCAAGATGGGGAGGGCCGGGGGGGGAGAAATTCCATGCAGTGGAAATATATCTCTCAGAGGAAGAGCAGGGAGAAAGAAATACAGAAAGATAGAAACACACACAGAGAGAAAAGCTCGGCTGTGAGTCCAGACATGGGATACTTTTATAGATAAAGCTAAGCCCTGAGGAGGTTTATGTGAGCAACTCGAGATTAGGCCGGTGGCTGAAGTGCACACATAAACTGGGGGTGCAAAGAACACCATTAAGACATGTTTGCATTGTGAAGTACGCCACCATGTGGAGACTTATTGGAGAGTAGATTAAGGACTAATGCAGCGTGGCGACAAACTGGGATTTGTTATATTTCCGTCAATGGCGTATGCCATTTTAGGCCTGTCTGTCTGCTTGTGATCCTTTAAAGGACAGATTCAGATTTTTAAAGTCTATCCTTAAGTGACACTCACACGACCGAATGAACAATAAACATTGTTAATGATTTCACTGATGTTTCTTCCATATGTGTTGTTCTGACCAGTAATCCAACATTAATGTGAGCCTTCGCAACTTTATGTGCGTATTTTTCAAAAACAGAGCACATTCACACTGAATCTTCTCCATTTGCTCGGACGGTGTCTCCTCCAGCTGATTATGGCTATTTTATTAAATCATCCCTGCATCCCCACATTGAAACAGCTCCACAACTACTGAGAACAAACCTGCGCTCTATAAACCCGAAAAAATACAGTAAATCTCCAGTAAAGAGAAATTGGACCGTAAATAACAGCCTTATACCAATGAGTCATACAGTACCTACCAATAGCCTCCCCACTGTCAACCTGTCAGCAACCCTCTAAAAATGGTGGCATTTCCACAAGCCTAAATACAAAATGATGGATGTAGGTCTATTTTATAAGGCCAGTCTAAATAGTTTGACCAGCAGATTGCAGCTGCAGTATGCATATAATTATGAATGTACATCACCCACCCACCCACTGGACATAGTACAAGGCACATGACAGCAGATTCTAGTTAAAATAAATACTTAAAAATTATCTTAACCACTCAATATGGCATGTTAATCTCTTTATTGTTCAGTACAGAGAGTGAATTCGAGCTCCAGTGTGAGGATGGTCTGTCTATTCAATAAGATATCACTCATTAATCGTTACCAAGGGTAACTATGACGTAGATTTCAGCTGATATTGCCCAGTTTTTCTTATCTTCCTCCAGTAATAATCGAACCCTTAATTCATTTTGTGATGGTTTGAGGATGTCCTGTATACATGAGTTACATTAAACAGATACCATGCGTTGGAATGTGCCTAAAACTGTTTGAATTCACACAAAGTGCGTGTTTCTATACACAAAAATGTAACCATGCTGCAGTGACTACGTCTTTGCTTTGGTTTCAGGCTTTTCATCGACAGGAGCAAACTCTGTTTTTGTAGTTTGTATTCTGCAGGACATTTCAACGCATCAAAAGGCAAATAAAAAGACCAGAGATCCAGACGAAGGTCCATTCATTAAACATGCTGGACTTCAACTGATTGCATGAGAGTGACATCAGCTCAGTTTCCCCTGAGCTGCTGTACTTCTCTCGGCAGACAGGGGTCGACATCGCAACACAGAGGCAGAAAAAACAGACAGAGGGGAGAGAATACTGTTTCTGATGAGATCTGCTCGAGGTCTGTGGGCTCAGATTAATGAGATTGACTCCTGTAATGCACTGCCAGGCATGTGGCTCCTTTTTTTTAATCACATCGTAGTTACAAAATTCGATCATACATGGCTAAGTAGGAGCACACTGGATATCGTTGAGGCTGTGATGAGATTTTATGGCAGATGTGTAAAAAATAAGATGTCACGGTTGGATTCATCATAAAAATGATGCTATGGTCAGACCATACACCTTGCATTAACCTACACTGCAAATATATTCCACCTGCTTTTGACCATTTTTAAGTCTCCTGTAGCGTCAGAGAAACCAGCAGATGGTCAGTGCACCGCTGGCCTTTACCTCCCCGTCTCTGACCTCCTCACCTCCCAGGAGAACCCCCATCCCTCTTTCTTTCCCCCTCTCTTTCCTCATTTTCCAGGAAGTGATAAAGTGTACACATTTCATCACCCTGGTAGCTACAGCTGTCATGGCCCGCTCTATTCATCACACTCATGCACAGTCTGGCCCTCCCAAAGCTATTACTGTAGCGAGCCCAGCCCCGGCTTGACAACACCCAGTGAGTAAGTGTGTGAGCAAAGACAGCACAAGTGAGTCAGACACCGCATTTGCGAGAATCACTGCATCCATGTAAGGTGATGGTGAAAGAAAAAATAGAGCTGAGACCGTGGAATAGAGACAGATGAGCACTGGAGTAACCTGGAAACTACAAACATGCTGCATACTTCAAGAAAAAAAACAAAATTTAGACCTGAAAAAATATCCGTTTCACTTAAGGTACGAACACTAACCTTTTGAAAGTATACAACTTCTTCATTTGAGACGGATCAATAAATGCTCATGCATGCACACACACATACAAGCCCTCCCACCGGCCACTCACTCACCACTCTGACAAATTTAAAAAAAAGCTTAACCCCATCGATGCCAGCATGGCTCACTGCTCGTGTTTTACTGCAATCTCCAGTGAGTGCTACTGATCCTAAGAGAGAAGAAGCTTATCCATTAAGGTTGAGTGAGTCTGCCGCCTGCCTCTAGCTCGCAGCAGATGGAGTGGAACAGACAGACGACTGGGGCAAGAGAAAAGGAGGTGGGATACTGGGAGGAGGGGAGGACAGAGGAAAGGGATGCTTCATAACACCTGGACAACGAGAGAAATGGATGAGTGCAAGACAGGAAGTTAAAAAGTGTGGAGAAAAAAAACACTGAAGGAGTTAGTGGAGGAGTAGATGAAGTAAATGTACTCTTCTGAGCAGAATGCAGCATGCTTTAATACAGGATGAAGGCATAAACTACAGCAAAATATACAGGGAATAAAAAAAAGTCTAAACTTTAAGAAGTTTAAGTTTATTTTTCACCCCTTGACATGCAGAACTTAGTGAGTCAGCAGCATGCCCACAATATATGATGTATAAACTCTTATTATAAAGCAAGGCACTACTGTTGCTGTGTTGTTGACATCTTTCGCGTACACAACAACAGTCAAGGGCAGATAATCTAGACCATCTTGGCTTACATTAAATACTTTATTAACATCCCCTAAGTTTAAATGGATGCCTAGCCAGGAGTAGCATACACTGTAGACATTCACCATGATGACATTCAAGAATAGTTGATGTTGACGTAGTGCCAAAAAGGAAGCATATGGAGGAAGACAAACACAGGCCCCAAAGAGTGACCCTTGAGGAAATCCACAGATCAGAGAAGCATGATAAATAAAGAACTTTTAATTAGATAAGCAGGAGGAAAATCACTGGAAAGTATAGTGTATATATTTTAAAAACTGCAAACAGAATGGGACCCAGTGCAGTACCTTGGGGCACGGCACACTAATGAGTTGCAGGTAAGGTATCATCAAGACGCAACTACAACAGCTTGAGGCCCTAGGCATTGGGAACCTATCCTAAAGCTGGCCGCTAGATGCTGGCTCCACAACATCATTAGCCCCAAAAACTGTCAACTTATCACAAGGAATAAGTCAGGAATAGTCAAGTGTCAAGACAGTATCAATAACTACATTTCTAATATTCAAATATATGTGTGTGTGTGTGTGTGTGTGTGTGTTCTTTTTGGGAAATTATCACTCCGTTCATGAAGTTAACAGAAGGTCTCCTTGCTGGTCTGTGGCTGTTTTCTTTACAGTTGGCTCCTAAACTCACTCATAAACGTTTTTCTTAAGGCATGAAGGAGATATCAAACTCTGCTGTGTTTGTGGTTATTGAGTAACACCAGTTTTTGTTTAATGCTTGTATTTAATTATAATAACTTTCAGTGCTAAAGTGTCCAATGGTTGCTGTTGTGTACATGGGTCCGCGTTTCCAGTGTGATATAGAACACCCTGCACATCTTGTTTGGAAGTCCCCGAAGGTCCTTCATTTATTATGGAGTTGGGAAATCAGGCGAAGTGAAGAGTGAAGTGAACTTGTAGCCACAGCTGGACTCTTTACACTTATTATCAGCTTCCACACATTCATGTTCTGCTTTTCTGTGGCTCAAAATTGCAGAGGATCTTTTCTAATTAACACCTGGTAGTAAACTGTGCTGACTCATCCAAAAGATGCCCTGTTATTATGCAGGGTCAGAGGAAAAGTGGGAAAGGAGATAAATACAGGATATTCAGAATATACAGAGATTATCAACACCTTCTGGCAGCAAGTCATGCAATAAAAAAAAAAAAAACAAGCCGCTGTAATGACTGCAGAGAGGAGCTATTGTACAGTCACGTGGATACTTGTTAAAAGGGTTGCCAGAGGTGGCAATAAGAAAATACTTTTCAACGGAAGTGTGATTATAATTTAAAAATAGTTTCTTCTGGCATCACATTTGTTTGTTTTGTTTCAAACATGTGTGACCCATTCATGATAATGTTTTAGTCTATTTATACTTTGCTTTTTTTTGTTGTTGTTTTTTTTTTTGTAGAGAAAGACCAAAAAGTAAATGTTAGGGTTATTTCCTTCAAGGTATCTTTAAACAAAAGTAGGCTTTCCCCAAATTCCATATCCAAATGTGATGGTTTTTCTGTCTTTAATTTAATAAGACAATCACAAAAAATACAAAAATATGAAACACAAGTTGGTGGGTTCAAACTTTACACACACAAAAGCAATGGCTCAGCATTAGTCTTCAGCAGTCTGTTCTTCTTCAAATCACCTCTCTTCCTCCACAATGCACACTCCAATCCGGACTTTAAATCAATGGCCAATCAATGGCTCCCGGCGCATGATTCACTTTCATTTAGCGGATACGTTATGGGTAGGGAACGGAAGGGGAACCATCCAATTCAGCTGACACACCGGTCGAGTGCTCAGGATCATGACGTCTAACATCTCACCCCCTGAGTATTTTCTTCGGTTATCAAGATGGAGTGAGAGCCTGTAGGGATACAGAGAGGCCAGCAGAGGTTGTGGCTTCATTTGATCTGAATCTGACAGGAGTGCAGCGTTTCCTTGGGCTGGGGTCTCCACATCTGCATCACCTCTAGTTTCAAACTATGACATTTTAATGTGTATAACAGCTTCAGTGTAGCTTCTTTGTACCTCCTGTATTCAGGAGGTGTATTCGTGTATCTGAACTCGGCATCTGTCGCTTTATATAGCACATAATTAATTGACCTCTTATTTCAGTTAAAGTATAGCATATTTTGTTTGTATTATTCTATTTTATTTAATATTCCGGAAAGCGGAAGGAGACGGTTTGGGCTGCCAGGGGGCCATGTGGATGTCAGAGCTGTTCGGTGGACAGCAGCTCACTTCTGCTGTACGGTTCCAACATGCTCTGACACCACATAGGACAAATCAGAGCAGCCGAAAGGGGCAGTCACTGGTCAGAAGGGCACAGTTTGGGCTGATGGGTGGCCGCTTGGGGCCTCCAGTGCGACACACACCCATTCCTGATCAGCCTGCGCTGGGCCTGCCTCAATTTGTGTATCTTGTAGTTAAAAGGCAGACAAACCTGATGACGCCAAGGTACACAACTGCCGATGTGTCAACTCCCGGCCCAACCCGTCTCCACCCAAGACATCATATCCCAGACCAACCCCACCCAAGATGACACCTCCGTAAGTATTGTGCTGGTCATCAGAGGGATTATCACATCCAATCCTATTAAGCATTCTAATTGATCAAAGTGTGCCACGGTGTTGCAAATTATAATAGATCCCGTGTGACACTGGAGATGTTTTCTTATCCTTCATGGATCACAGTATATAATGAAAAACTGTGCTGCAAGGTTTTGGTGTTTTTGTCTTTATCTCCATATATATTTACTCTTTCATTCTTCCCCTCTGTCTTTGTGACATGCTTCACTTCGTCTCAGGAACAAAAGCCGTGATTAATCATGGTTAAACCCATGAACTGACAGTTCACATTATAATGCTCACTCCAGAACTAGAAACCTGTCTCAGTGTTATGTTGCACTTGTGAAATACTAGAAAGGCCTGTAAATTTTGGTATTTGTAGAGAAAATGTACTGTAATGTTGATAGAATAAAGTACTGCTCGTTGAACTTAGTGTATCTGGATATTAGACAGAGGTCTTTTGATGGTTTTAGGGAGTGTGGAGTTCCTCAAGGGTTAATGTTTGGACCTCTGTTTTTCCACCTCCGCATGTTTCCTTTTGGGCTCTTCCTCATTATCAACTTTACGTATCTGTTTAATTTAAGTATTTAAGATAAGTGCGGGCACCACTGTGTGGGTGGGGGTTTACACACATTACTGATGCTCCACATGTACAGCTTCATCTCCAACATCTTCTGACAACAAGATTAATGCAATTTCTCTATGCATCAAAATACACTGCCGCTTACAGAACATAGAAATAGAGCTGGAGAGAAAAGGCAGAAAGAGTGATATTTAGAGGAAAAAAAAGACTGTGAGAGAAAAGATGAAGGGCAGATGTCAAATGAGAGGCAGGCGGAGAGACGGAAAGACAGTAAAAGAAAGATGAGAGCGCAGGTGAAAAGGAAAGCTGTGCGGACAGCAAACACGGTTGATCAAAGAATGATTGCGTTGGTGGTGGTGTTCGTAACCTTGAGCTGTCTTGTCAATTAAACATACTTGAATTTATGAGGGTGAGCTGTATACAAAGAATTAGAGGAGGAGGAGGAGGAGGAGGAGGAAGAGGGAGGGATGTTATGCTGCTGGAAGACAGAGGTCACTAAGACAGAAGAGGAGAGGAGGAGAAGAGAAATATTGAGAAAAGTAATTAAAATACAAAATAAGATATAGCCTGTGCCTAGCAAGAGCGCTGGGTTCCATCGCCTCGGGTGCAGTTGTCTCCATGCATACACGAACACATTACAAATGAACAGTGCGATGCTGGCATCTGAGGTTTGGAGAGGAGAGTGTGTTCTCTAATTAAAAACTACCCAAAGGGCCTATCTCTTGCTATGAAACAAGTCGTTCTCCTCCTCCCACTCTCGCATCCATCAACTCCACTCTGTACCACACACCCCCCACCAACCCCCCACCAACCCCCCACCCCCTGTCTCTGCCTGGCCTGGTAGGAGGTCTTAACAAACTCAGTGAGAAGAGCTGATTTGGGAATAGACTAGAAAGTGAGAACAAGCAGAGATGCAATGGGCTCCTTAGCCAGTGTGCAACCATGCAGGATTTCTGGGATGGACTTGAGTGTGAAAAAACCATCCATCGACACGTGATTGAATTCAACGTCAGCATCGAGTTTGTGCGCCGAGCATTGTAATTCGTGTCAGCGAGTTTATGCATGTGTGTGTATTCCAGTGCATAGAGTAATCCAGGCTGCAGGGTGCCATTACTGTCGTAGCACCTCACTTGTAAACTGAAAAACAGGTGAGTATTAAAAAATATATATCTTCATGTCAGTACAAGTAAACCACAGAGGACTTCAACTTGTTTTTAGTCTTGTTGTTGTTGCCTTGTTGTAAAGAGCCAAAGGGTCACAGGTATGCATCCCACCACATCCATGCCTGAGATGCCTTGAGCAAGCACCTAACCCCCAAACTGCTCCCCAGGTGCTGCACAGGTGGTAGCCCGACTGCTTGCCCATGTGGGATCAATACAGTATAACAAGACTCGGTATAAATGATGGAGTTCAAAGCTGCCTCTCCATCATTTGTGATGTTGATTCAAATTTGGAAATGTGCTGAGGGAATGAATTTCAAAACCTGACATTCTAAAACATAAAAATATCACGAGTGGAGAGGCGACATACTGCAGTAACCTGGCTCAGTGATACCAGCTACACTGAAATATCTAGGTATGTTGAGTTAGCTAACCTCAGCCAATAAAAACTATACCACAGTTAAGTTGTAGCAATAAAACCCCTGAGAAAGAGTAGGTTTTATTACCTTTTAATCCTTTTTTTCATTTTGTGGAGGACGACTGTTATATTTCCTCCTTTATGCGTTACGTGTCATGTATTACTACGTGACACGTTCACATCCATCCTGCGCAAGACGGATAAAAACGTGAAATCAGTGCTATTTGTCTCTCAAAGCTAATTTCGAAACCATTCTCAGACTCGTGTTTTGGGAGGAGGTCACACCCACATCCACATCTGCTCCCATTGTCGGTTGGGGAGGCCATTATCAACCGTGCACATCTCAGCCACCGCAGTAATGATGGTGCTGCTACAGAATACAACACAGATCAGCCAGCGGATTAGTCTATACACTGAGTTTGTGCATGTGTGTGTGTGTGTGTGTGTGTGAACACGGGATGTGACACTCACTCCACTGGGGGATTGACGTCCTCGGCTTTTGTCTCAAAGAAGCGTAGCACCTCCTCGCTCTGAGAAATCTGAGGGGGGAGCCGCACCAGGGCCTACAGAGAGGGAGGGAAAACAGAGTGTGACTGGAAGTATGTTTCAAAGCTGCATTATTATCAGTATTATTATCAGTATGTCACAAATTAAAATAGGTTACTCAGATTGACAAACCCACAGGGAATTACAGCCCAACTCAGTCATCAAAGATCTACTGATCTACAACGAAGGCCAACTGTGATATTGCCTCAAGAAAACTGTGTCTGGACCAACAACTTGCATTTGAACACACCACAACATTTACAGCCAGCTACTGGCACATACTTTGTGTTTTGCGCAGGTGGCAGTAGTCGGTATTTATCGTTCAAATGGGGAAACAGGAAGAGCTACTATACAAAGCTAGCCTCTCCTCAAACATACCGATCAGTTGTTCTATAGTTTAGTCGTTCTGGAAAGTAATTACATGTTTGAATTTTCAGATGAGGCGAAGATGTAACCTGAAAAGAGCCTCTGCGTTTCCTTTGAACTTTATCGTTTTACTTTCGTCACTTCAGCTTCTCTTCTTGTGCTCCGGTTCTCTGAGCCGAACAGCCAATCGATGAGACGTCTCTAACCGATACGCTCTGACAGCCGATTCAACGCGCTGAATCGGCTGAAAAGTCACAGTCAGGAGTCCAACTGGTCACAGCGGTGCAGGATGCGCGGCAATAACTAGACTAGCAGATGCTCGCTAACGGCCCAACGCTGAGAAAAATAAAACGCAGACTGCCAGCTTGGTGAATCACGGCCCCTCTTTTTGCTGACTGTTCTGATTTTTTTCAGCTTGTTTCTTGATGAAGCAAACCATTCCAGAGATAAAGCTTCCCGGCACTAAACAGCAGAAGGACTTACCGCCATGCACGGGAAAAAAGGGAAAAGCTAAAGCCAAAAAGATTTTCTCTCAAGCACCAGTGGAGACGATATTCAATGGGTTTTCTTGCAAAACAAGTTGGAAATGCACCAAAAAATGCAGCTTTGACAAGTTAAAAAGTTTTTCTCAGGAACTGTGTGATGAGTAAGATTTCAATATAACTTCTGAGAATCACACTGACTTCTGGCTTTGTGGAAAAGCTTTGTTTGGCTTAGTTTTCCCACCAAGCAGCGCCACATTTCAGCTAACCTTCCTCCACTATTCTCTCTGTGCATGTTCACAGGCAGAGCCACGCCACCAGTCAAAGAGAGGATCATATGACTGCCTAAGCATCAATATTTAATCACCTGACCGGCTCCGGCAAAGGCAAAGCCCATGTGTGCACAGCAGCGAAGATATATGACAATATATGAAGAGTAGTGCTTTCATCTACCTTAACATTTCATTCATTGGATCCTATATACTAAAAGAGTTTTGCGTCGCAATTGAAGGGGGGGGGGGTCCTATCACGCTGTGCACCCACAGCTGGCTGGACTTCCATCCTGCAGTCTCCAGGGAGCAGATCCTTTGAGAATGCCGGGTAATTACGCTTCCTCTCTGTTCTCATAAACAGGATGTAGGAAGTAAACAGCGTGGCACACTCCTCAGAGCTGGCTGAGAAAGACAGGCCTGCTGTAGCAACTGTACACATTAAAGCGCCTCCAGGTTATTTGGATAATGAAGAGGCCGATTTCTTTTTAATGAACCTTCGCCTCTGTATTGCTGATTTCTTTTTTAAACTTCTTTTGCCCCCAATTACTGAGCTGATACCGTGGCTAACCCTTCCTAATGTAGGGCCAAGAATACCGCTCCCTAATTGTGTGCACAGAGGCAAACATAAGAGCCCAAATCTGCTGCAATGCTCTTTTTCCCTACTGCTAGCGTGGCTTGGAGCCAAAAGGAAGGAAGGAAGGAAGGAAATGGGGGGTGGAGGGGCATGTTGGAGGAAAAGATCTGAATGCAGGATAAATAAAAAAAAGTAATAAGAGTGGGAACAGGAAGTGATAAGGCTGAGCTGACCTTGATCTGAAGAATTACAAAAGGCCGTCACTTGAAAGTTCTGTTTTGTTATTTAATGGGAAGGAGGCGAAAATTTGGAGGAGAACTTTCTTTCATAAGATGAGGGGATAAGGTAGTTAATGAGTGGAGCTTTGAAATCATGGAAGTCAGTCACAATTAGCTCAACCCTGCCTCTTCTGCAGATTAAAACATTTCCAAACAGACGCCTCAGGAAACAGAAGCACCGGAGCACACTACAGACTCCTCAGAGAGACCTCCACTGAGAGTACTCTCTGCAAAGTTTTCAGTGTCCCCTACTGTGTCTACACTTCACGTCCCATGTTTGAAGCATGAGAAAAGACGTCACAGACAGTGACCACTGAACCCTGACAGGCTTGGGAGAGCTCTCCAGAGTTGGATGGAGAAGTGAGGGATGTTTACAGTGAGGCCCCTTTACCCTGCAGTAGTCATCGATGAAACGCAGCCGCTTCATGGCCACGTCTCGCACATGACTCCTCCGGAACAGGATTTTGCCTAGAGGGGGGGAGGAAAGGGAGAAAAAATATAAATTATAAAGAAGGTAAAGGTGTGATGATGGATGGAAAATCAGCCAATGTAAATAGAAGAGTAAATAGTTTACACATGCATACAGCCTTCCCTAAAAGACAAATGTCAGCTGATAATGCCTCATGTAATACACAAATCCACCAGGAGATGTCAGCACTGAGGGGCCGTAACCCTTCATGGAGCTAGGTCCTGCACTCAAGGCCCCAGCTGTCCCCCTATGCATCCATGACCTCTGCCCACGGCCTGGCTTTCTAAATCACATATAAGATTTATAGACACAGGCAAAGTGACACGACTATGAGACCAACCTTTACAGTCACAGTAATACGCTGCATCCATTTTCAGAATTTGTGAGTTTTTTTTTTTTCCATTTAATCATCTTATTTTCATTTGTCTGTTAGCATTGCCTGGTTTAGAGGAATATAAGGTTTTTTTATTTAGTAAAAGAAACCAACAATTTAAAATGTTAAATGTTGCGCACTTCCCTGCGCACAACCTGGTGTGGCAGAAAGTCAAATCAAATCATTTGGGTAGGTTTTGTGTGGTGATGGACAGAAAAGTAATAGCAATGTAGTCATACGCGTCATCTGAGCGCCATGGAGTTGAATTTGCTTACAACAAAACGGCTCTGATTGGTTGGAGGACTAACCAACTGAGACTCTCTATCAGTTGAAACACGCCCCATAATGAAATCCCAATGGAGTGTGACTCATATTTTGATAAGTACTGACTCCTCCTACAGGAGCCTACCACTGAAATATTTTATATATATTTAATATTTTATATCTGATTTTTTAGTACTTCAGAAGGGAAGCTCAGTTTTTGCCACTAAATATAACCGTGCTATCGTAACCTTCACCAAGCCAATGGTGACCAACAGGAATTTTTTAAATCTTAGACCAGCTGAGGTTGAAACACTTCAGTGCTGTGAGTTGAGCAGTTTCCGTTTCAACTCAAATTTTGTGCTCAGTTGCTTTTGAAAATGAAATTCCTTCTGGGAATTCCTTATGTTTATAAGGTGAAATTTGATATTGTCCATTCACTGTCATGGACTTTAAAAAATACGTTGCCACAGTCAGTAACACTTGCACATGACACCACTGGCTTGATAGAAAAGAGGGCGCTGGGTGTTTAGCAGGTTTACAGAATGTTTTTGTTTGTGAGCGTGAAAGAGATGGAGAGACCAAGAAGAGGAGGAAGAGAGCTTGAGGGAAGATCGAGAGCATTTACAGTTGATGCTCGGACCATATGTTGGCCGCGAGCTTAAACCGAGCATTTACTAAAACAAACTGCTGCAAACACACAAACGTACCCTGCTCCATCAGCACGCATGAATCTACAGAAATCTACATAACAAACATACACCGATCAGGCATAACATTATGACCACCTTCCTAATATTGTGTAGGTCTCCCTTGTGCCTCGAAAACAGTTGTGACTCATCAGAGAATGGACATGGGCCTTCTGAGAAGTGTCCTGTGTTGTCTGGCAACAGGATGTTGTTAGTGGGGGCCTTTGGGTCCTATGGGTTGAGGGGAGGAGCCTCTGTGGATCAGGCTTGTTACAGTGCATCCCAGAGATACTTGATCAGTTTGGGATCTAGTGAATTCGGAGGCCAGGTCAACACATTATGATGTTCTTCATGTTTTTGTATGTGTGTGTGCCTGTGCCAGGCTGCATCCTGCTGGGGATGGCTGCTGCCATCAAGGAGTGTCATTGCTATGGGGTGCGGGTGCCTGTTATGGCCTAGGTGGGTGGTACATGTCTAAGTAACATCTACACGAATGCCAGGTCCAGAAGTTTCCCAGCAGAACACTGTATTGTCACAAGATGGTCAATGTTATTCACTTCTCCAGTCAGTGGTTTTAATGTTGTGGCTGATCGGTGTATAGGCGTACACAGACACACAAGACATCGGTGTGATGTGCAACTTCATTATCAGCCCTTCTGCAGGGGACAGTGAAGTGCCACAAACACTGCCATTGATCTCCGGCTGCACGGTGCTGTAGGTCGCCATGAACCTGAATGTCAGGGCAGAGGAGCACGTGTGTGCGGCATGACTCGAATCAATACCAGGACGCACACATGTGTACTGTTCATGTGAGCAAATGAGCAAATTCATGCATAACTTTAACCTGTGTCAGAGACGTTTCAAGCATTGTCTCGCAAACGCCGCTCACGTCTGAAAGTCACACATAGTGCTTTGTCAGCACACACGCACATGCAGCAAGCACAGGCAGGCATCAGTAACCAGCTTGTATCGACGCCCCGCGAGTGCCAGTCATACATTATTAATATGAGAGACTGTTCAGATAACTGGAGCTCAGGAGCAGGCTATTACCTGGGAGAAATGGAATGATCCTCTTCTTTGGGTCTTTCTGCCCTCCCTCGATTGGGAACTTGTCAAGAATCTGCATCTGTAGGAACACGAGGAGAGGAAACCGCTTTAGATTTGTGTCCAGATCAGTTCAACATTCTGGGATTTGCGTGAGAGAAGACGATCGTTATCAGTGTCGTGTATCATGCTGAGTAGAGACCTGAAGCCAGGAGGCAATTAGCTTAGCGTAAACACAGCTAACCTGGCTCTTTTCAAAGCTCTGAAAAAGGCCTGCCAGCTCACTACCTGATACTCTGTAGCTTATTTGCTTTTGTTTTTTACGGTTTCCTGGTTGAAAGCAGTGACATGCTGCAGAGGTGCTGCTGTAGCGGATATATTTATCGAGAATTTGCTCTTAAACACACACACAAACATTCAGTTCAGTTTGTTTACACCTTAAACGAACATAAATGCTGAGCTAATAGTATCACAGTTTGTGTAATGACCATCAGAAGCCTCAGTGACTGAACACACAACATGTCAATATGATATTTTAGAGCTTTGCATCTGTTGGTGAAGTGAAGAAATATGTAACTGTATAACCACATGGTTTGTGTGCTTGCCCTGACCATTCACACGCAAGAATTTTGGATTTGCATAAGTTGGGCCATAAAAAAATTCACAGATGAAGTATTTCATTGTGTGGTATTGTTCTTTTAATCCTGCAGTAGTAACCTGATACCACCTGGAATGGACCCCGAGTAAGAGATAAAAATAAAAATGATCCCACTAAACTACAGTCTCATCTCATATACATGGGCTTATTTGGAGCGCTGTGGCTTTTCATAGTGAAGTTTTGGGAAAGCGCCACTTAGTTTATGAATGAGTTGAGTTTCACACAGTCACACAGTCTTCCATGTGCATCATGTGCTCACGTGCTGCACGCGGTACATATACGGAGAACAAAGGAAGAACATTCTTTATGACATTTTTTTAAGATCACAAGTACAGACAAGAAGACATATTGAGAAATGCCGGAAGAAAGAAGACTGAGGACGGCAAGTATCAATCCTCCCGTCCTTCAGAGTCTAAACTCAGAGCTGAACTTGTCAAGTCAAAACTACACGTACGCATGTCTGAAGTTTGCATACTTGGTATTGATAAAAACCCAAAGAAAGAATGACAAGAAGAAGAAGAAAGGCTTTCTGGCATTACTGATCATATGGAGGGCAAATATTGCCTCTTTCATACATCTGCTTCCCCGGTGTTGCTTTAATTTGATTCCTTATTAATTATATTGTAAGGAAGTTTCCCTTGAGCATAAGAAATTCTACTTTTTCTGCCACATCACCCTTCTTTCACACCTTCTTTCTTCAGTCTGGATGTGCAGCATTTTGGGGTTGACGCCTTTCATATACACTCCATCTGACAGTTGCAGGGAACCATAACACATATTCTGAAAATCAACGTCTGCCAACGCGTCTTTTTTCCTCGGGGGGTGCAGAGCAGCGGCGGCTCGACGAGCTGCAGGGTTCACAGGAGTCAAAGGAGCAGCGATCTATCGGTAAAGCGGGGCAACACAAACAAAGTGAGGGAAGAAGTACTGGCACTGGAGCCGGAGGTGCACACAGAAAGACGCAGAGTGAGGACGGGGGAGAAAAATGGGATAAAACGAACGGAGAGACAAAGAGAGAGACGTAGCAGATGCCAGCTTTTGTGTTTGCCCGGTTTCAACCTTCAGATAAATACTGAAGAGACGGATTGGAGGGAGAGTGAAAGCGAAGCCGAGGACAGATGAAGACCTTCTGCTCGACGCTGCAGCAAATAGTTTTCTATAGAAATCAGAGGGAAAAAAAATGCATGAGTGAATGCGTGTTGGGATGGAGGGCCCGAAAGGAGCGCAAGGAAACAGACATGAGTTGTGTCTGTATCTATCAATCCCCAGGGCCCACTCCTGAAACATCCAACATGCGTCTATCAATCTGCATCCACCTTGTCAATGAACTCATGTCTTTTTTCACTCACATAAACCCAGCTGGAGACTTAGAGGAAACACTAGAGAGGTCATGATCCAGATTCATGGTCTGTCTCTTACTCCTTTTGCTCCAAGAAAGACGATTCTTAAGCTGCCTGGGTTCTGCATTCATATCTAACGTCAAACATGTAGCAGTGTAACATCCATTGCTGTGACAGCAATAAACTCGCAGCAGATGCAGCCTTTTAAAAAATGCCCCCACCACTGCTTCCCCACCCAAAAAAAATCCTGCTGAATTTATGAACTAACCGACAAGGTGCACAAGGACGCATGTATGATGGACTGGCAGCGAAACATTTGGCGGATGCTGAATGTGCAGCAGTTAAAATATGACTGCACTGCTTTTTCCCCACTCTCTTAACAAAAGTGAATGATAAGCTGGAAGGTGAGGCGAGGGAAAAGTCGGAACCCACAGTGCGCAGTTGTGTAAGCATATTCGTGCGTGTGTGGGTTCATGTGTGCACAGGTGCAAGAGCTGGATAGGACGGAAACACCTCTGAAGCTGACCGTGACAGCTTCCAGGCCGTGTCTTGATTTTATCAGTTAAAACAAACTAGATGAGTCCACAGCGCCTTTCTTTTCAAACTCCACAAGCGCGGCCCGAACCGGCCTACTTGGATCAAGGTCAGCTCATTATTCAAAATTGTCTCCGGTCGGTTGAGGCTCACCCTAAAATACACGCTCTCCTTTCTCGCCGCTGACAGATTCCTGGCAGGAGGAAGCATGCTCACGACCCTTCAGGGATTGTGGAAACACCGAGAGAAAGTGGTGAGAACAGGTGGGATGGCAGGGATCAGGTGACACAGCATGCGACATGACTGTTCTTTTACATCCATGCATGCAGCTTACACTCACACACACAGCCGGTATGCACGCCGACACGCAAGAAGTCTTGCTTCCTTGTAGTACAACAAACACAATCATTAGTCCAGGTGGTAATATTCCACTCCTGGGATGCCAAGGGAGGAAGAAAAGAAACTAAATAAATAAAAAAAAAAAAAAAAACATTCATGCCAAACCATTGCTCCACTTCTCAGACTTCACTGTCTCCTTGGTAACCAGCACAGAGAGAGTGTGAAGAAGAATTGTGAAGAGACGTGATTGGATGATGCTGTGCAGCTCTGGACCACTGGTGTAAATGTTGGGAGTCAGGTGAAAAAAAAAAATAAAAATAGCTTCTTTTATCTCTTCTGTCAGACTGAATCCAGGTTTGCTATGACGTAATGTTTACTCTACAGTCCAGCTCAGACTGAAGCTTTTCTGCAAAGCTCTCACCCATTACGCTTGTAGACAAAAGCCTGTGTTTGCTTGCTTGAATTACTCTGAGCAAAGCACGACGAGGAAATCTGCGAGGGACATAATAGCCAATTAAACTAAGGCAAATAACTCCTGTACTGCGTCAGTCAGAATCATCAGCATCGAGGAATTTGCTGCAAATCTTACGCAGGTTTCGATTTGGGTTCGCTGCAGAAAGCTCCGCAGCTTCCAAAGAATCCGAGCAGCAAATGATATCCTGCTGAGATCGCTAATCCCTCCTCAGTTAACATACATCACCATCAGTTTTAGTTTAATCAGCTATACCAAAACTACAGCACACAGGGAGGAGGCTGGGTCCACAGCAGAGGGCTGGGGCGTAAGTGCAGCTGGCGGTGACTGACTGAAATAATCATTCATGGCATTTTTGCCCACAAATGCAATAAATAAAATGCAATAAAACATTTTTAAACTTGGAACTGCGATGAAATGTTTGACATTTGTTCTCAAGAAACAAAACTAAACAACAATTCTCAAGGGAAATTACTATTTTCTTGCTGAGTGTGCATCTGTGGAAGGACACATACAGA
Source organism: Chelon labrosus (assembly GCF_963514085.1). Taxonomy (NCBI): domain Eukaryota; kingdom Metazoa; phylum Chordata; class Actinopteri; order Mugiliformes; family Mugilidae; genus Chelon; species Chelon labrosus. The sequence goes on along the minus strand of NC_140338.1, from coordinate 21,421,072 downwards.
TGAGCAAGATGCCCCCCCTCGTGTTATCTCATCGTGCTGTCCATTCAGTCATGTTATGTGTCCGTCAAGAAATGCTATCTGATCTCTGTTCTGATTGGACATTAACAGCCACACAACGGAATAATTAGAAACAGTTGATACCAATCAGCCAATACAAATGCAACTCTAGTGCTCTACCTCTAATCTGGGGCGGCACAGTGGTGTGGTGGTTAGCACTGATGCCTTACAGCAACAAGATTCTGGGTCCAAATCCATCAGCTGACTGAGGCCTCTCTATGTGGCGTTTGCATGTTCTCCCTGAGTCTGCGTTCTCTCTGGGTACTCCAGCTTCCTCCCACCCTCCAAAGATATGCGTGTTAGTAGCAATACCCAACCCTACTAATTTGGTGCCCTCCAAATACTGATCGAAATATCTAGCTCTTTAGCTGCTAAATGCACAAGGTAGCTGCTAATTTCCTCTGCCTGTTTTTGATGTCAGTCAGAGGGCACAGAGTTTGGAAAGCGAAGTTTGTAATTGTACACTGTACTTATTTTGTTTTTTTTTTCCTACTCTCACAAGCCTACAGCGCTGCTTTCTAAAACTAACTAAAACAAAACTTCTCGGGAAAATGGACACTTGAACATGCATTAGCATTATATAAACTACTTAAAATGACAGAGACCATCTTTGAAGAAAGGTATTACACGTGTACTTTGACGTGTTTTAATTTCGGCCCAAGTCCCATCCTCTAATATGGAGGAGGTGGAGCTTGGGACCTATACCGCAGTCAGCCACCTGGGGGAGCTCCACATGCTTTGGCATCGCTTTTGATGGCGCCCACTTTTTCTACAGTCTATGGGTTGAACTGCCAAGCACTGCAGTTGCTAGCTGTCTGCCTTGGCAGCTTGCCTCAGAGTATTCGGTGGAGTCAGGCAATGCCAAGACTGAGACAGCAGGAGACACCACGCTGAGCTTCAAAAGCCGCTCTTTAGGAATCACGTAGGGTTTGTGCATCTTTTTATACAGTCAGTACCTGTAACCCGTAGAGGTCTCACCTCTTTGCCTCATGAAAGACCTAAACAATGAACCTGAATGAAGTTGGGTCTAATCTAAAGAACCAAAGAACAATATTTGTTCAGTATCATCTACTGAGATCATTTCAGTCTGAAACATGGAGCCACACAGGAACAACAGTAACTGTGCGCTTTCATATCATGCACATGTGCTAAGAATAGAGTCTCTTTATAAGGAGCTGTGCGAGTCAGTTGGCATGAACGTGGGGGATGCCATACTGTTACAGTGCAGTGGATTGATGCCTGCTGGTGGTCATGTGACTGCGAGGGTTTACCCCGGGCTTCACAGTGGTGGAACAGAATGGAAATAAACACAAACTCACTGAACCCCTGGAACAACTCATGACCAGCATGACAAGGCAGCCATGTGATCTTACCACCATTTCCACGGCAACGTGGTGAGAAGTCAGTAAGGCCACAGACTCAACATGCTTCTTGTCAGTGGACTCGGGGCATGACAAGGCAAGGTCACTCCTCTTGCTGTAGTGTCAGCAAGCAAACATCGAGTCAAGGATAAAGGCAGCAAACAATAAATCCTATATATCTGCATGATGTAAACCTGTCACTTTTACACATGGGACTGATTCAAGGCTTAATCCTTTTCACGAAGTTAAGGAAGGATAGTTTAACATGGAGTCTATGACATGTAAGCAATCCAGCCTTTTATTTCTTTATCTTCTTAACACAGCTCAAATCCTGAGGATAGAAACTAATGGAGCACATGAATCAAGTCTGAACATGCATTAGCACCCAGCGGTATTCAGTTTCAGAGAGGCAGATGTCTGAGATGAGTTTGAGAGGGGAAGGCGTTCCTTTCCAACCACAATCACTGGCAGTTGTGGCTCTAAATATAAACCGGCATCCTGGCACCAGATCTGGACAGATCCCTGCCCATGGTTGGCACATGTTATTGGGATGGAACATGATATCCTGCATGTTTTATGCAGTGAAAGTATGTGTGGGAGTGAGGCAGGGGGTTCAGTTTGTCTTAAAATCAAGAGCCATGTTCTTGAATGTATGTCAACACTGCTGGGTGTTATGACCCATGTGGCGAGCCAGCCTCCCCTCAATTTCACTAGAACAACAGGTGCAGGGGTGTGGCAACATTTGTCTGTCCACAGTCCCAGGCTGCAGCCTGCTGTGGCCTCCGGAGCAAGGCTGTAGAGATGGACTTTGACTGGGAAACTCCCTCAATGGAATGGGATCCTGTTCTCTCTGGGGGATGAACCGGAACTCAGAGCTTATCTTAAAACCTACAGTATCTGTGGTCACATGAGTAAAGACTGTTTTGTATTAAAGGGGAACTACTGTTTTTTACACCCTGGGCCCTTCCAAAAAAGGTTTACAAAAGGCAACTGAACTTGTAGAGTTATTTTGTTTCACCACTCATCCGAGTAGCTTCTTCAGTTCTAGGGGACTGGTGAGAAGATTGAGGGTTTAAATAGGAACTCCTACTGAAAGTTGCTTGTTGTGTTAACAACCAGAAACCGGTGCAGCTAATTTCCATTAACGGTTTGGGTGCCTGTCGTCTGTGAAGGTTCTCAGTCATCCAGGTCATGGTATCTACAGGCCCAGTTGCCTTTTTTGAACCTTTTTTAGATATTTGCCTGTCGCTGAGGGGGTGGGGACTGTTTTGTCCCTGTCCTCTTCCCTATGAATGGTGCTCTAACGACCCTTGTCCGTCGGAGGCTCCAGTGTCAAGGTGTGAATGGGGTTGAAATCTCTTGGGGACAGAAGTTAAAACTGTATTGTAAATAGATGGCAGATTAAATCTCAGGCCACCTCCTCTGTTTAGAGAAGGTTTTTCCAGTCTGACCTAGATGGTCCTCTTTCAAACCATCGGTCTTCTCTGGATAAGATCTGGACGTTGTTATCTTCAAAGGAGTGTCCCTCATTTGTAGGTGGACCGCTGAATGATTTCCTGATGAGCTGGCTCTCCTGTGTCGGTACATGCATTTGTGGATGGGTTGTTTAGCTTCCCCAATGTATAGGTCTGTCTGAAACGTCTTCTCAAAAAAAACCTCGTGAACAGGTAACTACGGACTCAACGGGGAATAGCACGAGCGTATCATAACAAATGAACGAGTTTCGCGGCAGATAATGCGTTATATAGAGACTGCGTTTCGGTGCCCCTATCACTCTCACTATATGGATATACACGGCGCTCCACTGGAGCTAAATACCTTTCGAAGGACTAAAAATGACACCAAAGTTATATGGGTGAGTAAACGATCGTATTATATGCCAGAAATAAGGTCCAGGTTGTAAAAAACGGTAGTTCCCCTTTAACACGAACAAACCTATTCAGTGCTTTGAACACTGTTAATTATTTTCAGTATTTCCTATTCTGAAAAAAACATTTGTTTGTCGAACCCTCATGTGCCTCATTTTGTTCTTGTACTTGCAGAGTGTCTTATATAGGTCATACCATATGTGCATTATTTATATAATCTTTTCAGTAGTAATTTCAGTCCTCTGTGTGTCCTATTCGTATAGCAGAATTGATATCAGTATGTGAGTCTGGTAACACTTCATTTAGATTTCATCATTAACTGATACAGAGAAAAGAATACCTGCAACTGGATAGTCCTACAACCAATCAGAGCAATAACATGTGACATAAGTGATCTGGACATTCTCGACAAATGCCCTAATAACTGTTAACTGTTTGCCCTTTAAAGTCATTTCTCTGTCAATAACTTAGATAGTGGACTCTAAACAGCTCGCTCCTCAGACAGCAACCATTCTGTCACCCAGCAGTGAGACTGACTACATTACTGTCCTTCTGTCCACCACCACATAAAGCCCAGCCAGTGGATATGATTGGCCGAGCAGATATTTGCAGGAGCATAATCTGTTCCCAGCCGAGGGGTTCCAAACCAACTTTCCGCCGCAAAAAAAAATATGTAGGCACGGACTTTGGTCTGGCTTCCAGACTAGGTCTCTGTACCAGGCTGGAACTGTAATTAAAACGTTTTAAAATGTTGCTGAACGTGGAACATTTTCTACCAAATTCGATGCAACAGAAATGAAGCACGACATCGCTGCATCCAATGTAATCATTGTAGTGCCAGGTGGCCTCTTCACAGGGGCTTCGAGCACGGAAAGGGTTAACGCTTCCACTTTTTTCAACACCAATTTTCTGGTAAGGATGAAAAATGACCATGGAATATGCAGCAACGTCCTATGATGTAATCCAGCAAACACGCTAAAATGAATTAAAGACTCGTGAGGCAATTTGCCAGTTGTGTGTCAAGATTGCGTTAACTCCAGCACCAGAGAAAAGCCTCGCCTGCTGGAGGAGGAGCTCACAAATGCAGAGTTTACTAATCACTGGAACAATCCATAAATCTCCTGAGTTCAGCAGATGTAGTGCTGCTGAAGTTCTGACAAGTGGGTGCTTCACTCACACGCGCGCCATTAAAAATGCATAAATGAAAGAGATAGTGGGAAAACCCCGAAGACTGAATAGGTCCAGTGAGCAAACATGAGCAGAAGAGATTGAAAATTAAAGCCCTATTCGCACAGGATTAGTATTACCTGGGGACATTGTGTGATTTAGAAATTACACCTCTACGTTTGTGCTTGGTGTTGCACATTAGGGATAAACTCTACACGTCAGAGGAGATTTTATACCTCTACACTTCTTGACAGCTTTAGTTACTACTAATTCGGAATGAAATAATACAAAATATATTTTTAAAAATAAAACATGATGTGATGAGACTGTATTGATCCCAGGGGAGAATGTATGAACTGCACGCGAGTATTTAAATCAGCCCCACCATTACCAATGTGATGAATGCATTCATGCTTGACTTGATAAAACCCAACACATCAAAACATCTTAACACTGCACCCTAACATCTGTCCAAATGGCACATCCTTCATAATTCTTAAGTGACAAGAAGCAGAAAAAAAAAAAAGATGCAAATTAAAGAAACTGGATTATTATTATCGCAGGACCTCTGTGTTAGGAGAAATAGCGATAGGGCAATTTGCAGTGTCATTTTTACTTTACAACTTACGGACATGGTCAATTTGCACGGGATTGAGATCACAGACGACCTCTGCAACTATTACACATTACTACTGGTTCCCAGGTAAAACTAGTCCCGGACCAATAGGGCTCAAGTCTGTGTTTGCTCGTCTGCTCACAGTGAAATATTATTTTTAATCCATGACAAACAGTGTTGAAAGGATGAAATACAATAATTTAATCAGAGTGACAGATCATTTCATATTTTTGAACTTTGACCTTCATTTGTGCCCAAAGTTTGGCCTTCCTTCATAGAGGCTAAATGCTCCTCTTGCAGGCCATTTACCACTTCAGCTGCTTGGCAGAGTATCGGTGTGAGAAACCTTTCCAGAGCAGCCGTAGCCACACTATGAGGAGGAGGACAGTGTCGGTTTACACACGGGCTGCTTTAGTTTGGGTTAGTAAGTAGGCCAGCCAACGTACAGTTACACTAGAGGCTCAGGCAGGAAGGAAACGCTCTCACCTGCGCCAAGGTAACAGAGGGGCGCGTACAACCTAATTTAGCCATCGCTGAAGTTTCCACGCCGACAGCCAGGACAAACCTCAGGCCGTGTGACTATACCGCATTCTCTCACAGATGGGTTGAGTCGGATGGCAGTGTTTATGAGAGAGAGTTGGAGATCAGATCACTTATGAGGGTGTGGAAGGGAAATGAGAACCGAGGTTTGGATTATAACCATGAGTGGGCTGAGAGAGAAAAAGTGACAAAAACAAAAGAGAGAAAAAAAGACTGGACAAACGGACAAGGAAGGCCACCTCCAACCTGGACAGGATGTTGGCCGAAATGTCAAACATCACCCTCTGTATGAGACTGGTGGGACCTCAGGTAGCCCCTTCAACCATAGACTGCTGCACCCACACCCAAAGGACCAAGGATCCGAAGAAATGTATTGATTTATCACTTCATTGTGTGCAATATTTGTTCTTTTGTCAAGTGATACACATATATCTCATGTACTGTCATGTTACTGAGTTTAGTTTTTGGTATAATTCCTTCCCCAGTGTTTCCACACTGTATTCCCAGTGCCTTGGTATCTGTTTCCCTTTTTGGATTTATTACTTATTTGGATTACCTGTTCATCATTGCAGCACCTTTTGTTGTTCACACTGACAAAGGACAAAAGAAAACTGACCTACATACACACTGCTTTTTATTTTCTTACCCAATTCTATTTAATTTTTTTATCTATTCAGCTGTAACACCCAAATTCCACCCTGGGGATCAATAACATGTTATCTTTCCTGTAACACCAAATTAACAAGGAAACAAGAGTAACGTTAAAAAAGTGTCTAATGAGTGACCAAACATTCTGTACTACGCAAAACTAAGCTTCAAAAATTGAGAGACTTGCTACCATTTACGTATTAAGACCTAATTCAGGCCAGCCGCCGCTAATTTCACCCAGTGGTAACTTGTGGTATTGCAACACAAATTAAGATTAAGAAAACCTTTATTTGTCTCGCAGTGGGGAAATTGCAGTTTACAACAGCATACAAAAGAGCAGCAAAAATACAGAGTAAAAAGTATAGGGTATAAAAGATAAATAATAAAATAAAATAGGATAAAAAAAAATACAAGTACTGGCATATATACAAAGAGTATACAGGGTTTTGAATTGCACAGATTATTGTCAGATATGGCAAAGGTGGACCAGGTGTAAGGTGGGTAATGGAGTTGGTGGCATTAAACTCGTTCTATAAAGAATTTTTATATTTGCAGGATTTACATTTAGAAAACTAAGTGAGGGCTGAGTGTAAACCCATGGTGAAGCCGGCAAAAAGAAGCACTAATGCACACCAGCGTCTGCTCCGGTGGCAGGCACCGTCATTGTGCTCAGTTCCAACCATGTTTGCTACGTCCACCTTGAGCTTGCATATTTTCTTTTGAAAGTGTGCTGTAATAAATGTCATAACAACATATAAACTTCATATTTTGTTTATTTTAGCCAGCAATTTTGCTAACCAACTAGCATGTTAGCCAGCATTCACACACAATCAATAGGCTGGCAGTAATTTGCTTTAGTACTGCAGAAATCCTAGCATAAATAAAACTGCACAAATATTTGATATTGTAGGATATTTGGTTTAAATTAAAATTAGCATAGAAGGGAAGGGATGCCACAAACAATAAAATTAAAATACAAATACTGAGAACTAGAAATACTAAATAACTTTCAGGAATGTGAGACAGCTCTGCTAAAACTTTATGGACAGTTATTTCTGTGAATTTCACACTAAAACTTGCAGAACTAATAGTTTTGGGTTGCTGTTGTCACAAGTATGCATTTTTTTTGCTTTTCTTTCTTTATTTTTTTTGACATAAATAATTCCACAGGGGTCACTCCCGAGAGACCAACTTTATCAGTGTAAATGGCACCACAGCCTTCTAAAGGATTTTAATTTGAAGATCTTTTATTTCCTTTAAAGCTCCTCCGGTGTCTGTAGTATAAAAGGTAATCTGACTGAGATGGAGAGGCCCCAGTGGAGTTAAATTGGATCATCATGTAATAGAAAGACTGCCTGGGTAATCAGGAGATACAGCAGCAATGCATCACACATACACCCACACAGAAAACACACATACAAGTGCAAAACACACACTCCTACACACTCATACAAACTGATAAAATGCATGCATGCAGAACAGCCTAAGAAACCAATAACAGAAAGCGAGCTAATGCACTTGACCCCGGGAATGTGCAGGTCGTGGCGGATTAGCCGGGGAGCCAGGAGAGAGGGGGTGCTGGTGGTGAGGGTCGGAGCCAGGGAAGGGTTTCTGAAGAGAGACAGAGACAGATGGAGGAGCGGGGATAGATATACAAGCAGCGGGGGGGGATAGAGTGAGGATTGAAGGAATTCGATGTGAATGAAATGGAGGATGCAACGAGCCTGGAGTGTGCAGGGAGGTAAAGAGTGAAAGGCAGAACAATGATGAGAAGAACCGGATTTCACTCATCAGTCTCTACCAGACTAGGTGGCATTAAAAGCTTGAGCCCCATGTGTCCTGTCCAGCCCAATGTTTATCCAGTCGTTGTTCATTAACCTACAGACAGAGGCACAGCAGGACATTGGCTGGACTGCGACTGGCCATGGCCACCGATACTGTAGATAAGCAGAGGTAGCGTGTGAATTTCAGTGGTGGATTCTGCAGTTTGTGTTTGAACAATGTGATGGGAGAAGATTCAAGCATCAGAAGAACACAGCACAGCATCAGATAGTTACCAATAAGAACATTGGGTGAATTTACTTTCAAATATATGGGACAAGCATATTTCAGTCCAATATTTAAAGGCACAAACAGTATATTTTTTTTTTTATCAAATTATTCTTATGCACTAAATTTGTACATCAAAGTGTAATAATCGTAGTAATGATGCTCATCTGTCACTCATTCTCAGAGTTTCCAAGTCAGGCCTATGTGCACCTAAAGGATAAATCCAGTTAATTTCAAGCTGGTGTATTTTCCTTTCATGAGGTTATCATGGACCACTATCCTAAAAGTAGTCTGTGTGGTAGCAGTCTCACAACAACAGAGTTAGAAAATAGAAGCATAACAAACATGATTTTACATCTGTATAAGAAGGAAATACAATGGACACGTGTGTTAGGCTTTGGTGAGCGACAGGCGCATCTATTAGTGTGGAGCATATAAATTAGGCTGCGTATTGTCTACTTCTACTCTGGGACCTCAAACAGCAGATCTCTGCGTCAGAACCTTTTTTTTAGACCACATGATCTCTGTTTATAAACCTCTTTGAGCAAGACACTGAACCCCACAGTTGCTTCCAGTGCTTGGTAGTGGTGTGTGAATGTGTGTGAGCGGATGGGTAGATGTGTCACTGTGACTGTAAAGCGCTTTGAGTACCAATAGGTAGAAAAGCAGTATATAAATGTATTACCATTCGCCATAGTTTTGTTCATTCTTATCACAAATTTGTTGGTTCAAAAGTAATGGTCTGGATATTTTTTCCAAGGTTATTCTTCAAAATGTTCATGAGATTACATGATGCTGCTGCTGCGAATGAAATTAATGATGTCTCCACATAGCACATTCAGGGTCTTACAGTTTGTTTTTTGGGGGGGCTGTGCAGCAGCATCTGCAACACATAATAAGATGGACTTCATCTGCATCTGTCGATTTGTGTTTTGACACAAATAATCCCCATTTTTTTTAATGATATCATTATTAGGCTGCAAAATTTTACATTGAGTGGCTCTGAAAAGTGAATATTTAGGACAAGAACATGTTGAATGTGCACAGGAACCTCTCTGTTGGGAACTGATTATGCTCTGGCAAAGATCTGCAAAGCCAATCAGATCATTTGTGCAGGCTTTAAGTGGTGATGGACAGAAGAGTAACAACAACGTGAGTCCCCTTAGCACCATGCAGCTGAATATGTTTACAAGTAAATGTCTCTGATTGGTTGGAGGACTATCCATTTGGGTGCACAAGTATTTTCTTCTCTGTGTGAGTTGAAACCCGCCCCATAATTAAATCTAAATAGCGGGTTACCAGACTCATATTCCGATGAGAAATAAGTCCGGCTACACGAGGCTATGATCATATTATTAAAGCGGGTCCAATAATCAAGCCGGAATTGTATAAGAGAGAGAACATGCCAGGATACTTAATGTGTTTGCCAACAGCTGAGGAAAAGAAGTAAGCGCCTGACTTAATTTTAAATATTTTCATATTCCTTTTTTATCACATGTCGCTGATAACTTCGCTCTTTCAGTCACTCTACAGTGCAAGCTGTTCAGCCTTCAACAATATCCGCACATGTAACACAATCCATCCTTCTCTGAGCAACATACACAGTAGGAATATAAAATAAATACTGTGTGATTTATCGAATGGCCGACAAAGGCAGACAAGGCTTCTGCAGAAATGCAACAGAAAAGAAAAAACAAAAACCTTGAGCTTCCTCTTTGATCGAGGCGGAGCCGTCGGAACGCCGTAAAATTTTCATAGACTCGGCTCACCGTCTCAGTCGAGCCGAACAATCTGAACAGACCGGCCGAGCGCAGAGGGAAGAGGGAGAAAGAAAACAAGAGGGAGATGTACAGAGAGCAATGACGGAGATCTGTCAGCTGCCACATACGTCTCCTGATAACAGGCAGCAGTGTCAACAAGCAAACACGGGGAGAGGGGAGAGGCTTTCTATATGGATACCGCATCCGTTTAATATAATGTATCAGCCACATAATAGATGGATGGAAACAAGAGGGGGATGCTATAGCTGCACAGACACGTAAGACTCTACAGTAAAAATAGCTCTTTAAACACGCAGTGACCTTTTTCAGAGTTCTGCCAGAAAAAGACATGAAAATAGAGAGTAAGTGACGGACACTTTTTCATGCACTCTCAGCACCTCTGCCTCTGCCCTTACATGCAGAGGCTGCCAGTCACCTCATAAAGAACACAGAGAGAAACACCCTTCTTCTCCACACACACAAAGAGACCAGCCTAAACAATGTGTGTAAAAATATGGCATCAATGCGGCAAGAACCCGAGCTCCTAACTGATCCCTATAGTTATGCCGCGCTGTGGCTTTGACCCCAGCAGTTTTTACACTTTGGCTGTTTGTTATGTTGGTTAAGATGAAATTCACTCAGGAAATCGCAGTGAAAAAAGCACATTTTAGTTTGATATTTCATATTGTCATCACATTGTTTTGCCTTCTCTTCTGCAAACCCAGATCTATATTCTCCTTGAACCATTGTACCCCTGTACCATTAAAATAAGAAAATACAATGAGGGTGTCGTCTCTAAGGCCGCTTTCTTTCTAATTTTTTTTTAATTATTATTATTTTCTTTAGGCCACTGAAATCAAATAGGTCGTTTCCTAGAGTCTGTCAACCCACATTCAACCTGAAATTGCTCCAGTCAGCTCTCCACACATCCTCAGTCTCCTGTCTGCCTATTGAGACACTTTCCAGTCACACTGGGACTTTCTCGAGCCATGAAAATGTCCCACAAACGACTGAACTGTGCTCCTTTATCCTATATTTAGTCCGGACTCCTGATCCCTTCGCTGTGGCTGTGGGAAACACGGCATACTTTCCCCCACTCTGCTCCCAGCCCAGCGAAGACCAGGCCAGGGCCGTCCTACCAAGCGCCTCGTTGTAGATCACAAGAACAGGTCCAGTGTCTGGCGTGCAGGGGGCTTGAAACCATGTTTCCCTTTCTTTTCTCTCTGGGACACACCCATACATAAAGTAAAACAGGCCTTTATCCTCGACCTGAAACAAAGGGGTCCCTCATTCGAGCTACTGTAAGTCAACAGAATGCCTCAAGGACAAAGAGACTGAGATAGGGGTCTGGCTATTCACTAATTTGTCCTCAGGATGGCATGCCGATAATGCTTTGTGGTCTAGACGAATGTTTCCATCAAACAGCGCACACGGAGGTTAGAGATTCACAATTCAGTGACCTTCCTTTTAAGCGTTTTGACCACATAAATGAACACAAGCCTCTGTTTGTCAAAAGCCTGCTGCCAGCGTCCGTAAAGCTATTTTCAAAAAGATTGAATATCAGCCTTGAGATGGAGTCACTAATAGAGGGGCTTGTTGGTGAGCTGTAGCATTAAAACGTCCACAAACTAAATATTCAGTTGCTGTAGGGAGGCTCATGCGAGGGCAGACTTGGAAAAAGAAAAAGAGGCCTGTGTACGAGCGTGCGGACGGAATACAAACCAAAGGCCCTCGTAAAAAGTGTGAGTCAGAGCGCGTTCTTCTTTCAGATGGTGAGCCATGCCGCAGCTTTAAATATATAAACTTCGCTTTGGGTCCAAGGACACTCAGGGCACAATCACCCACTCCTCACAGTTTCCTGAAACATGCCTATGAAAGCCTCTTTGTAAGCAGTGACCCTGAAGAACCCCAGATTATCAAAATATCATTCAGTTCTTCCATCCGCATCATCAGTGGCGTCAGCATCCGCAGCCTGAAACTTAATCGCCATCGCTAGTCATTCGCGTTACCATCATAGCTTTCACATCTTTCTTCGCTGTCCTCCGTTGCCTCATTATCACCCTCATTATTATGATTTTGCATTTCCTTTCCTCTCCGGCCTTCCTTCTGACCTGGTTCACTTCTGACACAACAGTTTGACTCGTTCGTCAGTGACACTGGAACAAAACCACATCAGTGTACAGCAGCCGGGGAGAGCTACTCACATCCTGGCGAAAGGGATGATCTGGGGAAAGAAACAATGGGCGCAGTGTTTTATGCGAGCAGCAGGTATGCATATGCCTTTACGATTTGAATTTGTCAATTGCTCCAGCAGGACAGCTTTACCTGAAATAACCATCAAAAAATCGTAATGGAAGGACAGCAGAGAGAAGGGTGCTACTTTCTCCCCAAACACAAAATGGGTCCCTGCAGGGCGATTCTGACAATGTTTTGTATTAGCATACTCACTCTGTTGTTCTGAAGGTACACTAAATAACACCAATGCTGTATACTAATACTCTGACAGAAGTACCTCACTGCTGGATAAAGATATGCGATTGGATTCGCTCAGATCCATCTTGAATCTGTTTGCACAAGGAAAGCGAGCATAACGCTTTGTACGGCCGATGCAGAAAGAGACAAATATACATTGAATGGTCAGCACTACTACATCCAGCACATCAAACACTCTTCATGTGAGTCCAGCATCAAAGCATGCAAGATTTACTTTCCATTCTACACAGAACATAAAGAGCTGGTTTTCGGCACAAAACCTAAATAAAGTCGGCCAGAACAACATCTGTGGCCCCTCCAATTTGGATGCGAGCCTAGAAACAGGGCCAGTGTATTTCCAGGAAGACATCACCGGGTATTACTAGGAAACTGTCTTGGAATCCCCAATGGTCGTTGCCAAAGCTTTGGTTAAATCACTCTCCAACAGTTTCGTAGCGGCCGTCCATGTTTTGTCTCCCTTAGGTTTAGCTGAGAGCAGCAGCGTCTCTGCACCAGATAAATGTTTGGACAGCAGAGGCTCTGGGTTGCTCGGAAAACAATGAGATCAAACGGGGCCATCAGAGCCGTCTAGCAAGATCAAAGCCTGGCAGAGAGGTCTTTACTTTCACTTCATATACCGGCAGAGAGAGAGGATTACTGAGTATTAGAAAGCTGGTTTGCCAGTACTGGCAGTGGTGTCACAGTGCAAATGGAAACCTCAAGGAACCAGCAACAACATGAGCAACGAGGTGCTGATGCATTTGGGACAAAGAGGCATTTGGTAAACCGGAGGAATATGTAGTAGAGAATTTTCCACATGAGAGCTCCTTTATTTGACAATTCGGTAGAACACCCAACGAGTTAGGTGACCTTTGCCCTGCGCCATCTACCAAACCCAACAAAATCAATCTTGCTGCTGCTCACTGGGAGTGATTTTGTGCCAAGCCATCCATGAACCATTAAGGTTAATTAGTTTCCTCCCTAGCAATTTGAGGACCACGCTTGTGTACGCAAATGGCTCAATGTCAGACACGCGAACCACCGCACTCACCTGTTTGTTCTGCTTTTCCATGTTTATCATTCTACCTCTGCCTTTTATTCCACATTGGGACTAATCAGTTGCAGGGGGAGTCTATTTTCCACCTCACACTGCCCCACTGCTCATCAATGGGACCTTTCAGAGAGGACCTTTCCTCTACTGATTGAGACATCATTTCCTGCTGGACTAGTACACTGGTGCTATTGAGATGTGCCCCGTGTAACTTTCGCTCTACGGCCTTTTTATATTTACTGGTGACCCATAGACCTCTGAAGCAACATACATATGGTATCAGCTTGCAGTCGACCAAGGGAGCAAGGGGCACACACAAACATTCTCTCAGTGTGAACTCGTCAGTCTGAGAGACACAGGGAAGGTTTTCATGCAACTCCTGCCTCATTCCAAAACAAATAGTCCTGAGGACAGCACCGGCAACTTTTAACATGAGAGCAGAGCATATGAGCCAAGGAAAAATCAGAAAAAGACCTCCACCATGTAGGACTCTATTTAAAGAACCCACCAATCAGAGCAGCCCACGCTATAGAATCTAACGGCGACCCACTCTAAAGCATGGAACATTAAACTGACTTCCATGGGAATTTCTTGCTTGTACAATAAAAAAGGCCTGTCAGCTCCCTGACGTTTTGAGGGCAAAGCAGGGATGAGACAAGAAAGGAAGAAGTGCAAAAAGGGAGGGGTGGAGATAAAGAGAGAGCAGAAATAGAGAATCGCACTGTGTATTGCTGAGTGTCAGTGAGGCTGAGGAATACGAACCATGTCTTCCCCGCTCCCTGGCCAATTAATAACACACACGGTGAGGCGACCAGGTGTGGCAGACACGGCGGCAGTGAACGCTTGTGAGGAGCACACATTACTACATACAAAACAATGCTGCAGGTTCACAGCTTTGACCTGGTGAGTAAAGGCTCTTTTAGAATACTTCAGGACATAGACGGCATAAGTTACCCACATGTAAGCCATTTATACTTGTACGTTTGTCAGTCTGACTTGCTCTGTAAAAACGCCACCCAAACGCTAGTTGGCGCGGTGTCGTTTTTGCCAGTCGGGTTCATTTTTGCTATTTCCAGCTTGACTTTCAACAACGGCGACAGAAAGTCATACAAATGTTTGTATCTCTGAAGCTCCTCAGTTAACCTTTCCTCGATGTGTTCCATCTTTATTGATCCAAAACAATCAATTCAAAAATTGCGGAGATGGAGAAGCAGACGGAAATACTAAAGCGAAACACACTACTACCAAGCGGACCAGTCACAGCTCTTGCGGTCTGCGTTGCTGCGGCACACAGTTACATTTCTGGGGAAGTGCACCTCAGCTATGGTCTGCGCAGAAGTCTAAACCGCATACAATACGTCAGCAACAACTGTATAGTGGAAGGATTTCAGAGTAAATCGGTCCACACAGAGCATGCAGGAGGATGGAGGATTACCTGTAGGTCAAAGAATTTGCTGTATCTTCTGTAGATGATGTGGGAGGTGTTGTCAGAATAGGTGACATTGATGAGATACACCTGCCAAGAGAAGAAAGGCACAGTTAAGGCTGCAGCTTGTCATTTTACTGGTTTAATTTTAATCCTCTAGTATTTTCCAAACTAATCAACACTGGATATGCATGGAAGAAACTTGGGAAATTTTTGATTAGCATTCAGGTCCAAATTTGATGCAACAAAAATGAACAACAACAATAATCCATTTTAATCACAATGAAACCATGAGGTCACTTCATTGACATACATTGAAACACTCAAAAAATGGCACTGGCGCAAGACATTCAACTATAAGATGAATGTCAGATAATCAATGACACTGCCAATAAGACACTCAGCTAATCATACCAGCTTTGGCTAAAATGTTAAATGGCTGTATTAGCTTACTCACAATCACTTGCCAACGTGGACACTATGCAATGACACACGGTCACAAATCCATCATTGTTATGCATGCCAGATGTTGACATCATCCCTCCTTTGTCAGCACGCTGACCTGTTGGTCTTTACAGATGAAGCAATGCGGCAGCCCTGAGAGGACTGATAAGATTGAAATAAAGTCCATTTATCCGTCAAGAGGAGGTAAGTGATGCCGCCATCATCTCTAATCTAATAAAACAGATAACCAAGGTAACAGATCCAGGGGCCAGGAAATTTTCATCAGAGATGTTAAAAGCAGATGGGATCCCTCAATTGCTGATATGTAGATATGCTCAGAGGTGGATGTGAAATTGCTAAAGATGATAAGCTGTTGCATAACATTAGGCTGCAAGCTTGAGCTGAGGTTTAATGGGCACACCATTAAAATATAAAGAAATGTTCATCAGCGTTAAAAAAAAAACAACTATCCAGTAAAACAAAACCCTCCAAGTCAAACAGACAGTTCTGCCTTGTAAAACAAACCATGCAAGCTTCTTTTGAGGCGCTTCAGTGGTTATCAGCAGGACAATGGTGTTTGTCCCAAAATTCATATGACCATTTCAGAAACAATTCATGTGAGCACTGTGTGATCAGCCACTGCCGAGACTGATGACTGATTAAATAAAGGGAACTAAAACAACTTGGCTGTGGGAGGTCGAGGTGAAAAGAAGAACTACCAAAGGAGGGTATGACAACAAACAGCTTGGAAGCTAGCCTGACTTCCCCTGCACGTACATTTTCTTGTGGTAGCAGGTTGGTTTGGAGTGTGCTGGGAAAAGATTATGCTAAGATCTGCAAAGCCAATCAAATCGATTGCATGGGCTTTATGTGGTGATGGACAGAAGAGTAACAGCAACGTAGTCAAACACATCATCTGAGCGACATTGAGTTGAATTTGTATACAACTAAAAAGGGCATTGATTGGCTGTAGGACTATCGTATTGCATGTAGATGTATTTTTTTCTCTGTATTTTCTCTGTCTGATTGTGCGAGGGTAGGAGTTTATTGATTCCTAATGGGAAATTTAGGCATTACAGGTGCAAGCCTGTGCAAACAAAGTTAGATAAAACTAACAAATAAGATGAGAAAAAGGAATATAAAATATATTCAAGATACAAAACATATTTACAGTTGCTGTACCAAACCTAAGTAAAGAAAGTTGAGTAGGAAAAACACACAATACAGAAATGGTGGAGGTTGAATTTACACTAGACCATGAATATCATGAATACTGACGACTCCAATGGGACACTTGAGAAAAAAAAACAAATAATACTGCACAGAATGACATGATAAGTAAGTAAGTTTCTAGAGATATAGACAGTGGAGGGAGCACAGCAGCAGTGCTAGGATAAGCTGATGTTAAAGAGTCTGACTGCTCAAAGGACCTCTGGTGGCACCATAAAAACAACCGATGTTGAAGTCAGACTCAAATTGTTGACTAAAAGTTAAATGAACTTGTTTCAGTTTCAACTGACAACATTAAGAGCTTCACAAACTGTTACACTCTACATGTGCATCAAATATCCCGGTAACCCTGTGTGAGAGGTTTTAATCTACTTGCACAACTACAGCGATAAAGAGGTTTCCATTGTTGTTGCCGGATCACAGCAGCCAATACAAATTGTGTTTCTGTATATTTTGCAGCCAGTAACCACTCCAAAGATGTACACGTATGCCATGTACTCAGCGTACTACTGATTTGCAAAGAAATAATGTTGTCAACCAGCCATGGCATTCTGGTTAAGTGGCACAGACAAGGCGCGAATAGAACTCCATTTAGCATCAATCCGCCATGAGCACAGAGAGGACTGACTTTGTCTTGTGTATAGCTTTCAGATTACATAAAAGAAGTGTGTTTCCCTTGTGAGACGTTCCCGCTCTTTATTGCAGTAGGCTCCATCTTTTTGACTGCTATAACTACATCACTCCAACCCTTCTCCACCTGCCAAGAGCCTGCAGAGCAGAGCCGAGATGAATGTGGAAGAGTGGAAGACCATGACGTTGACGTAAGAAGGGCAACAGCCTGAAACAAAAGAGCTTCCACAACAAAGCCGAGGGTTAAAAGGCCTTGTTGGTGCTGGAAGGGGATCAGCTGCTGCTGGCAAAGAGCCACAGCAATATCTTCGCTCTCATGCAAACACTGCTACTGGCACCCAGAAGCAGTGACTGTCACACTACACTGACAAACTTGTTCTTAGCACGGTGGGATGTCACCACAGCAATTAGCTCTGGCATTTATTGCTATAAAAATGTTCTCCCCAGGCAACTGCCGAGTAACGCAATCACAAAACCGGCTCACGCAGCCACATTCAGCGATGTTTTCAAGTGTCTTTGTCACTTCTGTAGCATAACAGGAACATGTGAGGATGTGTTTACTGCTCATTAACGAAGCTGCATATAAAGAAAAGAGAGCGCAGACGGAAAAGGTGTTCTCGCATCACGAGGCCGCGTCCTAGCTTTGTGTAGACGCGACTTCAATAGCACAAATACCCAAAATAACTCCACGCTGCTCGGGCATACCAGACCACACAGATAGAGACGTTTATCAGGATGATAAGATGTGTCCCAAAGTGGCTGCCTCAGCATGTGTCACAGCTTGTGTGTGTGGTAGCAATATGTGGCGATGAGTGTGTATTACCGGCCCACTGGTGCTGGATTGTTGATGTCAGTATTATGGTTCTATGGATGTCAAAGTCCAGATTAAAATATCTATACAATGTTAATTTGGTTTCATGGTCTCCAGAGACTGAATCTCACTAAACCTGGGTGATTATTCGCCAGACCCCACGCACACATTTTCTTTGGTCTGGAATCCCATCCACTGGGAACTGATTATGATCCAGCAAAGATCTGCTGAGCCAATCATATAGTATGGGTGGACTTTATGTGAAGATGGACAAGAGTATTGGATGGGGGATTCAAAGTAGAGCGACAAAAGCTATAGCTCGGTCAGCATTGCCAGCAACATTGTCGCCGTTGGAGTCACTCTAACACACCATAACAACAGCGTTGTTATACATCTGAGCACAAATGAGTTGAATTTAAACAACAAAATAGCTCAGAGTGGTTGTGGGATTATCCAGTTGCATGCAGAGGTATTTTTTCCTCTTTATTGGTTGAAACACGCCCCACAATAAAATCCAAATGACGTGTTACCAAACTCATATTCTGATAAGAGCTGAGTCTGGCTACCCAGGCTAGGTGATTACTGGTCTTTCCTATTACACCAACTTGTAGTGGACGTTTGGTACAATTACAGACACTATTATTCTGTTAATAATCAGACAAAAAAAAAAAAAAAAGCCTCATGTAACCCCCCCAATCCGAACAGACTGGCCTGATCATAAGGAGTTCTCGATCAGATAAGATGAATCAGATCAGAGGGGTGGAGTAAACCTTTGAGAATCCATTCAACAGGAGGATCTGGTCTCTAATAACCATGTAAACATCTGATCTGATGGTTTCTCTCTGGTTGGAATAAATCCATTCTTTCTGAGCATGTTTGCTCCACGTGGGGTAAACATTAAGTGATGAGTTTTCGGGAGGAACACAAACATGTGGGAAGCAAAACAACCAGCTGTAGGCAGAAGTGTCGCAATGTTGGAAATGTGGAAAACATCTTGGTCATCTTCTTCTACAGAACTCGCTCAGTGTTAAGTTGGAATCTCTGATCGGAATGATTTATTTTATGGTTTGCCGTTGGTACAAATATTTATGGTCCCTAAAGGATGTATTCTAATTACTTGGTTGAGTCGCTGACTTTTCATCTGAGTGGACTGCTAAACCAGTGTGCCTTCATGTGCTGCAATTTCTTGTCACATATCAGCCAGTGTCAGCATCAGCATCTGTTCAATAAATAAATATAAACGCATCTACGGGAAACTCTATGCAATTTCCGTTATGTGACTCTCTCTGTGCGCGTGTGTGCTCTATAAACTTCTCTGACCTTAACGGTATGTCAGAGTATCATCCTCCCATCATGCCTCTGGACCACTTAATTCCACACAAGCAAATCCGTGCTGAGCTCAAGTGTAAGGCAGGAGCCAGGCTGGAAGATGTGGACTCGTTGAAAAGATCCAAACCCCAGTAGCAGATGGGTATTTGATGGCAACCGCAGTGGAAAGCACAACCAACAACCATCCATGGTCTGCCCGTGCCCAAAATATCAAGCTTAAACCGAATGCCCTCCCAGTCCTCAAAATAAACTCACACAACACAGCCAGTAAATTATAGCTGGGCTGCTACCTCTCGGGATAAATGTAGCAGTGAACATCTTTTAGTTTGCCCCTAATTAAATTTTCATTTTTTTCATTTTGCATATTACATGGTGGCTGCTTTTCCATTCACCTTTTCGCGAGGAAAGGCACACACTCATGCGACAACTAAAATAAGCCGTCAGGAGCTGACTCACAGCTCAAGTACACCCAGTCGTGAGTGCTGAGAACAGCCACACTGGCCTCACTTGAGCATTTGTGGAACAAAGGAAAAAATAAAAAAAATGACTCACTCAAATGTCAGTTAGGAAATAATTTGTCCGACAGTTTTAATAATCCATATGATGGGATGGAATGGAGGACGAGTCATTTTCACATCAGCAACAGGGACAAGTCTTCAATTTAACTTCCCAGCAATATTTTCCACAGAAATCAAGATAAGAAGTCAGACATGTTAATGCAGCAAGGCATTCTTGCAAAGCCGGCACGTCTAGACCGATGGATTTTGCAATTCCAAAATGAAGGTTGAAATTTGGGTGAGACGGCAGCATTTCTAACATGTCTTCACAGTCTCTTCACTTTTAACACAGAGCTGTTGGTAACCATGCCTACATCTGGAAGCAGGGGCTGAGAGATTAAAGAACAGTGACGAAGCTGAGCCATGACTTGCGACAGATGACTGTAAAGACGATGGCCTAATATGACTAAGATGTGCTGCCGTATTAGCACACAGCCGCTACAGAATAAAGCAATTATCATTCTGTAATTCAATGAAAAAACAAAGAGCTCCACAGAACTCGTGTGTCACCCTGTTTTTCATGTTAGATTTCCATTCAAAGGAGTCTAAAAAACGATTCATAAACAGGGAGAGTGCAAACAAGGGAAAGAAAAAAAAACACAGCTCAAAAAAGGCTTGGGGGGCTCGAATGTCCCAGATAGCAAGAAAAGACATTGTAAGTCTGTTATTCCCACCGAGGAAGCGGGACTTTAAAACTAAAGTTTTATTTGTGCTCGGAAAGAAAAGACAGAAACATGAATTCTTATGATGGAACAAATTGGAACTCTGATTATTTCATCATGCTCGTCTGAACGGGCTTTGAATATTCATGCCGAGTTTACAGCTCAGTTTATGTTTCCCCTCTCCCTCTCCTCGTGGAATTGTTTCCATAATAACATGAACGTCAACATAATTCATTGACTACCGGAGATAGCGTATGTCAATAGACAAAAATTACTTACAGTTTCGGAGGAAAGCCAGGACCCTGTTCAAGAGAAGAAGGCAAAAGAGCAGACTGCTTGGTGGGGCAGAGAATGTGGGCCCAGCCACTAACTGCAGCGAACCCCGCCTAAACTACTATATTTGAAGAAACCTATAAAACAGACAGACGACATACTTTCAAACCATGAAAGGGCAAATGATCTAACTACAAAAAGTCAGGTTGGAAAAACTGCCTTTGGATGGGAGTCATGTCTTTCCACATGGAGCCACAATTGGACTAAATATACTCACATGTCTAATATGGTCAGTTTAGCCAGGGAGGTTCACAAATGACAATAAAGCTTTACAAATTCTTCTAAGCTGTTCCCCGGCGAGCCAACAGAAAGGTCAGAGTAGTGAAATAAACTGTAAGACGAGCTCATTCACAAGCTTTGGCAGGGGGTCTTTGAAAAGCCACAAAGACGGGAGTTTTTGAATCGGCAGCCAAAACTGTGGCATTTCCCAACCACACACCAGGCCGACGCATTGCAACGGACCGATCCACCCTTCTGCGTTTGACCAGCAGGTACACGTCCTCCTTGGTACCATGTCAAATTAAAGGCTGATGCAATGTGCAAAGGCACACAAGTTGTGCACTCACATTTGTCACTTTTTTTTACAATTTGAACACTGCTTCAAAGGTACAGGTTCCCACATGAAGTTTGAATCTGGCTAACAGCATTTTTTTATGTGAATTACAAAGGAACATCAGACAGCTGACAAACTTCCAAGCTTCAACCAAACTGGAGGGGCAAAAAACCTTTAAAATTACATTCAGGAATAATCTGTGGCAAGCAGAGATAAACTGCAGAAGTTGAGGAAGAGCGTTGCTGACTTTAAATAGCAAGGATTAGTATATGTCTATTTTCACAGGTGACTGCAGACACACCAAACCAACATCAAGGAACTACAGCCCGACTGTGGCGTCATTTCACATCACATCACCTGTATCTGGGTCAAAACGTTGCACTTTAGCACACCACAAATACTACAGCCAATAGGCAGTTGGTCCATACGTTCTGCAGCTTCCGAACGTTACTTCCGGAAGAGCTACTATTAGCTGGGAGGCTAGGCTTCAGGCTAGGCTTCAGTGAGTGTGCGTCCTTGTCTGTACTTGTGTTCTTGTGAAAAGTCATCAGTCTCTGTCCAAGTGCTGCTCCAATTCAAAGTACCATCTGACCAAATACCAGGCTGGGTTCTTGCCCTTGATGATATCTAGCATTTCGCAGATGCCATCATGTACGCCGCTGTTCCAGTTGCAGAATGGATCATGCTGATCAATTGGTCTACCCTTTATTTATAGTAGATGATCGCGTTGTTGTGATCATATTTGCGGATTTCAATTTTCAGATGAGAAGAAGATAAAAATCAGAGATTGTTTACTTTTATTGGTTCCTGTTTCTTTTCCCACACTCCTGTTCTCCAAGCTGATAAGCCTATCTGAGAGATCTCTCTAACCGACCACCGAATCAACATGCTGGATCCTCTGGAAACCCGGCAAAAGAAGCCGGACTAATGCTGCCAACAGGGTCGACATACGCTCATCGATGGCCCGTTGGCCTTGGTTGCTTTGGCAGAGAAAGACAGTATTGAATTATAACTTTTTAGGCAATTTCCCTGACTATCTAGTAATCTCATAAAGAAACTACCAAGTATCTCCATCTCTCTTTCTTGTCATCCGTTCTCTCTCACATCACACTCATCAGACCAGGCTAAAATGGCAGGACAGATGCTTGGAACAACCTGTTCAGATAATTTTCCCACAAAAAAAAACAAAACTACAGCCATCGTAGTCCAGGCCACACATGATGTCCACACATGCTCCATCTCTCGACTCATTTCTGACTGATGTAATTGTAATCGTCAAGCTGTTCAGAAGAATTCCAGGAGGAGCTTCAGGCCACGTTCAAACACTCCAACATGAGTTTTCAACCAGAGAACTACCAGGAGACATCTTTGTTAAAACAGAGCTGTTGTAATACATTTAAGACTTCTGCGAGACACTAATAAAACCTTCTGTAATCACAAACAACATCTGGCACTGAAGACATGAAAACAACCTCCAGCGTGCGTGTGAGGTCTCGGTAATAACAGCGCGAGGGCGACAGTATCCACCTCTTTTGTCAACCCCTTGTGTCATCCGTGCAACACAGATGCACAGAGTTTCGCAAACTGAACTTCAAGCACATCGACTTTACAGACGTCACTAAAGCCCGTGACTCACCTTCTTCTTCTTCTCTTCCTCACACTCCCACCAAGACATTGACTTCCAGATACTCATCAAACTAAACAATGACTGAGCCACAACCCCAAAAAAAGCCACCCACGTAAACCCCCTGTCTTCCCCAGCTGGAGGTGAAAACGGGACCCTTTGCACTGAGATCTCACTCCGTGTTTGATAGGCCAGTAAATATCTGAGTGGGGAACAGCTCTCTGAAGAGATGTTTTATGGTACCAAATAACAACAACGGCCTCCAGTCTGGGCCTTTGCGCAGCACAGTAGTCTCTAGAAAATGAAATGTTATGGGACTGGGACTTGTAGTGGAAACAGAAGCTTAAAGTAAACATGGTTATGCCAAACCCAGCTTTTTTTCTTTTATCACCTCTTCCTCCTGCTGCCAGACAAGCGTGTGTGTGTGTCTAAGATGTATGTTTGCGACTCAGCGGTCGAGCTTTCCATACGGTCCGATGAGCACTTCCCTTTGACAAAAGCCCCGAGTCTCATTCTCCCCCTCCTCTCACGGGATAAGCATTTCCAGCTGGTTTCACAAACATTACAAATGGGATTCAGTGGTTGCCACAGATTGTGTCTTTCTCTGCTTCCCTCGCTCTCTCCCTCCTTTTTCTTCTCACAGTGACTAGCCTTGTCTCTTGAGACCTGGGTAGCTAAGGAAACAAGGCCACAGACCAGCCTGCTGAGACAGAAGAGCTCAAAGCACAGTACAGCTCAGCTCTGAGAGCTCCTGTTACACCTTCGCTGTACATACACCGATCAGCCACAACATTAAAACCACTGACAGATGGCAAGTGAATAACATTGACCATCTTGTGACAATGTTCTGCTGGGAAACTTTTGGACCTGGCATTTGTGTGGATGTTACTTAGACATGTACCACCCACCTAGACCAGACCAGGCACCCCCACCCCATAGCAATAACACTCCTTGATGGCAGCAGCCATCCCCAGCAGGATGCAGCCTGACACAGACACACACACAAAAACAGTTTAGAAACAACAAAAAAAAAACATGAAAAACAGCGCAAGGTGTTGACCTGGCCTCCAAATTCACTAGATCCCAAGCTGATTAAGTATCTGTGGGATGATCCACAGAGGCCCCTCCCCTCAACCCGTGGGACCCAAAGGCCCCCACTAACAACATTCTGTTGTCAGACACTACAGTACACCCTCAGAAGGCCCATGTCCATTATCTGATAAGTCAGAACTATTTTGGAGGCACAAGGGAGACCCACACAATATTAGGAAGGTGGTCATAATGTTATGCCTGATCGATGTAGATTAGCCAGCTGCTGCTCCACTATAGAGCTGGACTCATGTGGGAAGCTTACATCATGAACTACTAATAACTACTAATACGTATACATTGTATGAGCAACAGCAGGCCACTAATTCAACGCCTCAAAGCAGTCCTGACTGTGGGTGCATCAAGTCACCTGCTACGAATAATTATTTGTTATTAGTCTTATTAAACAGTAGTTAGAAGTACACTTATTCCCTTTCTTGCTGAGAGTGAGATTTAGAGATAGATCTTATGACCATAAGTATGGAGCTAAAGCATGAGGCAATTAGCTTCAGTTTTTATATGCTAATTAGCATAAACCTGGAGGCAGCCAGGCTCTGTACAAAAGATGAGTTATGGAAACCTCATCTTAGCATTTTTACTTGTGTATGCTTTTACAGTTAATAGGTTACAGTGATGGTGCGTTTTTACTCTCAAGATTATATTTGAATGCTGGACAGAGCCAGGCTAGCATTTTCCTAGCCCTTAGGCTAAGCTAAGCTAAGCTATACTCACTCCCTCCATATCTAGGGTGTTGTTTCTTTATCTAGCTATTGCTTTGATCACTAAACATGGGTAAGAGTCACTGTTTTAAAAGGTACACTCACATGCCACTCCATTAGGTACACTAGTGTAAATGAATGCATTCTAATATAACAGTCCTGAACTAAATCTCTATTCATGATTGTTAAAATGTTCAATTGATGGTGAAACTGTGTCGGAAAAGGTTCATTTTGTAGGATGTAGTTTGTGGTGCTCTTTAGCCTAGCCCGCTGAGTAAAACACAATACAATTCAATATCACTACAGCAGCCTCCAAACTGAACATCGCGGTACATACCTCCGGCTTCATATTAAGGGGGGGGGGGAGACCTCAATTACAAATATATATATAAGGTACACTGTCTCTGTCAGTGGAGATATCTGTGGTTAAATGATCCAGATATTTATTTCAAATTTTAATATCTTCAGCTATTTTTCTTTCAATCAACTTGAAACAGACTGAAATCCATTTGCAATGCAGCCTGTCTTTCTAAAACAATCCTTCTTTCTCTGAACAAAATACAAAGTCACATATTTTTCAACTGACTACTTATTTGGAAGCCATTTGTGATCAGTAGATAATGTGGAGTAAGAGGACATGTTTTTACGTCAATTGAACAGATAAGCAGAACTTTTATTCCCCCGTAGTCTTTCTCCAAACTACCTGTTGGGCTCTACTGTAATATAAGAACATCAATACTCACATCCAAAAAATGCCTTTAACCACTGTGCAGTGAAAAAGACACAAGGAAAAGACTTCAGCAAATACTGTTTTTACTGTCTTGGTTTGACAAATATCTCAAACCCAGAATAAATGGGGTGCTGGAATGTTATAAATTCTTGCTGTGACTGACAACATGACTGACAACACGTTGGGTCCCGGCCATTCATAGCTTGCCAGCTTTGTTATCAGGTAGTAGGTGCCAACGAGCAACAACTCGAAGAAAGAATGGGAACAAACAGCGGTGTGAAGGATACTGTGATGTATTTGGTGGGAAAAAAGAGAAAAAGAAACCAAACCCGAGATCTCCACGTGTGTTGTCTGTCCCTTAGCTTGTCTTTTACTTTCCTGTGCAGGAAGAATTCTTTGAGGTAGAAGATAAAAATAATCCTGACATAGTCTTTTGTTGGGACGTTGTGAAGCGTTCAAGACGCAGCATCTGTTGACATATATTATAGAAAACTGAACTAAAACCACTGATTATCATGACCTACAGTCATCGTGGTCGGCTAGTTTTACGTTCGTATAGGGTAGTGGGAACCCTGTATAACCGTGACATCAAAGTACCCAATGGATTCAAATCTGAATCATTTCAAAATCTTGTTGTTTCGTTGAATATTTCTAATTAGTTCTCCGGTAGCTCTAGGGTAAGAATAAACCTTACCTAACAGATCCTTTAAGCACACACCTCAACAGGCTCTAAATTACAAACAATAAATTGTGTATTTATGATTTTTAAAACAGGTAAATCATGTCTGACAAAGGTGTACATGTGGTGAGAGCACAGACAATTCCTCCATACGAAAGAGACTAAGTGTGCTAATTGTGTCCACGTATCATTTAGGGTCCCAAGGGTCTGCAGGAAGCGGATTACATATGAACAAGATCGTGTTCTACTCATGGTGGTCATTTATTATGACTTGTTTATGAGCCCGAAATAGGATCTGAACCCGGGACATGAAATGCCTCAAAACAGACTCTCACTCTCACTTATAACAAGTGTGGTATTGATGGCTGGGGCCACAGGAGGCAGGGTTCAGGAAGGTAATAACAATATAATCACTGGGGCCTTTCATGAGTTTTTGTTTGGTCCAGAATGTGAAAGAATAAAGTGACCTAGCCTGGCGTAGCCGCGCTTGGCCCTTTTGGAATATGAGTCACACTCCATTTGGATTTCACCATGGGCGTGTTTCAGCTGTACCTCTGCGTGCAATTGGATAGTCCTACAAGAAATCAGAGCCCTTTTGTTGTAAACCGGCACTACGTTGCCGTTATTCTTCAATATCTGCATAAAGCCTATCCAAACATTTTGATCTTTGCCAGAGCATAATTGGTTCCCAACGGAACAACTCCAGACCAACTTTCCTTCACGAAATATTTGTGGGCAGCAAAGTTGGTTTGGTTCCCTGGCTAAAAGTGACCTAAAAGTGAGGCTAAAAGTAAGATACAAGAAAATATTTTAAACCCAGAAAGGAGTATGTAACAGATTAAAGGATAACAGTTAATGATTTACACTTCTAAAGGCATCAGAAAACAGGCATCCATGTCCACTTACAGTTAGTTATATTTTTGTACACTGACACAATTTGCGAAAGGTTTGCAATAAGTATACAGTATACTTATTAGGTGGTCTAAGTCCAGACTCTAAACCTTAATTCAAGGGATTGAACACAAATATCTGAAATGGATTCCACTGCTTAACTAATATCCAACATCTCTCTATGAACCCACTGTTGAGTCAAGAGTCTAAGTACATGTGGTCCCTTGAAAAAGGCGGCTGTAAATTTAAGAGCTGTCATTTCTAACTCTTTCCTCCAATCTGAATGTCAATACACTTCATATAAAGCCCGTATCTACATAATATAACTGCAACTTAAATAGTTGTAAACAGCTAGCCTGGAAGCCAACTTCCCCGCCTACAATTTCTTTGCAGTGGAAGGTCTGGTCTGGAGTTATTCCGTTGAGAGTCGATTATGCTCCGGCTGAGACCTTAAGTTCTTTTAGAACTGAATAAGACACTTGGATGAGTAGTGCTTGTTTTTTTGTTTTTTCTTTCTTGGATACTCCGTGTCCTGGATGACTGAGAACCCTCACAGACTTTAGTTAATTAAAATAATTGAACATACTGTAGATTAAATTAACTGCAGCAGATCTTCATATTTTATTAGCTGGAGCCATTAAACATTTTCCTCTTTTAGCTTTCTCTCAGCCTAGATAGCCAGTTACATCTGGCCTTGTTGCTGCCTACACACCACGCAGAATGGTTGCAGTGACTCAACCTGAGTCTGGGAGCCGGAAGGCAAACACAACTGGAGCAAATATGGAAATAGAATAATTTTGAAGGATTGATTTTCATCTGCACTTAATGCTTTTATCAGGACGACCGCTCTAAGCAATCTATAATAGACTACTGTTATTGATAAGTAATGACTGAGGGGTTCACACGTCATAAAAGGGCTATTTTACATTATTCCTATATAGATAAAAAATTTGCATTTGGAGGCTATTGGCCATATCTCACCCACACATGACACAACCGGTTTGTCGCACGTTGGCCATATCGGGCTCGGATACATCAACCTGAAACTGGTTTATTGCACATGGGCCATATTTGGCCCACATACAAGAACCCAAAACTAAAGTTAAAACTGGACTGAATATGACTTTTGCCATTGCCAGAACGGAGTCACAGCTGGCCCAGATAAGGTCTGTTGGGTATTTCAATCAAGAACAAAACATTTCATCCATCAGTGACCAGTAACTTAATTAAAACAGATTGAAGTGCTCTTAGTTTAGCCACATCTGCAACAAACACGCTTTATCATGTCACGTATCAAGTTATATTAATGTCAGGAGGTCAGAATGATGATGATGATGATGGTATTAAGGTAATGCAAAAATAAATAAATTAAGTAACACAAGTCCAGTAGCCCTTGTTCTTTGAATGTACCCTGACCTGGATGAGGGTGAGACAGCTCACCTGTGCTGATGATCTTTAATATTAGTGAGCAGGTATCTGTCTGAATGCAACTCGGGACTAGCCTAGCAATAATCCCAGGTCCTAAATGCTGGGTTCAGGTGTCACGCTGTGACTGTGAACAGGCCACAGAGACACAGCTCACACATCTGAACGGGACGAGGTGGGAAGAAGGTGACACGCATGAAGCCGAAGAGGGCTGTCTACTCACGTAGTGTTTAGACGGATTCCGCCTCTTCTCCACGTCCACGACTTTCACGTCCAGCACAGTCCGAAACTGCATCTTGACCCTGCAAAGGCTCTGCATAAAAGCGGCAGGCAGGCAGGCAGGCAGACAGCTGCTGGGGCTCCAGATAAGCTATCTTTGTATCACAGGAGAGAAATCACAGCGTTCATGGCTTGACAATTCAGCGGTCCATTTGGAGATCTGGCAGGCGCAGACTCCACGGCCGCTGACCCAGCGACCACCGATCTGATCAGGAAACTTATCGATAGTCCGTGTGTTAAGCGTGTGCTCGGCGCAGAATAACCGCGCTAGGAGAGATTTCCCTGCAGCCTCGCCACGGGCTGGCCGGCGGCGCACGCAGCGCAGATGAAGGCGGTCACCTTAAAATAGAAAAAAAAAAGTAAAGCGAGTTCCTTTGTGTCTGCAGAGATGCCTACAAAGGAGGCATCCACATACCTGGAGCTCCCAGACGCTGGCTAAATGTATGGCAGCCGGCAGATCCAGCGCCGAGCGGCTCAGCGGCTCAGCAGGCGCAGAGAATTTAGGAAGGAGTGGGATGGGCTTCACGCACGTCCTCAGGGCTATTTGGAATAAAGCACTCCAGAAAAAAATGCCTCGGCTGTGCCTTCATCGACAAGACCCGCGCTGTCCTGAGACACAATTACGAAGCAGTCTTCACTCAATCATTCGTCCTCCTACAGGGGCCCCATAACTTTTCCTACAGGGTTCAGATAATACGACATAATATGGGACAAACATCTGGCATCTGGACTATGCAGATGTGCGTTTTGGAAACGGCACCTCGTTAGTTTGAGGTCCTGGTCTGTGCAGTGACCTGAAGCGAAATAAAGACCCCCTCGTCGGTGCGATCACGAGTCAGGAGCTGCTATAGTTTCTGGCCGGAGACACGAGCAGCTGAAAGTATGGATACAGATGTTTCACGGGCGACCAATCAGCAGCAGGCAGCTTTACGCGAAGGAGCCAATTAACGACCAAACACTGCCCCCCTGTGCATACAGCGACACCTTATACAGTCCATGAGCGGCAAACACGCGACGATCTCCAGGCTTCTTTATTTCTTTATATACATAAAGTAGATACCTGAAATGACTGGCATAAAAATATCTTTATGACCTTTCTAAAAGCCAGCTTCGGATTTCCTGTGTAACTGCTTCTTGGTGCATGGTAATTTAATTGAATATGCAAAGCTGGATTAAGGGTGGCCAAACTAAGCAACTGCCCCTTAAGTGTCCCTGAGCCCCTGGGGGCCCCACACGGCCCCACGGTGTGGCAATTCGTTTTCGTCAATACACTTAATTAACGCAAGCTACAACAAAAAGTGTTTTCGTTCAAATCATGCATTTCTAATTACACCTGATCAATAACTTTACGTTTTAGGTGGATTGTACAGTGTACCTGAAACTTTGAGCTGTAAACCAGGACATTAGTCAACCGAATACTGTCAATAAGTTGCACTGTGGGAAACGTAGGGCCCAGCATTTTTGGAGCACCGCTGAGCACTAAGTGAAAATACCTTTGCCTCTGCAGCATCAATCTTGACCACTTGACTTTAAATCTCTTAAAAACTAAATCCTGCTCTTAAAAATGTTCCCAATATCCTCAGTGAAGTGTAAATGAATAGTGTCTTGTTCTTGACCGCTGTAGCAGACTGATTATTATGAGCTGTTTTGTATGTAAATCCAGGATGTGTATGTACAGCCCAGCACAATGTATGTGACCATTTGCGACTCTGGCGCCCTCTAGCGGTGACACCATGAATGACACTGCAGTAGACGTCATAACTATAACAATTGTAGTTTGTCATGATGCTTAATTACCACAGCAAGTTTGCATTCAGTGTATTTTTTTACACAGCCTACCGTATATAGTATATACTATACATATATTTGTAAATAGAGATATAGATTATATATAGTATAACGTGATATGCATGGGATCGTTTACTTGCAATAAGTACATGTCATTATAACGTGTAGATGTGAATATTATCATCATGAAATGTGCTCCTAACTGTTATACACTGACTTGCCAGTTTATTAGGTTCTGATATAGCAGCCCCGTACTAAATATCCCTTCAAGACTGTTCTAATGTTCATTTGATGTTGAAACTGCATCAGAAAGGTGGTAATCTCAACTGGATGATCATTTTGGAGGATGTAGTTTGTGGTGCTGTCGAGCTGGATTGAATTAAACGCCAACATTATTTAGCCTAGCCCGCTGACCAAATGCCGTTGTCAAAATACTAGGAACAACACACAGTTCAGCAGACTCAGTAGAAAAAAAAACTCAGTTGAATCAACAGCTCTGTCAGTTATTTGATACAATACTCAATACTATAACCTTCATAAAGATTAGACTAAATGCAGGACTCTTGAATTAGATTTACCTTGCATGTGTAACTTATATACAGTAAATGCATTTTTTGTCAGGTCTTAAACAGTCTTAATAGGAATTCAGAAGACTTTTTTTCCCAATTAGGCATGCTTGCAGGCAGATCCACCCAAAAGCCGCGTCATTGTTCTGTTGTTTATTGTAGTATTTACAACAGCAGAGTGCACAATAATCCTAAAGCTTTACTAAAGTCCTTTTCAAGTCGTATAAAATACATTTATGTTAAATATAACATTTCAATATCGCTCACTTATATACAATAGTAATGTATAAAATTGACAAATGTAGAGTAAGTAAGGACGCAAAGGATTGCAGAGGGCATGATTTACGTAAACACGCTGGAAGCTCAATCAGTGGAGCAGTGAGTGTGTTAAAATGCAGTGTAATGGTTGTCGCTGGTGCTGACGATGTCGCTATTGCACTCCAGTGACTTGAGGACCAGATCCAGAGCTGCTTTGCTCACGTTGAGGCTGTACCGCTGCCTGACTGCAGACAGGATATGCAGGACGTGGCAACCCTTCTCTGCATCTACAGGAGGAGGAAACGAGAGTCACGCTTTACAATTGCCTGTTTTCTGTGATGGGCAGAAGTGTAACATCAAAGTAGTCAGCAGTGGGGGTGAATTAGTTTATGTCTCTGATTGGTTGTAAGGGCAAACCAATTTTATGTAGAGGTATTTTATTCTCTGCATCGGTTGAAACATGTCCCATATGATATCCAGATGGCGTGTTACCAGAAAGAACAACAAGTCTACGTACACTTGTCTCTTTTGGAGTCCTCCCTGATAATGTCTTTGACGGCCATGAAGAGATCTTTGTCCTGTGGAGTCACCTGGTGAAGAACAACAGCGTTACCCACGACACACGGAACATTCTGCCACAACGAGAACTCATAGAAGATTTCTCTGCCGTTTCTTACATGATAGACTTCATCCTGGGATTTGACCTTGCGGTATACAATACCCTGATCCTGTAAGATCTGCAGGGCCTCCTTGAGAAGCTGCCGTAGCTGCTGGACACCAGACGGACCTGCAACAGGCTTCAGAAAGAAGCACCGTCTTTAATTTAACCGACTCTAATGTAAATGTTTTCAACAAAGCCATTAACTATATTAAACTCTTTCTTCAAGATTTCCGTCTCACTTCAACTAAATCTTAAATAAGAATCAAGTTTGCTTTGTTTCATATAAAATCTCAGTTATATTTTAGTTTCACTTTAGCTGGACTCTTCAAACAAAGTCTGAAGTTGGATATTTGTTTCATCCACCCACTGCAGATCTTCAAAAAGAAAATGGTTCCACAGCATTATTCTGCTCTACCTGATCTGAAGAGTCTGTCTGAGGCTGGCTGGAGATCAGAGGCTGCAAGAGGTCCTGGACATCATATGGTCTGAACCTGGTCACCGAATTCTGCTGAAAGAAATCCTTGATGATATCTGTTGCCTTTTTGAGGGAACTGACAGGCGAGTCACTGAGAGACAGACACAAAAAGAAATGAAACATTAGTACAAATTGCAGTACAGCTAAAAGAATCTTTAATAATTCTACGTTGATAAGGCATAACATTATGACCACTGACAGGAGAAGTGAATAACATTAACCATCTTGTGACTATTCAATATTCTGCTGGGAAACTTTTGGACCTGGCATTCATCTGGATGTTACTGACATGTACCACCCACCTAGACCAGACCACGCACCCCCACCCCATAGCAATGACACTCCTTGATGGCAGCAGCCATCCCCAGCAGGATGCAGCCTGACACAGACACGAACACAAAAATGTTTAGGAACAATTCAACATGAAAAACTGCACAAAGCCTCCAAATTCACTAGATCACAAACTGATCAAGTATCTGTGGGATGATCCACAGAGGCCCCTCCCCTCAGCCCATAGGACCCAAAGCCCCCCCCCCCCCCCCCCCCCCCCCCCCACCACCTCACACACACTAACAACATTCTGTTTCCAGACACAACAGGACACCCTCAGAAGGCCCATGTCCATTCTCTGATGAGTCACAACTGTTCTGGAGGCACAAGGGAGACCTACACAATATTAGGAAGGTGGTCATAATGTTATGCCTGATCAGTGCATTTTGTATTCAACAGCTGATCCCATGAGTGACTCTTCTCAGATTATATCCTGAGGAAGTCTACAGTCTCCCGTAGAGTTATAAAACTGTTTAGTTAGTTCACAGCTACAAGGGCGAAATATTTTAAAAGGCTCTCATTACTAATGATCAGATATCCTTTACAGTGTTTTTTTTTCTTCCAATATAGTTAAAAAGAAGTAAAACTCTCTTATGCATGAGCACCTGTGCTGAGTAGGCCAACCCAAGACGCGGTGTGTGTTCACACTACCAAATGAATGTGGTCCAAATGACCACCTCCAAATATGGTCTGAGACTGGATCACAATCAGACTGCCTGGGATTTTATCGCATGGTCTGAACAGGGCAGGATGTTCACATCTGGTGATTTGAGTGATCCAATCACCGTGAGTACACTGTGTGTGATTCCGTCATTAAAAAAACATCTCAACAACTGGTGATGCGTTCATGCCGATGAACAAGGAGCTGTCTGTAGTTAAGTCACCCATTTTCTCAATAATCACTGCTATATCTATTTAACTTAATTACTGGGGCAATGTCTCTGCTGTGCTGTTTGCAGCACTGACATTAATCTGTGCATGGAAGCTTCCAGTTGTAATTTAGTTATTTTAGGCAGTAAAATAACTGTGAGGCCGGAGATCAATAAATAGATAACCGAGGGAATGTGTGTGATCTGATCTTGGAAAACGCATTAAAATAACCAGGTCTGTACCGTCCCCAAACTACTTATCAGGAAAGAAACAAGAACAAACCCTTGGGCTGGACAACGATGGAGCTGCATTTCACAGTGGATGGTGGAGAGCATGCGTCCCAGTTAGAGATTAGTGGCGATAACAGAGGGGTGTGTGTAAAGAGACACACAGAAGAGAGAATGATACCACAGTGCATCAAACCCACAGTGGAAAATGCATCAAACTGGAGTTCAACACCTGCTGTGAATCATATTAGAGTTTTAGTTTCACTGCTTCTAAACATCGTTCCAGTAGTACGAGAGCATTTTGGGTTGAACACTTGACTCTGTCTTTGCTTGTGTCTCTCAGTTTACTCTGAAGGGGTGGGGATGGATGTCTGTACCCCTCTGTGTTGGGCTGCAGCAGTTTATCATAGCACTGTCTGTAGAGCTGAGGAACCTCCATCATCCACGCTATCTGCGCCGCCATCACTGGGTCGTTCACTTTATCTGGGAACACACACAAACACATGGATGATGCATTGGCTGAAGACAACAATGGCTTATACTGTCATATAAAACATGTGCTGGATGCGGTTGTGTGTGAGAAACTAAGACAGTAAGGCTCTGTGAGCAAGCGCATGTTTGTGTGTGAGCACCTATTGACGCCACCTTAATTTACACATTGGTGTTTATTCTAACATTTAAAACTGTAGCTTGTAATTCAGTGAAAGCGCATGGTGGATGGTGAACTGCGACTCTGAGACGCAAATGACAGCCTTCTACACTTACAGTAGGTGGAGGCCATGATCTCTCTCTGCTGCCTTGACGTCTTGACCGGGCCTCTGACTCGGAGCAGCTCGCCAAGCTCCAGGTGGCAGTGTTCCTGCTGGGCTTGTCTCAGCTTCATCAGCTCAGCCTCTAGGTTGAAGCCTCCCTGAGCTCCATCACTGTGCTTCCCCGCTGCTGGAGACGATAAAATAATAGGGGATGTTACAGAGATGTTTGCAGGGCTGTCGATAGAATAAAGCATTTAATCATGATTAATCCATAATGAATTTAAAATGCAATTAATGCAAATTAATCACACTTTTTTTATATATCTGTTTTAAATGTACCTGGAAGAGATAAAGAGGGATAAAGACCCTTGTCTTAAATTGAGTTTCTTCTCATACTGGCATATATTTTTATTAGAGCTGTAAGTTAACTTTTCAATAACAATTTAATTAACAAAAAGATTTAATTAAGATAATAAGACAACTTTGTATAGTGCTTTAAAGCTGCACTAATCAATAGGTAAACAATGGATCAAATGACTTTGGCTCTGTTGTTGCTCTACACTCAGTGGTCACATCACATTCTTTCAGCAGCATGAGTCAGTGTGTGTTTCACTACAATCTAAATGATTCCTATCAAATATACACTTACTTGCCAGTTCATTAGGTACACGAGTGAATGCACTCTAATATAACTGTGGTCCACTAAATCCTCCTTCATGACTGTTACAATGTTCAGTTTTAGTTGAGTGTCAGAGAGGCGGTAATTCAACTGGATGATTATTTTAGAGGATGAAGTTTGTGGTGCGCCTGGCTCTCTGACTACAATAAGGTTGACAAAATAAAAGAAATATGTGACGCTACAACACAATACAATTCAGCAGTACTACAAAGCAAATCAACTGCCCTCTTAGTTCATTTAAACATATCCTGAATACAATAACCTTCATGAAGATACGATATATAACAGGACTGTTCAATTAGAATGTATTCGCTTACGCTAGTGTACCTATTGAACTATGCTGATGGATACCCATTCTGTAGCAATAGAACAGAAATGTTAGTCTGATACTGTTAGACAAATACACAAATGTGAATTATTCCCCAACCTCTGCATTCAATTTTGAGTTCCAAGTGTTATCAGCAGGCGTAGGCAAATATGCCACTGGACGCAACTGGATGGATTATAACCAATCAGAGCAACAGAACATGTTGCAAAGCCATACTGGTTGTTTAAGAATGCTTGTCAGTGGTGCTTCTCTATATGGTCATAATATACAACCTGTCACATACTGATTCAACTTTTATAATAATAAAACTAACTGTTTAAATATATTTTTTTTTACATATGCAGCTGAGCAGGAAGGATGTGAAAAGGCTCATAAAAACTTCTTTATATGTAAAAGAGTGTCTGAGAGCCTCTCTCCTCTCAGTGTGTAGTGACTCAATATATTCCTGCTTCTTTTGGAGCTTAATACAGAGTTTAACATGAAGTACAACCATGCTAACACTGAGATACAAACTCACATTTATTGGGATCCTCCTCCTTTTTCAGTAGGTCGCTTTTCCAGCAGAGGCAGTTTATAACACCTGTACTATCATCCACTGTGAACAAGAGCAATGGTACGAAGAAGATGTGGATGTCAAAGAATGCTTTTAAACAGCAAGACAGTGTGGGTATCAGCTTGTAAGTGGAAACCAACTGATCGTAATGTAACCATGATGTGTAATTACTATACACGTTGCATGCTACAAGTGATGACTAGGATCTCCAAAAGGTATGCAGAAAAAAATTACTGTAATGATTGCACACAGCGTCACTACCTCCATAAACGAAGAAGTCTTCTCTTTCCCGCTTGTAAACCACTGTTCCCAGTACGTCAACTTTGTAGATCGGATGCGAGTTGTAGAAGTAAATACCTTATACAAAACAATAAATAATTCATTAATAAAAATAGTATTAACCTAAATTGAATGACATTTCTGGACTTCATGTGAACAAACCAACTGTTTGACCAGCTGGATAACAACTACAGCATAAGTATCTATAATTGCAATGAACACAAGGAGAATTCATGACCTCACATTGGCAGTCTGTTAAATAATGCTTCATTTCACAGTCAAATACTGATTTTCAATTAATCCAAAGTTAGCATGATCTTGGCTAGTGATCTGTGCTAAGTTAGCTCAAGCTCTAAACTTACTGTACTGGTTATTTAGGCATATCATAATGCATAGTAGTTAATTAGCTACTGGGACAAATTCCTACCCACAATGTTTGCTAACCTTACACTAAGCATCTTGTGTGCTGCAGGTGTTGTTACCTGGTACCTGCGTTGACTCTGTCATCTCCAGGATGTCTCTGACATACAGCCGAGCGAAGGCAGAAAAGACCGGGTCCAGTCCCCACAACATCGACGGGGCCTCTTCCGTTGGATCCATCGTAGCTGACTGCATTTCATCATGAAAGCAAACCGATAATTTACCCTTTTTCCTTGTTTCCCTCCCGCTGACGACAAACAGTCTGTGTCAAGCAGGTAAGAAGCATGGGTACAAGAACGTAAACGAGTTTCTTCTTCTTCTTCTGGGATTTTTGTCGGAAATGGGCGTAATACCGCCCTCTGCAGGATAGGATTAGTCACAAAGCTCGTGTATATATAATAATATATTTATATATTAAATGTGCTAGATATAAAATGTGTTAGAATGATCACGCTGGTGGAATATATATTTTTTTATATTCAAAACGAAATTAAAAAATTGACACTTTCCCGGCTGTGCACAATGTGTCGCAATGGCTTATGGGGCGTGTAGTTTCAGGGGACACAAAGAGACACAAACTGTTGTGTTTATTATGGCAACCAATGGACCGTAATGGACACGCAGTAACACGTTAAAGAACAGGTAGTTTACCGCAGACATGTTGCTGTTCTTGATAAGAATAAGTTAACGGAAAGTAGTTTAAGCGTGTGTAAGGCAGTCTATGGTCTGCCGGACAGATGAGGGCAGCAGAAGACCAACTGTCAAAGCACGAGGAGCGAAAAAAAAAGACCCTCGCGCGCGCTCGTGAACGCGCAGCGACACTAAATCCGCTAGATTACTAAACGCTTCTCACACCAAGGAAAGATGACCGTTTGTACCGTTTTAGCGAATATAAATGCGCTGAGTAACTGTACACGCCCTTATCCTAAAGGAAACGAGTGAAGTATTGTGTGGAAGACAAACCGTTTATTTGGAAGTAGCCTTTTCTTCTGTGTTTTTTTGTCTTTTTGGTTGAAGAAAGAGATCCACACAGGGTTGACGGGCCAGCGGGTCGCCAGGAGTTGGAACAACGACGAGCTTCTCGTAACTACTTTGCATGAAAAAAGTCTTCTTTTTGGTCAATTTCAAACGCTAGAACACGTCTCGGTTAATCTTTAGTTATTAGTTTAAGGTTTAGCAATGACCCATGAAGGACTATTCGCTGGACTGACTGGTCAAAACAGTGTCAAAAGCTAAGTAAGCTAGGTTTGGATCTTAACTGATTCTGTGTGGATATCTGTATCTAACGGGACACATGTGTAAAACCAAAGACTGAACCGACACTACTGTTACGTCCCTTTTTTTGAACTTTCCAACTGAATGATCCAGGATTCACTATGTCGTTTTTTAATTTCCGTAAAATATTTAAATTGGGATCGGAGAAGAAGAAGAAACAATACGAAAACGTCCGCAGAGACGAGAATCCGGAGGAAATATGGGATATAATTGGTGAATTGGGAGATGGAGCCTTTGGGAAAGTGTTTAAGGTGGGTGTTTTCTTCTTCTCAGCACCTTATTCACATCTTCCACACTCCATGTGTTATACTGGAAAATACTTTTTTTTATATATATACGAAAATAAACAAAAAGTGAGTCATTTTTGTCATCCCTACTCCAAATGAATCATGTGAGCGAAGACAGCTTTCCAGCAGTGTCACTTGAGGCTTGTATTGCTTTGACCCACCCACTAACTCCAGACCAGAACAGGGCTGGTGTCACATATGACTGCTGGGCTCCTTCTCCAGAGGGATCCAATACGTTACTAACATGCTTGCACACAGAAGACCTGGAGACATTTATTGACTAGGTGCACACAAAACATTGTCTAGCAAAGCGGACATTTAGGATGCACAAGCTGAGCTAGTGTCATAGCAACACGCTTGTTATGAGTTTAAGGAAAGGCTTTGTTTGCTTTGTACCTAATTCATAGCTGGGAGCCAGGAGCTTAATTTGCATGAGTGAACGTACATTTTATCACACCTGAAAGTCTGTGTATTCTGTTTCGTTCTTTGTTGCCAAACACTATTTTTGGACTCTTTAAAATGGTTGGATTTACCCAAGATTTCCTGCCAATTCTGCATACTTCAGAGAAGTCTAATCTTCTTGCACATTTAGTCACAGGTTGACAGTTTCACGCTATTTCAGCACCGAGGATTGTTTGAACTAAACTCACCGTTCTCATCAGGAAAGGACCAAAAACAGACCTTTTAACAATTATTGTATTGCAGATTGATTAGCTGATATTTTTCCTGGTTTATTGTTTGGTCTGCTAAGTATCAACAGTTTCTGGAAAATACCTGTTTGAATTTGTCACCTTTTTTAGTTGCTGTACTAGTTAAGTTTGTTTCACCCCACCAAATGTCCATAACCAAAATATAAGTTCACTCTCAGACATCGAGTATCAATCAGGGAATTTGTTTGGCATTAGTTATGTCTGAAAAATTAGTAGAATATACATAAAATATAAATGCCAGGTAATTTTCTTTTGAGCGACTGACAAATGTTCATGAACTGAGGCAGATCAACAAATACAGTGTATATTAGTACTTTGTTTGGACAGTATACCTTCACTTTGGCTCATCCAGTTTGTAATGTGCCACTGCAGTACCCACACTCTATTGATATGTTTAGTAGATTATGTGGGCCTTGTGTGTTTTTCGAACAGCCTGTATGGCTGACTGCAGAATACAGGCAGATCACCAGGAAGTGGCTGCATCCCATATCACAGAGTGAACCTCACTGAGAAGCCAAAACGAACTGGAGGAATGTGTTCTGCTGACATATTCCGATCTGCTGCGAGTGTGTGTTTGTTTGTTGCTTTTAAAAGAAGCACTTGACAGCTATGTGAGATGTTTGTAGCAAGAGAGGTCAAGACCACCTCAAGCTCAACGTAGGCCCTTGTTCGTCCTGAGCCATACGGTGCTAAAAAAAATCTACATTGCCTGAACTAGATATGACCACGAATGTAGCATGACTTGAGAATGTGAGCTGAATTACCGAGTCCTCCAGCTGTTCTCACAACTTTATAACCTACAGGCTCAGAACAAGCAGACGGGTATCCTAGCTGCAGCCAAAGTTATTGACACAAAGACTGAGGAGGAGTTGGAGGACTACATGGTGGAGATTGACATCTTGGCCTCCTGCGACCACCAAAACATTGTCAAACTGCTCGACGCTTTCTACTACGAGAGCAAACTGTGGGTGAGTAAGCTAAAGAGCTGTCTGTGTGGCCTTTGTTTCACCATTCAAGATGGTAAAATACAGATATAACCATAAATTTGACCAAAATCTACAATATTTGTGCAGTTAATGTAGTATTAATGCAAAGCTGTTGATGTATATGTACGTTTCCTTACTGCTGTACTGTTCTTATTGAAATTTGTGATCAAAGTTCACACGAGCAGCAGAACAAAGGAATTTAAAGAGCTGTTAATCATCATACCAGTTAATAATCCATCCGCTCTGGACATGAGCTCATTTTTGCATGCCTTTGTTTTCAAGCAACAAAAGCAATTAATGTTTTATAAAGTTTTTCTAATCTATTTCTTTAAAAAAAAAAAAGTGTATTATGGCACCATTTGAGCATGTCTTATGAGTTTAGTGCATGTAAATAAGACGCAGCAGACAGATCTGTGTGAGTAGATATGGATTTTAGCAATAAACACAGAGCAAGTGTTCTTAAATAAATTAACAGTGTGTGAGGGGGAACTCTGTGACACAGGTGGATTGCAGGTTGGTTCCAGTATTTCAGGGCTTTTCTCTCTCCTATCATGCACCGAATCCAAACATGCCGAACAAATAACATGTTCAGTGTGGACGACAGAAGGCCTATAAACCCAGGGATGGAAATATAACGCGTCAACTCACAGCTCACCTAAGACAGTCAGGTTATTGTAAAGTCTTGTGATCACCCAGGTATTTAATTTCAGGGCACTGCATGGAACACTCTGCCCTTTTCCTCTCCATTGTCCTCTGAACAATGACCACAGCCTGATGGTGGTTGGTTTTTATCTGTGTGGCACCTGTTTATGCAGAAATGAGAGTCTTCAGGAAGTTTCCTCCTGGAGATGAATTCCTTTATTCTTGTAAACCTTGAGGTGACTTCACTTGATAGCAGCACAGTAAAAAGTTGTCACCCACTGACCTTTGTTTCCCCCTTCACTGTAACTTCAGTTGCACAATAACTGTTCTGAGGCTCTCCTTTCACTTCTGTGCTGTTGCTGGTGTAGGTGAGATTACGTACAGTCACGTTCTCACTATATCTGCCACATGAATGGATGAGAATATGTGGGTGCAAAGTTCGACATGCACTTGTTCGTGTGTGTCAAATAAACAAGTGGGAGAGGAAGCCACAGCCCCGGCCCGTGGTTCCTCTCTGTCCGCTGCCACTCTGAAAAAACCACTGTGGGGGCCATTGTACAACAGCAGAGCCACTAAAACAACAGCACGCCTACAGAGAAACACTAGAACCGTGTGCATGTTGAATAGCCAAGATTGTTCTGAGACTTGACGCATTGTGTATCTTGTGAGGGCTTTGTTGTTGGAAATGGAAACAGTCTTGAAAACCTCGGCTGAATCAAGGCTTGCCACAATCACGTTTTTATTATTTGTAAAAGATTGTGTCACTTTCTGTTTTAAAATATTGGCTGACCCTTAGAGAAATGCTTGGGACTTAACCAATGTATCAACCACTATTAGTTTCTCAATGGTTTAACAGTTGCAGAAGTGCAGCTTTACTTCCTCTACCTTAAGAGTGACGTTTAACTAACTGTTACCCAAATCTCTGCAGAAGGGTTGTTTAGCATCATGCTGTAAGGGGAACATTGCATTTAAGTACAGACACTTGATGCCTTGCCTTACTTACTGCGCATTTCTATACTCACCGATGTCTGGTGTGTCCATAGATACTCTAATCCTATTTACAGAAAAAGGCTAAGGTCTGGCAGTATAAGTTGCAAGCTAACTAGCAGCTGTGTGAAACCCTTTCCACAATGTGGCCCCAACTGGGCCAATCCTCTTACATCAGCAGCCATACTGAAAGCTCCTAAATGCCTTTAAGAGCTCAGAGTGTTCCATTGATGTAGGTTGGGTAGAGGTTCATTCTCAAATTCCCTTTGCCCAGTGAGTAGTCTAGA
Organism: Chelon labrosus; assembly: GCF_963514085.1. Taxonomy (NCBI): domain Eukaryota; kingdom Metazoa; phylum Chordata; class Actinopteri; order Mugiliformes; family Mugilidae; genus Chelon; species Chelon labrosus. The sequence continues at coordinate 21,378,712 of NC_140338.1, read as the reverse complement.
TGCATAATGAGTATGGTGATGAGGAGAACATCCTACAGACAGGTCTTTCATGTATTCCAGCATACTAAATGCATAGCTGGGAGTATTTTTTCGAGGGCCTTTCAAACCTTCATAATAGATTTTAAAAGTCACGGGGTTCAACCAGAGCATTACTGCATCATGAATACCGGCACCCACCTCTGTTTGAATGCGTTCTCTAGCACAGGTCACTGCAAATCATCATGTAATAAAGACAAGTGTTATGTGTTTTATGTGCAAAAACGCTGACGCTTTTCTCTCTTTCCTCTTGCCGGCAGATTCTCATTGAGTTCTGTGCAGGAGGGGCTGTGGACGCTGTCATGCTTGGTGAGTCCGGATTTCCACTTTCCACACACATTGTAACATTGAAGAGGAAACTGGTCGGGTTAAAGCACCAACCAGCAAAGTGAACAAAAGACATCAGAGGACTAGGAGGAGAAGTTTTATTAGTGTATTTCTGGGTGGGGGAATTCAAAGCTTGTATTTGTGTGACCTTTGATTCTGCCCTGCAGAACTGGAGAGACCCCTGACAGAGCCTCAGATCAAGGTGGTGTGCAGGCAAACTCTGCAGGCGCTCGTGTACCTCCACGAAAACAAAATCATCCACAGAGACTTGAAGGCAGGAAACATCCTCCTCACACTGAACGGTGATGTAAAGCTGGGTAAGTTAACGACGGACAATACATGATTTCCAGCCTGAAAGACTTCTGATTATTTCAGTCAACCTCTAATATTAACGTCAATTTCCGTGATTCAGACCTTCATCCATAAATGCTTAAATTAGTATCGTCTTTCCTTACAAAGGGAAAAAACATAAGTGAGGTCACAGTCTGACTCTGTAGACAAGGTTGCGATTATCAATGGATTGTTCCGTCATGATTTAACTGCTAAAAATGGCACAGTCCAGTGACACACTAAATTCACATGTGCAACCCAAATACATTGTTCAGTTACTGAGGTTAGCAGCTTGTTTACATTATTCACACACAGTCCTACCAAAAGAAAAAAACAGCTTTTAGTCACAGTGTCATGTGGTATCATGTTGATCAGAAATACAGCTTGCCACTTGGAGGTTTTCTGCGCTTACTTTTAGCCTGTTTAAAGCTTAAACGTTCACATGATCCCTCTTGTGACAGTTCGCTCCGTGCATTTTAAACAGTCATTTGAAAGAATGTGTGCTGTGCTCAGGGCTGTGATGCTTGTTATTTCAGAAGATTTACAGAAAAGGAACAATTAACTGTGCTAAAATAACTGGATCAGCAGAGCCTAAAATATCCCATATTTTAATACAACTAGATCCAACATTTGCAGTTCAGTAGCGTCACTTGTTCATCAGTATTTAATACTTCTTAACTCCCAGTGCAACTTTACCTACTTTACTTAGCCTTCATGCTAATGTTTCTAACAGTATATCTGATATTTCACCAGGTCAGTATTTGTATATATTTGTTTTTTGTTTTGACTTTAGTTTTTATCTAATCTACTTTTTCTCTGGTTTATTTGGATACCATTCTCGGAGTTCAGAAACTTTTGTTGTGTGAGTCGGAGCAGATTACATGTACAGTAATGAGGAGCTGCACGTTGTCTTTCGAACTTGTAGTCTTGTCAGTTTGTCTTTAAAAACATGAATTAGTGGCCTTTAATTGCAGCAGCATCGGTTGGTTATGTGTGCACCAGCACATCTAGAGCAGATGCACCAGAGCAGCTGACTTAGAGAGGTATGAGTCACTGGTGAAATAACACAGCAAGCATTTTATCAAGTGACATAACAACACACACTGCAGTGCCTGTATGTCTGCCTGCTGGAACACTGATGAGCTGTTACTTACACATGACAGCAACAAAGAATGACGCCATCATGCAAATCTAAGAAGTCTTACAACAACGGAAGGCTGTTAATTTCATGCACTGATGCAGTTAGCCATCGAGTAGATTCTGTTTTTCTTATGTGTGGCTGCATTTGGAAAAGAAACATTGACTGTTGTGTTCCTCTGGCTAATTGGTATTTCTTGAATCATATGCCTTCCAGCTGACTTTGGTGTGTCTGCCAAAAACACCAAGACGCTGCAGAGGAGAGACTCGTTCATTGGAACGCCTTACTGGTGAGTGGAATATAAAGCTAAACCAAATCCTCTTTCAGTGTTGCTCCGACTTCTCTTTAATCAATTAATTCATTTATTTTTTTTTAATGAAATGCGTATTTTTTTCAGGATGGCTCCAGAGGTGGTGATGTGCGAGACATCCAAGGACCGTCCATACGACTACAAGGCTGACATCTGGTCTCTCGGAGTCACCTTGATTGAGCTGGCACAGATTGAGCCGCCCAATCACGAGATGAACCCCATGAGAGTCCTGCTGAAAATAGCCAAGGCCGATCCTCCTACCCTAATGCAGCCGTCACGTTGGTAAATCGCAATGTGGAGCTCTGACGTCCAGTTCAGGATGTTGCTTTGTTTTTTTTGTAATTCTCTGGGGCTCATTAGATATTTTCCTATATCTCGTTCAGTTTTCATGACTTCTTGCTTGGAAATATTGTTAAAGACCAAACTAACGTTATTCTCAACTCTTAACTTTCAGGTCCCCGGAATTTAGCGATTTCCTAAAGCGATGCCTGGACAAAAACGTGGACAACAGATGGAATGCTGCACAACTTCTACAGGTAACATTATCTCAAACATCTGTAAAGCTCAGTACCCCTGTTTTACTATCTATCCATTACCTCAGCTCCCCATCTGGCCAGCCACCTAAATCATATAACCCTCTTTCCTCCAACCCATACCCGCACACCACCTGTTATTAGAGCATAAGCAGTAGACGACATCTGTTTACCTGCACCGTGTCAGGTACTGAACCGTCTGTCCTGGCAAGTCTGACACTCATCCCTCTGTGCTTGAGCTGACATCAGCAGAGCAGGCTTTTCTTTTTCCATGGGGTTTAAGGTGCTGGGCCAAGTCAGAGCCACTTACTTACCGAGAAGCAGCGAGAACACATTCATACGCGCACACACACGGGAAATACTGTTCCACGCTGCAGCTAAAGGATTGTTCTGTGCCTAGGAAGACTTGATGGGCTTGAAAATACAAAATAGCGATTTGCCACCAATGAAGGTTTTGATATCGAAGAAGCTGCATATTTTCAGGCCTGCGATAGACTATGTGCAGCAGATCTCTAAGCTGAAGAAGGTGAGGTTGTAGACATAGTGTTTGTAGTCTCAGTTTGGTTTGCATTGAAGAAAAATATTTTTTAAGTGCACTCTGAGAAAAGATGCAGAAGAACTTGAAATATTTTGCCATAATTGTTAAAATTTGTTTTTGTTGCCTGTACTTTGACGCTAGAAGAGTCTGTTAGCAATTTTGTATCCGAAACTCTGTGGGATTAGTCGCCAGCGGGGTGTCAAGCGCCGACTGCTAATTATCTTGAAGTGCTTTGACTGCAGAAGTTGATTTGTTCAGACAGCACAGTCTGATCACACATTATCTGTTAGCATTTAAATGAAACCTTAATATGAAACTTTTGTCTTTGTCTTGTTCACAGCATTCGTTTGTGTCCAACGTGACAGGCAGCAAGCCACTGAGGGAGCTGATAGCTGAGGCGAAGGCTGAGGTCACTGAGGAGATTGAAGAGCACAAAGAAGAAGAAGAGGAGGACGAGACAGAAGCACACCTGGTGAGTGGATATTATCTGAAATCGAACCGCAGACGATTTTCACTGTTGTGTGAAAATGTTGGGGACTGACTATTTAAAATACTGGCCTTTAAAGAAAATGTCTCTTGTCATTTGCTCTACAGTTCTGTATAGTTGTAGGTTGTCTGTGTAATGAATACAAAAAAGTAATTTTATATTCATTAAAATGACTTTGCAAATGTTTTGTATCTACATTCATGACTGAAGAGCTTATCTTTTTCTATTTTATGCAAAGAAAATATAGTTGTACTTTACTATTATTATACCATTGAATTTCCTAAATGATTAATCAAATCTTTGGTTAACTTTTGCTATCAGTAAAAGTGAATGATACATTTTCAACTTTGATGCAAGTACCTTGCTTATGGGTGGACAATAAGGATGGGATTATCTGCGGTTTGCCTTTTAACTATACTCAGCAGAAACTTAACTGGAGCTGTAGTCTGTTGGACAAACCAAATGAGTATCTTCCGGAGTCAGTCTTTTTATTTTTCATCCCTCTGGTGGAAGCACTGGAAGAATAGAGAGGAAATTTCGTATTAATATCCTCGAAAAGCTTCCTGTTTGACTGCTTGTTAAACACGTTGATTTCATAACATCCATAAGGGATCATTGCATCAGTGAATACAATTTTTTGTTTTTCTTCAGGGACACAAACGTGCCCCGTCTGATGTCAGTGTTGCCAGCTCAGAGGATGAGAAGATCCCCCTCTCTCCCTCCATCTTGGAATCAGTCCCTGAAAAGGTCGAGCCAGTTCTGCCGGTCCCCGCCCCCACCGAGCTCCCTGTGGCAAACCACGTGTTGGACACCAGCGTCATAGAGGAGCCTACTGCTGCTGCTGCAGAACAGCTTCCAGAGGAGGCTTCAGACACTCTGGTTAATGATGAAACAGTAGAAGAGACACCAGTAGAGGAACATGTTCCAGAAGCAGAGGCAGATGTCGCCTCACCCGAGCCAGAAACTGAACCAGAGGCACCTGCTAAGGAAATGCAGCAGCTGGAAATAGCCACCGAGGATGAAAAGGAAGTGGACACAGCTGAAGATGCAGAGCACTCAGAGGTCACTGAAGCTCCCCAGGAAGAAAAGATGCCTGAGCAGGAGGAATCAAACACTCCAGCAGTGGAGGTGGAGGAGGAGGAGGAGAACGACGAAGAGCGGTACAAACATCTAAAAGTGACTTTGACGCTACCAGAGCAAGACAAAGTTGTCCTAAAAGAGCAAAATGAAGAGAAAACCACAGAAAATGATAAAATGTATCCTGAGGATGAGAAGATGGTGCCAGACAAACCTAAGGACGATAAAGAGAAAGACTTAGATTCAGGAAGTGGCTCAGCTGCAGATAACAGCAGTGTAGACCTCAATCTGTCTATCTCAAGCTTTTTGTCCAAAACAAAAGAGCCTGGATCTGTCTCTATACAGGTAAGACACACTTCTCACTGCAAAATATCAGAAATCATGTCAAAGACGCATCTAAAAACTCCTCTTTATGGTTTTCTCAGGACACCAGGCGTCAGAAGAAGACTCTGAAAAAGACTCGCAAATTCATTGTGGATGGAGTGGAAGTTAGTGTTACTACATCGAAGATCGTCACTGACAATGACACCAAGAACGAGGAGATGAGATTCCTGAGGTAGTGTGTCTTCATTTACTTACGCAGCGGGCGGCCATTTTATGAAAATACTTTGTAAATGAGTTTCCCAGGAAGGTAGTCCACAACTTTACTGTGTGGAGTTAATTAAATGCTGAAGCTTCTTTCTACTATTGAACTGTATACAAAACAATACATTGATCAATATCCTTTTTTCCCCCTTCTTTTTTCCTTCTTCCAATCCACCTCCTCTGCAGGCGGCAGGAGCTGAGGGAGCTGCGTCTCCTGCAGAAGGAGGAGCAGAGGGCCCAGCAGCAGCTCAGCAACAAGCTGCAGCAGCAAAAAGAACAGATCTTCCGCCGTTTCGAACAGGAAACCACCGTGAGTCACTTCACTAAATACTATGGTTGTGTCCCCAGTTCAGAGAGTTTGAATTCCCTTCGTTTTCGCTGGATCCTATTTTGTCCGTTATGGCGGTGTTTGTCTCAGGTTTTCTTTCACACTTCCACAGCAATTGGCAGGCAGAAAAATTAGTCAGAATCAATTCAAGAAGTATCCGTTACATTTGATTCTTTATATCTGTGAAGGTTCTCAGTCATCCAGGTCATAGTATATCAAACAGACAAAAAGATAAAACAAAGGTAACTGGACTCATTGGGTTTTCTTGAAGACATTTCACCACTCATGCAAGTAGCTTCTTCAGATTTTCAGATGACTGTTGTGAACGCCTTGAGTCTGGAGTTTCTGGCGATTAATGCGTCCTCCCCTTTTGGGGGAAAACGGTATCAGTACCAGTTTCCACAATCACGGGTAAGTATCGGGTCGTTACAGATCCTAGTCGTGTGAGTTTCAGCTGGGCTCCACCCGCAGATGTTCCTTATAAACTAACCCAACTCCCCACAAGTCATTTAGAATTTAAGAAGCCACTGAGATTAACTGCTTCAAGAAAACTCAACAAGTCCTTTGTTTTAGCTTTGCCTTTGGATTTGCTCCTTAAAATCCTATGGCAAAATTCTAGTTAACTGCTGCAGCCCTTGTTAGATGTAATGTAATTCACTTGCCTCAGCTTAATTTATCACAACTTGTGTAACCACAAGCCTTAATTTCACATTCAACCAAGAACCTGCTGACTTAAACTTGTCTCTCGCTATTCCCTTTTAAATTTCCATGAATTCTTGGCTGCCGAAGCACCTCACAGAAATCAGTGTGGCCCTTCCAAAACTGTTCATGAGGTGCATCTGGACACGTTGTTATATGAATCTTTGTTTTGACCTTCTCCAAACATAAATCCTTCCAGATGCAACGTGTAAAAGAACATGACTCATCTGACTGTTACTTTCTTCAGCTGTGCAGAGATCCAAATTTTGTTGTTCTGACTGCTTCCTTGTGAGTTTGCCACAAATGGAAGCAGTTTCTGCACCAGACGGTGTGAGGGACTTAATTCTGGTGTGTTGTCAATATTGTGGTTGTTCATAGGAAAGAGGTAACAATACAGAACTTGATACCAAGCTTGTTTCCTTTTGTGAGGTCTGTTTTTATATATAATACTACCTGAATTAAACTGGTCATGGCTTCAGTTGTTACCAGTGCTCTACGAAGAGCTTCATCCAAGTGTTGCAACTAAAAACGTGATCAGCACATTAGTGGAATAAGAGAGGACTATAACTGGGAAAGGTCTAGATGTATGGCAGTATAATGTAATCACACCGTGACTCATATGAACAATAAATGTCATCCATAAAGTTAATCATTGAAACGGGTGTACTTAGTTTTACTCTTATTCGTACAGCTGCTGTTTCTAAATCTGTTTCACTGTGAATGAAGCCAAATTACATCCATTCTGCTCAGTTTTTGTAAAAGTAATGATCAAACTAAGATATAGGCGGAAACACTGAAAGAATCTCAGACTTGTTTAGCTAAAGGTGAAAATGTGCTTGTCTAAAGCTGTATGCAAACATCTCACACATACAGGTTGAAATCTCCCAAAGAAGAAAGCAACATGGAGCAGACCCCTAGTGGACATGTCCTGTTCCCTTAAAACATAAAACATAAAACGAACACACAATCTCTGACATCTCTGATTTCACTAATGTACATCTGGTTTCCAGCTTTACTCAGGCTTCAGCAGAAATCTTAATAGCTTCAGATAACCGTACTGATTTTAATAATAATTGTGAATTTTGCCACTCATCATCACTTCCATTGAAAGAACAATAGAAATATGTAATGATCTCAATGAAATTATAACAAGGAAACCTATTTAAATGTACTAAATTGCATCTGATTATTTTTTTTACATTAAATTAACAGTAAGCAAACATTTTTAATATCTTTGGCTTTCTCTTACAGATGTAAAATTCCAAGTTTAAAGGTCTGCTCTGAGTTATGAGCAAATCAAAATGCGCCACTGAACTTCATTCCCTTGAAGCCTCAGATCCTCCATCAATACGTCACATTCAATAATTAGTATATGACGTTGTTTGGGATAATCAGCAGTTCATCCACTCTTTGGATTCTCTTTGGATGCTTCATTTTTCTCACAGAGTCTTTTCATTTTCTGTGAAAAGTAACTGATCTGACTCTTTCTGTCCTCCAGAGTAAGAAGCGTCAGTACGACCAAGAGGTGGAGAACCTGGAGCGACAGCAGAAGCAGACCATCGAGAGGCTGGAGCAGGAGCACACTAACCGGCTCAGGGACGAGGCCAAACGCATCAAAGCTGAGCAGGACAAAGAACTCTCCAAGTACCAGAACATGCTGAAGAACCGCAAGAAAGAGGTTAGCCGCATGACTCTGCCACCTCTCATTTTCTTTCACCTCCTGCACCCACACGTTCCTATTTATAGTAGGTTGTTGTGACACACACACACAAACAAACCTCAGATCTGATCTGAAGTGTTAAATAACCTCTGTTTAGCCGGGCGGGGCTAAATCAGTCCATACTGCCACTTCTAATCTATTTTCTCATGTAGACCTAATCTGTCTGCAGCTTTTGTCTCATTTTATCTTCATCTGTTGCTAGTGGCTGTACTGGTGCAGGGCAGACAGGAAGTGGGACTTTCTCCAAAGCATGTGACAAACGCTATCATGAAACATATTAAAGAGGACATTATCCAAGCTCCGCTAGAGGAGGTAACGAGGACTCAGTTTGCTGTGGATTCTGAACTTTGACACACACTGCCTGTTCCTCTCAGCTCCATACAACTTTACTTAAGCGCAATACTGGTGGAAAACTTATTGTTGTGATGTTTGGTGCAGTTTTAACTGCAGTTATGACTTTTCCTCCTCTACCTGAGTTTGCAGTGGCCACTTTAGGTTTCAGAGTCTGTGTGTGTGTACGTGCAGCGTGTAGGAGGGTAATGTACTGTGATCCACAGGGAGTGGCCCATGTTATGATAAAGTCCTTTCAGTTGTCGTCATGCACGCTGTGCAGCGCTCCCATTCAGGATGTAAGTGAAACCTCTGTGTGTGTTTTGATGCCTCTTCAGATTTGAATCTGGCCTCTTTCTTGTGTCTCTTTAAGCGTGACTCACCGTTTCAGTTCTTCACAGGCTCTTTTCTGTTCAAATCTCCAGTGTGCTGAACATGAGTGGTCATAGCTAAAAATGGGATCACATTAGCATCTTTGTTGCATATTGGCACAGATGGAGCAAAACGAACAACATACTCCGGTTATATTTAGAATATTTATCATTTATAGACATTAACATTAGGGCTGGGTTTAAAAAAAAATAGATTTTCTGGTACAAATCAATTTTGAAAGATACAATGTTGATTCATAAAATCCTTGGACTGATCCTTTGAATATATGTCATTTCCTGCATCCTCTCATTACAAATCTCACTGCGGTCTTACAAGACTGGTTTCTCATGACAAGCCTCGTGAGATCCAAAACATGACAGAAACTACAACACTATGAGCTCCGTCAGGCCTGCGAGCTTACGTGTGGCGGCATGGATTTAAACATTGTGTGTGAATCTCTTTAATAACTTTATTATATTCATAAAATACAAAAAGTAAAATTGCTTCAAAACTAAAATATCTTTAAATGAATCAAATCGGGATCTTGTGAATCAGAATCAAACCAAATCAGTAGTACCCAGTACCTGAGTACCTCATTAGTGCGTGAAATGTCAGGCTCTTCTCTATTAGCTTAGCCAAGTTGACTGACGAGCAGGTGTAACAGTCTTTATTGCCCGTTCTAGCTGTCTGGTTCATTGTCTCACACTGTGCTTAGCCTGAAATAAAGTTGGCAGAAATCCTGTAGGCAACACACACACTCATCTGGCCTCAGATGACCTGTCCCAAGGCTAATACCCTGGTGACATTTTATGTGGCAGGATGTAATGCTTCGTGTCTGCTCAGTGTGGAAATACATGCTCTGCCTTACTTACTCGCCAAAGCTGTGTCAGTAATAAATTTTGAGTTTGCTATAAATTTCTTAATCTCCGTTCTCTTCATCCAGGAACAAGAGTTCCTTCAGAAGCAACAGCAGGATCTGGATAGCGCTCTGAAGAAAATAATCCAGCAGCACAAACTTGAGCTTGCCACCATTGAGAGGGACTGCCTCAACCACAAGCAGCAGCTTCTCCGAGGTAACAACACAATTTAGAGGTCATGACAGGGAACGAGCAAACTCACGCAGAAAATCCATCACTTTCCTACAACATCACTGAGGTTTATAGCCTCGTTTAGCTCAGTGTTTTCATTTTACAGTCCGTAAAGTCATTTACCCAGTTTACCCAGTTTATGGCAATTAAACTTCTTTGAATAAAAACGGTGCACTGCCTCTTAGAGGTCGCAGGCACCATATATTTTCTAATTCATGGGATGGTCAAAAATACGGTTGTTAATATTATTCACCCATCATTATATGTTGTTATTTTCATGATTTTTTTATTTTTTTACTAGGGAGCAGGTTTTGCTACATAAGTGTAGATCCCATGCTTTAAGTCATTCAAATTACATTAAAATAACTTCCACTGTCCTGTGCAGTGAAGCCCATATCATTTTTATTTTGTCATTCACATCTTGATCCGAATGTAAAAATTCCATCGACAGTGACTCTGAGCAACAAACAGCAAGTTGAGCAAACAAACTCTGAGACTCTCTCAGACGCTGTTAACTGCAGCCCGCTGGCAGTTAGCTCGGCCCGGGGCTTAATCCCAGGCTTAATATGGCAGGAGCTGCACAAACAACACGTCTCAGAAATGCAAGTCACGAGAGATTGTAACTGTGTAAAGAGATTTCACCGGAAACAGAAATTGTGAGATAGTTCAAAGCTGGAACCTCATTAGTGGTGCTGATCTCAGGCACTGAACCATTGGTTGTTAATGAGGTAACCTCATCATACAACACGCCATCTAGTTCCTCTCCTCTACAGAGCATGTAGTAAACAGGAGTCACAGTGTTGATCAGAGAATTGTTGCAGTTGTTGTTATTGTTATTTTGTTCACTTGTGTGTCTGCCGACAGCACGTGAGGCTGCCATGTGGGAGCTGGAAGAGCGCCATCTGCAGGAGAAACACCAGCTCTTCAAACAGCAGCTCAAAGACCAGTACTTCATGCAGAGACATCAGTTGCTGAAGCGACATGAGAAGGTACAGGCTGCATGAAGCTCTTACAGTCACTGATCAATCTTGCAACCTCACAAAAGTATCTTATAAAATCCTTCACCATGAAGAAGAAAATGTCTCAATTCAAGCAATTTCCCTTGTGGATGAATAAAGTTTATCTAAGTCTAAGTCTGTGATCTCTGCTGACCAGAGTACTGATTTCCTCTTTTGAAGAAAATGCGTTTTCTTTTAGTCAAATTAGAAAAAATAAAATAAAATGGCTCATTCTTCTACCATTGAAGGGAATGGTAGAGGAATGTAGTCCAGAGAATTAACAACCAGGACAAACCGATGATGAGATGTTACTTTTTGTTTGTTTCGTTTTTTTGTCTTGTTTTGATCTGTATGAGGGAATATTTTTCTTCATATTTATGTTGAACACATTAACCATTGCTGGCTTGTGCCCTGTGCAGGAAATGGAGCAGATGCAGCGCTATAACCAGCGTCTCATCGAAGAGATGAAGAACAAGCAAACACAGGAGAGAACCAGACTGCCCAAGATCCAGCGCAGCGAGGCTAAGACTCGCATGGCCATGTTCAAGAAGAGCCTCCGCATCACCGGAGCCGTCATCACCCCCGAGCAGGAGAGGGAGAAAGTCAAACAGGTGAGATGCGTCCTTCATATCGGCTGATCCAAAGTCTTTCAAAGAGGGATCAGTTAAGTATAATTGCGTGTTTCTGTTCAGTTTGCGGCCCAGGAAGACAAGAGGCAGAAGAACGAGCGGCTCCATCAGCACCAGAAGCATGAAAACCAGATGAGAGACCTGCAGCTACAGTGTGACACCAACGTCCGGGAGCTCCAGCAGCTGCAGGTCAAGATTTGTACAGGCTGCGAACACACTTAACTCACTAACCAACTTAATGCTGAAATGTAAATAAAAGAAACTGGACTACAGTAACATTGCAACATTACCTTCCTGTCTGTGTTTCAGAACGAGAAGTGCCACCTGCTGATCGAACATGAGACCCAGAAGCTGAAGGAGCTGGATGAAGAGCACAGCCTGGAGCTAAAGGAGTGGAGGGAGAAACTGCGACCCAGGAAGAAGGTAAAACTACCTGTTAGACCTGGATGATGATGTCAGCCTGCAGTGGGCTACTGAGTCCACTCCTCACAGATAATAATAAGATTAGTTATCAACAATTATAACAACACTGTACATCAATAATAACACAAACCCACTCAGTTAATCTATGGATTCATTATATGATGGAGTTGTGTGTTCACGTGTGTGTCCTGCAGGCCCTGGAGGAGGAGTTTGCCAGGAAGCTGCAGGAACAGGAAGTGTTTTTCAAGATGAGCGGTGAGTCGGAGTGCCTTAACCCCTCCACCCAGAGCCGCATCTCCAAGTTCTACCCAATCCCCACCGTCCACTCCACCGGTTTCTAGGAGAAGCCGTCATACATATGAAGACAGTAAAGACTGGGCCTGTGCTGCCTTTGCCTTCATCCCCTGGCTGATGTCGGAGGAGTCTGCAAGATTCAAGTTCATGTTGTCGTCAGGTCCAGTGTTTCATTTACCACCTCAAAACCATAGAATTGAAGTCCAGACTTCTCTTTGTGATTGAAGTGTTTTTTATAAATATAATGCAGTGCCTGTAGAATCTCATATCTTTCAAATCTGATCTTATTTGCTGCTCGATATTTCTTTCATGTAGACTTTTGCACTAAAGGAAAGGATAGCATTTTTATAACAGGTAGATGTGTTAAACATGAAACGGTAATGACCATAAGTGATTATAAAGTAGAATGTATTTCTCATAAAAGAAAACATTTTATTGCGACTCCTGTTAAAGGATTTACCATACAGTATATTTTTATGAAATCATACATACTTGTTTGCGTTAGACTTTTAGGTTGTGATACATTCAGATAATCTCATGCATGACTTTTAATGTGACGTTTAGGGGCTTTTCTTCAGAATGACTGTTAGTTAGGACTGAGTGGTGTCAACTGGACTGTAAGATAGAAAGCATTTTGTGTTGTATTTTTAGCCAACACCACTGTCAAACGTCCTGTTTCTGTCTGAAACATCATTCAAGGCCAAAAAAAAGAATTCAGATTTTTTCCACTGATGTCTGTTACTTCTGGATGTCATATTTTTAAGGCCTGAATGTTGTGGAATTTACAAACTTCTTTCAGTCCCAAAATCTACCAGATAAAGATGTGTGCTCTGTAATTTGGCCACCAGATGCTTCATGGGAAGTCCTGCTAGGCTTTTTTTATTCAAACAATACTAGTTTACATTTACCTGCTAGCTAATAGCCTTAACACTTCAAAACTAGATTTACTGTAAACTTGTTACTGCTGCCTTTATAGATGTTTTCTGAAGCTCTATGCTGTGTTAAACATCACTCCACAGATGTCAAAGAAATTAAAGCGGAACATGAGGTCTTGGATTTTTCTTTTATTCAGGTTGATTTATTGTGAATGATGCAAAAAAAAAAAAAAAAAAAAAAAAATGGACCTGACTGGTTTGGGCCATCTTAACCTCTGATTGGTTCATTTTTATCATCTCATTTTTTTTATGATTGGCGACTTTGAGTTACAGTTGGTCAACGGTATTTTATAACTGAGCTGAGTTATGTACAAAGATAGCATATGAAGGCGTGCTGTGCACCTTTTACAAGACGGTAGCTATTTATATGTAAGCTTATCTCCCAGTTATACCCTCTCTGGTTACAAATCAGTTCTTCCTCTTTAATTCTACAATAATAAAAATAAATCATTATGCATTTTTCTAAAAAAAAAAAGTACATGTATAGTTTTTAGAAAGACTGTAATGTTGATTCTTATTCTGCTGTAAATAAACGGTTTACTCTCTAATGCAGCTGTATAGTTCTTGAATTGATCCCATTTGAAAAATAAAAAGAAAACCTACAAATACTGAATCTGATTAAAAAAAACACCCACAAGTAGGAAATAACATGACAGCTCTAATTCCCCTCGCTACAGTGTATCACACAGGAAGATTCAATTGCACACACGATCCCTGATTTCATAATGTTTCCTGGATAATGTTCACAAATGCAAAAATACTATTACACAACATCAGACTTCAGTTCATTCACAACACACCAGAGAGGCTGCACGTGGACCGGGATTTCACTGTCAAACACCAGCATCTCTCCTTCTTCTTTTACTTATCAGTGAGAAGTCTCCTGAAACAGCAGGAACATTTTGATTACATATTTTATACAACCTCTCTGGATGACTTGAGATGGATTAAGCACTCAAACTTTACTCAACAGCCAACAGTGGTAAAATAGCATAGATTAGCCTGTACCTCCTGTTGTCTTATTTTAAATCAAAGAGACTAGTATCATCTCTCAACATAATCATAACCATATAATTGTAAAGTCCAGGCAGGCCACAGTGAGCACTTTATTGTGAACAACTATGCACTTGTTTTTTTATGTATTTATTGATTGATGACCCTCACGTGATCACTGACGTCTGCTCTGATTCATCTTTTTTTTTTTTTTATCTAGAGCTGCTGCTGCCATTCTTAAAACAAATCCTGATAAATATGAAGCAAACTTTGTTTAAGTAACAGTCTAACAGGACTCAGGACAATAACTGACCTCTGTCCCCTTTTGGTCCTCTGTGTCCTTCGGGTCCAGGGAAGCCTTGTTCACCTGCATCCACACAGAAAGAACAGTTTTTACTGTCTTTATAGATTTAGTGGTAGTATTAGACATGCAAATAGAAATGTTTGAATTTCATTAATGGAGGGTTAGTTAAAGATCTATTGAAAAACCACCGATGGCAAGGGTGTACCCACTTCTTCCAGAGAATTATTATTGGTATGTTTGTCGTACTAATGCTTAAAAAACAATCTGTCCGTTAAGTGTTTTCCAGGAGACTTTTATCATTTTACCTCTCTCTCCTCTTGGTCCTGGGATTCCCATTTCCCCTTTCTGTCCTGGTCTCCCAGGTGGTCCTACAATGGCTCCATGTGCTGTGAAAGACATGCCCAGATGTTACACAGGCGTCCACATCCACACTGATCTCTTAGCCACTTCATTTTATTCTCCTTCGCTGTAACATTTTGTTGGTAAATGTCCTTTACTTTTGAAATATTCCACTAAATCAGTGATGTTCGCGTGGGAACCAAACAGTCGGCTGTATCCGGGTGGACCTGGAGGACCAGGTGGCCCCTGGGGTCCCTGGATGACACGCTCGTTGAAGTTCCGTTCGATTTCACGAAGGAGACCACGGGCTTCAAGAGAGACACAAGGAAAGGAGTGTTAATCAGCCGCCCCATCAAATCTCTTTCATCTTAGATCCAGATTCGATTTCTAGCTTCGTGGTGCACTTGCTCACATTTGATGTATTCAGTCAGATCTGTGGTGTTTCCATGGGAACCAAATCCATGGCTGTAACCTTGGGGACCTGGTGGCCCAGGTGGTCCTGGAGGTCCTTGGAAAACACGACTGTTGTACTCCCTCACAATCTCATCCAGCACACCATGGGCTACAAATGAAAGAAGACCTAATTTTCAGTTCTGAACAGATGGTTGGAAATGACACACGGAGATATGCCGCCAATATTCACTGGGCACTTCAGATTGAATTATAATGATTCCCAAAGCTCATATCGACTTACATTTGATGTATTCCACCACATCCACGAGATTTTCGCGAGAACTAACCCATCGGCTTTGTCCAGGTATTCCTGGAAGGCCAGGAGGTCCTGGAGGTCCTTGAACAACACGTTCAGAGTCTCTTACAACATCACGTAGCAGGCCGTGGGCTGCGTAATGAAAAGTACACCAAAGTCAAACCGAGAGTCAAGCTCCAGCCAGTGAACTCTGCTATAAAGTCTTAATGCCTCTTACATTTGATGTAATCAGTTACTTTGACAGCCATACTGGAGTAGTCACCAGAGTCCAGACTCCGCTCTCTGGTCCCAGGTGTACCTGGTTCTCCCTTGTGTCCTGGCGGCCCAGGAGGTCCGGGCAGACCAGGAAGTCCAAACATAGATCCACTAACACCATCAGCTGGAGAAAAACGTACAGAATAGTGACTGAAGATATAGTCATTTGGTTTTTGTCAAAGTGTATGTCTGTGATGATGAAAGTTTAGTTGCATTAATCAAACAACTAAAATAAAACTGCTGGATGGTTATTAAAGGTTACTCTTGTGTACATCCCTTCAGTCTAAGATCAACTTCAGTGCAATAAAAAACATGTAATTCCAAGAACACAGTCTTTATTATATGTAGTGTTTCTTGTTAAGTGTAGCAGCCATTTCAATATACGCACTTAGGCTGATATCGTTTCCCCACAGCCTACTCCTGCCTTGATTTACTCTAGGACTCGGGAATATCACAGTTTTAAATCAGTGAAACAGTTGTTTAACTCACTCTTGATGTATTCTTGTCGTTCAGCTGTGTGTGTCCCTCTGTTTGTATGATCAGTAAAGGAAACCAGTCTACTGATTGGACCAGGTGGGCCCTCTGGGCCAGGGGGACCAGGGGGGCCTGGAAGGCCTCTGAACGCTACACCTGTAGGAGGGCAATGGAGAGGAGCATAAAATATGAAGTATGTATGAAGGATACGACAGACTTTGTTTATTCTGCCTTTTAATTTTTCTTGTTTCACTGTATTAACTAAATCTAATGTTCCTCAAACTCACTTTGGAGGTAGTCGCGGATATCTGCACTGATATAGTTCCCAAATCCTGGTGGTCCAGGTGGTCCTGCTGGTCCAGGCAGACCAGGTGGACCAGGGTTACCAGGAGGCCCCTGAGGGCCCACTAGAGTGGGAAGACCACCTAGTTGGACAATGAAAATGAACAGCTGTTGGCTTAAGAATGTTACACAATTATTTCAGGCATAAATCTGTTGTCAGTGTGTTTTTTACCTGATAACAAGTTTCCAGGAGGCCCAGGAGGTCCAGGAGGTCCAGGAGGTCCAGACACACCTACTTCCCCCCTCTCTAAGACAGACAGGATCCACAGTCAGACACAGCCGAACACCTTTTTGGTAGGACTCGCTGTAAGACTCACCATTCATAAGACTGAGGACACGTTCAGCCACATCCTGGGGGTTAAAGCTGTAACTGCCAAGACCTGGATCTCCAGGAGGTCCCGGTGGGCCCGGGGGTCCAGCAACATATTTTCTCACGTCCTCTCCTGGACACAAATAATTGACAGTCAAAAACCAGATTTGAAGAAATCCGTTAAGTTCAAGCTTAGGAAGCAGATGTCAGGAGGACATCACAGTTATTTCTCTTTGTTTAACTCCATTAGGAGGGTAAACTGTCTGCACAAGAGTTGCACAAGGAAAGCCAGAACCAGTCCACAGCTTTGGGTTCAACTACACATTCATTCAAGGCAGAAGACTAAGGTCAATGTATTGACGGTTTTTACAAGTGTAGGTGTATTACATTTACACCTCACTTAACTTTACCAGCATTAATCAAGTTGGCATGATTCCCCCAACACAGGTCCATCACGTCAAACAAACCACAATGCAATTCTGAATTTTGTGAGCTTTTGTGATCACAAACCTGACCAAATTCAACACTTCATAGACGAACACTCCTCACACTCTATTCTTTCAAGTAAACATCTGTACCTTCCATCCAAGTTCTGAAACTCTGCTACTCCAGTATTTGCCATCTGTAAGAAAACTGTGATTTTAACCATCTTCAATTTGACTTACGTTGTAATAGGTTGATGATGTCATTGACAGAGATGGAGCCTGGTGGACCTGGAGGTCCAGGAGGGCCAGGAGTCCCATCATATCCCCTTCCTGAACCTAAATAGGTAATAAATTTGATCAGGGTTACAGGTTACAGTAGATACATACAGAGATATTTTGTAATAACAGAATCAACTTTTTAAGTAAACATACTCTGAATGTAGGCGATGACTCGGCTGGCAACATCATCCACCAGCGTGTCCCCTGCAGGTCCAGGGGTGCCTGGTGCACCTGGAGGACCTGGAGGTCCAGGAGATCCATTGTTTCCTCTACCTGAACCTGAATAGGTAAAAGTTATGAGGTATTTCTATTCTGTTCAAAATGCTGAAGGTGTTTATATACAGATGTCTTGTGTAATAATAGATGCTACTTTACTTAGTAAATTGTCATACTTTGAATGTAGGCAATGACTCTGTTGGCAACATCATCCACCAGTCTGTCTCCTGCAGGCCCAGCAGTGCCAGGTGCCCCTGGAGGACCTGGAGGGCCAGGAGGTCCCGCCAGGTACTCTCTGATGCCACCCCCTGCGTGCCAGAGCAGATCACTCAACTTACTGTAGATCTTTTTTCCATTGTAGGCAGTGTTCCATTAACTAATTAATATTATTTGCTTACGCTGAAGGTACTCTGCAATGTACTGGCCCACATCAGCTGATCCAGATGCACTTCCGTCTCTTCCAGGTGGACCAGGTTGTCCAGGAGGGCCTGGGGGGCCAGGACTAAATGAGCTACCTGGAAAGACATCATGAATCCCAAAATGATCATCAAATAACAACTACACAAGTTTTACTAATATATGCCTGAATAATAATGATGGTTTTACCTGTGGAGACTCCTGCATCACCTACAAGGAAAATGTTCAAGTATGAGATACAAATCTTTGATGAGTTTGTTATAATTTCAAAAAAATCTAAAAATTTCTGTTAATAATTTACTAAACAACCATTCATATGACATGCACACACTTGTCATGTGTTTAACTTCAGTTTACCTTTTGGTCCTTGTGGCCCCTCTGGCCCTTCTGGTCCTGGAGGTCCCCTAGGTCCAGGTGGACCTGGGAATCCTGACACGAAAATAAGCAACCTTACCTCAGAGCTTGTATGTCCATTAGTTCTAGTTCTAGAGATAATAATGTCTGAAATATGATAAACATCCAATTGTTGTTTACACACCAGCTCCTGGTTCTCCTGGGCTTCCTGGAAGACCTGGTTGTCCCGGTTCACCTGAAATCACCAATGCGTTTAGTCACAGACTGCCTGTGTAAACCTGCACAACTTGAACTGTTATACAACTTTCTCACCTTGGTACCCCCTTGGTCCTTGATCACCTAAAAAGGATGAATTAGAGAACATGAGAGATCGTGAGAAAATTATATTTTAGTTTCAAACGTGGCTTAAGAATCTTATTTGCTGAGCCTACCTGCAAAACCTGGAGGGCCTGGAAGTCCTGGAGGTCCTGGTGGTCCAGCAAAGAAGGTTTCTGACATAAAATAAGGAACATTCATCAAAATGCCATGTTTAATAATATTACCCTGCAGTTGATCTGAAATTAGCTTTCTATCACCAACCTGATGTAGGCACGAAGCTGCCAGGCTCTCCTTTCTCCCCTGGAGGTCCAGGTCTACCAATCCCTGTGTTGACACCAACAGATTTATTTAAAACACCTTTGTATCCTGACACTACTTAAATTATCCTGTATGCTGATGATCTATATTTTTATGGTTGCCTATAAATCAGGATACTTGTTTACCTGGCTCTCCTGGAGGACCTCTGCGTCCTGGTGGACCCTGTTTTGTCTCACCTTAACAACAGTAACAAAAGGATTTGTATAATCATTAGTTTGATTTAAGTTCCTGATTTTTGGAGGTGGCCTTGTTATCTTACATAGTTCAAATAAATCTGAACATACCAGGAGGACCTTCAGGACCAGGCGCTCCAGGAGCCCCTGGAGGTCCTGGTGGACCAGGGCGTCCAGCAACTGGGAAAAGTTATGTTAGTATGACATGCATATTACTCTCACATGGTGCTTTTCTTGATACTACCACTGGATCCCACCAAGAAATACAGAAGTACTCACTCTCGGTTCCACTGCCACTGACATCACTACGTTTTCCTTGATCCCCTTTCTCCCCGGTTTCTCCCTTTTCTCCTTTCTCCCCTCGATCTCCCTTGGGACCTAGTGTGAATTATTAAATCAGCATATTATTCATCATTAATAGAAGAAAACAAGAACAACCCCAGATTTCTTTTCAGTACTGTAGCCAGGCTGACAAAGAGCCACAGCACTGTTGAGCCATCTATTCCTTTAGCCCTCAGTAGTAATGACTTCATGAGCTTCTTTACTAATAAAATTGTTGGCATTAGAGAAAACATTCAAGGCATCCTTCCAACAGCTGTCAAAGATGTAAGTACAGTGACATTAGAAATTTCTGTAAGACCTTATCAATATCTGGAATCCTTCTCCCCAGTAGATCTTCTTGAGCTCTCTTCAACAATTACAGCTTCTAAACCATCAACCTGTCTTCTAGATCCAATCCCAACTAAATTGCTCAAAGAAGTTTTTCCATTAATTAACACCTCCATATTGAACCAGATAAATTTATCTTTATTAACAGGATATGTGCCTCAGTCTTTTAAGATTGCTGTAGTTAAGCCCTTACTCAAGAAAGCCACTCTAGATCCAGATGTTTTAGCCAACTATAGACCAATCTCCAATCTTCCTTTTATTTCCAAAATTCTAGAAAAAGTTGCTGCTAATCAGTTGTGTGACCACTTGAACAAGAATGGTCTGTTTGAAGAGTTTCAGTCAGGTTTTAGAGTTCATCACAGTACAGAAACAGCTCTGGTTAAAGTTACCAATGATCTCCTCATGGCTTCAGACAGTGGACTTGTCTCTATACTTGTTCTGCTAGATCTTAGTGCTGCATTTTACACTATTGATCATAATATTTTACTACAGAGACTTGAAAGTGAGATCAAGATTAAAGGAACTGCACTAGACTGGTTTGAATCCTATCTGTCTGACAGATTCCAGTTTGTTCATGTCAACAATGATTCCTCTACTTATACAAAAGTAAGTTACGGAGTTCCTCAGGGTTCTGTGCGAGGACCAATACTCTTCACGTTATACATGTTGCCATTAGGCAAGATTATTAGAAAACATAGCATAAACTTTCATTGCTATGCAGACGACACCCAGCTATATTTATCCATGAAACCAGATGAAACTAATCAGCTGGTTAAACTCCAAGCATGCCTTAAAGACATAAAGGCTTGGATGACCTGTAATTTCCTACTCTTAAACTTAGACAAAACAGAAGTTATTGTATTCGGTCCTAAGCATCTCAGAGATTCATTATCTAATCACGTGGTTTCTTCGGATGGCATTACCTTGGCCTCCAGTACTACTGTGAAAAACATTGGTGTTATATTTGACGAGGATATGTCCTTTAAATGTCACATAAAGCAAGTGACCAGGACTGCCTTCTTTCACCTGCGTAATATCGTCAAAATTAGGAACATCCTGTCTCAGAGTGATGCTGAAAAACTAGTTCATGCATTTGTGTCGTCCAGACTGGATTACTGTAATTCATTACTGTCTGGCTGTCCAGATAGCTATTTAAAAAGCCTCCAATTGATTCAAAATGCCGCAGCAAGAGCATTGACAGGAATTAGCAAGAGAGATCATATTACTCCAGTTTTAGCTCCTCTTCACTGGCTCCCTTTAAAGTCTAGAATAGAATTTAAAATCCTCTTCCTTACATACAAGGCCCTTAAAGGCCTCACTCCATCGTATCTTAAAGACCTCATTGTACCATATCATCCCAACAGATCACTTCGGTCTGAAAGTGCAGGCCTACTTGTGGTTCCTAGAATTTCAAAAAGTAGAATGGGAGGCAGAGCTTTCAGCTATAAGGCTCCTCTACTGTGGAACCAGCTCCCAGTTTGGGTTCGGGAGGCAGACACTCAATCTATTTTTAAGGTCAGGGTTAAGACTTTCCTTTTTGATCAAGCTTATAGTTAGGGCTGGACTAAACCATCCCTTAGTTATGCTGCTATAGGCCTAGGCTGCTGGGGGACGATGCACCAAACACATTTCCTCCTTCTTTCTTCTCTCTCCTCTCTCGCATCCTCCACTTTCTTTTCTCTGGCACAGAGCTCTTGCCCTCTAATTTCCTATCTACTACTAGTCATGCAATTCTGTGCTATTACTTAGAATGTTTACTGCTGTGTGTACCCGGCTGGACTTAGGCAGATGGGTCCCTCCACATGAGCTGGGTTCTGCTCAAGGTTTCTTCCTGTTAAAAGGGAGTTTTTCCTTGCCACCGTCGCCTTCAGGCTTGCTCTGGGGGTTTCAGGCCGGGTTTTTGTAAAGCGTCTTGAGACGATTTGTATTGTTATTGACGCTATATAAATAAAATTGAATTGAAATTGAATTGAAAATCAAAACACAATCTGTCCTTGTTTTTGATAGACCCCGATGCCTAACATAGGTCAAGAGATTGGCTTTACCTGGTTGTCCTGGGAGACCAGCAGGACCAATGGGACCAGATAGACCAGGGGCTCCAGCCGGACCTGGAGGTCCAGCCGGCCCCGGAGGTCCAGGGATGGCTACAGTATCAGAGCCAACTAAAAACAAAAGGAGGAAAATTCACTTTGATATTCTACATGTCCTTCATTATATTTGTAATAGTTTCTTCTTTTCTTACGTGGAGCGATGACTTTACCAGGAGACCCTGGCTCACCTGAAAGACACAGTTATGTTAGACATTTACATGAATTTACATGAATACCTTTAATGATCCCCTGACCTTTCTCCTCTCACTACCATCAGGTCAACAATACTATTTAACCTTCAATTTGGCTTCTAGAACAAAAACATGCCAAACTTATTCCCAACAGCCACAACTTTACTTTTGTGCAGTGCTGGCTGTGAAATGCAATAATAAAGTCCTATGCACCCCCTCTCATTATAAACACAGAATCCAATACAAGGCATCGCTACTTTTAATTACTAAGCTACGTTTCACTAGGAACTTTAGCCCATTACTTGGTACAGAACTACTTCAGTCCTGAGATGTTGCTGGGTTTCCTCACATGAACTGTTTGCTTTAGGTCCTTCCACAACATTTCTATTGAGTTGATGTCAGGACTTTGACTTGGTCATTCCAAATCATTCATTTTGTTCTTCCTCAACCATTCTTTTGTAGAACAACTTGTGTTCTTGTGCTCTTTGTCTTCCTGCGTGACCCAGTTTCTCTCAAGATTAATAGAAGACAGATCTCCTGACATTTTTTTTAGACTTTGCTGGTATAATTCATAATTCATTGATCTATCAATGATGACAAGCCGTCCTGGCACAGATGCAGCAAAACAGGCCCAAGCAAGGACCATACCACTCCCATGTTTCATAGACGAGATGAGATTCTGATGGTTGAATGCATCTCCTTGCTTCATCTCCTGACATGATGTCTCTCATTTAAAACAAATAATTCTACTTTGGTTTCATCCATCCACAAAACGTTTTTTTTCCTATAGTCTTCTGGCTTGCCCACGTGGTGTTGATCAAACTGCAGATGGTCAGAAATGTTCTGTTTGGAGAGCAGTGGCTTTGTCCTTGCCACTCAGTCATGGTATGGAATATTTTGTGTGGTAATCTTGTGTTTCTGGTACCTCTCTTGTAATCCAGTTTGATTACAGTTTGCAGTCAGTTTGTTTCCTGTTTTTATTTTGTAAAGTTTCTTGTCTTGTTTAACTTCCTGCGTTTCCCCCTCTTTGATTGTTGGATTGGTTTCTTCCTGTATGCTCCGCCCTCATTCCCTGCACCTGTGTCTCATTAACCCCTCTGCCCATGTGTATATATAGTCCTGCCTTTCACTTTGTTCTTTGTCAAGTTGTCTGTGATATTTTCCTGTGTAGTCACCTCACCTTTCCTAGTGTTTCAGTTCAGTGAGGTTTTTGTCTGGCTTTTGGTTTTTGGTCTTGATCTGTGTTTTTGGACGTGAGAGAGGCCTTAAGCTGCTTAGAAGTTACCCTGGGTGACCTCTCAGACTAGTATCCGTCTTTGGAGTGATCTTTGTCAGTCAACCACTTCTTTGGAGGGTAACTGTCATATTAAATCTCCATTTGGTTACAATCTTCAGATTTGGTTTTGTAGTGGCACTGGAAAAACATTTGAGTAAACTGAAAAAAGAGGTGCTGCGTGAATTACACAGTAAATTGCGTTAAGGTTGATTTTGAGTTTTTTTTATAATTTTTTTTTTTATTATTCAGAAAGGAAACGTGGCATTACCTTTACCACCAGGTGCTCCTGGGGTTCCTGCAATACCTGCGATAATGAACCAAAAACAAATATCAAAATAGACAAAATCTAATCTATAAGGTCAGTAAAATAATGAATTCTGATACGTATTCTCATACCTGGGGGTCCTTGTAGACCTGGAGGGCCTGAGGAGAAGGAGGAGTGGACAAATGTTTAATGATTACAGTAGTTTGTGTATGCTGACAACTGCACAGAATTTTGGTACCTTGGGGACCAACATCTCCAGAAAGTCCAGGTGGTCCTCTCACACCAGGAAGTCCCATTGAACCTGTGTCACCTACAAACAGAAGTCCACTGGATGTCACGCACTGATAAATATTCTGTTATCGACCACGTTAACCCAACTCTCTCCTCACCTGCGATTCCTTTAGAGCCCTTTGGTCCAGCAGGGCCTTGTAATCCAGGTTGTCCTGGTTCACCTTTACAAAAACCAAAATCACTGAGTTGTTTTTATTATAAACAAAAAAAAAACTGGATTACCAGCCAGACCCAGGGGCCACACCCCAAAAGTCCCAAACTTACTCCATAATCATCTGGTAGTTTCGTTTTTCGTTTTTTTTAAGGTTGTTTCAATAGTAATGCTGTTGGATAGCATCAACAGTTATTGCCCCTATCAAGACATCTGATCATTTTCTTGAATAAATGATTGGTTTTGTTTTTAGTATGTAGATTTCAGGAAATTTTTAAAATGGACATAAACAAATATCTGTTTTTGAATATTTTACTATTTTACTATCACTAGCTCGGAAGCCAGAGAAACTTCACTGCATAAAACCTTATTTTTTTGCTTAAAGTTGGTCTGAAACTTATGCTCCAGCATAGATCTGGAAATACTTCATTGCTCTTATTGATTTTGGGACTATCCTGTTGTCCACTTCGACAAGAATGCCTGTGCTTTCCAGCCTTCTATTGTCTAATTTTTGAGACACACCTGCGGGTCCACGTGGTCCCCTCTCTCCGTTATCTCCTTTGATTCCTGGCAGCCCTGGTGTTCCTCTGTCACCTGCAGAGTCCAGAAAGTTGGACTAAACTGGTGAATGTTTACTTTCTTCAAGCACCACCTAGAACTACTGGTTAACAAGCCAGTGATCGACTAAGTAACAGTGCACAGTAAGCTAATCATTGTTTATTTGTCACACAAATTCTCTTCAACCGTTTTAGATTCTAAAGTACAGTCAAATATTAAAGCCTCTCTACCTTTGCCTCCTGGAGCTCCTGCGTCACCCTGGAAACCCTTTAGACCAGGAGCACCTGCATACAGTTAATACAGACTGAATAGAGGAACACACTGTCAATTAGTAGCAACTGATACAATAATCATAAAAGTGCATCTTTACCAGGGCTTCCTGGGGCGCCCTGCTCTCCCATGGGACCTAAACCAAACAAGAAACAAATATTTGTTTATTAGCATTTAGTGATTTGTGGTTTCTGGTTAAAGACTAGCAAAATCACTCTTCTGGTCCTTAAATCAGAACTTGTCTCGCTCGTCTATAATTCCATCATGACCCTCGATCTTACCTTTTGGACCCACAGGTCCAATAGCACCAACAAGACCAGGACGTCCAGGCTCACCTTGAGATCCTGTCAAAACAAATATCAAAATCAATACACATTTTCATGTATTCGACTTGGGTGTCTAAAATGTCTACACTTTCAACCTTTATCTCCTTTCTCTCCAAAACCAGCTGGTCCAACTTCTCCTCTGGGGCCCATCAATCCTTCCCGGCCCCTCTGGCCTGTTGGTCCCTCTGGGCCTGGTTCACCTTTGCAGAAAGGAGCAGCGACTCAGCTCTTGTTTTGTCTTTCCTACCGTTTATGCAAAACGTACTTCATGAAAATCATCTAAACTGAAAAATACCTGCACTTCCCTTTGGTCCTCGTGGTCCATCCAATCCTGGGTGCCCTGTCTGCCCTGGAGGTCCTTGAGAAATAAGACATATGAGAAGACTGAGTTTGTCACTTCTCAGGAAAGGAAGCTGCAACACAATTGCTCTGGGTCTTACCGGGCAGGCCAGGAAAACCGCTGTCACCTGTAAAAGATACATTTTTAACAACTGGTTCCACTTACATTACACAAAATATTAATACTTGCAGACCCCCAATCCAGACATTCCTCACCTTTTTGTCCTAAAGCCCCTTGATCACCTGCAGAGACACAATTGTGTTAATGATGGACATCGATAAAATATAGATTTCAACATTATTTTATGATCAGTGCAAACATACCTTTAGGCCCTGGCTCTCCTCTTTCCCCTTTCAGTGAGTATGCCAGAGTTTCTAAACACAAACAAATGTTCTTTTACTGCCAAATGAGGAGAAATGGTTTGTTTCTTGATGATGACCAGTGGATTACATTTCCACACCTCTTACAGAACTTGAGCGAAGCTCAGCCCTGACCATCTGCTCAACAGCTCTTTGCAGGGCAGCACTGTCTTGGCCCGGACCTGCGCCTCCTCCTGGCCCAGCAGCCCCCAAGTTGATCACATTATCAGAGCGGGTCAGCGTAGAACCAGAGGAGCTCCTCTCAATGTATGCTGAGTCCAATGGGTCGATGATGTTGATGCCAGAAGAGGCTGACAAGCGGCTGGATTTGACTGACCCCGTGCCAGTGATGGTCTCCAGAGCTTCAACTCGGCTCTTAAGGCGTTTCACTTCTTCACCTGAAAGACAAGAGGGAACATGTGCTGATGATCTTCAATGACCCCCATGATGCTAAACAACATGTGAGTTAATAATACTTTCTCTTACCCAAAGCAATGAGTCCAAACAGGAGGCCGAGGAGGAGCAGCAAGGAGAGCAGGAGGCCCAGGAGCCACTTCCACCAGCTGCAGCAGGAGCAGAAGCCGAAACCTGATTCATCCTTACGGATCTCTGAAACAAATACATTGGTTTAAGTTTGGTTTTAGTTCCATGTTAATAAAAACTCAAGTGGCAACGTGAGAGAAACATCTGATCAAACAAGTGGCCTGTGTGACCTGCTGTTTGCTCCTTCTTGTTAATTGGTTCAGTTTGTATTGTGATCAAAGTCCCTTATCGTTTTATACCTGTTATATTATGACATTTTTGCCACATTTTTCTTTTCCAGAAGCCGTTAAGTTGGATGAGAAGACTGATGTCAAAACTTCTAAAGTGTAATATTTACACACCAGTTTTTGTAAGGGTTAACTAGATGAGATATGATAAAACAATCACTAGACTTTAGAAGTGAAACTAGGCAGATATTGTTACTTTCATGTAGGCTCAGGCTAGCTGTTCCATCTTTTATGAACTAAACTAAACTTAATGGGCATCTGTCAGGATTTGACTCAACTGATTTAAGAAAAGAACCATTTATAATAGAAAAATTTAAAATAAAATGGCACCTGCATAGGTGGCTTTGTCTTTTGTGGCAACCTTCAGGGTTGAAGCTACAAAAAGGGGGAAGCAAAGCATTTACATAAATTACATGCCAAACAGGAATATATGTGATTTCTTAAAAAAAGGTTAAGTTGAATATCAGTCTACATTTAGGATCAGTTCCTTCCTCCACTGAGCTAGATGATAGTTTCTGTTTCTCTCTCTTCAGTGAGTCGTCAGTGTAGGTAGCTGCAAGACAGAGTAATAACAACACATTACATCACGTCCCTACCTTTGTAGGGCATAGTATGTGTGTACTCATGCAGCAGTAGTATAATTTAGTCATACCAAAAGTACTCAAAGGTGCAGGAGCAGACATGAACTGCTTCCCAGTGTCTTTGGCTATTACCAGCCGCTCTGTCTCCTTCTTCACAGGAATGTTCTCCTTCTCGATCAACACGAACTTAAAGTCTTTTCCTGAGGCCTCATCATTAATGGGACTGCTGGGTCTCACTATGACACACAAACTCAAATGTATGATATAGCATCCAGCCCTGGTAAATAAAAGCTGTCGTCATTTATACTTCATTTCCTGCATTTTATCCATACATCATGCTGTATCCTGGTTAAATATAACCCAAAGGTTTTTCACTGTAGTACTGGAGGCAATGATATTGCCATCCAGAGAAACTATATGATTCGATAGTGAAGCTCTGAGGTGTTTGCAAATTGAATGGGAATTTTTGCACATTATAATAATGTTGCCTAAGGAAGCATGTGTAACATAAAATGTATTGGTCCGAGCACAGAACCGTGCGGAACTCCATGACTGACTTTTGTATAAGTGGAAGAATCATATTGTTGACATGGACAAACAGGAATCTGGCTGACAGCTAGGATTCAGATTTTCATATTTTGCAAATGACAGAGGATATTTTTTCCTCTCCTGTCACCTCACCTGTGGTTGAGACATTTTTCTGCACACCATAAACTGTGACAAGACAAAAAAAAAATAAAAATCTTAGAACACTATTTGTATTAGGACATCTAGAGAGCTGCAGAGTTTTATAAAAGAAATGGATAATGTTAACTGGTTTAATACTGGCTTAGTTAAGGAAATGTGAGCGCGTGTTCAGGTGTTACAGTACCTATGTGTGTGTTGGCTCCAGAGGGAGAGAGGACAGTGGGGCTGGTAGTGATCAGGTTATTCTGCACACCATACACAGGAACTGACAGACAGATAAAAACAACATGATTATTCAGAGACAGCAACAGGCTGAGGATCTGACAGGAAGAGGCTCACCAGAGCTGCTGGAAGACAGTCCAGTGTATGCAGAGGGAGAGCTGGGTGTCAGGTTGTTCTGGACTCCAGAACCTGACAGAACAGAACTGAATTATTTGTCCGTCTGTCACAGGTGTCACTGAAAAGACTGTCTACGACATCTACAACTGCTGCACAACAACAAAAAACAATCCTTTTCTGCAGATCTTGCGTGTGTCATGTCACCGACCTGACTGGTAAAGGGTGGAGGTAGGGGACAGGTTGCTGTGGTTGGAGTTGTAACTGTAGCCGCTGGGGACACCTCCACTCCAAATGCTACCGTACTGCTCTGAAAGAGACCACACAGAAATAAACATTATATCCATACCTTCTCATTCACTTTATTCAATGAATAACATCTGAATATTACACAGCTGACTGGTTGAACCTGTGCTGGAGCTCTCAGACATGGTCCTGGCTTCCACGCTGGCCTTCCTGGGGATGGGCAGCGTGTTGTTGGGGGACTGAGTGGGGCTGGTGCTGGTGGAGCTGTTTCCTCTCAGGAGGCGTTTCACGTCGTCCAGCTCCGTCCCTGCACAGCACAAGCATATCAACGTATCAGTGCATGGGAACACTTTTAAATTCTGAGGGTTTAAGTATTTGGATGGACACGGCTACGATGGGTCGCACTCACAACTTGCAGGAGGTGAAGCGCTCTGAAGCCTGGTTCGGATCTCACTCTCTAAAAACAAATTAAACGTTGCCTCGGTTACTTGAACTCACTGATTTGTAGTTTAAGTGTCAATATCAAGAGCTTTCAGTCTACCTCGGCTCTGACTTCTCCCTCTACTGGCAAAACTTGCACCTGCAAAAAAATGAATAAATAAAGAAAAACTCCAAAATGACTGATTATTGATCAGCATGTTCATGTTCCGGGAATTACTCTGAAGTAAAACTTACCATACTCCTTTCTGCTGTACTCAGGAGAAGAGTTTGTACTTGAGCTCTCTGAAACATGAAAATAGAGATTATGAAACTACCAGAACCTCTTTTAAGCTCCAAAGAGTGAAAGGTTTGACTTATGGCTAACCGTCAAAGACTTCTGACAGAGCTGCTGCCTTGGTGCTCACGCTTTTCCTCTCCTTTGGAGCGGGTGAATATGTGATGGCAGAGGATGATGACCCCCTCTTGGCTTCTCCGGATCCTCCTGAACTGTAGCTGGTCTTGGAAATTGTGGAAACTGTCACGGCACCGAGACCCCCTTCCATTTTTCGTTCTCTGCCACCGCTTGACGAACCATAGGACATGGTAGAGGACCCTCCTCTAGCAGCGGTGACCTCTTCCCCTGCCCCTGAAGCCCCGGAAGCCCCTGACGCCAAGCTCCCTCCACCTGCAGCAGAGAAACCTCCTGCAGTGGTGAAGCCTTTGCCGGCTCCAGAGCTGCTGGATGTGATCAGAACTGAGCTGCTTGTGCTGGCGGAGCCTCCTGATGCAGCTCTTCCACCTGACCCACCTGCACTCAGAGAAACATCACCTAGAGGGACAGAAATTGAAAGCAGATCTTAAAGGTCTCGTCAAATCCTCTGATGACAGTGCCTGCTGGGGCCAGGACTGACTAACGTCTGATTGCCTAAATCCAGTTGCAGCTGCAAGACAGAGCTGGTAAAGTTAATGTTTGACCTATTTCAGATGTTTTTGTCATGAAATAACATTCCTCGGGTAACCCCCTTCTCCCTGATACTGTCTCAGCATGCCTTATTATTCTATAAAATCCCTTCACCCGACATAACTGCTGCTGGTGCTGCCTGGGGTAATGATATTTCATGTCTAATAAAAATGAGTAGCTGTCATCAGTCTGCCAACTAGCTGCCTCTGGTAGGTATGTATGACATGAACACCTGTATCACTGGAGCAGCATTAATCTTTCCATTCAATCAATTATCGATCAGTTATCTCCTGACAGTTTTAGCATCATTGGGGTCACTGTTTTGGTTTTATGAACCACGGAGAAATACTACATAGAATATTTAGCTGTGAGGTCACCAGAAACACAACTCGGAGTGAACTCTAGTGTTGCCACGTAGACGCTGAATGCGTAAAACCCACCACAGCAACTACATGAGGAGAAGAAAAACGACAACTTTATATTTATAGTCCGTTGAAATGATCAGTATAGCTTTTAGGTCACCACTGAACGTTGCTATGGAGCTCCTGCATGTGTAGAAGCAACATCTTTATTAGGAGAGAAAATCACAATTTTGTCTCTAAATGGATATTTAAAATATCCTGTGAACGTAGTGGGGCAGTTTAACAGCCATTTGTTTCCTTAAGCTGTTGGTGAAGACCAATGTACGATAAAGACCAAACCAGAGAAAATACAAACAAGCAAATGAATGCTATTGTTGCTTTATCATACTACAATGTTTCCAGCTATGTCAACTTTATTGTCCAGACTCAGAATATGAGTCTAGTAACACTCATTATTATTTGGATTTCATCTCATTATGATGTTTCAACCAATACAGAGAAGACAAGAAAACTCAACTGATCCATCCTCCATCAGAGATTTTGGTTGTAAATAAATTCAACTCCATGGTGTTGAATTACGTCGCTGTTACTCTTCTGCAATTTGATTGGCCCGTCAGATCTTTGCTGGGGCATAATCAACCCCCAACGGAGCGACTCCAGACCAACTTTTCCCTTTTTATGATGAAGGGGGAAGTTCGGACTGTCTTCCGCGCTACAACTTTATTTGCGTTATGAAATGCAGCACTTTGTTTTTAGTTTCTTCTGCTGCCTCCTTGTTACCAAACCTGAATGAATTAATCCAACTTTAAATCTTTAATCCAACCATACAACAACAGATAGAACAAGAGCAAGAACATAAAATCTTCAGTGTGCATGTTTATTGTACAGAAGCCATTCAACTTACTCTGTGATGTCAGTCGGGTAGTCGTTACTGATTTTGTGACCACTGTAAAGAAATATTCAGTGATTAAATGTGTACATGAAACATCTTAGTGTAATTACCTGCAGTTTCAAATTCTGCAGTCACATCTGGGTCTCTCTGATCTTACCTTTGCTGCTTCCTCCAGCCCCTCCACCAGAACTGAACGACTTGACTGTCGTTAGATTGTCCATCCAGCATGAGCTGCAAAAACAGAGCATGCACTGACTTTTGTGTGAAAGATGAAAGACCAAAACGGGTTTTTCATTACACTCAGCTGCAGGGTTATGATACCCAGAGGCTGGCATATTTTTCAGTGGTCATATTTCTCTCTATTGTAACTTTGTCTCCTGTGGAAAAGGCTATATAGAGTTCTTTAAAGTGTTCACCTGAAGCTCTATAGGAGTATAGGAGGGGCGTAGCTCTTTGTTCAGTTGATAAATGTGGCTTTCCTTTCAACTAAAAGGACCTACAGTATAAAGGCAAACCCGCACAGAAGCTCGACTGGAGCAGGTCTGAAGTTTCACTCATGTCTGGAGGAAATGGCTGCAGTCGTACTGATTTACTCAAAGTAGCTTATTCTTTCAGGCATGTATAGACTCCATGAAGCAAAGGAATAAGCTTACAAGCTTGCTTTTTTAAAAAAAATGATTATTATATTATAATGTAAAATTAAAAAAAAAACACAACTCTAACTTTGAAGATAACAAGTGAAGTAATATCATCATTTATAACCTTCTATAAGTTTGTATGTTTTGTATTATTTCAGCATCCTTGGGTTTGATATGTCAGCTTTATGACATCTACTGCAGTGTCATTTATGGTGACACCACTAGAGGGCGCCGGAGTGGCAGATGGTCAAAAACTGCACAGCCTGGTTTTACATAAATAAGTCTTCTTTTTTTTTTTTTTGACTCTAAAGTGGTCAAGAACAAGACATTATTAATTTAGATTCACCAAGAACACTGAAAGAAATGACATTTTCGACACTAAAATATAAATAAATAAATCTGTATAGCAGCTAATGTTTGCTAATGTCAGTAAGCTGCGGGTAGATATTGCAATCCATTGATTTTATGATTCATCTGCACTTGTGCTAGCCTGGGGTAGCCGGACTCAGTTCTCATCAGAGTACGAGTCATTTGGATTTCATTATGGGGTGTGTTATAAACTAATCAGATCCATTCTGTCTAATTCAACTCCACAAAGCTCACATGATGTGTATGACTACGTTGCCGTCACTCCTCTGTCCATCACCACATAAAGCCCACCCATTGATCTGGCTTGTGCAACCGTGCAACACTTACATTAAAACACTTAACATTATCTCATTACCATGTCTCTTTTGGCTGCTTTAGTACTGACTAAAAGTGACATTCGGTTAACCACTGAATCCCCATAAGATGTTTTTTTTCCACTTTAAATCACCTCAGTCAAACAATCAGTCAATGTTATTTTAAAATCTCATAAGTCTCTATTCATTTCTCCAGGCCAGTGAGATCTGAATTTTCATTTTATTTCAGCTTAATCTAAACTGTAAATTAGAAAGTAAATTACAGACAACAATGAGTCAGTGACATTGATGTTATTGAACCTGTTCTAAAAATTGTAACTACCAGATTTGACCAAACAGAAATGAAGCGTAATAAATGTTGCATCCATTTTAACAGCAGATCAGCAGCCTCTTCAAGTGTCACGTTGAACTTCTAAAAATGGGAGCAGGTTGAATCTTTAGAGATACAGTCTGATCATGGCGCAGGACTCAAGCCATCTCTGTCTAATGTGGAACAATTGCTACACATTGAAGCAACATCTATGCCATCCAGTTATTTACAGCACACACAGAAAAGTGTAAAGCTAAACTATCCTTTGGACTTTTTAGAGCAACAAACTTTTCCATAATCCACATAATCCTGAGTGTCTCTGGAAAAAATGATCTCAATCTGACAGGAGAATCTGGTATTCATAGCAATGTCACCATACACTGCACATGACTGCTCCCCAATACCACCCACACAGCCTGCACACAGAACAACAAACTCACAAACTCTTGCACTGTTTCACACAATTCAACCTGCAACTACTACATGCCCAATTAGTAGAGCATTCTCAATGTTAGAGGCTACAACTGTGCAAACATGTAAGATGTGTCTCTGACATATCATCAGTTTTAAAATCTTCAGTCTTTAACTTATTTTTTCTTTATTTGCCATCAAGTTCGATGTGCACACTTCTTGCTGCGCTGCTACCCGCAGACTCTTTAACCATACCCTCACTTCCTTCAAGTGCATTTTTTGCTCAAGTGCAATTTTGTATTTAATCATTTATTATTTCACTTCCATAAAGACTACAGATGGAAATTAGCTTCTGCTAAATCTGGTGCGCCCATCTTTTCTTTTTCTTTAAAAGGATTAATGTAAGTGCATGCTGTCCTTAAACTGAATAAAATAAAAATAAAAAATAAATTTCTGAGGGACCTTGCCTTGCATGTGTTTAAATATACCTTTATATTTTCTTAGTTTATATGGATATTTATCATTACAAAAATAAATATAAAAATAACCAAAAACACTTGTTTTGCAGATCACAGATGCAAACATTTCAGTCATTGACTTACACTGTTATCAGAGTTATTACTGTTATTTACAACTAATTTCTACTTCTATGAATCTTTGAAAGAACCCCACAACCAGCAGCAGCCTCGTCCCCTTCACCCATGCATCAATCCTCACAAGTGCTTTTTAGCTTTTTCAGAAAACCTTTCAATCCTTGATAACAAATCATGATTACTTTACCTTTCAGACCATTTATGCAGAAATAATCTA
Organism: Chelon labrosus; assembly: GCF_963514085.1. Classification (NCBI taxonomy): domain Eukaryota; kingdom Metazoa; phylum Chordata; class Actinopteri; order Mugiliformes; family Mugilidae; genus Chelon; species Chelon labrosus. The sequence continues at coordinate 21,344,416 of NC_140338.1, read as the reverse complement.
CTGCAGCAGACAACAGAAAGAACGAAGAGATGAAGTCGGCGTGCTGTAGGAACCTAAGACGTGCGTGTGCCTGGAGAGTTTATGTATTAGCTTTGTCTGACTCATAGCTTCAGTCGACAAGTTCCAACAGAGTGGTAGCGCTGTTACTTCAGCCCGTGACAGGCGCACTGTTAAGACACCATGGGAAGAAAAATAGCTCGGGGCTACGTGAATAAAAGTAAAACTCTGCTATCGAGGTTGTAAAAGTGGCTGAACAATGTGTTGCACTACTGTGTTACTAATTAGTCTTGTTTGCTGCTGTGATTAAAGGCATGTTTGAGGTGTAAAAAGTGAAACTGATAGATAAACAGATGCGCGAGTTGCACATATGAAAGGAATGTGACCTTCAGACTGAAAAACATTAAAATCAGTGAAAAGACGAAGAAAAAAAACATTTCCAAGTACTATCTGTATATTTGCAAAAAGCATCAGACATGAGAAGACGGTTTGTCGAGACAAAGAGATTCTGGTACAAAATATATACGTATATATATAAAATATATAAAACTTTTTATTTAACACTCAGTCAGTGTGTGTTGTTGACATGCTTTGGGTCTTGCAGTTGCAGTGAGGCCTGACTTGCACACTGGGCTTGACAGCACACTCCCTTTCACTTCCAGTGTAGCTGAGAAATGTGTTAAATGGGCAGGATTTGTTGGTGCATGCTTTAACTTAGAAAACTGGACTTTATTCTGTTGTTCGCAGAGGTGTATAAAGTACTTGAAAAAAATAACTAAGTAAAAGTACAAATACCATAACTGAAAATGACTTTGGTAAAAGTTAAAGTCACCCATAAGAAAATCACTTGAGTAAAAGTCTTAAAGTAGCTCACATTAAATGTACTTATCTAAAGTATCTTGTGAAAAAAAATATACTAAAGTATCATAAGTATCATCATCACTTTGTTCACTTTATTTCACTTTCAGGTGAATGAAATAGATGTGGTATGATAAAACAAAAACAAAAAAACACTTGTAGAGTGAGTGAATCAAGTGTCTGCCTGAGAACAAAATAAAGCGTCTGTCTGCCCAAGAACAAAAAATTGCCTCCTATCTCCTAGTCACGGGGAACAGGAGATGCTGTCAGTGTGGTAACGTCTTCCGTGTCTTCCTCATCAGCGTTAACTGTGGAGGTAGCCATGTTGATGTCCGCCGCCCCGCGCATCCCGCCCTTACCTAAACCTCGTGAGAGTACCGTACGTTGTTCCTCTCGTCCTCTCGGACACGCCCATTCCAATAATCCTTCGATGATTAATTATATTTCTGTTTTAATTTGTAATGAGTAACGAGGTGGCAAATGTCACAGTAACAGAGTAAAAGTATATTTTTTAACTTTTAAATGTAGTAGAGTTAAAGGAAAAGTCCTGATTAAAAAAAAAAAAAAAAAAAAAAAAAATCAAGTAAAGTACAGAGCCCCAAAAAACTACTTAAGTAGTGTAACAAAGTACATCTACTTCATTACTATACACCTCTGGTTGTTCGTCAAGTTTATTTTTTTTGCATGTTTCAGTTTTTTTTTTGGTGGTAGAAATAAGTTGTGCTTTGAGATAAAATGAAGCTGAAAGAATTAAGATAATCTGCAGAGAACTGGGGGTAAATGCAAAGTCAGTAGTAGAAGATCAGCTGATAATAGAAAATAATCCTTTACCAGCTAAAGTCCTTCGTTCTCAGCAAAAGTAATGAAAGTAAAAGTCATCATTCTGCTGAAAATACTTATAATACTTACCCTTTAAGTACAAAGTAGTCTAAAAAGAAATAATCAGCGTAACAGATTAATAAATGTTACCTCTGAGCAGAGAAAGTTATTTGACAGCAGCAGCTATAACAATTATAATGATCTTTGTGGAGTCGTCACGCAATTCATCACCATCCATGCAGCTCAAATATCCAGTAAATTCAAGGTAAGATTTTATTTGACACTTGATTTATATATTTGTGCGATGTTTGCGTTTCAGAAAATTATATCTAGACTTTACGACAGTGTTCTCCTTGTACATTGGCTCATGTTGTATTTTTGCCCAAACAAGTTTGAAACCATCCAGACTAGAACTTGTTTGAATTCTTTAGTGACAGGATGTGTCTGATATCACAACTGTCTGTTTGGTGTAACAGCAGTCAAATAACAACATGGTGATTTTTACCTTCTCTCAGGTAAGCTTCCCCGATTCATTCAAACTTGTAGCCGCGGGCTTGTTTTTGTCACAACCAGCCTAATAATACTGAGATGTCTCCCGATCTCTTGTGATGTATTTATGACACTTCAGCCTTGTTTTTCAGTTTTCCACTGCTTTAAAAAATGGAGGGTTCAGGAAAAAATGGAAGGGGAGAGGAGCGGCATTTGGACACTCCACAGCCAGAGGCCAAATGCTGTTAGTCAGGTATGTGCTGGCAAGTCTGAATCTAGACCTTTATGCTTTAAGGCCTCTTGCTGTTTGGGGATGGAAATTAAGAGTTTCTAATTTCAGTTAACCAGATCTAAAGCATGATCAACTTATTTCAGCGCTGTCAGTGAAACAGAAATTCTGAAGTTGCACTTTTGGGATATCTGCTGCAGATCATCAATCCTCTTTCAACAGGTCACAGGTGTTCCACAGCAACTGTAAATCTTAAAATAAAAATGTTTATGGAGTGTGACTCATTAGCCGTTCCACAAATCCTCCCCCGCACGTTCCAGTCATTTTCTCCAGGCTGCACAGGTGTCTAAAAATGATCCTCTCTGGAGCAGCTTTTAATGGATTTACCTGTTATGTTTGCCAGCTGTTTGGGCAAAACATGTTCTCCTGATGCTGTGGTCACTTCTGTTCTGCTTGATCTCACTGATCCTGGTTGGCGAGAGAAACTTGGTTCGACTTAGAAACATGGTGCAGTGATTTAGAGGAGCCATGAGGCTTTGGCTTTCACCTAACGAGTCGTGAACAGCAGGATAATAAATCACAGGAATCAATGTGCTGTGACTCATGTCCAATAAATGAAACATTGATGGGCAGGCGGACCAGCTTGCAGATCTTTGAAAATATAAATACACTGACTAGCCATGACATTATGACCACCTGTCTAATATTATGTTGGTCCCACTTTTGCTGCCAAAACAGCCCTGACCAGTTGAGGCATAGACTCTACTAGACCTCTGGAGGTGCACTGTAGTATCTGGCACCAAGATGTTAGCAGCAGATCGTTCAAGCCTTGCAGCTTGCGAGGTGGGGCCTCCATAGATCAGACTTGTTTGTCTAGAACAGGGACGGGCAAACTTTTTGACTCATGGGCCACAATGGGTTTTAAATTTTGATAAAGATATCTGGAGTGTTTGTGTGAACATATATATGACATGTAAAAGTTATTACATGAAAGGATTTGGCCTTTAACAGTAAACAGTAAATGCTGAGTCTGTAAATTAGACGCCGACCTGGAGTTGTAGCAGCCTGCTCTTGCGTTGACTGCTTATTAGCATAGTTAGCATGCTTTGTGGCAAAGAGACGGCTGATATTGTATTCTTTGAAAACTGCAACGGTTTCCTGGCATATCAGCCGTCCAGCCGTTGAGCTGACTTCAGCAAAAAAATATTTAGTTGCCATTTAGATGCCATTTAGCATAAGGATAATTAAACGCACAAGTAGGTTAATGTTATTAAATTTAATGCATAGAGAAGTACACCACCTATTCACCTGTATATACTGTGTTACATACTAACAGCACACCTAAATGTGTAGGCAACTTTACTACTCGTCACAATGAAGTTGTGTGATAAAATTTGATAACATGTAGTCTAACTTGAATGTATTAGGGGAAATTGTGTTTTGACTGAAATGACGAAAACGGAACTGAACTGAAATATAATGATATGAAGTTTTATTTAAAAAAACAAAAATGTTTATGTGGTAGTTTGCAAAAACAGACATATTTGTGGTAGTTTGCAAAAATAATAAAAATAGTATTAAATATTTGTCAAGACATCATAGGGACAGTGAAGATTTATTTTTTTATACTGTATTGATCCCACAAGGGGTCTCTCTGCATTTTGACCCATTCATTTAACCCATTCTCCCATGATTGATCATTGATTTGAGCCTCCTCTGCCTAAATCTTCCAACCCTTCCAACACTGAACCCCCCCATTCCTTTCCCCTAACCCAACCCCCCGTGTGTGAATGTGTGTGTGAATAGTTGTTTGTCTCTCTGTGTTTGTCCTGTCATGGTGAGGAGCCCCGTCCAGAGTGGCCTGGTGTCTCTCTGTGTTAACCGTGTGATGTACTGTCAGCTTGTCCATACGGTATTGGATAAAAAACATCTTTTGTCCATTGCCTGCTGGAAGAAGCTCCAGACATCAACAGCAATGCGCTCTAGCCATCTACGGACAATGAATGAATGAATGAGTGTGTGAATGAGTGAGTGAATGGTTTCATTAACAGCACAAAAATAATAAAAAACAACAACATACACTAATGTTTATACATCTCTTCTATAACTAAGTTCTGAGTTATGAAATATTGACGATTCTGAATATTTAAAGTAGCGTGATAGAATCTGAGTTTAAGAAAAAACAAAGCTGAAGCTATTATGGAAGTGTAATACCTTCCTCACAGTGGTATTACTTTCTTATTAATGTGTTTGGACATAATGAGACCCCAATGTCTGAATTCAAACCACTGTTTTCTTATAGATAACACTAAACCTGTTTGACTTCAACAATACATTGTAGTCACTTTTATTTCAGGCAAACTTAAAAAACTAAATTTATTACACAGTCACAAAGACTGACGGTGACTAAATTGTCTGTGGGTGTGTAAAATGTCCAAGTAATACTACAAAAACAGACATTTGAGAAAGAAAATCATGTTGCTAAACATTTATTTGTCTCTAAGAACACAGAACTGTCTAAAATCATTTATATACCATACTACAAAGTGTCTCAAATCAGATTTAAAATACGTAAATAAGGAATTGTCTGTGTAGTCATCCAGGTCATGGTATATCTAAAAAGCATCCAACTGGCTTGTCTTCTCAAAAACTCTACAAGTCCAGTCGCTTTTTTGGATAAATAGGGAATTAATGTAAAAAAATATGCTCAAACTAGTGTGAAATGTTGCAGAGTATTTTATTTGTGATCATATTATGTTCTTTTAAAAGCACAATGGTGGGTATTTGAAATGGTGTTGTATCCTGCATACAATGACCCCCGAGGCTTTTATTTTGATTTCTTTCTTTTTTTTCCTTTTTTTTTCTTTTTTTTTTTCATTTTCGAGGGATATTATACTTCTATTAAAGCGATTCCCCATGCTCTTTTTGGTACAATCAAGGGGTCATTACTCTATGCAAACTCCAAGATCCAACCCAACTTTCTCTCAACTCAACTTTATTTATAAAGCACTTTAGAAACAACCACTGCTGAAACAAGGTAGCCTACTGTACACAGGAAAGACAAACTATTAAAAACAGTAAAACAATAAAAACAATAAAAGCACTGAACAAAAGCACAAAAACAGGGTCTCATGCTGGGTCGAAAGCCGAGGAATAAAAATGGGTTTTAAGACAAGTTTTAAAAATTGTCCGTGAATTGTCCGTGAATATACGGTTTTGTTTGAAGAATAACTGCTTATATAATTTGTACTTTGACATTTTAAATTATAATAAATCTATATACATTTTTTTTTTTTTTTTTTTTTTTTTTTTAACAGACGCTTCTTCACACCCCGGAAATTGTTTTACTTGTACTTCCGGGTTGTCTGTCATGGTGGCGTCCTTAACGCTGCGGACAAGCATTTACAAACGCATTGAGATAGGTAGAAAGCGGCGATGAAAGACGTGGTGAAGTGGCACAAAATAGCGTCTGCTACGTACGCTCTGGGCGTCTGGACCATGATCGGCTCCTACTTTTATTTCTCCCGTTTTCAGGACAAGGCAGGTGAGTGAAAGAATCACAACATACCACACACACATCACACACTAAAGGTAAACAGCAGCAACGACTCGACCATGGTTACTGGTAATTAATACTTTTTTTTGTGGCAAATTGTTATTATAACCCGCAGAGGGTTGTATTTGACTAGTAGTGTAATATTATACGACATAACCACTATACGGTATCATTTGGTTGCATTGTTTATGGGTAGAAACAAAGTAAGCTTAAAATGTTGTATTGCATTAAATTGCACACTAATTAAAAATATCAGCATCATCACATTCATTAATATTGTGCCGACTTCTGCATAAATAAATGAATACATCTTTGATTTTCCTCCCTCTGACTTAGTGGAAAAGAAAAAAGAAGAAGAGGAGGACGATAGAAACAAAGTGGTGTACAAGACTAAACGCACCGAAACGGTCATCATCTACAAGAAAGACTTTGTCCCGTACCCCACGAGGATCTCCAACTTCTTCGAATCCCTCTTCAAGTGAACCAGGCGCCGGAGACAGCAACAAATGGCTGTCAAGGGGCGCTGAGTGTGAGGACATTATTAGGATTTGAAATGAAATCACACATGACTTATCCGCCTGTTCTAGTTGGACTAGAACCATGGTGTTTGAATCCAACCACAAATCGTTTTTTTTTTATATATATATATATATAAGTGTCAGTAACATGCAGCACTGACCCAGTCATCCAGATTTTCATCCTCCTGCATGTTTAACCAGTTTTCTCACTCTGTCTCTTGTAGTTGCAGGGAAATGGAATTCAGCCATCTTTAATGTTAAATGTACATCAGTGTGTTTTGTGGCAAAAATGGCTTCTGTGACAGGAAAAATATTAGAAATGCCTTTCAGAATAATGCAGAACAGAGGAAGGTGTACATTTTATTTGGGTAAGCTACTCTGCAGTCATTTGAAAACACCTGGAATTGTTTGCATTTTTCTCATATTTGTACAAAAAACATTTGATCCTCCTTGAAATCTTGAAATTAAAGCCTACTGACACCACAAGCATTTATTCGTTAAAAGTGCCAATATAAGTAATGTTCTTATGCAGACATTAACTTTTTGTAGTTGTTTTTTTACGTGAACGGTACTTGAGTCTCTGACATCTGCTCTCAATGACGCTTTTATTTCATGCACTGTCTCCACAAGATCTGTTTCTGAATCGTCCATTAAATAGAACTCGTGGATTTATTGGTGTGTATAGGATCGTTATCCAGTTCAGAGGTCAACTTCAGCCTCCAGACAGAAGGCCTCACAGTATCTTCAGTCACTCTTTATCATGATGCAGTATGACTAAAAGCTGTCCTGTCTCTGAGGCAGAGAGGAAACCAAACCAGAACATTTCCATCACCACGCTTCACAGCTGGTTGGAGGTTCTTCTCCTGAAAAGCTCCAAACATTTAAACTGTTACTGTGGACAAGTGGCTGTGTTTCATCCATCTGTCCAGACCTCATTATTCCTAAAGGCTCCCTGCTCCCCGTCTTGCTCTAATGTTCTTGCTTGCAGATCCTTGATGAATTTCTTTTAGGTTTTTGGAGACTTCTTTTAACATTAATCTCAGTGTGAATTTGGCCAGTCCTAGAAAAAAATGGCAGTTATTTGAAATCTACACCACTAGTAGATTATTTTCTACAGTGGAATGATTTATTTTAAGTCAGTCAGAGATCTAGTTAATTCCCTCGTCATACTCATGCACATCCACACCTTTTTTTTTCTGAAGGCCTTAGAGTACTCTAGAGCTTGGCGTGAAGACACCGCTAATTCAGTATCATATAGAACAGCAGAGGCTTGATGTCCGAGGTTTAAGTAAGAAGGCGTCTGATCTGCTCCAAACTAAATGTCTATTGTGTTATTGGTCGCGAGGCATTTGTTTGGGTATATCAGCTTTATTAATAAGTTTGCTTGTTCAAATATGTTGAAAATGTCGCACATTTTCACATAGTACTTTACTTTTATTACTCGTGACTGCAAGTGTGACTATATAGAAATTTTGACTGGGAAAAGTCTAATATGGTATAAAGTAAGCACTTACACCAATACTTTTTCTCTGGCCTTTTATCACAACACATGTGTAATAATGATGTCTGCATTCCATTAACGGGGAGAAAAAAAATAAAAAATAAAAATATAAACTTCCTTGCAAACTTCCAGAAGCAAATTACATGTGCTGCCGGTTCCGGCCGCTAGAGAGCGACATCGCCTCGTCGTCCACACTCACTGCAAGCACCCGGAAGTTGTGACAGCGTGCTCCCCAACAACACAAGAATCACAACAATGAAAGCTATCATTCAGAGGGTCACCAAGGCGAGTGTGACAGGTAAGCAGCTGTAAGTCGAGCGACGTTGCCGTGTGTATGTAGCTAAACGGAGCCTGAAAGCTTTTAGTTGTCCGCGCTGCTGAAGTGTTGGCTGAAGATAGCTAGGTTAGCATTAGCATTACAAGGCGAATGAGGGAGGCAGGTGTTCCTCAGCTGGGAGGGAACCTTTAGAGATTAAAGCTTGTTTCACAAATAATGAACGTGTCCTGATAGTTGAGTGACTACCTGGCTCCCCCCCCCCCCCCCCCCCCCACACTGTGATGCGATCACCAACATGGCAAACTCAAACGACACGATTCAAATGTCCATAACACTGTTTGAAACTGTATTTAAAGGGATCTACCACTTTGAGTTTACTTGTCAAAACTCAAGTTATTACACTGAAATATCGTGAAAAAATATTACGTGTGGGTTTTAATAGTCGAACAGCCTGATTGGAGGAACTGTTAAATCTAAAAAACAATCATTCAGTCAATCTTTTTGTGTTTTCCTGCAGTGGGAGAGGAGCAGATCAGTTCAATAGGACGAGGACTGTGTGTCCTGCTGGGTATATCAGTGGAGGACACACAGAGGGATGCTGACTACATGTGAGTGTGTTTACTCTAGCACTTTAGTTGAGTATACATTTTCAACTCTACCACGATCAGATATATACTAGGCAGTCATAACATTATGACCACAAGCCTAATGTTGTGTAAGTCACCCTTTTGCGGCCAACACATCCCTGACCCATCGGGGCATGGACTCCACTGGACCTCTGAGGTGTGCTGTGGTATCTGGCCCTAACACTTTAGGTCTTCAGGTCCTGCAAGTTGAGAGGTGGGGTCTAAATGGATCAGACTTGTGTGTCCAGCACATCCCATACATCCTGGATTGGATTAAGATGCAGGGAACTTGGAGGCCAGGTCAGCGCCTTGAACTCATTGGGTTTCTTAGACCATTCCATAAACCATGTTTTTTTTTGTGTCAGGGAGCATTGTCCTGCTTTAAGAGGTCACTGACATCAGGGAGTAACGTTTCCATGAAAGGGTGTATATGCTCTGAGTCTGCAACAGTGCTTAGGTAGGTGGTATGTGTCAGGGCAGGCAGGACCCAACGTTGCCCAAAGAATTACACGACCTTTCCTGGCTTGGTTTCTTCACCACTGCCATCATTGAATCTGTTTTCATGAATTTCCCATTGTAGGAGCCTCTAGAAGTAGACATGGGCCAGCATGGACACCCTGACTGGTCTGCAACTCTGTGGCCATATACAAAACAAATTGTGATCCACTGTGTGTTCTGAGACGTTTCAATCAGAACCAGCATCAACTTTTTCAGCAGTTTGAACTACAGTAGCTCGTCTGTTGGATCCAACCACACGGGCCAGTCTTCTCTTCAAGAAGCCTTGGCCGGTCCACCTCCACCTTCACTGAACCACTTCTGACAGATACTGACCACTGCAGATGAAGAACACCGCACATGATCTGCAGTTGTGGAGATACTGTGACCCATCATCATCTTTTAGGATAAAATGTTCACATGCTGCCTAATGTATCCTAACCATTGTCAGGTGCCATGATAACCAGATAGTCAGTGTTCACTTCACCTGTCAGTGGTCATAATGTTATGGCTGTCCTTATATACTTCTATATAACTATATACTTGACATCCAGTAGATCATCACAGACGTCCTTATTGTTTCTGAACTTGCGTTTCCAGAGTACGCAAGATCCTGAACTTGCGTCTGTTTGAAGACGAGAATGGGCGAGCGTGGACTAAAAGCGCCATGGATCGGGACTTCGAGGTGCTGTGTGTGAGCCAGTTCACGCTGCAGTGTATACTGAAGGGCAACAAGCCAGACTTCCACTCGGCCATGCCTGCAGAGTTGGCCCAGCCCTTCTACGACAGCATCCTGGAGAACATGAGGAGCACCTACAAGCCAGAGCGCATTAAGGGTAAGTTTAGACATCTTCCTTTAAAGTCCCTCATACTTTTTTCATTTTCTGATTTGGTCAGAAATTGGAATTTTAGGCCTCATTGTGAAAAGTGTTTATGTTACAAAAAGCCAGTTTGAAATGAGTCCCAGCAAGTTGGAAGGTGAGAATCTTCTTGATTCTAATTAAAAACAAAAGTGACAAGCGTCTCCATTTCCTGCTCATGCGTTTGGACCAGTGCGCCGCCCCTCTGCTGTTTAATTGCTTGTATTTACATCTCAGAGTAGGGTTATGGCAGTTTATGGGGTGGATTATCAGTGCGGTGACGGTGGCAGTGGCAGTGAATTGGGTCAGCCCACCGGGGAACAGGTGCAGAGAACACCTTGTCCCAGGAAGGGAGGCATAAGGCTTCCTAATTAGTCCCCTCCTCCTCCAGAGAGGAAATACGATGATGCAGCGCTTTTCCACCACGGCCCTCGGCTTCATTGTGCAGATGGTGTCATTAATCTCGCAGAGCTGGTGGAAAGAAGGAGAACAATTAAGCTGAAACTTCCTGTCCTCGCACAGTCCTCTCGTCTTTTGTCCCCAATATCTCAAGGCTCCACCTTTGATAATGAGACATCGGCTGTCAGTGCCAGACAAATGCCACTTGCCTGCGCTAATACATGATTATAAGATGTCTTCTTCTTTCTCTGTTTTTTTTCTTTCCAGACGGGAAGTTTGGGGCGTCCATGCAGGTCCACATTCAAAACGACGGCCCCGTTACCATAGAACTGACATCACCGAGTGGTCCCTTAGACCCCAAACAGGTACGTCACTGAGCATGAATGTCTGGACAGATCAACAACAAAAAAAACAACTTTCTTTTAAACTTTTTCTCATGTTCCATGGTCATGGATAGAGTCCACTGATGACCATTGGTTAGGTTCTTTAGTCAAGATCGTCAGTACAGGTACATTTTACTTTAAACTTTAAATTATCTTCAATATGAGTAGATATAATAAACACTGGTTGGTCATTTAATCCACCACAGTCCAGAAGAAGAAGTCTAGAATTAACAGCAGCCCTAATTTAATTTCTTCAGCTGAACCACTAGATGGTGATATTTGCTCTTTTGTTGTTGGTAATGACTCTTACTTATCAAGCAGTTAACATTTAAAACAGTTTTTTTAAAATATGGCATAAGAATTTGTATTTGCCCTGATCAGGTAGTGAAGAGGCAATTGAGTTAAAGAAGTAGGAGTAATTTAAGTAGTTTCAGAAAATCCAAGAAATAACTTTAAACATGCATACTGCAACAGTCACATTAAAAAATGATGGCTGCTGTTGTCATCTCTTCTTATGAAGCTGGACAGATTGTCTTCTCACTCAGTTGCTCCCATGGAGGAGCTGAAAGTCCCATTAGTTTAGTACTGTGTGTGTGTGTGTGTGTGTGTGTGTGTGTGTGTGTGTGGGCTGTGTGTGGGCTGTGTGGGCTTCATGAGTGCATGATTGGCAGCGAAGGCCCATGTGAACATGCTTTGGGGAGCTCACTGCTGTCAGTTGATGCTCACCCTCTGCAGTACCTGTCCCTGTGGAAAAGCCTGTAGTTTGGGAAATCAGGAAGCTGTCGCTGCAGCATTAACACTGTGGAAAGCAAGCAGAACCTGAAGTAGTAGTAGTAAATCATTTTTAAAAATCATTTTTCCCTGAGGAGGGTAGTAATAACCCCCGGTACCGTCAAAAGTCCCAAGAGAAGCGGAAGAATAGAACAGAAACAAATGAGCAGAAATGGACGAAGACGCAGGTCTTTTGAATGACAAGTTGAGCTTCAAAGTCCTGCCAGATGGTTCTCTAGACAAGAATAAAGTTAACTGCATTTACTGTTGATGGAACTGAGTTAGGGAGCTGAGATGTTGATAAAAGTACATCCCTTCCAGGTCCATTTAAAAGAGACATTAAAAAAAAGTGAGATTAATTTGTGTTAACTTTGGAAATCACATGATTAATCGTGATTACATATCTTAACGCACTGACAGCACTAATTCCGATATACCAGTCCTGCACTAAATCCTCCTTCATGACTAGGAGGCATGAAGTGGTCATGACTTCATGACTAATGTTCAGTTGATATTGAAACAGCGTAATTAAACTGGGGGATCATTTTGGAGGATGTCGTTTGCGGTGCTGTCAGACTGGATTGAAATAAACACCGAAGGGTTTCTGTTATTAAGCCACTGACTAAAGTGCGGTTGTCAAAATAATAGGCCTGTACAACACAATATGGCTGAGTAGTACTACAAACCACAGCCTCCAAAATGAATCAACAGCTCTCTCAGTTATTTTAAACTAATGCTGAAAACCAAAACCTTCATGAAGATATCACTTAGTGAAGAACTGTTACATTACAATGCGTGTTATGATGTTTACTACATTAGTGTATCTAATGAAATGGTGAGTGAACGTATACTTTGAAAAGAGTTGGAGGAAAGTGTATCTGTCACTTTTAATTGTCTGAGTAGCTCTGGGATATTTTTTGTAATGAGACCATGAATGGTTGTTTGTCTCTTAGCCCTGTTATAGACTGGCGACCTGTCCAGGATGCACCCCGCCTCTGGCCCAATGGCAGCTGGGATAGGCTTTGTGCTTTTTTTTATGAGTCATGATAACTGATTAATTGTATTACTTGGAAGTACTGATATGTGGAGCTGAGAAATACTAAGAAAAAATCTGGTGGTTATTTTGGTGAACTCTGTAGAAATATTGTTTAAGCTCAAAGTGAAGGTGAGATGTATGGGAATGTCTGCTGTTAGTTGACCTTTGACCTTATAATGGCATTGTAAGGTCAGAATTTCATTAAAGTAGGGTTACTTCATATTCTGGAGACTTTGAATGACTGCTGCATGACCAACACTGGCATCTGTGGTGCCACTGAAACTCAGTTGTTTTATTGACCAATGTGGACTCACAGTATCAGGCAAATAGTTCCTCTCGGTAACAGGGATCCACCTCTCTCAGCCTCTTCCTCCTGCCATCTAAGAGACGTTCACACATGCAATTTCCTGGGTTTATTTTTGCTCACTTCCACAGAACTCGACTAACGTCCTTATGCCTTGGCTGTTGGCCGGCTTTGGCTGCCCTCGTCTTGGTGGGCTTGGCTCGCTTGCCCAAAGGGAGGGTTATGAAGCAGTCCTCAGAATTTTAATCTTGTCTGTTTTGGATGTTTTGCTGTGGGGGCTGAGGAGCCAAAGCCAAGGCTGAACATGAATAAAAGGCCATCCAATAGGCTAAGCTTGGCACGATGTGTGTGTGTGTGTGAGTGTGTGTGTGAGTGTGAGTGTGAGTGTGAGTGTGAGTGTGTGTGTGGCAGGCGGGGGGGATGAAGCAACAGCCAACAGACAGTGTTCCTTTCTTTCCATGAATCGGATTTAGTCCACCACAGGGTCAAGCGGCCGGCAAACAATGGAGTTATCCAGAGCAATGGAAATCATCCTGTTTGGATTTTGTCTTTGAGACACTGAAGGCTGCAGTTGTTTTTCTGTTTGTTCACCTTACTGTTTGTGCATTTTGATCTGAGCTCCGGGCTGAAACCCAACACTGACAGAAATTATGTAACGTTTGATCATGTTAGGAGAGCTCTTCGTCAGATAGGGAGTCACTATTGACGGTTAGCGTAGCTTGAAATTGACAGTTTAAAATGCATTTTATACCAAATTTAAAAATCAAATAAGTTACCTTTCAGTGCCCAGTTTTTAATCAGATGTTGAATGTCCCCTTGTTTTCCTGCTAGTAGCAACTATAACAGCTGGCCTGCTTTGACACTATAGCGTGTTAATGGGTTCAGCCGCGAATAACATTAGCTACTTTGCTGTTCTTTGAATAATGTAATGTCTTATGCAATGCTTTGGATTTTTAAGATGACATTCAGGTCATAAATATTTCCCTTGCAGCCATGAAACTTTTAGCGTGTTTGCGGGCCTCTTTCAGATGACGGGGAGAATTCCCACTTCATCATCACCGCCGGGATGTTTTATGAACGGCAACGCGTTCAGCGAGGAAGGAGGAGGAGCGGCTTCGATTGGAGTAGCGACTACTCGTGTTGAGTGGCGTTGTGAAGAGCAGTTTTGAAGTGTGTGTGCGAGGGAGTGCGTGCCGTCACAACAATAGACTCATTGATGTGATCATATGACGGCTCAGAATAGCTCCTGACGTGGAGAGACTAGAAGCAGTGGTGTATTCACGAAGACAAGCCACTTTTCCTTTGTTTAATTAGTTACACTAATTCTCATGCATGTTGGGACCTTTGGGTGGCTTCTGAACACACTGCAAAGGTCACGATCTGCAAGTCATGATGTGGCATGTTCACGTTGAGCCCACTGAGCCACCGGGCACATCAGACTGGTGAGGGTTCAGCTGCGGTTCAGCCAGAGGGGAAATATAAAATTTTAAAAGTTAAGAGTTGAGAAAAGTCTTTATAATTTATATTTATTAGTAGTTTAACCTTACTCCAGATGAACACTGCAGACTTCAAACCACTAGGAAAATAACTGAAGAATATTCATTTAGGTGTGTTTTATGTGGGACGTCATTGTTCACAATAACAAACTATTTGTATCTTGAGTTCTAAAAAAGGCTGGGTTATTTTAACATGGTTACTTTCAACTAAAGGAACTTTTACCAACCAATCACCTACCTAATATGGTACATAAAGAAATATAATAGAAGAAGAAGAATCAGGCCAGGTCAACACCTTGTGCTGTTCTTCTTGTTTTCTGAGTTGTTCCTAAACTGTTTGTGTGTGTGTGTGTCTGTGTCAGGCTGCATCCTGCTGGAGATGGCTGCTGCCATCAAGGAGTGTCATTGCTATGGGGTGGGGGTGCCTGGTCTGGTCTAGGTGGGTGGTACTTGTCTAAGTGACATCCACATGAATGCCAGGTCCAAAAGTTTCCCAGCAGAACATTGGATTGTCACAAGATGGTCAATGTTATTAGAATTAGAATGTCTTTATTTGTCATTGCACAAGTACAACGGAATTTAATGATCGGTGATCGGTGTAATTGATTCAAAATGCCGCAGCAAGAGCATTGACAGGAATTAGGAAGAGAGATCATATTACTCCAGTTTTAGCTTCTCTTCACTGGCTCCCTTTAAAGTCTAGAATAGAATTTAAAATCCTCCTCCTTACATACAAGGCCCTTAAAGGCCTAGCTCCATCGTATCTTAAAGACCTTATTGTACCATATCATCCCAGCAGATCACTTCGGTCTGAAAGTGCAGGCCTACTTGTGGTTCCTAGAATTTCAAAAAGTAGAATGGGAGGTAGAGCTTTCAGCTATCAGGCTCCTCTCCTGTGGAACCAGCTCCCAGTTTGGGTTCGGGAGGCAGACACTCAATCTATTTTTAAGGTCAGGCTTAAGACTTTCCTTTTTGATCAGGCTTATAGTTAGGGCTGGACTAAACCATCCCTTAGTTATGCTGCTATAGGCCTAGGCTGCTGGGGGACGATGCACCAAACACATGTCCTCCTTCTTTCTTCTCTCTCCTCTCTCGCATCCTCCACTTTCTTTTCTCTGGCACAGAGCTCTTGCCCTCTAATTTCCTATATACTACTAGTCATACAATTCTGTGCTATTACTATGTAGAATGTTTACTGCTGTGTGTGCCCCCCCCCCCCCTTGTGTGTTTTTCCTTGCCACCGTTGCCTTCAGGCTTGCTCTGGGGGTTTCAGGCCGGGTTTTTGTAAAGCGTCTTGAGACGATTTGTATTGTTATTGACGCTATATAAATAAAATTGAATTGAATTGAATTGTAAATACAAGACCATTTACCAAGTGGTGTATTCATTCACCAAAAAAACACGGCACAGAACATTCTAATAAATGGATGAAATGCATAAGAGGGTTTCTGAGCCACAAAGTTGCGCTTGAACACACCACAAAGACTTCATCCCATGACCATCTGGCACATACACTCTGCCTTAAAGGAAGAAATTCTTCTGGGAAACATGAGGCAGCGAAGCTAGGAAGATAGGAAGCGCGTCAAACCGTCGTACAGAGCCAACCCCTCTGGAATCATGCCGATCAGTCATTTTATTTACCTTCAGTACTTCTCTTTCTCATTTCATTCTCTGGTTTTCGAAGCCAAACAGCCAATCAGAGTGATTTCTCTTACCGTCTTGTTCCACTGCCGATTCAACGTGCTGAATCAGCTGAAAAGCTGCTGACAAAATATCTGACTCGTGCCAGCGGTGCGGGACACACTGCAAAAGCTTGGGCCGCACCCGCTCATCGATGGCACAACATTTGAAAACAGCCGAAGCGCTTGGTGTGTCATGGCCCTTAGTGCCTAGTAGGGGGGAAAAGCTGCACTTCCCCTCATGCAGCTTCGGTTACAACATAATGCCATCATGAAATAGACTTATGGTGTTTACTTTGCTAGTCTCTTATTCTCTTTCAGTGCCAACTGTTTAAATGGTTGCAAAGAAAAATCCATCTTAAAACACATCTGCTATGGTTTCTATTTAGTATGCATGGCATGTGCCCTGTAGTTAATTGTTATTGACATGAATTGTCCATGCATATGGGCATATTGTAGCAATAATGAGATACAGAATGTATTAATGAGAAAGTCTTTCTGTTCTCTTGTTTTCCGACAGTTGTCAAAGCAGGAGAAGCAGCAGCAGAGGAAAGAGAAGACGCGCTCCAAGGGCCCCTCAGATTCGAGCAGGGAGAAGAGCGCCCAGCGTTCCCGACAGGACCCCAACGCCAGCAGCGGGGCGGAGGGCGATGTGTCTTCAGAGAGGGAGCCCTAGGTGAGGGAGCCTGGAGCTGTTCTCACACATGAACGGATACATTCTTCTTAATCTTAATTTGTGCCGGTACTTTATTAAACGCTGAAATAACGGAAATAGTAAAGCTTTAGTAGACACAAGGTGTAAGATGATTGTTAAGTCTGTTTCTAATAAATCTGTTATTTAAATATATTCTTTCATCTCAAAGCTGCATTCATTGAATTTTAATTTTGAGACATTGCAACAACCAGAAAACTTAACGTTGTCCAATGCGAGTTGAAGTCGACAAACCGAACCAATAGATTAAAGAGGCAACCCGGAGTAAACATGTGTACACCCTCCACCAATACAAAGCAATGCATTCACTCTGGCCAGATATCATCGATATATTGATATACTGGTGGTGAAACACTGAGTATGCGGGTAATTGGTTATCCGGGCAAGTGTCCCCCATTGGAGATGGGGGACAGTGATTGTAACTCCCATCTACAGAACAACAACCGCAGCCTTTAACAATGCAGTTAAGAAAATGTTTTTTTTCCAGGAAGTTAATATCTGTGTTTCATTTCAGAAGGAGTGAAATAAATCTGTTTATTTATTTGGAAAGCTGAAGATAACTTTACTGTTACAGCATAGGTGGCCTGGAAGTCATGCCAGTATCCCTGTCCATTCATTTTTTTATGGTGAAAAGTTGACCTGAAGTCGCACCTTTGGGGACTGATTATGCTCTGGCAAAGATCTATTTGGGTGGGCTTCATCTGATGACGGACAGAAGAGCAACAGCGACATAGTCATACACATCATCTAAGCGTTGTGGGGTTGAATTTGTTTACAACTAAATGAGAGTGCGACATTAGCATGCCCCGGGAAAGACGATCGTCACATTAATGGGAAATAAAGCGGGTTAAAAGGAGCCAGAATTATCCTTTAATGTCCTGTGGATCTGATCGACAACGTTTGAGCAAGACCATTACATCTGCGTCATTATGCATGAAATGAAGACCAGTGTTTACATGCAAGAAATTCCATCTCGGAGACATAAAGTACTATAATTTTAGCATTCCCCTATAGAAATTGAAAAGTAGTCTCTGAAATTTCGCAGAAGCTCTGAGGAGTTCAGTGCAGTTACAGCTGTTCCTCTGTGAGGTGGATGCACAGTTTTTTTCCGCCTTTGCACTCTCAACAAATATAGTTGCCCCCAAAAATAGTTCTGTCTCATCTGTTATGTCTGTGTGTCATGTGCAATATGGCAGCTTTAAATGTGCAGATAGAAGCAGTTGCAGTCTCTCCGTTTTCATCGTCGCTTCCCGCTCTCCTCTTTGTTATTGTTGACATGGCGGTGAAACCCAGCAACGCTCATGAGAGACAGACGTGCTTGTTTCACAGTCTGCGGGTATATATTGTGGAGATGAACGGGTTGTCCTTATTTTCCTTGAGTATTTGTTTACTTGTGCAAAAATGGACGAGTCGTAGGAGAACGGAGACGGAGAGGGTTTGAGTCAGCTCCCTCCGTGTCCCTTCCACTCTCCCTGCAGAGGCCGCCCCTGTCCCTGTGTCCACCCTCTAAAAGGCACCCCCATAAACGGATATGCCATCAAACTGGCACTGTAAAAGTAGCCACACTTCCTGATCCACAAATGGACTGATGATAAGTACTTTTCTGACATCTGACAGATGTCAGCATGTCTGACACCAGGATGAACCTTTAAGATCTGAGGTGTGTTATTTTAGTTTTATTTAGTGCGGCTTTGACTATTGTATATGTGTTGTACTGTAATTCCCAGTGCATGTTGGGTAAATATGTTTCCAAAGACTTGGGAGACTTCAGCTTCTGATTACGTAAGAGCTTTTTGTCTGACTGAGAGCCAGGGATGAGGAAGAAGAAGAAAAATGTTTGATAAGTCATTTGGATTTGTGTGTGTGTGTGTGTGCGTGTGCGTGTGTGTGTGTGTGTGTAGCAGGAGAGTGCACACACAGCAGTTCTGGCTGGAGAGGTGGGAGCGGGACATTTGGATGTAAGAGAGATGTCAGACAAGGGCCCTGCTTGCTTGGCTCTGCCGCTGCATATTTTAACGAGCGTGTCGGTGTTTCCCGAGGTTTGCTTTGCGTTCGAGTGAGTAATTTTTTGACAGTCCTCCCTTATCTTGTCTGGCCCTCCTTCCTGTTTGCAATGTTTTCAAGTTTTGATATAAACCGCTCACGAGAAGGTTTCTGCTGCTCGTCAGGCAGCTGTGAACATCTTTTTTTAACCCACATAGACAACTGCTGCTCCAGCTGATCTCAAATGGCCTTTTGCACAAATGTCAGAAATACATTAAGAGTAGATTTAACTTCCATATGAAATATTTATGTGCCTGCTTTTTGTTATTTTCAGTGTTATGGATAAAGCCGACAGTGCGAGTGTCTGTTTCTGCTAATATAATCTGCCAGTCTAATGCATACTTAAAAGTCCTCCAAAGCAGTCAACAAGTTCTGCACTATAAATTAACCAACAATACAACAAATACAAGGCATCTGGAAGAAGGAATCTGTGATTGCCTACCAAGGGCAAGCAAACACATGTGAATGTAAAGGCTTCCAGCATTGGTCACCTCGAGTCTGTTTCTCCAGAAGAGCTGAAACAGACCGCTGCAGCAATGTACAGTGTTTAGCCAGGAAATGAAAGAATTATTAACAGAAGTTTGGCATCTGTAACTACAAGAAATGTCTGAAATATGGTTCAATGAGTAAAACGGTGGAAACAATGTAAACTGTGTCTTCTTGGATCATGGAGTCTGACTCTTTCAAGCATTTCTGAATGTGGTCATATAACCAGAACAACCTTATACAGTAGATGCAGTGGCCCAACAAATGTTTTGTGGTGGAAAGTTGGTCTGACGGGCCAATCAAATTGTTTGGGTAGACCTTATTTGATGATGGACAGACAAATACCAGCAGTGTAGTCATACACGTCATCTGAGCGCCACCGAGTCGAATTTGTCTACAACAAAATGGCTGTAATTGGTTTTAGGCCTATCCAGTTACGAGCTATTTTTTTCCTCTGTATCGATTGAAACACGCCGCATAATGAAATCCAAATGGCGAGTCACCAGACTCATATTTTGGTAAGAATTCTGACTATAAATGCAGTACAAAGTAAAATGAAACAACATTCCTCCAGGACGTAAACAGAACAACAAAAAACTAGGACATTTCTATATTAAGTGCATGTGTGCAGACACAGAAGACCCTGTACAGGCAATGTGCAGTATAGTACAGTGAGACAGACATTAAATACAAGCCGTTAATAATCTCAGACAGTACAGGAAATGAGTAAGGTGCAGGTGAAGAGCATGGCATACAATATATTTCAACCAATAATGTTACATTTTAAACAAAGGTTTGAGCTGTTGGAAAATATTTCATGAAGGCAAGTAAAATTTGTTATTTCAAAAAAAAAGTGAAAAATTCTCTCTACAGTATCAAACTCAAAAGCAGAAGATATTTGGGGGCTTGATACATACCTACTAAAGAAATATAAAGACGTCTTAACCCCCCCGATCACCAACATTATAAACCAATCACTGGAGCTGTACTAAAAACAGCTATTGTAACTCCCATCTACAAATCAGGTGACAAACAGGAAATCAGTAATTAGAGACCCATCAGTATACTTCCTGCTGTCTCAAAAGTGATTGAAAAGGTGGTACCTGAACAACTGCTAGCCCACCTAAATTCTGAAAACTTATTACATCCTATGCAGTTTGGTTTTAGAACAAATCATTTGACTGAAACAGCACGTTGTTACTTTACTGAAGTCATTAAATCCAGTCTTGACAAGGGAGGGGTGGTGGGCGCTGTATTTTTAGACCTGCGTAAGGCATTTGACACTGTTGATCACTCTGTGCTTCTCTCTAAGCTCATACAATTCAATCTATCCACAAATGTGTTAAGCTGGTTTGAGTCTTATTTATCTGACCTCTCTCAGTGTGTTCGCATAAAAGACAAAATATCGCCATTAAGAGCCTGTGCTATGGGGGTACCACAAGGTTCCATCTTAGGGCCGGTGTTGTTCACCTACATCAATGATCTTCCATCTGTCTGTGATGGTGTGGAAATCTTGATGTATGCCTTTATGTACACGATAAAGACCTCAAAAAAGTTGCTGCCAAACTGACAGCCACCATGCATAAAGTCTCAGAGTGGCTTACGAAGTCATGCCTTACACTTAACACTGAGAAAACTGTTACTATGTGTTTTTTTTATAATAAATACGGACACTTTTCCACAAATTTATGTGGATGGAAAGGAACTGCAAAATGTTAATGAGTTCAAATACCTAGGAGTGACTTTAGACCCAACACTTAGCTTTAAAAAACACATTAAAAAGCTATGTCATACATTGAAATACAGCCTAGCTAATTTTAGATTTATAAGTAGATGCATCTAAGACATACCTGAATGCACTGTTCTTTTCATATCTCCACTACTGTATGCCAGTATAGTCACAGGCAAATAAGACTGCTCTGAAACCAATTACATCTATTCACAAACAAGCTATCAAAATCTTAGACAAAAAACCACTCCAGTCTCATATCTGTGACATACTCCCTAAACACATTTTACTCAATTTTGATAATTTAATAATGTACGCAAATTGACGTCTGTTACTCAAAATCATTCATAATTCCGCACCTCCACCTTTGAGAAGATTTGTCCAGCCCTGTGCTCAAAAAATGGGTAGAACTACCAGGTCCACCATACTGTAAGTGGGAACTGTAGCGTGCCCTTTCGAGGCACAGCATTTGCTCAATCAACCTTCTCCTTTAAAGCAATAAAAACATGGAGCACACTCCCAGTTAATCTGAAAACCTGTTTAGATTAAGTTGACCAATACACACTTCAAATGAAAGCTAAAGTTCTTCCCTGTCTGCTGGACACATTAATATCGCTGATTGCGTATAAAGGATACACCCGTAGGATTCCTGAGAAAGGTTTTAAAGCTCTGTGTGGTGTCTTCGGACGTTGCCATCTTGGCAGTGCCTGACACCTTACTCCCAGCTTATTTAAAAATGCTCAGAGGGGTGAAACTGGACTGGACCAGACCTGACATCCGCCAAATTGTAAAGATACCCGCCTATAATTAAAATCCAAGCAGCCATACCTTTAATTCTGTATAACTTTAATCCTTGATATACATTAATTTAAACAGTTGAGTCAAAATTCTAATTCGTACAGTTGAATAGAGAAATAAGCTATAGAGACAAGCAGTTACAGAAAATGAATGAATGAATGAATGAATGCATGAACGCACACGTGTATTTCTGCTGTGAAGTTGGACATTTTAACGTGGATGGGGACTGACTCGCTTTTGAGGCCAGCCTCTAGTGGACATTAGAGGAACTGCAGCTATTGGCTATTGAGGGTTTGCTTAATTTCCAGTTCTGGTGCAACCTCTCCTCTATAACACTTTTCAAGGCGATAGCATATCAATAATCTGTTTTTAACATGTTCTGCTGTCCCCAACTGTGTGTAGCAAAAATCAAATGTAGCTTTACTGTCACTGATAAAAGACAGAATACACTATTTGTCTTTGAAATGAACTATTTTATTAATGTTTTATATTTTTTATTTTATTTACTATTTTAATTTAATTTTACTAGATTTTATTTTACTTATTTTTGTTTTATTTAATCATTCTTTTATCTGTGGTTCTTAACATTTTTTTTTTTGTATGTGCAACTAAGCTACTGTGACCAAGCAGTTTCCCTTGTGGATGAATAAAGTTTATCTAAGTCTAAGTCTAAGAACATTAGTCACTTGTTTCAGTGTGGTAGTAGACAACCTTTGCACTAATTTACATTTGAGTTCCTCCCATTTAGAAAAAGTTATATAACTACTATTTTATATGTTCTAATACTCTAATGTTCTAGGCCATTACTGACTAAGACACTTAATGAACTGTTCTGTTTTTTGTCGTGCAGATGTCGGAGGGGGGACGTGACCTGAGCCCTTTTCTCAGGAAGGACGTTATCCTCTGTGACTCTTACACCTGAGCATGGACCGTCCTCCTTCCTGTTTGAAAGTCAGCAGGATTCTTTCAGACTGTCACAGAACATCTTCCTCTCGCTGGTGTCGTAGGCCTCTCTCCTGCAGAATCTATAGGATGGCTGGAACAGGTGGAACAGCTAGGTTTATTGAGGAGACTGAACATGGGTTGATATGAGACAAAGCAGATGTCAGCAGCGCCGCACTGTGTGGCCCAGTAGCATTGTATACTCTCTTTATTTTTGCCACTGCCTTCTTTGCTTGTTTCCACCTTGATCTGACTCTTTGAGATTCTCCTGCCTGTTCCCACGTATTCTCTGCCCTAGAAACGTCCATTAACCCTGAAGTGTAGCTCAGCTCCTTGGCTCATAGTGCAGATACAAGAACATCAGGGCAGTGACGACGTAACAGCCTTGTATTGATTGCATCAGTGATGCCACATGTGCAGAGTCTCTTTTAAAAGGATATTATACCTTTTGACTGTATGTTTCAAAATAGAACAAAAATAGCTGAATGGCATGCCCTCTCTAGTGAGCAAAAACTATGAGCCAAGCTAACTTGCTAAGTAAGCAACCAAATATCTAAGTTAGGTAAGTAAAAGTATGGATACTTGTGTAAAATAATACTCTGGTAAAAGTAAAAGTACTGATTCAACTCCTTTACTCAAGTAAAAGTAAGAAAGTACAGGCTCTGAAATGTACTTAAGTAAAAATGATTTTACCATTAATGAAACAATTCATCCGTTGATAA
The DNA here is from genome assembly GCF_963514085.1 of Chelon labrosus. NCBI lineage: Eukaryota > Metazoa > Chordata > Actinopteri > Mugiliformes > Mugilidae > Chelon > Chelon labrosus. The sequence continues at coordinate 21,320,691 of NC_140338.1, read as the reverse complement.
TTCTGCAAAATGAAAAAGGTTCTAACAGAATAATCTAGACTGAACTGACCAGAGGTCCTGCATGAGCATCTAGATCATTTTTAATAATAAATTAAGTGTTATTGGGTAGTTGTTGTTTTTAAACCGAGAGCTAGCTAGCGTTAGCTATAAACAATGTGTTCCCATAGCATTGCTAACGTTGTAAACTGGCTTCCAAAAAATGCTCAAAAAGCTAATGATAGCAACAGAAACCACGCCATACCTGAATTTTTTTTTTTGTTTTTTTCAGATTAGACCAGTACTTCCCAAACAGTGGGGTCAAGGGGGGCGTGAGCAGCAGCAGGGACTTTCAGTGTCTTTAACGATGCTTTAACGATTAACAAGCCTCCAGTCAAGGTGGCAACAGAGCTCAAACTAATCAACAGGCTGCCTGTTCAACCCAGTAGAAGAAGTGCACAGGAGCTGATGGAGGGTTTTGGAGGGTATTTTTCTTTATAACTGTAGGCACGTACATAGATCGCGTTTTTACTAAATATGACGCGACTGGTCTAATTCTAGGCTCAGTTTGTCAGTCCCCTGTGAATTTCCATCGATTGATAACAGGCACAGGTATCACCAACAGGCCGGTCATTTTGTCAGTGCAGTCCATCATCGACTTTCCCTCTCTAGTGCGATGCTCTAGTCGTGTCCGATCATGTCACGTCTTTTACGTCATGTCATCCTTAGAGGTTAAAAAAGTAACGAGCCTGTTTTTCCAATGTTTAGGAGTAGAAAGTACAGATATTTGTGTACAAATGTAGGGCGTAAAAGTAAAAAGTCGCCAGAAAAATAAATACGCAAGTAAAGTACAGATATCTGAAAAGTCTACTTAAGTACAGTAACGAAGTATTTGTACTTCGCTACTTCCCACCTCTGCTAACGGCAGTCTTCAAGCTAAATAGCTAATGTGTTAGTTTAACAAAACTTTGTGGTTCGTGTTTGCATCCCAAGTAGTATTGACGAATCAATACGAGTAGACTTGCATGCAGGGAAACTTTCTGTGCGGAGCGCTAAAGAAGCAGAAGACAAGCAAGCTGTTTGTCAAGCAAACAGGAAGTTAAACAGAAACTGCTAAGTGAGTGTAAACCTGCAATGTGTGATTGTCATCTCTCAAGTTACAAGTCATACTCTAAACAATGATCAGGGCTCTCTTCAGGATCCACTCGCTTCGCCAGAAAATGTGACCTGTATGTCTTTTCCTTGTGTTGACCCGTCAGACCGGCTCAGATGAAATGACTGCTTTTACCCCAGGGATAGCTGTGCCATCTCTTCAGCTGTAGTTGATTTCTAGACGAGGACGGAGAAGCTGCAGCTAAGTGACTATGAGTCAGTTTGTCTCAATTACCTGTGCTTTACCTCTGTGGAGAGGGGCTAGCTGTGCTTCAGTGAGCACTAGCATCAGTGTGGTTGGAAGATCTCCTATTTATTCATGTTTTCATTATGACATTGTCCAGCTGACAGATCTGAATGTACATTTTGTTGTCATTTTATAAAGATATAGGTCAGAAAAGTTGTGTCTGTGTGTTTGTTCACACTTTTATTCTGCTTGTTTTAGCATGCACGCTTGTCCTTATTTCTCCTTTCATTATCACCACCTGGCCCATCTATACTGTCCCAACTTTAGCCCTTTTCTTCTTTTTTTTTAGTTCAAGGAAGCTATTCCTGGACAACCTTACAATATCCCCCACCCTCTACCTCATTTCCTCCAGTGCAGTGGTGCTGAGCTGAGGTTTCTCCGTGTTGTGGTGGAGAGCAGCAGGAGGGGAAGCAGAGGAGCTGCTGTATCCTGGGCTTGGGAACTCTCGCAAAGGGAAGACATGACCCAGATATGTCTGCCAGCTAGCTAGTCTTAGTACAGCTTCAAATTGGGCTAGAACTGCAGTTTTCCTCTGCAGTGACTGCGTTGTGATCCCAGTGCCAGACAAGCTTTACTGTAAGAGGAGGACGTATACTGTGGGGCCTTGGATTATTGATGTACTGTACCAAACATCTCAGAGGGCTGCAATCGATCAAAGCTGTAACCGGGGCGAGAACAGGGAGTGTCGTGTAGGTCAGATGTTTGAGGGTTGTCTCTCTGTGGAATCACCTGAGTGTTTGAGAACAACACCGCTGTTTGTGTGTCTTTGTGTGGACATCCTGAGCCGCAGGGCAGGGCAGTGGGAGTGGGAGTATCAGTGGGACATGGGAAAGTGGGTTAAATTCCAGGCATTCTCTTACATCTGAAGGTACACTGTTTCTGGTTTGTCTTTCCTTCAACTTATCTTACATCTTATGTGTGTGAGAGAGTCCTTTGCCAAGCCCACTGGCTATGGAAAAACAATTTAACTGGATTTAATTTGTTGCCCCCCTCCTCCTTCCTCTTCCCTCCTTCCCCTAGGTTTTTTTTTTTTCTTTTGTGTGTGTCTGGGAGGTTGGGAATTCGTCTTGTTTAGTAACTTCATGCCCAGTCCAACCTCACTTTGCAAGTTAGACAGGCCAGGTTTCATGGCAGCTTCAAGGCCTCTGGTCATGTCAGGACCATCACTCAACTTCGATGTTTTTTGTGTGCGAGTAAACAATGTCCATCTTATTTAGAAGACTTTTTCTTTGGCTTAGATAAAACTAAAACTTATTTTCCTCAAAGTCTGATGCACACCTCTCAGTCATGTCTCTTGTTTTTCTTCCCTGCCTTTCTTGTGTTTTACTTGATCCCTCTCAGCTCCAAGCTCTAAAGGGTTAAATAAGCACAATGAAACCAGTTGCCTAGAGCCCTGACCACTTTTTCCATTCTTGCTGGAAAGTTTCCAGTGCTATTTATATGAAACCTCAGGCCCAACAATCAAGAAACCCACTTGGCTGGGATAAAGTATTATCCATTATCCTAATGTCTGTTTCACTCAGATCACACCATAAAGAAACCTCAGAAATGGCAGAGACACGCTGTGGAATCTGTTGCCCATATCTACTATGTGGACTCAGATATACAGTAAATTATCAGACAACACGTAAAAGCAGGCACCGGTGAAATCAATCCGCATGACCTAACTATTATTATGTAACCAAAGAAAATACTACAGCACATCTAATCTGTCTTGGACTTGATGAAAGATTTGCTGTAGTGGAAAGTCTAAGGCTCATTTTAGACCAAATGTCTGAAGAGAAACAGAAACTCTCTTTTATCCGCGTTCAGAGGGAATGGCATTCACAGTTGGCTGAGATATTGAAATATTTAAAAATGATAACATTATTACTGCAGTGGAGGCAGTTTGCCTGGAAGCCATCACTGTAGTGTTTCACTGCTTCCCACAGTGTTTGTGAACGAGTGGTATTAATCCAAAACCACTACAGCGGTTATTAGAAAGCCAAGAAACACAACTAAATATTGCTATTATTATTATCAAACAATACAGGGTAGACCTTTTTGGACCTTATTGGCTGTTGCAAGAGATATGGTATCCATGCACTTAATTTAATTTATTCATTTCATTTCAACCAGCAAATGATACAATTTGCATCAAAATTTTACTGTTTGTATAAGATATGATCTTGCACTTTACCTGCACTTTTTTAGCACTGATTCACGTATACGCATCCACACATTTATTAATGGGAGCCTTAACTGTTCAAGTCCTCACAACTGGATTATTAAATGGATTTGCCAGATAAGCAGGTATCATAAGCATCGGGCTGTCACTGCTCAATGGCCTGAAGCTGTATCCTATTAAACTGTACGCTTTTAAATATGTACTAAAATTATATGATCTATCTCGCCCAACTCTGCAGTTCGCATCAGGCTTAGAGAGTGATCTGGTTTCTTTCAAATCCTTTTTTTCCTTTGTGTATTTTCTTCTCAAACTCAATTCCCCACAGCTTTCTAAAAAGAAAAAGAAAATGATTAAATTTAAGTGTATATAAAGATGACTGAGCCCTCCATGAAGTCACCACTATCCTGAAGAGCACATTTGAAGCTCAGTGAGGTGGCTCCAGCTGTCACCATCTTGGCAGTGCCAGACTCCATGTAACGCCTAGCTAATTCTGCATAGACAGTAGCGAAGATACAGCAAAAAGCTACAATTCATTTTCAGTGGAAGTTGACAATATGAGGCATCAAACTGAGGGCCAACAGAACAGTTGTGACGTGCGACATATCAAAGTTAAGTCATTAACTTTTTTTGATGCTTCAATGATGTGGTGACCCGTCAACCAATCATATGCATTTCATTCACCAAGTCAAAAACGGACAGAGAGATGGAGCATGACATGGTAGTCAATGGGTCTCGCGTTTAGAGACAGCATCTAGTGGACAGTATATGAACTGCAGTTTTTGGTACTTTCATTTTGGCTTAATTTATGTGGATGTCTTGGCGCGGACTAGATATCTTTATCTAAATATGTAAACTAAAGACTGAGACATATTGAACATTTCTGAATGTAGAACTAGACTCAGTGGCCATTAGAGGAATTGCAGTTTTGGGCCCTCTGCACTGGCTTCATTATTCAGCCCAGAAGTTGCAGCTTGGCTTGAGTGAGCAATAACATTCTTCAAGCGCTAAACACTTGTGGTTTGTGGTCTGTTGTGTTTTTGCCTCTGCCTCCGAGTCTTGTCTTCACACAGAAAAACAAACAATGGTAAAAAGCAGTTATCAAATTTGTTGGTCCAAGCAAGTTCTCAGTTTCCTTTTATCGAAATGAACGTGTTAAGGAAAATCGTCTTGATGCCACTACTTATTTATTTATTTATTTTTAAATGAGCGATCAACTCATGCACTAGCAGCAATGCAGCAGTAACATGGTGGAAAGCAAGCAGACTGAAGTGCGGTCGTTGTAAATGATTTTCGCCTGCAGAGGGCAGTAATATGCCAAAGGAAGAAGAAGAAAAAGAAACAGACAAAGATAAAGAAACGGTTCTTTTAACTTCCTCCTCAAAACCTTGCCAGATGCTTCTTTCGACAACTTACTGTCAGTGTGAAGTGAGTTAGCTTTCACTGAGATGCAATTAATTTGCATCAATGCGCGTTAACTAGCCTATGGAAATCATGCGATTAATCGCGATGTAATTGAATCTGCTGACAGGTCCAGAAAACTATTTCATATGAAAGTATTTTTTTTTTTTATAAAACTATAAAGTTAGCGTGACTTAAAGACACATCAATGTGAAATATATCAGGTTAAAAAAAAAACATAGCTCCTTTAACTTTGACAAAGAACATTATGTCAAAAAGTGTACAGAAAACGTAGCATGGTTAAGGTGGAGCTATACACATGGCAGTTTAAATATTTTTAGACACACATGTAGAGTGGATACAGGTTTTAGTTTAGCTCTATCGCGGATAGTGGTACAGTGGTTTCAGTGAGCGCGTCGTGTGCGCGCTCAGCTCCTCGCGCCCCCTCCTCAATGTTTGTCAGACGGACGCGTCCATGGAGAACTCGTGCCGCCTCGTTCTGCCTCCCCACTTCCCAAACAACATTTCAACATGACTGAAGAAGACAAACCCGCTCTGCCAAACACCAACACGCTGTTTTTCTAACCTTTTTTTCTGCTGCCTCATCCAAGCGGTACCCATTTCCAACTTTTTGCCCCCCACCTCCCACCCTTTTACTCCCCCCCACCCCCACCCTCACCCCCTCACCCCCCTCGTCCCCGGGAGATAAATCACTTCCCTGGAAATTAAAGGAGGTTGGTTTTTGTTTTATTTCCACTCCGGGGATCCGCATGGATGTGGCCGCGGTAGAGGGGATGTCTCTGCCGGGTATCCGACTCCGGAATCGAGCGACGCAAGTGATGCCGAACCAGAAGAAGGTCAACGCGAGACGGAAAAGGCGAAAGGAGTTGGTTTTAATCCAGATATGCTTGTTCGGCGGCTTGCTGCTGGTCGTGAAGGGGTTTTCCTACTTAGCGGAAAATTCAGGTGAGCACTGAAGGCGTTTTATTGAGCTGACTCCACGGAGCTCCTGGATGCCGGCGAAGGGGAGCTCACTGTTTGTTTCATTGTTTTCCATATTTGCCTCTAACACACAGCTGTATTTGTCCTCACAGAGACACATTAACGTCCCTTACAAAGACAGCTGTAGTGTGGAAACATATAGGGGTATATAGTATGGCACACTCTATAAATTTCTGATTAGACTGTAAATTATAATGCAACTGCACTGTTAATCTGTATAATAACCTACTGATCCATGCAGGGAAATTGCAATTTAACAATATCCAGTTTGGAAAAGAGAGATATATTTACATGCTGCTGTGCTTTTGACAAAGGAAATAATAAAATGCACAGGAAGTGAATGAAAACGTCCTGCAAAAGCCAATGTGTGAAGGAGAATCAAGAGTATTTAGGATTATTGATAAAAGTGCCCAAATGGAAAGCGGATTAACAGTGATTTAACAGTACATTAACCATCGTGTGCAAAGATCAACTGCAGGGAATTAAAGTTTTTCATCTAAGTCCTTCAAAATATTCACTATTTTTTTCTTTTTTTTGCTAACTTATAATATTTCTTAATCTCTTAATACTCCATAAAGTTAAAGAGAGTTCCTACGTAAATAAAACGTCTCCGTGCGGTTATTTGAAGGTGTCTGTTCTGTCATACAAGAGCCTATAATGGAAATTAATCTGATCTTAAAGTGTGGGGAACTATTCAGGGATGCAGAGGCTCCTGCATGTTCAGGTGTTTTAGCTGCAGAGCAGTGAAATCAGGACATTGTGCCCCAGGGTGCAGGCCTGCATCTCTCCATGTCACTGCCAGTGGTGACACAGAGTCTCTGACTTTAAGGCGTTAAATCATTAGATTTGCATCCTCTGTCACCCTGACAGCTAATAAATAGCTGCAGCACTTTGTAGCAGCAAACATCTGCATAATGACTGAATGTCGGCGTGTTCCTCCTTTTTTATCCATCTCCGACTGTTCTCCCAACTTGATTACTGAGTCAGCATCAGCTAAAGTGAGATGTATTTATCACTCCACGGACAGAAGGTCTGCATGAATATTCATACACTCATGATTTGTGCATCATCAGTGAGACTCTCCTTCTTCGTTCCTCCCCACTGCGTCTCCTGGTTACATAGAAATTCAACAGGGCTGCTCTCTGCATGTGCAGTTCAGAATCAGAGAAGAACAAGAGGCAACACATTTAATGCATTTCCCTTGCCCCCATTGTGTTCTTGTTTACTCTTAATCAGCTTGCTCAAATATCAATTAAAGCTGATTATTCATGATGCGTTTAATGAAGTTCTGCTAAACTGAGCTTGATGCTGTGGATCTAGAAGCGGAGCGCTCAGCACCCTCTCGCAGTGGAACATTAATCATTCCCGTACTCATCCTTTCCGCTCTTTGTGCGAGATAGCGAAAGATAGAAGGAGGGAGGACAGTGCAGTGCTGGCACGCAAACATTTCTTCTGCTGCTGCTGCTGCTGCTGCTGCTGTGTGTGGTGTGATGAAGGTGAGGCTAGGTGAGAAGTTCAGCCATGCCCCGAGGACTATTGAATAACCAGGCTTTTTAATTCTACTTGAATCCCTCTCTTAGGCCAGACTTGTGGTTGGCAGGGTGGAAAGGGCAGAATGCTCCTGCTGGGCTCTGTGAAGTATGAAATGAATTCATTGGTGTTGCTGCTTTCTTGAAGAATGTGCAGATGTAGCCACAGTGGGAGCCCCACTTTGTGCACTGTGCTGTTGCTCCACTCCCCCAAGAGGATTTTGTTTTGGAAAATCATGAAATTCCCCCTGTATGTATGAATTAGACACACACACCCAACTGACACATCTGTGGCGCACTCATCCAGATGTTCACTATCCTGCAATTACGTAAAGAATCACACTTTTCATGAGACGACCGAGATAAGCAAGGACGACAAAAATAGAACAAACTGACGAGGTGGCAAAAGTATTCACTTTCTGAACTTAAGTAAAAGTACGGATACTTGTGTAAAATAATACTCTGGTAAAAGTAAAAGTACTGATTCAACTCCTTTACTCAAGTAAAAGTAAGAAAGTACAGGCTCTGAAATGTACTTAAGTAAAAGTAAAAATGATTTTGCCATTAATGAAACAATTCATCCGTTGATAATTTTGCAAAGTGAAAAAGGTTCTAACAGAATAATCTAGACTGAACTGACCAGATCGAGGTCCTGCATGAGCATCTAGATCATTTTTAATAATAAATTAAGTGTTATTGGGTTGTTGTTGTTGTTTTTAAACCGAGAGCTAGCGTTAGCTATAAACGATGTGTTCCCATAGCATTGCTAACGTTGTAAACTGGCTTCCAAAAAATGCTCAAAAAGCTAATGATAACAACAGAAACCACGCCATATCTGAATTTGTTTTTTTTCCCCAATAAGCTAATGATAACAACAGAAACCACGCCATATCTGAATTTGTTTTTTTTTCCCAATAAGCTAATGATAACAACAGAAACCACGCCATATCTGAATTTGTTTTTTTGTTTTTTTTCAAAAAGCTAATGATAGCAAAATAAACCACACCATACCAGAATTTTTATTATTATTATTATTTTATTTTATTTTATTTTATTTTTTCAGATTAGGCCAGTACTTCTCAAATAGTGGGGTCAGGGGGGGCATGAGCGGCATCGGAGACTTTCAGTGTCTTTAATGATGCTTGAACAATTAACAAGCCTCTAGTCAACAGGCTGCCTGTTCAACCCAGTAGAAGAAGTACACAGGAGCTGATGGAGGGTATTGGAGGGTATTTTCCTTTATAGCTGTAGGCATGTACATAGATCGCGTTTTTACTAAATATGACGCGACTGATCTAATTCTAGGCTCAGTTTGTCAGTCCCCTGTGAATTTCCATCGATTGATAACAGGTACAGGCACAGGTATCACCAACAGGCCGGTCATTTTGTGAGCGCAGTCCATCATCGACTTTCCCTCTCTAGTCCGATGCTCTAGTCATGTCTGATCATGTCACGTCTTTTACGTCATGTCATCCGTAGAGGTTAAAAAGGTAACGAGCCTGTTTTTCCAATGTTTAGGAGTAGAAAGTACAGACATTTGTGTACAAATGTAGGGAGTAAAAGTAAAAAGTCGCCAGAAAAATAAATACACAGATACCTGGAAAATCTACTTAAGTACAGTAACTAAGTATTAGTACTTCGTTACTTCCCACCTCCGGCAGTAGCGACAACATCTCTGCAAAACGCACCTGTTGAATAAATACAGTCTAAAAGAAATATGAAAATCTGTCACGGTTTCATATATATTTGGAAATAATCAAAGTGTGAGGATTTAGGGACATTTAAAAATATGTTCTGATGTAAAATGAAAAAGAAATATTTCGAATCTCTTTCAAGTCTGTAGGTCACCAGTCAGACTGATCGGATTAATGGCATTGATCATGTTAAAACTCAGGCTTTTCCATTGAAGCAGCTTTCAGATGACATTGAGATGGATTTGATCGACTCATCAGAGGTTCAACTAAATAAAGAAATCTTCGGCTACTGATCACCTTTTTTGAAGTATGGCCTTACCTCAAGTCTCCAGGAAAACATTGCTGACCAAGCAGCACTGAGATGGTGCAAGACATGGCATCCGACCTTAGAGCGGCAGAAGTCAGATGGTGATTGTGAGCAAAGAGGGCCTTTCTGAACATCAAATCATGGAGACTTAGTGTTTCTAAGGGGGCACTTTGTGGAGCTCGAAAGCACTTTGTGGAAACTGGATCAGTTGTATCTAAAGCACCATCATAGGATCAATACGTCAAGCTTTGTTCACTCAAAACATCAAGCTTTATTCAGATGCAGAAGTGACTCGGTAAAGAACAGCAGGCTCCAATCAGCAGATGTCCCGTCAGAAGAAGGAGGACTAGTAGTGTCTCAGAGGACGAGACTAAACCACTTCTCAGGAGAGAATCAAGGACGAACACTTGAGCTGGACTAAGACAGAACAGCATTTCACAGTGGATGATGGAGATGATGAATCACAGTTTAGAGATTAGTAACAGAAGAGTGTATGTAAGAGACCAACAGGAGAGAGAGAATGATACCACGGTGAATCAAAACCACAGTGAAAAATGCTGCTGGAAGATTCAAGAGTGGTGCTGGACTCCTGCAGTGTATGGACTCCACGCTGACCGAAGAGAAGAAGCACCCCATTCCTCAAGAGAGATGTTCGTTCCACATGGGTTTAATTTAGTGGAGAAAGAGTCATGGTGCAGCACGGGAATGATCCCACCTCAAAGAGGAAGAACTACTTAAAGACCAAAGAAGAACAAAGAAGCTTTCTTCCATAGTCAGCCGAACACTGATGGAGACTTCCCAGCATCGACAAGATGTTAGGAACTTGGTCATGATCGGTCAAAAATTGTGTTCATGGTGAGATAACGTTTGCAGAGCTAGAACTTTGGCAGCCAAAGAAAATTGTGCTAAATTCCTAAGGTCTGTTTTTGTTGTATTTAAAGTATTTATCCTGCCTGAGTGAAATCCTTCTGATCAGAGATTCCATTTTACCTGTTCAGATACATGTGCTCACATTCTCCAAAACATCAAACTTAATATATTATATGGTACTTAATTGACAAAGTTTGTCCGCTGCTGTGGAGCATAACATATACAGGGAGTAAAAAAGCTCCAACACCGATTTGATTCAAAAGAAGATGATGACCAATAGCTTTCCGTGTTTTCCAACGTTGCCGTCCACATGGGTTCTGGTTTCGTTTGTCTTTTTAAACCCTTGTTTGAACAACTGGTTGTTTTACTGCCTCCATGTTTCTGTCCCTCCTGGAAACTCATCACCTGGTGTTTACCCCAAGTGGAGCAAACATGCTCAGAAAGAATGGATTTATTCCAACCAGGGAGAAACCATCAGATCAAGTGTTTACATGGTTATTAAGAGATCAGATTTTCCTGTTCAACACGTTATCAATCGTGTACACCAACCCTCTATATCTGATTGTTAACACCTTCTGATCAGGTCGGTCTGTTCTCATTGAGGAGGCTACATGAGACAGTTTTATTCTGGTTATTAGAGGAATAGTAGTGTCCATGGAAACACTTGTTGATTTGTAGCTGTTTTTTTCCTGTGGTTTAGATTGCTTCATCTGTTATGTCTTAAATTGATATTCCACAATTGCTCACACATGTAGACCAAACACACCAATGACAATATGACTTGCAATAAAGTTGCAAGTTTTTTGTCACCACACTCTGTACTTATTGTAGTACGTCGTGTACTGGAATAAATCGTAATTAAGTATTTGAACATACGAATCATATCGTACAGTTTCAGACTTGTTTTGAATGCTAAAATCTGCATCTTGACAGTGTGTCTCTATGAAACGTGACATGATTCTGACAAACACCCTCCAGGTTTTGACGTCTCCAGCCACAGCAGCGGCAACCAGCAGCGATGGGCAGGAAGGAGGCTACTGCAGGAAATGGACAACGGCAGCCTGGAGGAAACAGAAGAACCTAAGAACTGCACCACTCCAGGTAAGGCACGGACAGGACGAAAGAAGGAGGACACCTAGTGTTCTCCCCCTCCCTCCCTCCTTTCTTCCCTCTAGAACAGAGAGAGGAAGATGAAAAAGAGGTGTGAAACTGGGAAACAAATCATCCCCATCTCACATGTACTGCCTTTCTACCCTATTCGTCCCCTCAGTTTTCTGTTCCTAATATGGGGTAACCCAGATTGTGAGGTCAGATGATTTCCCATGAGCGCAGGCTACAGCAGGCGGTGGTATTCGACCTGCCTCAGCGGTTTTCACACTCGGTCTCCATCACTTTTTTTTTTTTTTTTTGTATTTTTAGGATCCTGCAGGTTTCATTCTCACTCCCTCCCTCTAGCTGTCCCTCTCTGTCTCGCACCAACTCTCTCTTCATCTCTGCCATTCCTTCCCTCTTTGTTTCCCTCAAGTCCCATCTCAGAAGAAATTCCTGTTTCCATGGTGACCTTTTTATCTTATAATGAATGAGCATACTTGACGCACTCGCGGAAACTGTATGAGGATGCTTTAGTAAAGTTTTAAGTGAGTCCCATTAAAAGGACTAAAATCTGCTTCTACTTTATTAATGCGTCCTGATCTTATAAGCCCCTGGTTCGTGGTGTGACCCAGCCTCAGACGTGCATGCATTCACCCATGTCCTGTTGCTATTTTTGGATGTAGATGGACGGCTTTTGATGTTCAGAGCGGTTATAAGTGTCGTGGAGAGGTGACTCCTCTGCAGATCTCACTGACGCTAGGCTTCTCCTCAGAGGGAGTGGCACTCATCTCATGAGCTCATTAAGCAAAATGGCCATCATCAATCTCTTTCCTCACCTTCCCAAGGTCGCTGCTGTCATCCATAAAAGGAGCCGAGGTCAAAGTTCAACTTATTTTATTCTCCGGCTTATTATACAGTACCTGCTCTTTCCTCCCCATGCTGCTAAATTTAAAGCAGCTATGGCGTCTGTTACCCTCCTGAGAACTGCAAGGTTTTCGCTAAATAACCTCTATTTCTGAGAGTCTTGGCCCGGCACTTGTGATTTCTGCTCTTGAGACTGTATGAGACATATGAAACGTACTATTGTGAGGAGACGGCGAGGCAATCTTTCAAAAGGGCCCCTATTAAATGTGAACCACACTGTACCTGCTGTTCAAAGATAAAAAATGTTTTCTAAGATGTTATAAATAGTTGACCATAATCCAGTATTTCGCAGAATCTTTCTTACATTACGTCAGCTGGCTCAGTCTCATGTCATGTTGCCAAACCGAAGACTTCTGCAACAAACATGGCAAGAACAATGTTGTTATCACTGAAAAGAGTGGAGGCCGAGGATATGTCAAGAGTGTGCAGCCGTGGAAATTTGATCTGTGAAGCTCCATTAACCTCAATGCTAACAACTATATAGAAATATATGACAATGCTAATATGCAGCTGCTTAGCAAGTGCTATGTTTGCTTAGTCCACCTATGGTTTGCTAATTAGCAATAAGCACTCTGATAGGAATTCCATTAGTTCTGGAAGAAGTTGTCATAAAACTAATTAGTGGATGAATTAAAAGTTTGACCTTCTCATGGGGCTAAATTAAAAGTTAACACATCATCAGATCTATTTTAGTGCTGATCCTGTGGGGGACATGAAAGTCTGAAGCAAACTGCATGAAAAATCCAGTAAATAATATATTTTAAGTAAGTCCGTTTTACAGAAGAGCAGCCACTGCGGCTGCATTTACTGGATAACGACAAAGTTTAAAAAGTTAACGGCAGCACGAGTAGATAAGGTCAGTGAACTGACTAGTGTCCGTTGTGTAGGAATATCAAGCTAAAGTTTGCAAGTTAACGTTTACCACCATAGGCTAGAGGTCGTAACGGACCAAATAAGGTTAATTCTGGGCTCGCACTTTAAGAGTTTTGGTCTGATTTATCCTTGAGATTAACTCCCCTGACAACTGATTGAAAAATCCGGCGCTGACCTCGCTCTGTATCGAGGTTCGGACAGATTCTTTGGAATATAAAGGTTTGCAGATGCTCGTTTAAACCTCCTGAACTGCTTGCAGACTCATCGGGGTGGTCCTGATTAATTCAAACATGTCTGGTATTTAGGATTTAGGAGTCTGGATGATTGCATCAGTGCTTTCACAATAACCAATGAGGGTAATACTGTAAGTCTACAAGGACACAGAGCTGCAGATGGTGTCGTCAATCAAAAGTAAACATAATACACAATGAGGCTAACATAAGCTGACATCCTACTGTTTATAGTAATACTAGCAGAACGTTGTTCTTCTCCTTTTGGATTGATTGGCAGTTGCCCCATTACAGGAGTGTGGATCAGTAGATTTACAGCGCTCCGTTGCACCACGGTTTCAGCTTCGTACACATCCGTTTCCTTGTGGGAAGACGTGAGGTGGTGCGTTCAGCGTTCCCTGATCTGACACAATACTCGATACTATCCTGTGGTGTGTGTTGTGCTTTTATTTTCCACTGTTGTAGTCCGTGCAAGTTCGAGATTAAAGACAAGAATATCTGTGAATTTATTCCAAATTCAACAATCAGGTTCTGCCTGTGCCCATCTGCACAAGTGTGTGTTTAGATAATAACGGCCCCCAACCAGAATCGAACTGTCGTAGCCTGACTCATTACTTATCAGAATGTGAGTCTGGTAACACGCCATGGGGATTTCATCAGGTTTTTTTTTTTAATTAACGTCCTGTCAGCCGGCTAATGAAGCGATCAACTGCTTACGTATGTGATCATGCAGTAGCTTGCATGTGTTTGCGCACAATAGGCTGTGCATTTGTGTCTCTCCACACTTTGCGTGCGTACAAGGCTTGCTGATGAGGAAGTATCCCAACATGAGCCCTGTGTTCTAGGAGGATGCTGCACAACAGAGGCACTGACGGATGGTCGCCCGAAATTAGAGGCCTGCTGAATAAATGCTCGGAAGACAAGGGGAATGAAAGAGAGAGGTCCTCGTTCGCTAATTTTCCAAACATGAGACAAGCCACCCTACCCGTCATTACATCTCCCTCCATGATTTTAATTGTGAGGACCCCGCTGCTTCTGTTGATTTCAGACACTTGTTTATCCCCTCTCATTCGCCCTCCCTTCGTCACTCTGTCAGCTTCCAGTCAAAGAAAACGAGGGGAAGCGCAGGCAGCAGCTGGTAGTAATGCTTGAGGATGGCTTGTCTCTTTATTGTCTTACCCTTCTTTTACAGCAGCATATTTGTGAAAGTATCAGAGCGTTTCCTGCCTGAAAAGAGGAAGCTGTGTATGTGTCTGTGTGTGTGTGTGGCTGGGGAGGTGAATACAAGCACTCTGGCCTTCCTTTTATCATGAAAAACAAGCTGTTAATTTCAGTGGGCCCCACTGAGCGGCCAAGGCTACATCTCATGTTGATGGATGGAATAGAAGAGATATCCATTTCTATATGAGAGGATAGCAAAGAGAAGATTAATCATTGCGTAGTTTTCATCTAATGACGCTGTTAACACACTCTTTATTACTTCTACCAGCTCTATACAAATACACGCACACTCGCCATCATTTCTTTGCAGACCATTTGCTAACACAGGTGGTTCATGTACGCCCCGAGCAGCTCTGTGTACAGTGGCATTGGCTGTGTGATTAGACAGATAGTCTGGGTACTCCGTACACGTGACTGCTCTCGCCAGGGGTCTTTCCCCGGAGGCTGTCCTCCCGTGTTATTAAAGAACCCCTCCTCTCAGTTCGGCTTCGACGCAACACTCCATTTTAGGAAAGGAGGCTGCTATGACTTAATCAGGGCTTCCCTGTGAGAAATGTGGCGTGTGCGCGCATGCAGGACCATTAAGACTAGTATTGATTAATGCGCGGGTGCTGGCCCTGGTTTCTGCAGTGAGTAGGAGGGGCGTGCAGGTTTGCTCGGTGTGTATTTGTACATGTGGGTACATGCTGGCCTCACTTCATGTAGCTTGCCCCTGTGTGCCTGAGGCAAGTGGGTAAGTATCCCCGTAGTACAGCCGATAAATGAACGAAGTCAGAAGTAATGATGGGTCCTTTAATACCCCGACAATAGCCCTCCTCTAATCAAATGCAAAACTGACCCTGAAAGCACCTGCAATGATTTCCTCTGAGAAATCACTTCTACCATATTACAGTTACAGCATTAGGTCTGAGTGTGCTGCTGCTGCTGCTGCTGCTGTCGCCTTCCAAACACAATGACAGCTGTATTAATAGTTGGACATGATGGCAGGGGTCTTTCTGAACTAACGTGCAGACTGTCAAAGTCAACTTGTTATTGCAGGAGCAGGAGCTCTATGCTCAGGGGAATAAGACCAATCCATCACAGCAATTAGCTGAGTGGAGTCAGAGTCCCCTCTACATCAGCTCCCGCTGGTTCCCTGCCTGTTCCTCCCTCCCTCCGTCCCTCTCTCCTTCTCTCTCTTCTGTACCAGAACATTTATCCAACATTATGTTTTTTTTCCCTGCTGCTGTTTTCTTTATGTTTCCTTTCTGGTTGAATGCCTGTTTCTCCTCTTCCCGCATGCCGAGGAGATTCTTCCCAGTTTCCCTGCTGAATTATAGAGCTCAGGTTGTTTGCCAGCAGCAGAAGTGGCTTGACACACCTTTAAAGATTCATCTCGCCGGTGTGGCTGTGAGCAATGTTGAGCTTACTTCCTGAGTGCCACGAACATCCTCCTTTACTGTCGTTTCACCGGGGGGTTTTGAGAGGACGTTCAGGCTCCCAGAGCAGCATGCTGACTGTAATGCTGAACTACGTTTTGACATGCCTCAGTTGTTACACTTTGGGCACATTTGGCATTTTATACCTTTATTAAACAGTAAAGAGCTGACAGGACTCGAATCCTGTCGATGTAATTACAAAATCTTAAACTCCCGGGACACCAAGCCGCCCTTCCATTTTTACAGTTTTCTGACATGTTGCCTTTCCATTATTATTTCAAATTTTATGTTAAATAATAATTATATAAATGTTTGCATCGCCATTGTTTTAGTTCAGTCCATCCCATGCTAGTTTTGACTTATTAGACAAATCTTAGTAGTTTATAAAAGGTTAAAACACCATGATAATGCGTTTGATGTGCTTTTCGAGTAAGAATATTTCGTTGTGTCTGCGGGGTTCTTTGAGGATAAACACTTCAGATGTAGCAGCCGAGTAATCGACAGGCTTTGATGATGATTGACAGATTGACAAAATGGTAAGCCAGATGGTTTGAGATCTACCAAGGGATGTGATTACAGCCTGAAATCTGTCAGTAGATGCGTCCGCTCTAAACTGATGTCAGTTGACTGGTTCAAAACGTCATGAAAAAGTGCATCTGTTTATCGTAAAATGTTTGGGGATTAGTCACTTACTGAAAGGACATAGTGTCTTGTTGTACAGTATTATCACCTCTCAGCATCAAACACCTTGACTTTATATCTTTATGTCAATAAAGCTGATATTTAGAGACTCATTACATTCATATATTTACTATTTTAAAACATAGTTTTATGGTATTTTAAGTTAAAAGTAATATGAATGAAGGAAAGTGTTGATCATACTACATACTTATCCTGCAGTGCCTTAAGTATCTGTTAATAAATCTCATAGCATGGTTAAAAGTATGAATAAACATGAGCCTGAAGCAGAGATTGCAGCTCTCAGGTTAACAGACCTAGATTTACAGAGGTTCTGCCATTGTTCTCTTCTCTTAGGTTTGTCTAAGGAGGATGTGGAGCATCTGCAAATGGCTGTGTGCATAGGGTATTTGGGCTGAGCTGCTTTAAATGAGGACCTTCCTTTGTTCCCTTTCTTTTTTTCAAGTCATTTGTCAGATAAGGCAGGTGAAGCAGTTTCACCTTCCAGCCCCCTAACCTGAAAATCAGCCTCTAAACACGGTGCATCGTGTTACAGCTCAAGTTTCATCTCACCAGTCGTCTATTCATCCGTGGTTGCCGTTCCTTGCCCAGTTTGCCTTACGACCCAGATTTTTGAGTTACTGCTCTGACGCGAGTCAGAGTGGTCTTGTCCCAGAGCAATGCACTTCCTGCTTGATTTGATCTCTAAATTGCCAGGGTTATTTTCAGATCATGAGCAAATTTTAGTTGAATTTGTTTACAATGACATGGCTGCGTCTGTTGTAGTAAAATAACGAAAAACAAACAATTAACAGCGCTTAAGGAATTAATCAAGAACACTATAAATGTGAATAAATTTTTCTTTTCTCTCTATTAGTTGTTTGTTACCAGACTCATATTCTGGTCTGGCTACACTAGGCTGGCAAAATATGAATAAATATGGTGTTCAAGCTGTTGGAGCTGTGAAACCAAAGGTTGAAACCAAAGCTGTGAAATTTTTTTTCTTGAGGTAACCATCTGGGGAACGTTGTGTTTGGGTCATATGTCAGTCAGCTGTATGAGTCGCTCCCATTCATTGTGCCACAAAGTGGAGATTAGTTCCAGCTTGGCCCCTTCTCATTTGCTTCCCCAAGGGGTTTTCTCCTATCATTGTTACATGTCTCTGACTTTCATTAACATTCATGGCCCCTGGTCAACACATCGCTGCTGGTCTCTTCCTGTGCGTGCGCCCTTTTAGGAGCGAGGGAGAGAATGTCAAAAGTTCCTTGTGGAGTCTCTGTTTACCTTTTCACACCAACATGCACTGTGTGCATTGTTGTGCATGAGAAAACTAGTGAAGTAGTGAACTAGTTTAGTTTCTTGTGTATTGTCCAATTATTGGAAGATTTTGTCAGTTATCAATACACAGTAAAATGCCAAAACCCCTAAAGGTGACAGCGTTGTCTAGCCCTTTAATCTACTATTGTTATTAAGCCGCCCTTTGATCTGACTCTTATCTGAGCACAAAGCAGATACTCGACCAGGACATACATCTACACTCTATCTTCTTGACAGATTGTCTTATTAAAATGTACTGCCATGATCAGCTGTCATATTGTTCATGTGTTTTGCTTCCTTTTCTTCTTTCTACTTTACTTCGTCTAAAAGAAGATGAGCATTACTTGTTGTTGGTCCTCTGTATGTAACCTGGAAGCCAGAGCAACTAACCCTCCCACAGAATTTTTGCATCACAAAATAATGCTCTGACAAAGATCGTCCAGGCCCATCAAGTTGTTTGGGTGGGCTTTATGTGGTGACGGACAGAATAGTAACAGTGTCGTAGTCATACATGTCTTGGTAGCACCATCACCACAGTAAAATGGCTCTGATTGGTTGTGGATCTACCCAGTTGCAAGCAGAGATATTTTTCTCTGTGTCGTTGAAACACGCCCCATGATGACATCCAAATGGAGTGTTGCCAGATTAATATTCTCAGAATTATTTTAAGAATGAGTAAAATGATGGCTGTAGCTGCCGTCAGTGCCGGTGTTCAAACGTTTCAGTTCAGTGTCACCACACTGCAGATGTGAACAGATTTTCTTTTCAAAGCTAAGCTGGCCTCCTGCTGATGTAATGGGAATGTAGGAAAAATCTATTGCTTCAGTCACTCATGAAAAATGTCATACCAGACAAAACTAAAAATTATAAAAACAACAACTTTCATTACTGACATTTTAAATTATGTTCTGTAAACCTGCAGTTTCTCTGAATCAATATTTATTAACCGGACAGGAAAAGCGCTGCAAAAGTTCCTCTGTAATGAATCATGTGGAGAGAACTGCATGTGAAAGCATGTGAGCGCCGCTGTACTTCCTATTTTACCAGTTAATGTAGTGCTGCTGTTAAATGGCTTCTTTCATTCATCTGATCTGAATACAATAGTAATGCTATTTTTCCAGAGAGATGAGTCATGAGGAGGTGAGCTTCATACACGGATTCAATATGACTGAATGTAACCAGCTGCAGAGTAAGCTGCACAGCCTCTGTTCCCATGGAGATGTACACTGTTTAACAGTGAGTCACCGCCGTTAGACTGAAGGGCCAGGGTTATGCCCAAACGTAGCCCCTCGAGTTTGTTGATGTGCTGGTGGAGGTGATGCTGAATACCTGTTATTGAACAAAGAATTAATTGTTCTAACTACATGAATCTATCCTTGAAGAAATAATCATATTTAAGATGAGAGCATCATCTTCTTCACTTATTGTTCCTCAGTACCAGGTTCATGCAGTCAACGTTATCACACATTCACATGTTGAGGCTGTTTCCTGAGTTACACAAACATCCTCGTTTACTGCTGTTCACCGGAGGTTGAGAGAACCAGAACAGAACATGCTGTCTGTATCTGCTCAACTACCCATCGGGTTGCAGGCTCCTTGACCTGCCTCAGTTGTTACAACTTGGGGCAGATTTGACATTTTACCCCTTTATTAAACAGTCAAGAACTGTCAGGACTTGAATCCTGACAACCGGGACGCTCTTCAGTTTTTACAGTTTTCTGACATGTTGCTCGTAAGATGTTATTCTGTCTTTTCTTTTTGGGGAAATGAAAATTAATTTTCTAATTCATTGTCTGGTCTACTGAAAATTAAGTTTGTTTGATATGAGAAAATGAAGGGTCATGTCTGCAGCAGTTAAAATGTGTAATCTGTGAAGGCAGTTTTTTTGTTACTAGTCTAACTACACATATCTTTCCTTGAAAAAATAATTAATTTTGAGGCTAATTTTTACTGCCAACTTCATACAGTTGACATTAGCACACAGTCACATCTGGAGGTACCACCACCCAGCCATAGAAACCATGGATACAGTACAGCTCTTTCTGCAAAGGACAGATTAATTATATTTTTAAGATTTCTCTGCATGTGCATAATATAGCATGATGTGTAACTTATAATCAATCTAATGCAACACATTTTGCAGATGTATTTGAGTTGGTGTGGAGTCATTCCATTGGGAACTGATTATGTCTCACCGAAGCTCTGCAGGGCCAATCAAATCATTTGAGCAGACTTTACTCAGTGACGGACAGAAGAGTAACAGCAACGTAGACACTCTCGACAAATGCCTTAATTGCTTAATGTCACATAGTTGCTCTGGTTGTACAACTATCCAATTGCACAAAGGATTTTTCCCTCTGTATTGGTTGAAATATGCCGCAGAATGAAATCATATTCACGCACGTTGTGCTTGCTGTTAATTGCTGTTATCTCTGATGAGATAATAAAAAAACTAAAACAAGGGAAATTAAGTTTAGGTTTTTATTTGAAACCTGTGAGAGTTGTCCACCTGAAACTCACATGACTAGAGTCTGTAATGACCAGATACGTATCTGTGTCTGGATGAATCTGTTTTGATCCTGTTTTCATTCTCTTATGAATGCTACTGTGGCTATCACTGGGCCATTGGAGGATCACTCCCTGAAGAGGGGTTGGAGGATTAAAACATATTCATCTTTTTATTTGGTAACAAACTTGACAACATGACAACAATATGAGCAGCTGATATGAACTCAGTGGGCTGTTTGTTTCCTAGTTATGATGATTTTTCTTTTTTCTCCTGACTTCCTGATGTGCTGCTCTGATGAAACATATGATGCGTTTGATCAGTCAGTTTCCTGCTGAGCTGAATCAGGTAGACCCTGACGCATCTCATCTTGTTATCAATGCAGTTGCCTAATGATAGTTCAAGCAACATCCTCACTCTTGAATGCGTATGTTATATTGTCGGGTGATAGCACATCAGTGATCGTTGTAACTGGCCCTTATTAACCTTCCTATTATATCATAAAATCACTCTTCCTGACGTCAGCAGGTGGGAGCACCTGTGCTATAAAAATCTCAGACCATCAAACTGATTTTAAATAGAGCGCCGGTTCAGCCTAATTTTTTAGAAAGAAATATTGAAGGCAAACTGTGACATTATGATCTAAACTGTTTGTTGTAAGCATACATCACAGATTACAGAGCAGCTCTCTGCTTCAGCAATGACCTACTGTGCTTCCTGTACAGATTACAGAATACTTTCTTGTCATTCCCGTCTTTTCGGATTGCACTGAGACATGAGACAATCTTATTCTGATTATTAGAGAAATACTGGAGTCCATGAAAAGCGAGTCTAACACAGCCTGATTATTTATTGTTGTTTATTTCCTCTGATGAAATTTAGAGTAGACACATTAATCACAAAATAAAATGGAAATATCATTTACACATGACTCCAGTACACCTCGGCAGTAGATTCTGTGAGGGATGTCATCCTTTCCATGTCTGTATTCTCTTCCAGAGGACAGTGTGCTGTTAACTCACCATCCATCTTCCATAAGCTCTAACTGCTACTGCAGCTATGCATTCATAAATAATGATTCTATTCTTATACGAGTGTTCATGCATGTGATTACTGTCACAGCAATAAAGCAGAGTGAGCCTGTTATGGCTGCTATCAAGAGATACAGAGACAAACAAGAAATATAGAAGAAGAAATATAGTGTCCATGGGAACGCATCCGTGTGTGTGTGTGGAGATGTGTGTTCAGTCATGGTGTGTGTGCGTGTGTAAGTAAGGACAAAAGCTGGAGTCCTTAAATGTCACACATTACTCCGCACGGTAACTTTGCTCACGACATGCGATGTGTCAACCCACATCATCGTCGCCCACTGTGCATGTGCAGAAGAGGCCCCCAGCTCACCACGTGTGCTCAGAATATGCACGGGATGTACACAGGGATGTGCTTGTACTCAGCCCTTAGGGCGGGAAATGCAACTTTAATCATTTATTTATTTAGTTATTCTTTACGCTGACCGATGTCGACCCTCTGGTTGTTTTTTATTTATTTTTTTATTGTCCTCTGTACTTTTTGTTTCTGCAGTGCCATTAATGCATTGACAGCTTCAGCTGAACTCCGCACCTCCAAAGGGCAAACATGACTCCTCATGACATCAGTGAAACTTCTTCATCCTCAGCAGAGTGTGTCAGTGTTACACCTAGCAGGAAATCCCTCGCTTTCTATCTTTCGCCTCAATTTTAGCCAAGTCAGAGTCCAGTAATTCTTTGCTTCAAGCTAAAGAGTGTAGAGACGCTGAACTTGAGCAGCTGCTTTGCCATCCAGCGAGCATCCAGCCTGCTCTGCACTTGACAGGGAAAGATGCAGAGATTATAAGGTGCAGTTCAGCCTTTTATTGGTGTCAGCACGCTGCTCTCACACAGACAGATTCAAGGTCTTTCTGTTGCGTAGTCCTGACTTTTACTGTGTACATTTCAGAGATACGAACCGCTGAATGTTCGTAGAGGAGTTTGTTTGCCCCACAGCTGAGCGGCTGTTCATCGCAGCATAGGAAAGTCAATATTTGTCTGTTTTCTAAAGTCAGATTTATTTTCAGGGCGAGTGTGGCACGCTTCAGTGAAGTTATTCCCTTTGACTGGATACAAAATAAGGGTACAAGCCAGCTGTGGCTTATTTTGTTTTCCGTGATCTGGAGATTTAGATTCTGATTAAATGTGTCTGCGGGGATATGAATCCTCCAAAGAACAGTTAGATGAACAGCAAAACAGATGCACAGAGATGAAGCTGATTGGCTGATATCTGGAGTCTAACATGCAGACAGATCGCTCCCTTGAAGGACACTTCCTTCCCTTCTTCTTTTAAGTCAAAAATTTCCCAAGCAAATATATCTTTCCCTTCACCAAACAAAATGCCGCTACCATGTTATCATGGACACTTAAAGAACCTTTGTTCTTTTTCATTGGCAGTTTTCACACACACACACACACACACACACACACACACACACACACACACACACACACACACACACACACACACACACACACACAAAACATTTCCCTCTGTGCATAATTAGCCAGAAGTGTGAGATACAGAGTCATTGCATTCATAACGGCCTGAATAAAATTCAGTTGATAGTCATCTGATTAACGAGAGGAGAGGGAGATGTTTTTCAAGTCCATAGTGCTACACTCTCCAGTGTGCAGCGAGATTGCGGGGAAGTCATTATTGGCATATTTAACTGTCGTTCATCATCACTACTTCACCACAGATCTGCGAATAGTTTAGAGACCAAAACAGTTTTGGTCTTTAAAGTTAATTTATTAATTTATGACAGCTTTACAGGGGTGGAAATTGTCATAGCACTTTTTCAGTCAGTCATTGCCTTTATCTGTTGATGGACAGAAGAGTAACACAGTCATACATGTCTTCTGAGCCCCGTTAAGTTGAATTTGTTAACATCAAATGGGCTCTGATTGGTTGTAGGACTGTCCAGTTGTTTGCAATTGCATTTTTTTTCTTATTATTTGAAACACGGCCCATAATGAAATCCGAATTTTGTGTTTTAGTTAATTTAGTCTGCTTATGCAAGGCTAGTTTAAATTATGCCCCCTTTATTGACGAGTTTTGAAGAGTTAGTCGGAGTCCAGTGCTGCCAAGATGGCGACGACCAGAGACACCGCACTAAGCTTTAAAACTGCTCTTCGGGAAAACATAAAGGCGACGTCACGGAGGGTTTGTCCGTCTTTATACACAGTCCGCATTCTCCTCGACCACTACTGTGCAGTGTTTATAGTTTGCGCTTCTCTGCTTTCCTCAGCTTCTGATTATCCACTCCACATACACACGGAGAAATCTTCTGTTTCGGCCTTTACTCCAGAGGTCAGATCTGGTCTGTACCAAACGGTAACATAATATGCTTAGTCGTGAGAAAAAGCAAAGCAGCCACTGCATCTGCAAACACACACGCACACACATCCACATCCACATACAGTGCAGTCCAAAGAAGAGCCTGTCATCCAAATATCCAAATGCACTTAGACAACCCCCTCCCCTCGTCATCTCACCCCCCAATGCCAAATCCAGCCAGCGGTTCCTGCTCGTTTCCACGGCAACAGCCTGAAAGTATTATGTCATCAGTAAGAAGGAAGCAGGGCAGAACTGTGTACACATGCACAGACACACACACGCACTCACATTCCCTGACTGTGTGTCTTTCACTTTTGCTCTGTTATCACACACATCCCGAACTTACCCAAACCCACCCTCCCCCTCTGGTTCGGGACATACGGAGCCTTACCCCATATTACATAAGATTCCCAGGATTGTACTTGGAAGAGGTGACATCATGACGAATAAGGAGGGAAGGGGAGGAGAAATATTTGGGGAGCACCGCACTGTAATGTCAAGAAGGGGCTACCTGGTTGCATCTTTACATTTTAACAGACGATCAAGAATTACTCCACCTTTTCTACCACATTTCTGTGCTGGTTAACCGGATTTACATATTTATTTGATTTTATTGTTTTGAAAGCTTGTCTCATTTTGTGACATTAATAACACATGCTGTATTTGTTACCTTGGAATAATTCTTTACACACAGGTGAGCATCATGCAGGTGTAAATAATTTAGTATAATGCTCCTGACTCAAGGGTTACAGGTGTTTTGTTATTATTGAAGATAAGTCACATTAGAAAATGTAATTCCTCTGCTGCTGTAAAATGTGATTTAACTGAACTGCATTCTTTTTATTAGTTGCAACTGCAGCTAAAGCCAGTAGCCTATATACCAGATTAGTATAGTGACAACACATTTTACATTGAATGAAGTACAAATGTACAAAACCTAAAGTACATTTTTTTAAGAAGACATTAGTTGAAGCCATTAAATATATGTATAATGTTTTGAGTGCTTCTCTTCTGTCCTTGTTGAAATAATGCCGATCTTATTCATTAAAACAGGAAGTCAGCTAGCTCACTTCCACTGATTTGGACACTATCTCAAAATGCTCTGTCAAGTTACCCTAACTTCTCGCATGTTTAGTAAAAACGTTTTCATGCTTTGAGGGCATTGAGAAAGTGTAACTGCTATTGAACCCTCTACATTTCTCAGTGTGTTAAGTAGTAATGTCCACTTTTGGAACTGAAGGGATTCCTGGAAAAATGCTTTTATGCTAATAGCTGTTTTGTTGCCGTTGCCATGTCATGATTGGACACTGGAGCAATTTTGCAGCAAACCCCGCGGAGCTGTCTTTAAACATCTACTTTCCGTACTAAATGGGCTGCCTTCAGACAGAAGGATGCCACCTAATGCCACTTGTGGTAGGATTTTAAAGCGCGTGTAGGAGGTGAGGACAGGCTGAAAGGCAGCTGCATTAGTCTTTATTTTAAAGTTGCTGGGAGTCCTAAACCTTGTCTGCTGTGTCTGCTCACGTTGACACTTCTGACACAAGCATGACACCACACACTGTATATGAGAAGAATTATATAGTAGACAGTCTGTACTTTCAGTGGAGGTGGTGCTGAGAAAAGTCCAAATAAGAGTTTGAAGAAGAGGTATACAGGAAGCAAGTGATGTGCTGCAACACGGCAGCGTGCGTGACATGCTTATGTGTTCGAACATATTCAGCGTTGCATAAAGGAGAAGCGAAGGTGCTGCAGAGCTCCAGCATAGGCAGACCGAGCCAAACGGAAATCATGCTTCAGAGCGCATCCTCAGTGGCTCCCTCCAAATTGCCTGGTAAATTAGACTGGCATGGGATGATGCGGCTGAGTGGGCAGCAGTCGGCACCAACAGGACAATGAAACCAGCTGATGGAGAATGTGTTCCCCAGTAAGCTGAAGCCTGATTGCTGATTGATACATTGACTGCCGCTGATTGTGCGTCGTGGAGAACGGGGGAAACCATGATGACTGCAGAAAGGGAAACTATGGAAATCTCAATGCACTTATTTGTGTGTTTCTGTGTGTGTTTGCGTGCAGGTTTCTGTCTCGCTGCATCTGCGTGATCACTGTTTGTGTGTGTGTTCTTGTTTTTATTAAGATGTGGGGACAAGCTTCTGCAAGAACACTTACATTGCGCAGCCGTGCTGTCCTTACGGGACCGGCTTTCCGGGACCCACTACCAGATAAGACTTTGTTACTTCAAGGTTACAGTTAGGTTATGGTTAGGATAAGGTGCTAGTACAGTAATTATGTCAGTGGAAAGTCCTTTCAAAAATAGAAACACAAGTTTGTGTGTGTGTAGTACAGCCAGCAGCGATAGTTTAGGCCAGAGCAAACATCAGCAGCTGTTAAGGGTTTATTCCAGTGACCCGACTTATATCTGCACAAATGACCAGGCCAGGCTGTGTCTCTTTCCTCCTCACAATTCACCGTTCCTCCATTATGATTGATCAGTTTACCTACTGACTATATAGCACTGACTAAGCTGCCGACTTCAGGTAACATCTTTAACACTTCCTTCCATCCCTTCCCAGTCTAATCTCTCCACCAGCACCAACTCAACCCATTATACACCAGGACACATGTATTCCTTTCCAGTCTCCATACATCATTTATAGTGCACCTGATCTCGGCCCGCGCCTCTGCATGTAGTGCATCAAACGTCACTGTTATTAATGGTAAGTGGACTGCCTCTCAGCGGCAGCAGAGTGACTCCCTTCAGTTTAAGACTGGCAGTCTGTTTTTTTTGTTGTTTTTTTGTTTTGCTTCCACCTCTGCTTTCTGCCACTTACACACACTCTGCCTCAAGGAGACACTCGCTCTGTTGCTATGGAGTTTGCATTCAGTCAGATGCGATCAAGCACACTTTACAGGCACGAGTGCTAATATTGATGGAGCAGATCAAAGATGCGTGCGTACGTTTGTGTAGGATTTGATCTCCAGCAGTCAAAGTTGTGGATTGATGGATCATCCAAACCATGAAACTGGCATCTAATAGTTTTCAGATAAATTCCTACAGTATTTGAATTGTTTAATAATTAAGTGTGGTCATAAATACGTTTAATTAAGACAGCTTTAAAAGAAAAAATAATTTGAAGCTCCAAAAAGACTGTTGTACATTTTTTAAACCTAAACTCACTCCTTAAATGTAGTAAGTTCATGTTTTGGCTGAAATGCTTTTTGCATGACTTTTATTTTGGCAGTCTGTGTTGGTGCTATGAAGCCATTTTTTAAACCCCTGTCATAAAAAAATAAATCTATAAATCTGCCTCTAAAAAATTTATTTTTTGTTGGTCTACAGTTTATTCAATCTAGATGATTATATTGTTGTGGAAATATTTGGGTATTTGAATGTGCTGATAGGATAAAGATGTCTTCTGTGTGACCTTTGAACTTACTTTTGTCACTTCCATTTCTCTTGCCGTTCTCTGCTTCTCTTAGCTCATAAGCCAGTCAGAGTGATCTCTCGTTCTGCAGCTGATTCAACATGCTGAGCCGTCTGAAAAGCTGGTGACAGAGGTCTGACTAGTGCCAATGGTGCAGGGCACACTGGAAAAATTAGGGTCACAGACACTCACCAATGACCCGACCCCAGAAAATGTCTGACTGTCTACTTGGTGTGTCACAGCCCTAAGGCGTTAAACTAACCTTGTGTGACATACACTGTGGGACATAATATGAATTTTTGCAGCTCACAAGTCATAGGAATTTGTGTCATACTGATAATAATGCTGAAGGAGAAGTCGTGCATCATATTTGACCGTGTAGCTGCACAGTGATCAGCAACAGATTGTGAAGGTACATTTTCCAAAAGTGTGTAAATATGTGAAGGTGACGAAACACTTGTGACAGATCGGTGCTCGGTCAACTATTCCCACACCTACAGGGGTTGGTGTGTGTGCCCAATTAAGACGCCACATTAGATAAATACAATCTGGATTCAGGAGATTTACACACTATTGCAGAACCCGAATTAAGGAGTTTAGCCTGCTGTAGCATGTAACAGGTGCTCAGTGTGTGCCTAGGCATCCGTCCATTGACATAAAGGGTCTATGGGGATGAGAGCATCTGCTGCCTGTATCTCCCCGCGGGCATGATGAACTCCACCAACTTGTCCTCTTGACAGGACTCAGCTGCTGAGCCCTTTGTCTTGACTGCTCATGTAAAGCACCGTTCGCTTCCATCTGGCTGTGCTCCCATTGTCCACTCCCCCCCTCTGTTAATGCAGACTTACCAATATAAATGCAGTTTTTGTGTTTGTGTTGCTCACAGAAATAGACACACTGTTTTGCTTAGTTTCATTCATTTAACATCATTCTGGTCTTTGACAAGTATTGCCCCCCTTAGTTACCGTTGCTATGCCTGTTATTTCTGGTTTATTTCAACCTGCCGTATTTTCCATGTGTATGTTTTGTCTCCATGGATCATGCTTTGCACTCTGCACCAAATCAGTGTATATGGAAGCATGAGCTCCCAACAGCCTTACAAAAAAAAAAAGACTTCTTTTTTACATTTATCATTTGAAACATTTATTTTAATCTAACCTAAAGAAAATTTAGAAACTTAAACCTGAAACAGACATTATGCTTCTTGGATTAGTGATCTCCATCAGGTTAAACTTGTTGGATGACCCAATTATCATGTTCACCATGTGTGAGGTTGACTATCTGGCACTCATTCATTCATTACCATTCAACCATTGTGGCAATTACATACACTGATATGTCAAATTTTGGCTCTCTGATTTTTTTAATAGAAGTGGTTAGTGACAGGCCTACACATTAATGGGACATCATTCAGAATCATCCTTTAAACACTCCGTTCTCACATGTCACATATTAGTGGAGATTGGATTTACCATTCAAAATGTTTAGGCCCCTTTCAGACCTACATTTGACCAGGACGATCCGAAAGCAGGTACCTGCGGTCTCATCTGGAATTAATGTACAGTACGTCTCCACATGTGCCTCCAACCAGCACTACAGATCTGATCTCAGTTTCGCCCTCTCTATGCAAATAAACACCAACATCATTTGGGGTGCAGTCGAATATTGTAACAGCTGCTGTCTCCAGTGGATCTCTACCTTCCACTGTATCAGAACCACTAACAGCTATTTGTTGTGTTTGTCATGGGATATTGGGATATGATATTTTAGAACAAAACTTGAAGTCTTTCTCACTCACTCCCTCAAGTTATCATTTATTATTTATCTCCGCCCATGACGTTAGTTATTTTAGAGACCTGCACGAGGCTCATATTGTGGCTTGAACCCTGAAAACTTCCACACGCACCGTCATTTCACCGCTGTTTGAAAGCAGTGAAAGACAAATCTGTGGTGATGAAGGTAAATAAAGACACAGTGATTATTGAGGAAATGCATAAGTTGAGTCCATTATACATCGATATGAGCAACGATAATTAACCACGTGGAGATACGTTTTTTTCTCAGATTCATTTGTTATTTAGTTAACAAGAAATAATATTTTTTAAGTCTGTAACTAATTAACAGACTTCACTTACGGTGCTTTTTTGTTTTTTGACAATTATTTGTTGATTTATGAATGATGTAAAACTCTGCTTAGACAAGAGAATAGGTGGTTTTTAATGCGCTCCAGGACTGAGACTGGATCAGTCAAATGCAACCTCAAGGACAGGATGGATGTTAATGTATGGTTTGAATGGGGCTTTAGAGTTAATATCCTCAGCAGGTGTTGATCCAAAGGCAATAACCAAATAAATCTGGTACTGCAGGAACGTGTTGAGAAATCCATATGATAACCAGACAGTTACTGCGTTTAACGAATTATCATAAGTTGGATTATCCACTGAGTGTGGGGTTCCTGTATTGCAGTGTAGCACGGCAAGTGTTTCTGCCTCAGGTTTAGAGAGAGCCATGTGCTGTGAAGCGGTACCTCTGTGTGTAAACCACCTTGTTTACACGGATGTTCAGTGGGTTTCTTATGGGAGCGTGTGGTTCTGCTTCACATCCAGTGGACTTATTACCTCTCGTGGGAAATTGGGCTTCACGCTTCTTGGAAAATTAATGAGTGGTTTTGGTTTTATCTGCTGGCTCTTCGGAGACTTCGGGAGTGATTTTGATAGACGTTGTCAGTCTGCTCGCTCTCTTTTAATGTGTCACTGTTTCTATATCATTGGTTAACTGTTTTTCTCGATTTATGTGAAGATATTGTGCTTCAGATGGGAGCGTTGTGTTCTTCTATACTGTGCCTGAGAGCTGCTTGTTCTTTCCCTTCACACACATAGCCTGGCATTTTGGCTGGACTGAGTCTGGGCTTGCTAACGCTGGCTTCTAACAGTAAATATTAAACACATCCAGCTGTTGCTGCAAGATGGCTGTCTGCTCTGCTGCTTTCTGCCCTCTGTGGCTTTTTACAGGCTGCTCTGCACTGTGTTAGGCTTAAAAAGTTATAGCAGCGGAACACAGTGCAGGGGAGGACTGTAGCCCCTCGTACACAGTCAGATCCTGTTGATGCAAATAGGTTGACGGACTACAAAAAGGAGAAGAGTGGGAGAAAGCAGTGGGAAAGTTGATGCTCTCTGCTATTATTTTCTCTCTGCAACATGTCGTGAAGGAGATGAGACTGAAATACCACAGCATGTAGGTAGAATGATAAACTTCTGAGCCACTCTCAACTCTAATGCTGGTTTATTCATTCAATCATTATTTTATCTTCTCATGGTTATTCTACCTTCTCTCTTAAATAGCTCTGGGTACATGACGCAGAAGACATCCTTCTCATTTTAAGATATGTGACGAGCTCGCCACAGTTCCTCTGATTCAGACCTCTGCCCTTGTGTTATCTGTCATGCTATCATACTTTATAATATAATGAAGGGATGCAGCAGGCTAAACAAAGGCCACTGATGACTAAAATGGATGTAAAAGTGCTGTGATTTATTTCTGTTGCATCATGACTGGCTACATTTACATGGACAGTGTTTCTCATGAAGGATTCCAGCTTAAGTGTTTACATGGAAACTGAATTTAATGGTCTGATCAGATACACTGTGTGTTTACATGCCCCCAAACAAAGTGGTTCTGCTGCTGTGGAGCATCAAATCTTCTGGAAGTAGAACAGAAGAAGCAGATTTTTCCCAACTTTATTGACAACATTGAGCTGATTGTATAGGAGAAAATGACCCAGATGTTTCCGTGTTTTTAGCGTCGCTGCCCACGGCTTTTTGTCATCGTTTCAAACACTTGTTTGAACAACACTTACTGTATTCATTGTATTCTTGCATTGTTATTACCCATATGTATAACTACATATTTTTTTCTGTTTTGTTTTTTCATTGAAATATTTCTCCTTCTGACGCTAGATGCGCACAAATCTGTGCCTGATCCCTCGTTTAACTTTTCCCAGTCGAGTCTGTAAAACTGTGTGTAACAGATGTTAGCTGCGGCCAGCGAATGAGCTCCTGACTTGTGTTGAAGGAGTTGATGACAGCGGTGCCTTGATGCTCGAGGGGTGAGAAGCATGGGTTCCTCAGCAATCCTGGCGGCCAAGCGCATGTCACTGGTCTTGGCAGTCATGGAGGGGCTGAGAGAGGGGAAAGAGTCAATAAGCCATGGAGAGGGAGTAGAATAATATGGGCCACCTTTTGAAAGCCATAACCCCCCCCCCCCTTTTTTTTTTTTACCTCTTCCTGTTTTCCTTCACACTATCTCCATCTGCCAACTTTCTCTCAATCTAGTTCTCGCCGTCTTCTGGTCACGCTCTCTTTGGCTCATTCGTAGAGAAACTTAAACTCCCACCTCCTGTTCTTTCACCTTTGCTCTCCATTCCACTTTTCTGTTTTCCATTTATCTGTTCCAGTGTTTCCCACAAGAAACACATTTTATTCATTGTTTTTATTTTATTTATTTATTTATTTTTTTGGGGGGGGGATTCTGCAGTTTTAATAAAAGTCCCTAATTATGAGGCTATCCCAACTATTAAAAACAATTTGTACAATATATGAAATGTCTGCACATAAAATAAGAGCATGTGTTTTGTATCAGTCCATCTTTAAAATACTGTGATAACGCGAATATTGGATTTAGCAACAAAATAATAATAAATAAAGTTTCAGCAAATAAAACAAATTCATAGCTAACAGTTGACTTAAGTTAAGCTAGTACACATTACGTCCGGAGTCGTTTTCCCCCGGGTTTTGACCAACTCTCTTTAAATAACTGTAAATCTCCATGGTCTAAAAAATCAAGTGCACAAACATCAGATTTTGAAAAGGGGTGGTAATGTCAGTTTGTATTAGAGAACAACACAATTAGCTTCTCATGCTACCTGAGCTGTCTGAGACGAGAGAGCAGGTGAGCGGCCGGTGGAGGGGAGTCAGGGGGGAGGCGGCTTTGGGGTGGGGATGGGAGTTGAGGGAGGGAGAGATCCTTTCGGGGACAACAGGAAAAACAATGCAAGCACACTGTTATTTGAAACGTGGTAAAATATTTCCCATTCGTTATGAGACCATGGAGGAGTACATTAGATCCTGGCGGGCTGCCATAGTATTAACATTGTATGTGAAACCCTGTGTTCTTGTCTCTTTTTGTCGCTCTCTGAGGAAGCATGCTTGTACACAGTCCTTGGCAGGCCACTGATAGACCGTCACAGACACTTGGGCAAGGTACTCTGGGCAAGGCTCCTTGTCAGTACACATGAGTTCAATGGGTTTCTGTGCTCGTGGGCTTGACCTCTCTGCTGGGCACTAGAAATATGTTCTTTGTGCCACACTCTGTCAAAACACACACACACACACGCGCTGTACATGAACTTTACTAATCCTTGGTTTCTGTCTCTTGCAGCTTTGCACGAGTTCCCTTCTGACTTGTTCACGAACAAAGAGAGAACAGAAGGAGCCGTGGCCTTGCATGTCCTGTGTGTAAGTTAACCCTCATCTTTTTGCTTTGTCACATATTTTGTTGCTCTGGTTTGTTGTTGGACTATTCAGTTGCGTGCAAAGGTATTTTTTGTCTTTATTGGCTTAAAACACACATGAAATGTAATAACTCTTCACAGGACAAGCGGTTACAGAAGATGAATGAATGAAAAAAATCTCAAAAAGTGGCGTGGTGGTTAGCACTGATGCCTCACAGCAAGAAGGTTCTGGGTTCGATTCCATCTGGGGCCTTTCTGTGTGGAGTTTGCATGTTCTCCCTGTGTCTGCGTGGGTTCTCTCTGGGTACTCCAGCTTCCTTCCACTGTCCAAAGTTGCTTGCTACGTTCATTGGTGATTCTAAATTGGCCGTAGGCGTGAATGTGAGTGTGAGTGGTTGTCTGTCTCTCTGTGTCTCCCTGCGATAGACTGGAAACCTGTCCAGGGTGTATCCCACCTTTCACCCAATGACAGCTGGGATAGGCTCCAGTCCCCCCGCGACCCTTCACAGGACAAGCGGTTACAGAAGATGAATGAATGAATGATTGAAATATAATAATGATAATGAAATCCAAGCAGAGTGTTACCAGAGTGTTGCCGTCTCCATGTTTCTGTTCTTTTCCTGTGAAAGGTTTTGAAGGTTTACACCAGCCATCTTGATCTGATTGAAAATTTATTCTGATTGGACTAGTCTGTTCTGATTAGTGGTTACATGTGCCATTTTGATTTAGATTATAGTAGAATACTAGAGGCCACGTTAATGCAGCTGGTGTTGTCCAGAAAAACAACAACACAACACTTTACTTCTCCAGCTGCCATGTTTCTTCAAATTATTTTTAAATTAATAGGATGCCTGGATATTCCACAAGCAGTGCACAAAAAATAAAACTACTCAGATGTCAGAGGAGTCTAATGTATGTGTCTGTCAAAGCCAGCACCTGATTTTTCCAATGATAAGATAACCTCAGTCACTAGCATCTCCAGGCTATCAACCAGGATTCAGGGGCTCAAAGAGTTGGCATCTGTTTCAGCAGAGCTTGTCAAGTCTTCTTCCCTCTGGCAACATGTCATTTGTTGAACACACACATGACCAGCCACACTGGCCTCTCCATCATGGCCCAGTTGGTGTCAGTATGCAAGATCAAGGCTACGATGGGACACCTCTGTTGTCACTCCAGTTTGAGTGGCGGAGGGCATGCAGAGTCTTCTAGTACACAGTGACCCATGTTGCCTTGTTGCTGATAGTTGCTGAGGGCCTGACTTTAATGGAAGCTCATGTCAGCAGAGCAGCCTCTCCAGAGAACTCGGCTCTGCATAAACAGAGAGCCAGGAATCTCGGAGAGGACCATTTTGCCATGTATGATATTAATGGGTGTCACTGCTCATAGTCTCACCCTCTGAGTTATCCTTTCCCTGCTGCAGGAAGGCGAATGAAAGTAGCGTTTTCCAGTAGGCTTCAATATTTTAAAAAGCAAGTCTTTGTGTGTAGCATTGAGGAAGGACAATCAGGGCAACCTTTTGTTTGTTACTTACTTTAATTGCATTTAATTATTTAAATGAACAGTTATTCAGTTTAAAATGTGCTACATGTTAAACGCTCCTTTTTTAACAATGTTAATTTTGTGTTGAACAACCTGCAGCTGCTCCTCCTTTTTATTATTCAGACAGTTCCTTCATACCTCCTTTATCTGTTGCATGTAAGGAACCACAATGCCGCCAAATTAAAAATAAACTAAATGTATGACAGTTCAGAGAAAGTCTGTTTAAACGTGCTAGCAGGCCTCCCTCCACCTGCAGCTTCTCCTCTTCACTGATTGTCAGACAGTTCTTGCCATTTATTATCTCTCCGCTAATTTACTGGATAAAGATGAAAATAAAAATATGTATGAAGCCAAATCACAGAAAGAAACAAACAACAAGAAAACAATAATAATAATAAAACAAATTACAGAGCAGATGCTGTGTCACCCTGTGGTTTATGTTGTCTGGATAAGGCTGCATTTGAAGAAGCATGTGGTTTTGGTTCAGGGATGTTGATTCAAATATTGGATTTGCTCCTGCTGTTTTTGTCTTGTGATGCACCCACAAGTGAAGCCGTTATGATTGGATTCCAGTGTGAAGGTTGTAATTGATCTTGAGGCAATGAAACCTTTATTTCCGAATTTAATATCACACTATTGAACTGTACTGTTCTTTTGACAGCTGTATTGCTCACCCCCCTCCAATCCCAATCCACAGCTCAATTAATGCTAGCATCATCACTTCTCAGAAAATATTTGCTCTCTAGGTCCAAAAATAGTTACAGATTTAAGGACTGACTCAAATAGAAATAAATGAACATTCAGCATCCCCAGATGTTCACACATGCTCAAACTGGTACAGCTACAGAAGGCTTAAAATACTAATAGCTGTTTTTCTTGCTCTCCACCTCAACTCTAAATCCAGATTAAACCCAGTTATCGGGATTACATATGACCTTTGACCTTTGGCTTTTCTTGAATTAAGAAATCTCCATCCCAGTGTCTGATGGCCTTGATCTTATGGCACTCAGGAGTAATTCAGTGTGTGACCTCAGCCGTAACTCTCACATGGCTGTTGAGAACTTAATTCACTCACATTTTGTTTCTGAAACAGGAAGTTGAAGAACTCCTGCTGCTCAGTAAAATATAATTCATCATTGAGAACAAAAAGAAAAAGGAAATTAGCTCCCCATGTCAGTCTTTCTGTAAGCAGGTTGTAGACAGGCTTCGTTATTACAGAGTGCAAGAATAGTCATTCCTTCATTTCCAATCTGTTGTCACTACCTGACATTTTCACTCTTGATCATCAATATCTGTCTTTCATCTCCACCCTTTCTTTATTCTTTAATGCTCTGTATTCTATATATAATATAACACCAAGGAAAAGTGGTGCATGTGCACATGTGTATGCTATACAGAGGATGATTCACAGGTATAATGATTCCTGACTTGTTAAGATTAGTCAAGGTACATTTTAGAAGATTTTTTACTTGGTGGGTTCCCCAAGGCTCAGTGTTAGGCCCATTATTGTTTACTTTATACATAAAAGATATTTGTTTTTAAGCTTGACTAAACATTAAGTCTCTCTTACTAGATGAAAATTAAGGCAGGAGTAATGAACAAATTTTGTGTAGGTGTAAAATAAACTGTTTTATTTTTAAAGAATATGGATTTTCTTGAAGTCAGTTTGTTTTAAGTGAAACTGCATTCACACTCTGTGGTAGGTAAATTAAGGAAGTCATCAAACAGAGGCAAATTTGTTTAATAAATACTGAAGTAGTGTCTCAAATCTTTTGTGTGTCCAAAGAATAAAAAAGGTCATGACTAATTTGACGCTTTAATCTCTTTCGTAGTGATCCAGGCAATGAGGACAAGCTTCCTTTGTCCACTTCCGTGTATTTCTCAATGACACTTCAAACAAAACCATATCCCAAAGTGAGCCACCATAAGATTTTTAGTAAAAATATTTGGAAATATACAGTATGAAACTAGTAAAAAAATGCTGAAATATGCTTTAAAATAGGAGAACAATCTACATAACCTCTGAGCAATGTTCATATTGAAAACAGGCTGAGGAACTATATGACAGTTTATTAAACAAACATACAGCATAGTACTTACAGACTGTTAATTTCAGCAAACGAATAAGGATGAGTCATGTAAATAACCTCCCCTCCTGGGCTTCGTTAATGCCAGTATGTTTTAAAAGTGAAAACTAACTTCCCTATTTAAAAATGTAAATAGCGTGCTCCCAGAGGTTTGTTATTCGTGAATGTTTTATGTCGGACCAGTTAATGTACTGCACTGAATTTGCATGTGATCAGATCCGACTCTGTGGCCTTCTGTTTCGAGACTCGCTGTTTCATTTTTCATGATCATTTATATAGAACTTTAATGCAGCAGTAAGAGCTGAGTTGTATTCTTTACTGAGGCATTTGGGGATGTTTGAAGTAGAATAAAAAGTCAAAGTGAAAGATGGTGAGCAACACCACTTGTTGTTGACCCAGTTTAAAATATCGGCTGATAAATCACAGCTATGTGCAGCTTGAACCACTCCTCTCACCCTATTATTTCATATGTATAAATCATATCAGGCAACATGTTCCCGGTTCTCTCACCTCTATTTATCACTCTTTCTCTCTCTGCAGACCATTTATATGTTCTGTGCTCTGGCCCTTGTCTGCGATGACTACTTCGTCCCCTCCTTGGAGAAGATATGTGAGGTACGAAGTAGCAGGCTGTCCAAGTTCAAACAACCAACTTCGGGGTTCAGCTGAAAAAACTGAAAACTCAGATAGTGAGGAGTGTCTTTCTCTCACAGCTGGGTGTTTATTTCCAAAGTCTGTGTGAAGAAACTAATTTGAGAACTGTGTTTGTGTTCCATCAGCATTTAGTTTACTGCTGATATATAAAACATACTGTAATACATCAATACAGCAAGACATTGATCATAACATTGAACATGTTCTTTATCTACATAATTTCAGAAAGGAGAACATTGCATAATACCTAGTTCTGTCATCGGGTATGTGTTTCCATGTTTAAACGATAGAAATATATTTCTGTTTTTGTCTTGCTGAACAAGATTATAGTAACAAGATTAAAAGATTATGATTAATTAATACTGCAAACATTTCTACTCTCCCTGGCTCTTTTTCACACATCCATAAACAATCTGTACAGACCTTTGTTGTATTTTGGTACTTAAAACCAATTAACGAGACTTTTATACATTTTTTTGTGTGTGTCATATGTTTTATAATGTACATATGCGGAGCTAAGAGATGTTTTAGATTTTTTAAGCATTTCCTGGTTAAACATAATTTGTCTCTGGTTCTTTTCTCTCCCAGCGTCTCAATCTCAGCGAGGACGTCGCAGGTGCAACCTTCATGGCCGCTGGCAGCTCGGCTCCTGAGCTCTTCACGTCCGTTATAGGTACAATGTTTACTTCATCCGTCCGTCCATCTCTGTACCTCCCCAGCACCAGCAGAAGCTCATGGTGCCTTGCTGAAGCCGTGTTATGGAAGAAATATGCTTGCCTCTTAATGGATGTAAAGTAATGCTTTTATCCCAAGACACTTTTAATGAATCACATTAAAGTCATCTTATATAACAGCTGCTGGTGGGTAAAGGCCATAAGTTTTTTTTCTTCTTTGATCATGTATGCTCTCAGTGGTACAAATCTGTCTAGTTCAACAGTATGAAGAACATCAAAAGCTGCAGGGTCACACTGCATTTCTGTATTTTTTAAATGACAATCACAGATACCGATTTCGATTTTATTTCAGCTTTATTTTATTTTGTATTACGATGTGTAACATCTCCTAAAAATCATTCATCATTCTCATATCTATCTACTATCTATCTATCTATCTATCTATCTATCT
Source organism: Chelon labrosus (assembly GCF_963514085.1). Lineage (NCBI taxonomy): Eukaryota > Metazoa > Chordata > Actinopteri > Mugiliformes > Mugilidae > Chelon > Chelon labrosus. The sequence continues at coordinate 21,282,349 of NC_140338.1, read as the reverse complement.
ATCTATCTATCTATCTATCTATCTAGTTTCAGCAGTGCAGCATAGATATTTATGTTGATGCTTCGCTGCAGCTGGATGAGTAGAATACATCTTTGAGCTCTTATATGGACTCATGGTGTGTGCTTGTGTGTTGTGCTGGCTCATTCTCTCCTCAGGGGTGTTCATCACCAAAGGTGACGTTGGTGTGGGGACCATTGTGGGCTCGGCCGTCTTCAACATCCTCTGCATCATCGGAGTGTGTGGCTTCTTCGCTGGCCAGGTATGATGTCAGCATAGCTGACCTGGTGACATTTTCAACAACCAGCAGCCTAATGTCACCTTTAAATGCTGAGCCATGTAAACACAGTAGCGGAGCGGAGTTCATCCGTGGAGAATGGTGCAGGACACAGTCTTTATCCAAACAGTGACAGCAGTTGTTAATGTGAGCTATTTTTTTTATTCATCAAATATATGAATTAAGGGATCTGGCAGCACTCTCACCTATAAACATGCGCTTGTTCTTTTTTTCTGCTTTATGTTTGTGTTGTTCCACTGCCTCATCATTCTCCTCTGTGCACAGCCACATGTGCAACATCACATCACTATGATTACAGGGAGTTTGTTTCTCTTTTCTGCTTTAGATCCAGTGATAACATGATTTAGTCCAGGCTCTGTCTGATGCTGCCTGACATGCCAGGGACATGGAAATGAGCATAGTGCAGGGATAAGCTCTCTGCTCTGAAAAATATATGCACTGGACTCCAAACAGTGATGCAATCCCAGATTGTACATTATGTAATCATACAGAGATAATGAGGGGAAAAGACGGGCGCTGGAATGGAGCTTGGTGGATAGGGGTGCAGCAAAATCATTTTCAGGTCCAGTCAGGGCACCTCACTACTGGTTATTAACTTTGTCTGGATGCTCATAGCAGGTCCCTCCTACTGTAAGACACAGTGCTCGGTTTTTGCTTCACAGCAGCAAACCATTCCAAAGCTAGGAGTGGCATATTCAAGATGTGACTCCTGACCTTCCACTTACATTTACAGTGAGAACGGTGTAGGAGTGTTTTAAAGCGTTGGTCACTGCATTGAGGGCTGCTGCATTGTATCTGATTACATAAAGTCCATAAACACACCGGCAACCTTGATACAAGGGATGAAACCTTGCAAGTGGATTTTTCAGTGGCGGTGATTCAGGAGTCCAATATCGGTGTAGAAATGATTCAGTCTCACACTGCTGCACACAGAGGCAAGTGTTACTGTGAGAGTGTATGAACTGATGCTGTTCTCTTTTCTTCTTGCAGGCAGTGAAGCTCTCTCATTGGGGTTTACTCCGGGATTCAATTTATTATACATTTTCTATCATAGCCCTCATTGCGGTAAGAGTACACACAGTAGACTCACGTGCAAATACACAGTGTGGACACATGCGCTTACACAGTCACTGTGGAGCCTATTCATTTGAAATTGCAGGTCATGATTTACAGCTTTAGTGTCAGTACTATTTGCTTTTTCTGCTTCAGCAGTGTCTCTTAAGAGTAGACTACCCAAGTGCAATGCACAGAGTAAATAGAGAGGTATTAAATGAAAGAATTTTTCTGTCTGTGCTCTGGATTGTTTATGCCCTCTAGAGGTAGAGATGCTCAAATGCAGAATTAAAGAAACTGCCTCACTCCCACCCCCTAATTTCCCATTGTGTTCTCTGTGTTTTGCCTCTTCAGTTCATCTACGATGAGAAGGTGTGCTGGTGCGTACTGGTGTTTACAACCGAACCCTTAATATGTATAATATATATGATTTTTAAATGAGTGACTATGAAAATGTATCTCGTGTTTGTGTACAGGTGGGAATCTCTTGTCCTGGTCCTCATGTATGCAGTTTATATCCTGATCATGAAGTGAGTGTCATCATCATATAAGTCTTTCTTTTAACCAGTCGGTTGCGTTTCATTATTAAGTCCATGATCTTTTGTCATTATCAGATTCAACGGCAGGGCACATCGCTACTTCGACCGTCGAAAGAAGAGCTCTGTGAATCTGGCCAATGGACTGACAGGAAGCACTGATCTGGAGGATAATGTCACGTGTGATGCTACTGCAGTCCTACTTAAGAAAGGTATCACAGTGTGCTCTGTTTCGCCAAGGCTTTGTCCTCTAAAAAGCCTCTGCAGGTTGTAGCAGCAGCTCATCTCTGCACACCAAAATTAGCATAAATATAAAGGCAGCAGGGCCATCATTTCTAATCTATTTTTATTCTGCTACCAGATAAAACAGTCAAGGATGAATGTAAAAAAAGATAAGAATGTTCTGTGTGTCTTGCCTCGGATTGACTCTCAATGTCAAGGCAGACTTTTGGCTTTGTGTATACGTAGTGAAGTTGGTCCAGTGCTCCTGTTTGGAGCCCCACAGAAAAATAATTGATCCCTGCATTGATGGTGGAGAAGTTCAGCCACATGATAAAGCTCTCCAGAGCCAGCACTCTGTGGAATATACAGTAGTCTGTAAGGACAGATGATAGTAGTAGCATACCACCTGGTGCAGCTTGATGTGTACTCCATCGGAGCTTTTGAATGCATGGACTTCTGGGCACCCAACATGTCCTAGACCTCAAAGGTAGGCTATAGCTTTGGGCACAAAACTAACCAAGATGTGCAAGATGCTGCCTAAGGCTGCTTTGGCTAGTCATCCTTCTAACTTGTTGAATGGCGTGAGCTGAGGAGTTGATGAAGAGAGCCGTTGTGACAATTGGCTGATTGGTTAGATAGAAGCTGGAAGTGCAGCTTCCAAACTATTAATTTTTAGGTAGTGGATGATTGTTCAGATTTCTACAGAAGAAATATCTCTAAAGGAGTTGACCTCACTGATAGTGCAGTTGGATCATTATTCCTTCCTAACACAGTTGGTATTGGGAACTGTCACATGACACTACTGTAGCTGATTGCAATCATATCAGCCACAAGTTCAGTTTCTTCCATGAAACTCTGCTACAGAGGGGGTGGGCTTTGTTTGATAATTGGATAGTCCTACAAACAATAAGAACCATCTTGTTGTAAACAAATTCAACTCTGTGGTGCTCAGATGACGGTAATGACTAAGTCACTGTTACTCTTCTGTCCATCACCACATGAAGCCCGCCCAAATGATTTGATTGACCTAGCAGATCTTTGTCGGGGCATGATCAGTTCTCAACAGAGTGAAGTTTTCTGGCTTCCTGGCTAGATTCAAAATATTGTACTTTTAGTTTTAAGTAAAATCCACTTTCCTCCTATAGTCCTAAGAGATGCAGGTTATTTCAGTTTTCTGTAGATGAGAATATGAATATGAGACTTTTGAGTCTCTTAGAACTAGTGCCTACAGATAAAGGTGATATAATTGACCACATCACAGAGAAAATGAGTTTTAGTTGTAAAGAGAAGAAGTAAATAAGCCCTTGACATCAGTAGCTATTGCTCCCTTTTGCAAAAATAACTTCTTGTGGGTGTTTTACATAATTGCCCTCCAGCCTCTGACATTGGCTTATTGCTTAAGTTTCTGGCCACTATTTCATGTAAAATGCACGTGCAAGATGTTTGAGGCTTTTTTGCACAGTACTGCAATGTTTTTGGAGAGTAATATTTTTTTTACCCTGGCAGTTCAGATTTGTGAAAGTTGTTCAAGTACTGACACGTTCAGATTTTAAGTAACATGCAGATCATGTGATGGAATGTGGGAATGTTCTTCGTGGGAATGTTCTTCGCTGTGACGACGAGTCCTGAAGAGACTGGCGACCGCTTTCAATCCACTCCACTTGTAGGTGATTGTCGTTACAGTAGAAGGATTTATTCGATCTGCTTTGGAGATCATTTTAAAATACCTTAACAGATTCTGATTATACTGTGTTACTGTGTTGTCATCCTGTCACCTCTGACTGAGTAAGTACTAGTATAAGTACCAATCTCCTGCAATCCTGAACAGGACAAGCAACACTATAGATGATGGGAAATTTGTTTGGTTTTGGTCCTTATTTTTTGGATAAAGCTGTAAAAGTGCTACTGGTTTTCTAATATAGACATTAACATCCATGTCACCTTGCTACCACAAGTAGTTTATGTTTTAACATTGTTATGTTTTTTGCAGCCAACTTCCACTGTCAGCCGTCTGTGTTGATGGTAGACGAGCTGCTGTCTGCGTACCCCCACCAGCTGTCCTTCTCCGAGGCCGGCATGAGGATCATGATCACCAGCCACTTCTCCCCCAGGACCCGCCTCACCATGGCCTCTCGCATGCTGATCAATGAGGTACATAGGCACGAAACTGTTCAAGTCACTCCAAAGAGGAAAAAGTTTAAATCCAGCACTCAGGGGAAATGAAGTTTTGTCAACTATGGTTGAAAAATGACTGCCAAAAACCAGAGTCTTAGCATAAAGACAAACCAAATAACCCTGTCTGGATTCAGCAGAAGAAGGAAGGGAATGAATGTTAAATTACTTCTGGATATCTCAGACACCTGTCTGCTGTAGACTGCAGTTTGGATTTAAATCCAAACCAAACAACCACATTCAGGCTTTTAACAAAGAGAAGAGGAAAGAATATCAATTAAGGGACATTTTTGTGGTTTTGTATGATCTAAATGAATGATAAAATGAGTTTACAATATCAGGATGTCATATCAAAATGTGAAGTTAGTGTTAATAGACTTGTTTCATCTGTGAAAATGTTCCAGAGACAAAGACTGATCAACACCACGGAGACTCGAGTCAACCGCATCACCAATGGCGACTCAGACTCTGCGACCAGGGTTCAGGGGAGGCGGGGCTTAGAGAATGGGATGGGCGAGCAGGGCCTGAACGGCAGGTGCAGACTCCAGCGACTGGAGTCCGGTAATGAAACAGAGAATGAAAATGAAGATAATGAGAACAACGAGAACGACGAGGAAGGGGAGGGTGAAGAAGACCACAAAGGCCCTCTGGTGCCTTTCAAAGTTCCAGGTAGGACACAGGTGACATCTTGAATCGACAGGCTTCAGTTAGTGCTGTCATCAAACATATGATCACATCTGTTATCCTCTCCGTCTCCATCCAGCCGGTGCTTGTAACAAGCTGAAGTGGGTGACGATGTGGCCACTGTCCCTGCTGCTGTTCTTCACCGTGCCCAACTGTAGCAAGCGGCGCTGGGAGAAATGGTTCATGATCTCCTTCTTCATTGCCACCATCTGGATCGCTGGCCTCTCATACATCATGGTCTGGATGGTGAGTCCAGTCAGACTCGTTCACTGATAGGATCAATACATTAAGACAGGATCAATACGTTAAGGTTTTAGACCAAGACCAGATTCTACAGGAATTAGTTGTTGAATCACTGACCCTAACTACATGAAGATTAAAGATAACATGTAGTGTTTCTGTTCCCTAGTAGAACTACAGAGCATTGTGTTGTGCCACTTATGGTTTTGTGTGTTTGATTCACATGTTTCATATGCTGGTAGCGGTATCGTACAAATAGTCTGAGCAATGTTCCAAAAATGCCTGTGTATAAGATGCTGTTAGCAAACAAACATACATGTACACGAGGCGTAGTTTGAAAAGTTCTTGACCTGAAAAAGGAAACTCTTGGAAGGACTCACACATTGTATTTTGCTCGGGGCCACTCCACATTTAGTTCCTCTTTTAGCAACTTAATAAATGGCAAACGAACAGTTCTTGGGTCAAATGAGTGAGTAGCTAGAGTGTGTTTCTATTTATGACCCGATCTAGTAACAGCTCCACAGCTGATCAACCTTGTGCTCGATGGATTGGTGATACTTGATCTGTGCCTGTGTCTAATCCAAACTTTACACAGGGAGTAAATGAAAGTCGGAAAGACAAAGAGTCAGTGACACTGAGGTTATTAAACTTGTTTAATCTCAACTTCAACTGCAACTCAACCAAATTTGATGCATAAGAAATTAAGCACAACATTGTTGCATCTATTTTTTGTCACAGTGGCACCATGCAGCCTCTTCATTTGATTATTTTAATGAGAGCACATGGTTAAGGAAATGTTTATTTTGTGAAACGAACAAATCTTCAACAGTGAACAAATCTACTAAATACATTTACTGACACAACGCTCTGGGGATTACAACATTTCCTCCACTACTGGTGCATAAAACATTGTAATGCTAGTGACAGTTGATTCCAGGTGAGGACTTTGGCTCAGTCTTCATGACTGATTTATACTACTGCATGAAGAACAAGTAAACTACAGGCTGTCTGCTTCCAGGTGACTGTGATCGGATTCACTCTCGGCATCCCTGACGTCATCATGGGCATCACCTTCCTAGCAGCAGGAACCAGCGTCCCAGACTGCATGGCCAGTGTTATAGTCGCACGGCAAGGTACACACACACACTTGTGTTTCTACCTTTGTGAGGACTGTCCATTGACATTCCCTTCCCTAATGCCTGACCCTTACCGTAACCATAACTGTAGCCCTTACCCTAAAATCAAGTCTGAACAGCTTTAACCCTCAAAAGGTGACTACAAAAACTACAAAATGACCCCACAATGTTATTCTTCCATGAAAAATCGGCCTCCAGAATTTTACGAAAACAAGCCCTCACACTTACAGGAAGTTCTAATCAATACTTGTGTGAATCAAAGCAGAAGTGCAGTTAAAGGATGCAATGTTTCATGATCGACTTGTCTGCTGACTGCACACAGACCTTGACAGTGTTGCTCTCCTTGCCGCAGGTATGGGAGACATGGCCATCTCCAACTCCATAGGCAGTAATGTGTTTGACATCCTGGTCGGCCTGGGCCTGCCCTGGGTTCTGCAGACACTCTGCATCGACTACGGCTCCATCGTGAGTGATTCTCGGCTTCCCCGGAGGAGACTCGGACCAGAATAGAACAGACATATGTTCAGAGAGAACAGCTCAGTTTATTTGTTTGTTTGTTTGTTTGTTTGTTTGTTTGTTAGGGCTATACAGTTTACCACCTTACAGAGAGACCACGATGTTTGACTCTTCTGACCATGATGGTTTAAATATGTAGATAGCACATAACTCTCTGTTCTGTCCCTTCAGATTCATCTCAACAGCAGAGGGCTCATATTCTCAGTTGCACTCTTGCTAGCGTCAGTATTCTTCACAGTAAGTACTAGAAGTATTCTTAAGTTTACAGACATTAAGGAAAAAGTCCATTTATATTCTATTGTATGTTTGTTTCTGTAAAGAAATGCCACAAATAGTTAAAAACTGGTCACAATTGTAAACCTTTTTAGAAAGCAAAGTCATTTCTTTCTCAACAGCTGGGCTCTGTAGTTTTTAGCAAACATTATTCAAACAGGAGGAAAGAGCAGGTTTATTGTTGGACTATTTTCAGCCGCAGATTAATTCAAGTTTGGTGCTCCAGTATTTACAGAAGCACTGCAGCATTTGTGAGAAGTAAGTAATGTCCACCAGTGCAACACAATGAGACACTGATGAGTGTTAATAGTCTTTTAATAGGTTTCAAATATTTCCAGCATTACCAGCCGCTTTATTTTGAACTGATTGGAGGCACCTGGGTGTAGAAGATCTCACTATTCACTCAGCGTGTCAGGACAAAATCTAAAGCATGAGGTCCAAGGAACTTTCTGTAGACATCTGCAATGAAACTGTGTTGAGTCATAGATCACAGTCAAGAGTGTAAAACAATTTCTAAAGCACTCGTGTGCTCCGGGAGCTCAGTGGCCTCAATAATCGTGAAGTGGAACAAGTTTGCAACCACCAGGACTCTTCGTGGAAACGACTGCTCTCTGTGTGCACAGCCCATCACCTGCTGGTAGCACCCATGCACTGAAGCACGGTGGTGGCAGCACCATGCTGTCGGAGACTGGTCTGAACCTAGGAAAGGATGAATGTGGCCGAACAGAGGACAGAGATGTCCTTTAATAAAACCTGCTTCTGAATGCAGAGACTTGAGATTGGCACGTTGGGTGATGTTTCAGTACCCCAATGACCTGAAGCAAACAGCTAAGACAACACTGGAGTGGTTTCAGGACAAGTAGGCCTATCCCTAAATGGTCCAGGCAGAAATAGGAAAGTGAAAGGGTGTCTCAGGGTGTTTTCTGAAATTAGTCTGTTTTCTGTTTTGTATTAAAGGTACATGTACGCTGTAGATAGTATATTTTGGCTAGTTTTATTACTCGATTACACCATCTGACGTCTGAAATATTCTGCTAGTTTTTCTGCTGCAGTCAGTTCTCCTTGCTCTCCTTTATCTCTGATAGCGTCTCTTCTTCCTACAGGTTCTCGGTGTCCATTTGAACAAATGGACTCTCGACCGGCGACTGGGCCTGATCTGCCTCGTCATGTACGCCATCTTCCTGTGCTTCTCCATCCTCATCGAGTTCAACGTCTTTATTTTCGTCAACCTCCCGATGTGCCGAGACATCCACTGACCTCCTCCGCCGCCGTCTTCTCCGTCTTCTTCTTCCTCTGGCTGATGGAGGAAACCTCACCTGGCTCCCAGTTTCTTGGCGCCTTGGAACATTTCCTACCTTTTATTTTTTAGAAAAGTAGCGCTCTGTATGATTTATATTTGGTGCAATACACACAATGGATAGGACACCGGAGGTTTTTTTGGAGGGGAGAGGGAGGGGGGGTGGAACTGGACTGGATGCGCAAATAGAAAGTCCCAGCAGCAGAGATTGCTGCCAATTGTGTGATGAACCACAAGGTTAGCTGGAGTGAACTTAACTGTAGTAACACCGACAGTTAGGCTACTGTTGGTGAACAAGCTGCTACTGTAACTGACTGAGAGGAGAGAAGAGGGAACTCAGCGATTTTCAGCTGGATTGTTTGTTACTCTTTGTACAAGTTTGGATATAAGCACACGATTTAAGGTATTTTTAAGCAAAAAACAAAAGGCTTTCTCTGTATATATTTGAAGATTATAGAAGTACTAATATTAGCTGATATATGGTGTTCTCTTATGCACAACTGGATCAGTCTTGCAAGGATGTATGATCCGATGACAGTGACAATATTGTACGTTTTACTTTAGTGATTTGGTCTGCCAGCAAACGCTTCAACACGTCCCCCTGCTCAGTACCAGCCGACGCAGCATGCTGTACCAGCCACAGCGCTAGCTTTGCACTGACAGAGAGCATCTAGATATTTCACACTGTTCACATAGAGTTATTTGGCTGTTTTCTTTCTTGTCCAAGTAGATGTGGGCTTTACTGTCCCCACGTAAGAAAGGGATCTACTTGGAACTGACATCCGGCACTGTCACTTTATGGATTAGAGATCTAATTCTTTTATTCCTCTTTTGCAGAACGTCTACAGGTACTCTAAACACATAACTACTGATGTTAAAATTCCCTCTATACGGTAGACCTCGATATTAAAGAGTTAGTTTTTAGTCTCTGAGTTGAGTGTAATGTTGTTATGTCTTAAAGCCAAAAGTATTTTTTAGAATAGGAGTCGTAGATTCGGACTTAAGAGTCAAATGCACAGTGTGTTTGTGTGTGAGTGTGTGTGTCTCACAATCTGGAGGGGAACCAAGGATACCACTGTTACTGGGAAAGACATAATCATGATTTATTTATGAATTAATTTATTCAAAGATCATGTCTGACCAGCAGTTTCAGGCCTTTGGATTGTGTACAGTGTATTCAATGGAACGCGCTCTGCTGTACAATGTACTGTACCTAATATATATATAATCTAAGTACTGGAAACTGACTTGATGTTGTTTATATTTAAGAATAGAAATTTATAATTTATAAGTTTTGTATAGTTCGGAGAGATATCGCAACATTTGTATGCTAGTAGAAACGCAGCGGATGTTGAAAAGAGGAAAGTGGAAGCTTTATGCTCACTGGTCCTGACATGTTGTCAAACCCCCTCACATGCCGAACTGGTGAGTAAATATGGATTTATATCAAGAAAAAGGGAAGCCTGTACTAGTGGCATGCCACCTTCTTGACTTGTTTCTTCGACGACATATAGTCTTGCGCCAGACCTTGTGTTTGAGGGTTCAAAAACGCCGATACCTGTGGGCATTCTCCTGCTTGTATTTGAGCCGACAAAGAAACAGCTTTGCCACTCTGTTTCGGCCTGTGTTCAGACTAATTGTGTATTTTTATTTCATTTTGTTTTTACCTAAAAGTTTCCTCTCACCAGTGGAAGTTCTGATGAGTTAAAAGCTTGCTCTGTAGGTGCTGATGCTCCTCCAGCAGCCACAAGGGAGCGCTATGGAGCCGCGTCGCTCCTCCAGAGGCAGGCTGTGAGTTTCAAAAAAGTGGTTTGGGTATAGTTTCAGTTAGGCTACATAGAGACACATACTAGTCGGTTTGCATGCCTCTTTCATAAGTTGAATTATTTTGTGTGTAATTTTACCAAGATCAAAAAGGCACTGTCTTGATTATGCTGTACATATCAGGAGGAATATGCTATCAAACCACAGAGGTTGAATGACTTCTGACGAGCAGTAATATTTGAGGTATTTACAGTATTTAGAATGTAGGCCTTCAACAGTTAGTTTTCAGCTTAATTATTGTCGTTTTATGCTCACGTCCTTTGAATTGTTTGTAAATCCTCTTTTTTGTTGATGAGGACCTCTGGGCAGAGCTCGGAGCCGAACGGGAGGAAGATGTTGGCCTTGTTCCCAGTGGTTGTCTTGCAATAAACTGATTTACATACACATGTCATCTTCACGTGTGTTTCTGAGCGGGACCAGGATTCAGCTTTGATTTACTGTTCATTTATAAAACAAGAAGAGACAGAAATACCCTGTGTTGTCCATATCAGTCAGTTGTCTTATCAGTTGTCTATATCAAAAACTGAATCCAGACACAGCTTCACAACTGTGTGCACATGCTAATTAACTTGTTTGGCACAGCCAGACCCATGTATTATCAGAGCAGGAGTTTGGTAACGCTCCATTTTGATTCCATTATGGGACGTGTTTCAACCGACAGAGAAAAAAGAAATACCTTTCAGACACGTTTTGAAAATGTCATCAGTGTCGTTGTTACTCCTTCTGTCTATCAGCACATAAAGCCAACCCGAATGATTTGATCTTTCACTGAAATACAAACTAACACATCTGACTAACAGCCGAATAAAAAAAAAATACAAAAAGAGGAAACTGATAAATATTCACATCTGTGGAGCCGGTGTCAGGGAGTTTTTTTGTTTAGTTCACTAACCCAACCTGATGTCTTTGTTATTCATATATAGTGCTTGACTCTGTTGAAGGTTCTCCAGAAGAGAAAACGTCTTTTAATTGGGAGCTTCTGACATCCAAACAGACGGCGTCGTCTTTCCTTAAACTTGACCTGATCTTATCGCAGCAGGATTATTTAGCTCAGTAAGGTCACTATTTGCCCCAAATACAAGAACCATGAGCTGATAACAACAAGCTTCTAGTCAAATTAAATGTAAATGTGCATGGTTGAATATATTTGTGCCCCTTTTCCTGTTCCTCTTTCTTTTTCTTTGCTTTTTCACTCTCACAGAAATAACCCACATAGCCAGTTACATCTGGCCCGGTTGTGGCCCACATACGGAAGCTGTGTGACGGCAATTACTCAGCCTGAGTCCCATCGCCAGAAGACAAACGGACAAACACAACAGGACCAGATATGGAAACAGAATAATAAGGACAATGATAGAACAGGGTTATAGTGTGATATTTCGGTGGCTGAGAAGTACATCCACACCGGTCAGGCATAACATTAAAACCACTGACAGGGGAAGTAAATAACGTTGACCATCTTGTGACAATTATTGTTCTGCTGGGAAACATTTGGACTTGGCATTCTTGTTACTTAGACATGTGCCACCCACCTAGACCAAACTAGGCGCCCCCACCAGCAATGACACTCCTTGATGGCAGCAGCCATCCCCAGCAGGATGCAGCCTCACACAGGCACACAAAGTGGTTTAGGAACAACTCAAAAAACAGCACAAGGTGTTGACCTCAGTGGTGACTGCTCGACAGTGCCTTTTAAATTTATTGAACTGGATTTGCTGCTTGACAACTTTTGCTTTGTTCTTTGTCTCCAGTTAGCTTGGGTGAGCCTAAATCAACCTGTTCCAGTCTCTGTATTCAGCCCTGCTCTCTCCAGACTTCAGTTCAACTACCACCTGCTTCCAGCTGCAGAGGGATCCTGCCATCTCTGATCATTTTCCACCTCTTGCGAGTGTTTTTTCCCCCCTTTAATTAGAGTGTTTAGTCGCCTGGCTGTGTGTCAGTGTCTGCGTTTGAGTCCAGTTTGGAGTTTAAGGAAAACCAAACAAACTGACTCTAAAACCAGTTTGTTGCATGTCGACCATATCTGGCTCAGATACACCAACCTGGAACTGGTTTATTGCACATGGTCTATATCCAGCATATACACAACAAGCCAAAGCATTAAAGTTAAACTGGCTCATTGTGTGAGGGCCAGACTTGACCAGATGTGCCACAGCTGGCCCAGATGAGGTCCGGAAATGTATGCTATCTGAATAAGATTATGTCCCCGTCAGTAACATCTTAACAACTTGTTGTGCTTATTCCACCTCTCCTTTCTGTTTGGATGATTCAGTGAGTTGTTGCTGGACCTTTAAATAGCTAATGTCACAAAACCAAACAAACCAACCAACCAATCTGTGTGAACCAGTGAGAGAGAGGAAGAATGTTCTGTGTTTCCACCCTTCCTCTTAGGGACACAGACGTCTACATGATGTGTCAATGTAGGTATACCACACAGAACATGTGTCCCTGGCCAGTAATCTTGATAGTAATGAACATTATTCATTATCATTATAGTATTGTCAGCTCACTGTATTGTAAAACTGCTTCATGAGTGAAAAGCAATGCAGCGCAATGGGCAAAGTTGGCGATGTCACCTGCAGCCATTTGTTATTTTGAAAACCTTGTAAGCTAACGTAGGTCCAGGGCATAGACTGTACATAAATATGTGTCACCACTTCGCCATTATGTCACATCCTGTTTCTATAGGGTCAAATAACTACCTAAAGCGAAACGTATCCAAAAAATAAATAAATAAATAAAAAACTTGAGCATGCATTAACATTATATTAACGACCTAAAATGACTGAAAAAATGATGTGTATTTTAGTGTTTTAATTTGGCCCAAGTCCCATCCACTAACATGGAGGAGATGGAGCTTATGACCTATACTGCAGCCAGTCACCAGGGGGAGCTCTACTTGCTTTGGCTTCATTTTTGTGGAGCTGCTCTGCTGTCAATCTTCATACTGTCTATGGTCCAGAGACACACAGGGGCCTGGTAGAATACATCACACAGATGCTAATGTGCTAAGCTTGCTTTATTCCTCTGTGCCAGATGTGCTACAGCTGGCCCAGATAAGGCACAGGCATGGATGCAATGTGGTAACATCTTTTCATTTTACACTGGACTAGCGTAAAAGAGTCATGAATATCGTAATGTGTAGAGTTGAAAACTAGGCACATTGCCACTGCTGTAGTTTCAGGTTTGTCAACCCCCGGGGGACCCCTACTGGCCTGGGGTCCCACACAGCTGGGACTCTGTCGACCTAACAACATTAGACAAAGTGAAATAATTCGTTCGGCCAATAAGACAGGCGAGTGGTATTATCGCCCTCCCTTTCCTCCTCCCCCTCCTCCCCCCGTGTTTCTCACATCCCAGTCCTCTGATCCAGAGCCGGAGTCAGCGTCTCTTCGTGTCTCTGTAAACCATGTAACCAACAGTGAGGCGGAGACAGAGCGCACCGCGCAGCGCATAGGGTATTTACCATGGAGCCCAGCAGCAGAGAAACGCCGAGTTAGACGCGACTTTAAGGTGAGTCAAGCTGTCTCCCTGTAGCCCTCCACAATTTCGGAAATCGGAAACGTCGATTATGTTTAGACGTATCTGACTCTGATGAAGTTTTTCCTGTTGGGGACACTTTTTTATTATTATTATTTTAACACTCAAACTGACGGCTGCGTCTTTCCTTAAACTTGCCCTGATCGTATCACAGCAGCATTTTTTTTAAAGCTTTTTAAAGGTCTTGTGTTGCTGTGCTACTTTTTGCCCCAAATACCAGAAGCATGAGCTAATAACAATAAGCTTTTAGTAAAAGTAAACACGTGTGCATGGATGAACAATGTGGACTATTAGTTTTATGTCGTTTATAGGGACTGCACACAAAGTGTTGTAGTGAGGAGACACTGGAGACCCTGTTAATATCCTCTTTGGGCCCTCCCTCCCCTGCACCTTAGCCCCTAGATTACTTTTATAAAATGATTATTTTAAAAACTTCCCCAAATCGTCAGTAGCATATCAACAAGTTGTTGTGCTTTTATTCCACCTCTCTGTTCTGTTTGGATGATTCACAGAATGATTTGGAGGGTTTGTTGTTTCTGTTTGACCTTTAAATAGACAGTTACAAATCCAAACCAACATCTGTGAACCACAGAGCTGGTGTCCTGCTGAGATAGGCACCCCGCAACAGGAAGTATGTTCTGTGTGTTCACCCTTTCCTCTTGGGGACGCAGGCATGTATACATAATGTGTCAGTGTATACAACACAGAAAGTGTGTCCATGGCTAGTAATGTTGATATTAATGAAATTATACACAGATCAGGCATAACATTATGACCACCTTCCTAATATTGTGTAGGTCTCCCTTGTGCCTCCGAAACAGTTGTGACACATCAGAGAATGGACATGGGCCTTCTGAGGGTGTCCTGTGGTGTCTGGTAACAGAATCTTGTTAGTGGGGGCCTTTGGGTCCTATGGGTTGAGGGGAGGGGCCTCTGTGGATCATCCCACAGATACTTGATCAGTTTGGGATCTAGTGAATTTGGAGACCAGGTCAACACCTTGTGCTGTTTTTCATCTTCTTTTGAGTTTGAGTTTGAGTTTTTGTGTGTATGCCTGTGTCTGCTGGGGATGGCTGCTGCCATCAAGGAGTGTCATTGCTATGGGGTGGGGGTGCCTGGTCTGGTCTAGGTGGGTGGTACATGTCTAAGGAACATACACACGAATGCCAGGTCCAAAAGTTTTCCTGCAGAACACTGAGTTGTCACAAGATGGTCGATGTTATTTGTTACGCTGCCAAAAACAGCGCTAGCTAGTGTACTGAAGACGTTGCAACACAGAAAAGAGAAATGAGATGAGAGGAGACAACTGTGGATCTGGTTTAAGCAGGAGAAGGGAAAGTGTTCTGTGCTCGTCTGTCCGCTGAGAGACGCGGGCACAGAATTGCATTTCAGACCAGTCACAGCCGTCATGGTCTGTGTCATGGTCCTGACCGCCCTGTGGCCCACAGCAGTTGCCCGTCTGGCCTGTTGGCTAGCTGCGCTCCTGGTTAAGTTTGTGGCGAGGTGCACGTCAGGTTGTGGCGTGCCTAGATTTGGCGCAGAGGATCCTTATACGCAGTCTGACCGCACACGCTTAGGCCGTTTCACCACCTCTGTTTGATTCATTTTAAGTATTTTAGCACAGTCTCTGAGTGAAAGGGGCCATTAAATGAGCAACGTCTGGCTTGATGGATCCCAGACACACGGGAGGACTTTAAAAAACAAAAAACTGTTATGTCTACCTCTGTGGATCAGAGTGAGACTGAACTCATAACCTCGGTCTCTATGGATCACAGACATTTAGCTATAGAATCTGTACGATATTTAAGTTCTACCCTCCCTTGAGTAGGATGAAATAAAGCTCTACATACCCCTCCCCCAGCCTTAAACCTATCTTCCTCGAACAGTCCCTTGCTTGTTTATTTCACATTGTTTATCTTTCACTCTCAGTTCCTAAAATACTCTGTATCTCTGACCTTATATTTGGCAACATGCTCAAGCCTGCTGTTACCACTCTGAGAATTGTTTCTGTTCACAAACATGTCTGCACCTGAATACATACGCCCCCCCCCCCCTTCTGCAGCTCTGTGCAGGCCTCGCTTATATGTCTTTTCTGAGCGAACAGTTACCTGATGTTTATTAGGGTATTAAACCTGACCAGTTTCCTCATTTAAGCGTCTTTGGAATCTGTTAAAGAGATTAGCATCACAGCGAAGCCAAGGAGTTTTGGCACAAAGAGGCCCGGTTACGTTGGGCTATGTGGAATAGAATCAGCAGGAAGGTATTTTGATTAAAAAATAGCTTGCAGCTTTTCAGATTTGGGTTAGGGAGCTGATTAGTTGGTGATGCACACATTGTTTTTGTCTCCTTCTGCCTCAGAAAGCGAGTTACTTTTCGAACCGCATCTGTCTGCAGCTTCGAGGCAGAACTGAAAACTCTGCAAGTTTATGAAAGGCGACGTCACTTTGGCTGGACGGGGAAGCAGCCACTTGACTTAGCAATGTGAGAATAAACTGCCCCTGTGGGAGATGTTAACACTGAATGCTTTCACAAGAGCCGCGCCGATGTCGGCTGTAATGGTACAGAGTGAAATCAAACACTGTGTTTGGCTGCGGAATACAGGCTGTAGATTCATTTCACAACTGTGTCTAACTCTGTCTAATATCTTTGCTTGTGCAGAGGCAAAAGTAAATGTGTGAACAAAGTGAGCAAAATAAAACAATCTGTGTTGTTTTACTTGAATTTATAGAATAATTCTGCTCTCACCGCCACCCAGAGTGATTCACACTTGTTTCCTTGAATCAGGCATGGTTAGATTACCTGTGCAGGTACCACCAGGGAGAATATGAGCCGCAAACAACTGGCTCTCTGTGCATTGTGTTGCCTTTTTCAGGCACAGTGCACAAACTGTGTGACAAGTATGCTTTTAGAGCATCAGAAATAAATGCACTCACACTCACGAAGGAATATTAATTCACACAAGTTATAAAGTCTGATGGCCTCAGGCAGGAATGACCTCCTGTGGCGTTCCGTGGTGCATATCGGTAGGATGAGTCTATTGCAAAAGGTACTCCTTAGACTGGCCAGTGTGTTGTGGGGCGGGTCTCTTCCACCCATTTGATTTGAAGATTTAGGATTGGATTCTGTTATCATTTTACCTATGTCCTACAAAATCTGCAGAGAGACAGGGACGGATTCGGTGCCATTCGGAGACAAGCTTCCTGCTGTAATGCCACTTTCTAGGTGATGCGTACGAGCTGTTTGAAGACATCTGCAAGCGTTTGTTTTTTTGTCTCCTCATAGGTTTTTACCACAGCTTCAGTTCTGACAAAAATAGCAGAAAATTAAAGATCACTGTCATGACATTTTCACATGTCACAGTAGGGATGTAGCACAGTGGTGTAGTGGTTAACACTGGCGCCTACCAGCAAGAAGGTTGCGGGTTTTCTCTGGTGCTCCAGCTTCCTCCCTCAGTCCAAAAGCATGCTTGTTAATTGGTGATTCTAAACATAGTCTGAGTGTGAATGGTTGTTTGTCTTTCTGTGTTAGCCCTGGACCTTTTTCTAGGGGCCCCTGGCCGCTAAGTTCTGCTGCTCCGGTCCACCAGCCAGGACAAAAGAAAGCAGACCACATAATGTTTCTGGGGCTGGAGTCCCAGATGAATTATCTCATGATTTCTGCGTCATCACATCGGCTCTCCTGATCAGCTGTTATAGAGGTGACTGATCAAACTATTTAGGTGGAAGATGGTCCTGATAACGATCACTGGCTGATTGACTGGATCACCTTTGCAAAAGAATGAAGTAAACCAGGTGGAGCAGGTTAATAAAATAGCTCCAGAGGTGCTGGTTCCACCTGTCCATCTGGTTTTACGCTATGTTATTGTAGCTAGCTGCTAGTGGTAGCTTCATATTTATTATACAAAAATGAACGTGCTGAAATTTAGTTAATGTTTTCACATTAACGTGGAAACTTCAGCCTCAGTTGGAGGTCAGCTTGGGTTGAAGTAATGTCTATTATATTTTCCTCTACATCTCCCATGCGATGTGCTCCACCTCCCACCTCTGAAGAAGTGGACATCCTCCTCCCTGCACCAGGATCTCAGTCCTCAGCTCCATCCAGAGTTCCAGGAGCCAATTTAAAAGGGAGCAGCCCAAAGAAAACAGTCCATTTTTTTTCTCTGCTGACCTTTAGTGTGGAAACTTGTGGCTGGGCGGTGCTCCTGCCAGGCAGAGTTTCTAACCATGATTTAGTTCAGAGGCACTGTTTAATCTCTGTGAAGCGGGATTTGTTGTGATGGTAGTTTTGAGCGTTTGTAGGTTGCTATTGCAACACGGTGCTAAAGCTGTGATTAGAGGTCAGCTTGGTGTTTGACTGACAGAAGCTCCATAAACACTTTTATGGAAAGAATGAAAGTAATCCTAACTTTGTAGTGAGTCATCAGATTCCTGTGCATAAAAAAAAAAACTTTACTCCTCAGCTAACACTACACGAGCCAGTGGGTTCGGCTGAACTCACCCAGAACTACTGACCCAAATTCTGCTCTGCGGCTGTGCACGCACACTTCCCTCGCTTCCTCACGACTTTCAAATTAAATGCACCAGCCCATCTCTGAAGTGCTTGTTTCTTGCGCAGTCCCACTCCCTTATCTGGTTTTCATCAGCTTATAAAAGGACCCATGTATGAGTTCTTATCTGCAGTGGCTTCATGCAGAAGCCTGCAGCCCCCGCATCGACCTCTGCTGCTCCAACAGGAGCATGGAGGCTTGTTATCTCACTGGACGTCTCAGCTCACACACGCAGCAGTGCTTCACAATGACCTGACAGTTTAAATGAACACCAGAGGGGTGTGTTTTTACAAGACCGGACGAGCGTTAGAGTTAAGAAGTGAGTGTTTTCTTGAACTTCAGTTGAACTGTAATTAAGTAAACAGTTCCAAAATGCCGTTGCTATAAAAACTTTAGCTGTGTTTTCAAAATTGTTTTTGTTGTATCTAAGGGTCAGAACAGTACTACAGCATCAAAGTGTTTTCTACGTCTGTGATGTGGCTATGGCTCAGCAGGTAGAGTGGGTTGTACGTGGACCAGAGGGTTAGTGGTTTCGTCTCCGCATGCTGAGTGTCCTTGAGCAAGACAGTGAACCCTGGACGGGGCCTGGCACTTGTGTGAACAAATGGGTAGATGTGTCATTGTGACTTTAAAGCCCTTTGAGTACCAACAGGTAAAAAAGAGCTATGTAAATGTCAGGGAGCGCCTACTGTTATTTTTGCGGTGTGTCCACCACACCTGTAACAATGAGGCGGATACAGACTTGTTCTTCCTGATGAAGCTTAAGCGGGCCAGGCTGTCGCCATCTTTTCAGACGGTTCAGCGCGTTGAATCCATGGTGGAACGAGTAGGATAGAGAAATCACTGTGGTGATTGGCTGATCAGCTCAGAAAACCAAAAGTGTTCTCAACGAGAAGTGAAATGAAAGTGATAAAAGTAAACAGAACAACATTTTTTTGTCTTCGTCTTATCTGAACATTCAAACATGATCAACAATTTCGGGCAGGCTAGCACTCTAGTATGTTTTGTAGCTCTTCCTAGCTTCCTAGCATACAGGCTACTGCCACCTGCTGGTATGAAGAGTTATTTCCTCTCAGGTGCAGAATGAATGTACCAGCTGGTCCTGGCTGTAGCCTCAAATGAAGGATCTTTGATTTTCATGCCGGAAGGAGTTTATGTTGAACATAAGAATGAGACCAAGGCAGTGTCTCTGAAACCACAGCCAGGTTCGTCAAACACTACAGCTATTCATCAGCTCTGATATGGGACAGCTCAGCCTCAAAGGCAGTATGACACCCGCTGAGAGAAAACGAGGGTCCCACCATCAGAGTGGGCTTTAGAACAAAACCGCCCAGAGCGTAATGAAGTCCTGCTGTCGCTCTGTTTTAGTCTCGTGTAAAACAGAATAGAGTCTGTGTTTGTATGTGGGAGGTTGTTGATTATTGTTTTTGGACAGAGAGTACCATCTGACCAAATACAGTCCAGATACCCAGATGTGTTCTTGCCTTGTCCGTTTTATCGAGGATGCATTACCAGAATGCATTTCACGGGTGTCATCAAGTTTCAGTGTTTCAGTTACAGAATGACCATCCTGCGTCCTCTTGTCCTCCAAAGTCTGTACTCCAGACTTGTCAACTTGTCAAGTCTGAACTATCAAGTGCAAGCCTGGTGGTCTTATCAGGATATGAGTCTGGTAACACTCTGTTTGGATTTCAGTAAGGGACGTGTATCTACCGCATTTATCGAGAATGCCTGCTAGAGAATCGCTGTACACTGTTCATCCTTCAAAGTTATTTCGCTGTCTGTATTTTTACAGCAGACGCAATAGTGGACTATAAACAGCTCGTTTCTTTGATTTTATTTGTCTGGCAAATCTTCAACCCTGGTGACCCCAGACCAGCTTTGTGCCACAAGAACTTAAATGGTGGGGAAGTTCATGCACTTGGTATTGATAAATGACCCTTGTGTCTTACAGTTCCCATCATTTTATCTGATTCGTCTGAGACTCATGATGCGTTCACACCATGAGTCTCAGGAGTAACTAGCTACAAAACATTTTCATTGGAAGCTGAATTGACAAGTTGGTGTTTTACATGTGTCGCTGCGTTTCAGCCGAGATGCATGACATGAAAGTTGAGCTGATTTACACTTTTCCAACTACATGTCTTTGCGTCACCTGTTCCAAACAACCCTGTCGTAGACGACACCAAGCGTTCGAGTGAAGTTGATCGAACTGTAGCTTTTGTCGCTCGAATCTACCATCAGACATTTAGGTATTTAGGATGTGGAAACACATATTGTTCACCTAATTGTTGAGACAACAAGTCATTTTCTCTCAAGACCCATAGGACCCAAAGGCCCTCACTAACAACATTCTGTTACCAGACACCACAGAACACCCTCAGAAGGCCCATGTCCATTCTCTGATGAGTCTGAACTCTTTTGGAGGCACAAGGGAGACCTACACAATATTAGGAAGGTGGTCATAATGTTATGTCTGATCTGTGTATACAACTAGTGCATATTCCAAACCCTGGTGAACCCCATGTCACCAAGCACTTGACAGACACTTCAATACTGGCAGAGTTTTAGCTTTCTTCCCAGTACAGTTTGGGTGGTCATTAGTATGAAATCTTTTACTATGTTTCAGTAAATATTTACTGAAACTATGTTACTGAAACTGTGTTTCAGTAAATATTCATAGCAGGACATTTCTTCGTAAATGTCATGTTTTTTCTTTGCCCTCTTAGAAACTCTATTTTGTGGAAATGAAACCTTCATGCCAGAGCCAGACTATCGGTTATATTTGCACAGTAGCTGGTTAAGTTTCATATCTCAAATGAGCATTCTTTACGCACATATAGGTAAGGCATTTGTCCAAAGGAACATTGTAAAATCTGTAGCAGTTAAAAGAGAGAATACGAGAGAGAGTGTGAGTTTGCCGTCGCAATTCCACAGTTCATTCGTACTCATTCAACACCCAGTTCCCAGTGTGAAAAACAAAAGATTTGAATTTAAAACCAAATCATCACCTTAATCAAATATATATATTATATAGCCGATAGAACCTGTGGCTCACTAGTGTCCTGTTCCAAGAGGCAGAAGTACTGGCTGCCCCATCCCGTGCTTCTTCATTGCGGTTTCATGTCAGAAAAACAAGACTAAATGTGTTACACTCATACATGAAATACATTAACTAGGCTATGGAAAATTAGGACACATGATGAAAATGTGCACAACCAATATATTGATGGCATACAGAGAGTTAGCCACAGGCACGCGCCAAGGACACGAGCCTAACTCAGTTTGCGACAGATTGCGAACTGAGTGAGGTGAGACTCTGTCTGTGCTGCGATTTTGACTATAAAAATGACCAAAATAACGGAAATCATACTGAAATCACATTATATCACAGACCACTGGACAAATAACATAATTTATTTTATCAATAGTGTAATTTATTTTATCATCATTACTTATCATGATGTCCTCACCTGTCTCCACTGACCGAACGTCCCTGGTCCTACTTTGAGACAAATGGCTCCACTTTCTACACACATATGAAGCTAAGTCAGCATTTATTTGACTGCACTGCATTTTTTTAAGGCTGGTACTAACCATCAATAGCTGTGTCCATCGGCATTGTTTTTTGGGTTGTTCATCCGGCTTTTGGACTCAGTGATGATCGGAATTTGGGTCAAATATCCGAGGTCATTTTGGCCATAACTCGCAACATCGCCAATTAATTATGACAGAATTTTAAACATCTAGCAGGTTACAGTGACGAAGTGGTTACATTTTATAACCAAAAGGTGGAAGTTGCAAGCGTGTGCGTGCATGTGTGGACAAACCGAGCATCACCACGGTTCATGAGGCCTGTGAACCTCTGCCAAGAGGGGAGGGACTGGCCTAATAGTTTCAGCCTGGCTGGAGAGAGAGAAGGAGGAGGGGGAGACGGAGAGGGAGGAGTGGAAGGATGAATCGTACACAGACGAGAAGCAGACAGAGAGATGAAGAAGATAGAGCTAATGAAAGAGAAACAGAGTTTATAGTGAGGGAAACCAAAATAATGAGAAGGCATGCAACAGAAGACCATCTTCAGCTCGTTTGAGAAAAATGTTGGAGTGGTGAATTAAATGCCACCAGGCGTCTTCTTTTTCACAGCTTTGCATGGAGGCTCTGGAAATCTGCTCCTAAAACTTTGTGACGGGCGGGGAAGCAGAGCAGCTGTGCTGGAACTGAGGCTGTCCGAGATGGAAAATTAATTATGTACGTATGAGGACATGGGAACAAAATGTAAGAATGAAGAGCGTGGTGATCTGATACAGTGAGGAAACTGGAGAGACAGGTAATGAGAGGACAGGAGTTCAGGCCAGAAACGAAAATGATTGAGGCCAGTATCTGAGATGAGGGGGAGTCAGAAAGTTGAAAGAGGAGACAGACACTCAGGCCAGCACCTCTATAATACTGACTGTGGTCGAAGCAGGAATTTCCTCTGGTCGCACCACAACTGAATCTTGTTTTTGACCCACAGAGCTCCAGGCCCGGAGGGCACTGTCCCAGACGTGAGAAGGAACCAGTCATTTGGACAACATGGCCTCAAGAACACCACCTGAGAAATCCGCCTGTGGCCTCACAGACAGGAGCAGCAGCTTCTTTAAGGTAGGGACTGAATAGATTTATGGTTAGGTGTCTGACCTCAGACCAGTTAGACACAGGAAACACATCACGTCCTGTCTGCTAAATGTCATTTGTTATAGGACAAGGTGACATCAATCAGTGACAAGGTAAAAAACATTCATGCGTGACTGGCCCACATGTTTGACTGTTTAATACCACAACACGTTGTATTTAACTGTACTTTATTTAACAGCCCTCGACTGATTCTCCTCGTACGTGTCAGATAGTAGGTTTTAGGTTTCAATCATCTTTATGTAAAGTGATGTATGGTGTGCCTCAGGGATTGCTTTTAGGGCCAGTTATTTTTTTTCTTCTTTTCACATAATTCACAGGCACGGTGTCTCATTCCATTTTTATGCTGATGATACTCCTACCTGCCTGTTAACCCATCAGACATGGTGAACCTGAGTGCAATGAGCAACTGCTTCCACTACATTAAAAAATGGATGAGTAACAACTTCTTGCAGCTGAATGCGGACAAGATTGAAATCCTTGTGATTGGACCACAGCAGTTGGTTTTACCCTTGGCTGGTTCCCTTGGCAACAACATCAGTCCTGTTGTGCAAAACCAGGGTGTGCACTTTTGAGTCCCACATAACTAAGCTAGTCCAATCCTATTTTCCAAATCTGGCCAATTTGATCATTTAAAGACACAGAGACTATTCGACATGCTTTTATTTTGTCGTACCTGGATTGTTGAAACAGCCTTTATATCTGCCTGAACAATAAATCAAACTCACAACTTTAGACGGTACAACATATGGTTACCAGACTTTTAACCAGAACCATGAAAAGGGATCATATCACTCTGGTTTTAGCAAACCTCTATTGGCCACCAGTATGCTTTAGAAATGATGTTAACATCTTGCTGAATCTATGCACGGCTGTGCCGCTGGCTATATCACCCACGAGTGGCCCGGCTGAAAACAAAACTGCAATAAAAATAAAGTTTATGATTTATTATTTTTTTTTTTATGATTACTGTGTTTTAGAAAAAAAAAAATCATAATTTCACATAAAAACTAAATGTATTAAGACCAGACTGTTTCTCTCAGACATAATTTTTTATTAAATACAAATCAGAAACATGGTCCAGTATAATTACTGAGGTCTGTCAGCTTCAAAAGGATTCCATTGTGGATTTCTTCATGCAGGGATTATTTCATCCTGTTTCATTTTTATACCTATTTTTCTAACATAATTACTCTTGACTGAGCAGTTCTTCTTCGGGAAACGTAGCAGAGCATTGACCGATGAAACATTAGCGTGGAGCTGTATTTTGACAGTTTTCCTTCACTCTCTGCCATATTGAGTGCTGAAAACAAATGATGCCAGCTGAGCCTGTTGGCAGTCTATCAAACACTTTCATAGGAGGAATAACTCTTTGTCTCAGTGTCTTTCTGCCCACTTCTCTTCCCCTTTCATCTCCCTTTCATTCTTTGTCTTCCCTTTATGTCTTCTGATCACAGCTTTTTCTCTCACAAATCACTCACATTGTCAGAGGTTAGTCTGTTGTGGCCCTGGGTAAGAAATTCCAGTACCTCATTCATGTTTCCTCCTAGCTAAACTCAAAGTCAACTGGTGGAGCACACACTGGACACACAGCTCTGCTAGCTACGTTAACTAATGTTAACTATCAAAGAAAAAACAAACGTAATAATGTGGTGCTAGTGGAGTTTATTTTATCCAAATGTTTTTCCCCATAGTTAAGGCTGGACTCTTTCTAACTTCTACTTCAACTACTTTAAAGGCTCATGCACATGACATGATTGAGTGTGTAGAGTTGTGTCAGGTGTGGGCCCCTTAATGAGGTCTCTTACTGTCATTCAAAACTTAGCACCTTGCCACTTCTTTAAGTTTAAAGTTCGTCAACCATCAGGGGCCCCCTACTTGCCTTAGGACCCCAAGAAGTTGCCAGGCTTGCCTGTTGAGAAGTTGCACCTGTGCACGCTTTTGCTCAAAGTCTGTCGTTCACACACCAAAAGAATTCTCAGCAGAACTTTCTTCGTGCGGTGGCAGACGTCAAGATCTATTTATGGAGAATCACAACACTACAACAAATCTGTTTCCTCTCTGTTTTAGCTTTCCTGGCATCTTGCTTTGATGCTTTTGATGCTTTTAACTGTATACGCATGTCTGGTGTGTAAGCTCCAATCAATGTTGGCCCCGCAGGACTCAATGAATTGTTTTTAAAGGGGTGGTCATACTGTCTTTTCGTATTTTAGCAAAATGAAATGGGAAAAAGAAAAATGCCGCTTGGCAACCTCTTCAGCCCCACCAATCACACAGTCATTACAATGTAACAGACATAGTATGACAAACTAAAAATGGGCCATGACCTCTTGAAGGTTTCACCTTCATCACTGACTCTAGCTAATAGGTTCATATGATACACTTCATCCAGTTCTTCAGCTCCAGATCGGATATGCTTTTACAGATTCTGAGTATCCCTTGGGTTGGGATTGGACAAATGGACCTAACCATTAAGAATATGTTCTTTGCATACATTAAGCACCTGAATCTGGAACCGACAGGACATCACCAAAGAATGGGTTTCCTCCTTTGTGATGCTTTGCCATGCCTTTGCTGCAGTACTCAGCTTGAAATTGATTCGTTGTTATTCGTTTGTGGCTCTTTCTGAGTAAAGAAGGAACTTTAGTGTGTTGCAGGTCTCCTTCACGTCCAAGAAATCAGATTCTTCATTTTAACTGCATATGGTTTGCAAATATTCTGTCATGTTAGTGTTGAGCTCGATCTAAAAGCATTTTACTGTGATGTTTGCTTTCCGCATCTTTTCCGCAAGTTGTCGACCTTAAACTTCTGCACTATGCATGCAAAGTTGCAGCTTTCATCTGACTGCATCTGCTGAGTCCATTGGGTTTGTTAGATAAATTTGGTGTGTTGCACAGAAGAATGAAGTAAATCATTTCCAGCTGAAAAAAGGACAAATATAGACCAGACCAAAACTAAGAAACAAACTCACATTTTTAATTTCCTCTGCAGCTTTTTCCGTCCTCACCAGCCCTGTGAAAGCGCTCTCTGTACTTGTCTGTGTTGAAACCAAACACATATTTTCCCATTGACTCTAGCCATGGCTTCAACAGTAGCCCATGCAGAGAATCACTTACCTCCACATAAACATGATCCAAAATGAGCTGCATGAGTAAACCCGTTTCTGTGTTTGTGCATGAGATCAGCGTCTCTGCTTCAGTCCGTCTGACCCTGCATCTATCTCTTTATTGTGGAGAGTGAATGGGATCAGTAATAAGTGAAAACAACCTCATGATCAACGAAGCTCCATAAAAGTCAATGAAACACAAACCCTGGTTAATGATTGCCTTCCTGGATATCAATCATTCTCCTCTAAAAATCATCAGTGTGGAATAAAGCCTGCACGGGCGCCATCATTAGAGTTCCATGAGGCTCTCTGCCCAGATCCAGTCAGTTATAGTTCAGGAATTTCCCATGTCTCCTCTTTGGAAGCGTTTCTCCATTTGTATTCATAAAATTTACTGCCTGCCTCTTAGCAGCAGGTAACAACCGTGTGTGTATTTCTTCCCATGGTTGGATACCAATGAGGCCCTGAGGTGTAAGGAGCTGCTTCATATGATGCAGTACTACCTTGCTCCATGTTTGCCTCTTTAATGGAAGTGAAATTGATTTAGGAATCTACAACATGCAAAAAAAATTTAAGAAATCTTACAAATGCATTCAGGTGCAGGAATTTTGTGCTACTATTATATTGGTATATTGGATCCACTTTGAAAGAGGAGCTTTGGGAAGTACTTGCTGTCTTACTGTGAAGACTGATACCACTCTCATATCTGTTCATCCTCACTTTTAATGATTGTGCTAAGCTCGGCGAACTATCTCCTAGCTGTCCTAAACTATCAACTGTTAAACTGTAGCGTCAGATATTAATGGAGAGACGTGAGACCGGTTAGCCTGGAAGCTTGCCGGACTTTATGCTCCAGCAAAGATCTGCTGGGCTGATTAAATTATTTGGGTGGGTTTTATCTGGTGATGGACAGAAGAGTAACATTAACACGGTCATACATCTCATTTGAGCGCTGTGGAAATGTCCCTGATTGGTTGTAGGACTATCCAATTTCATGCAGAAGTCTTTTTTCTCTGTATCTGTTGAAACATGCCCTGTAATACAATCGAAATGAGTGTTACCAATGAGTGTTGCCTATGCCAGTCTAGATATTGCTACTGGAATTGTAGAGTTTCTTGAAGATGGTTCATCCAAATAGTTTCTTCAGTCCTAAGAGACTTGTGGGGAGTTGAATAGGGACATCTGTGGGTGTTGCCCATCAGAAAATCATATGACTAGGGTCTGTAACGACCTATAATTGGAGGAAACTGTTTTATTCCTGTTTTCCATCCCCAAATGAACGGTACTCTAATTATTATTTATCCAGAGTATGAATGGGGTTGCAACGCCTTGGGGACAGATGTTAAGCCTGTGTTGCAAATTGATGACAGATCTCAATCCACCTCCCCATTCAGAAAGTGGTTTTCCAATTTGACATTGATGGCTTCCTTTACTCCTAATTCAAACCATTGCTCTTCTCTGGCTAAAGTGTTGACATTGTCGTCTTCAAAGGAGGTGTCCTTTGTCCTTCAGGTGCAGTTGGACAGCTGAATCCTGACATGAAGAGCTGGTTGTGTTGAGTCATGTGTTTGTGAAGGATTTGTTTTGTCTGTACATTCCTCACTGCACTGAACTGCATAAACTATTACTCGGTTTTCGTCTGGGTGTTTTGTCTTTCAGGCGAATAAGTTTCTGCCTCAGTGTGTTACTCGGTTTGAAGTGAACAGGTATTAAGTGATTTTAAATGTTTGTTTGTATGTTTTATGCATATATGATGAGAAGGTGCGCTGCTCCTACCAGACGCCTCAGAATGAGAAACAGTGCGCTGGCGTACACCACTGTCGGCCAAAAATGCATCAGGTGAACAGCTTGGTTATAGCCTATAATTATAAGGGTAGTCATATTGGTCTGTTGGTAATGTGTGTTCACACTGGAATGAACCGCTTCAGGGAGCAATTGCAGTCGGGCCGAGACCACCCTCTCTAACCTGGCTCAGTTTTGGTCGTTTGTTCTGAAATGGAGTGCAATTGCTGTGTTCACACCAGGCCAAACGAGACAACCTGAGGGCCCAAACGCCCCTGGTTTTGTAAAAATAACAAGTTATGTGTGAAAGCACCCTCGGTTGTGACAGAGGCTTCAGTTTCATTTTGATCAGTCCCACAGAGCTATATAAACACAGATGTCTCATGTGGTGCACTTTTTGACATGAAAACAGCATGTGAGATCATAAATTGTTACTTTAGAGGCCTGAAATAACAAAAACACGGTCTAGCGGTGCTAATGCAGGAGTCACACTGTTTAAAGTGACACTTTGTCTTTTCGTAGCATCTGCTTTTAGAGTTTTAGCAGCTCTTGATGGGAAAATGACACTCACTCTGTGAGAACACCATCTGTCTCTCTAGTTCTGGTCAGCTATCCTGTCTTCACCAGGGTCAAACTGAGCATCTCCAGTCTCTGACTCAACCGCAGTTTTCATATCTGCAGCTACACCAGGGCTAAGTTGTCAGCTCATGTTGTGTAATAGAGTTTTGACCTGTCACCAGGGGAGTCTGTGGCTTTAACAGAGCTGGCTCCACTTAGTCCTGCAAGGAAGGAATTAAAGGGCCCTGTGGTGACTGTGGTCTGGCCTGGAGCCCGGCTTATGGAGGACTGTTTGGAAAAGGCTGCCTCTTACTGGTTGAAATGTGGAATGGAAGCCTTAGCAGAAACTCCTCATTAACAACTTTTCTGCATATTTCTTTGTGTTTTGAACCACATGAGTGGAGCGCAGCAGACTTGATATGAGCATACTTTCCCTTGATTGATTCCTGTTCGGTTAGACCAGATTGAGCGACATGAAATCAAGCCATGTTATTTTGCACCGTCTGACCCAGATCGTCAGCGTTCAAACTGCAACATCTGCTCAGATATGTTTGAGGAGGATCGGAATTCCTGGGAGAGAGCTAATATGTGGAATAAGGGAATGTGGGAGAAAAATAAAAACAAGACAACATGAAATCAATTAGCTGCCATCTTAATGCAACTCAGCAATTTTACAACTTTGTTTTGTTTTGTTTTTTGTACGTGATTGAATGCAGCTGTGCTGATTTCAAAATACAACAGGACTGGTGCATATTAGGGGAGAAACGGTGCACACAAGTCACGGTTCAGTACGGGTTCGGTACAACGGGAAAAAAGCAACAAAAACTCACACATGTATAAAACTAGCTTTTTTTTATTTTGAACAGACACCAATTGACTGAAAAAAACTAAAAACCACCTCCTGTTATAAAAGTAAAAAATAAAATATAACATAAAACAAATGCATTAGGAGGGTTCTAATGCCATTCATTCATTTTGTTCATACAAAGGAAAAGAAAAAGCACAATTTCTCGTAGGGATAAACTGAGGTAGTCAGGTAGCAACTGGCAACTTTGGTAACTTCATTGTAAGAAATTAAGATTTTCAATGTTGTATTACACAGTAAAGTGTAAACAGTGAACATAGTACTCTCACATTAGCAATATTGTCAAACAAGTCAAACAAATATTTCAAATAGTACCAAAACTGAAAATCTCTTGAAAATACAAGTTTTACAAGTAATAAGTGTGTCTTATGTACGTTAGCATGTTTGATGTGTTTCCAGCGACAGTCTTTGTCCGGTCCACCACTCGTGTGCCATTGCTGTTATGTTGCACCGGGAAACCAAAGTGTTTCACTGGTGATTTAATGAATTTGGCGGCTCTTCCAACTCCACACTCTCTATTACTTTTCTTCTTTGTCTGTTTTTCTTCTTCTGTAGGCTAATGATGCTAGCTGGCAGCTTTTAGGCTCATTACCGCCACCTGGATTGAAGTGAGGACTCGACTTTTTCTTTTTTTTTTAATAGGCTACTCACTCAGATGTATTCGCCGTATGACTGCGTGCACCGTACCGTGACACCCGTACCGTGACACCGCGTCACGAATACAAACACTGTTACACCCCTAGTGCATATAGATGTCAGAAAAACAACTGGTAGATAAAGATAGCAGTTGAGTTCACTGATTTGTCCGGATTATGAATTCACATACTGTATGTACATACAGTACATACAGATGTCAGATTGACATCTAAAACATGTTTTAGATGTCAATCTGAAATAAACAAAATAAGTCTGGGCTGAAATCAGGGAAAGGGGAAAAAAAGACGGTCCATCTGTGTTCATCAGGACTAGTTAGTGCTAAACACAGATTTAAATGACATCAGTGATAAGCCTTATCTCTGTCTGTCTGAACGCAGCCTTGTTTGAGACTGACGATGAATCTTTCAAGCTTTCCATATCCGGATGTATCCAGATGTTTACATGTTGCAGTGCTGTTCAGACAGCTGAGGCAGGAATTGTTGTGTTTAGTATGACGAGAGGAAATGTTCCCTCTTAATCTTGGCCTGGGTCGTGTTTCCTGTCGATAGGAAATGCCGTCCACACACAGGAAAGATGACTAACCCTGCCTTTTGTCCTACATTTTCGCAGTACAGCGCCACTGCCTCGCTTTCTTGTAATTGCTTGAGCAATGCAGTCTGTTTCGTTTACTGTGGTTCCCCCTCCTCCTCGTCTTCTTCTTACACCCTCTCACCGGTCAAATCGTCTCGTTCTGTTTTCTGCCAGCTGATTGACACGTTTGCGTTGGAGATCGGGGAGCTGAAGAAAGAGATGGTCCAGACCTCTCCAACTACGGACAAAGAGTCCCAGGAGCTACAAGGGTGAGACTGTTTTCTAACATTTTCTTTAATTCAAATGTTCACCAACCTTCACCTGCTCTTATTTCTTCATTCCTAATAATGTATTAGTTAGTCTTACTTTTCAGGAAGTCTCATTGAGGCTGAGAATATGATCAGGATAATAACTTTGAAGATTATTCTCTCAAAGAACTACTCGAATGACTGAACAGCATGATTTTGAAAATTATTTCTATACAGAATAAATAAAACTGCCACATGTAACCACCTCAATCAGACCAGACTGACCTGCTCAGAAGGAGAGGGATGGTGTTGATAATCGGTTCAATAGGAAAATCTGATCTCCTTATAATGATGTAAACGCTTGATCTGATGGTTTCTCTCTGGTTGAAATAAATCCATTCTTTCTGAGCATGTTTGCTCCACTTGGCGTAAACATCAGGCGACGAGTTTCCAGGAGCGACAGAGACACGGAGGAAGCAAAACAACCAGTTGTTCAAACAAGTGTTTGAAAATATAAACGAGGCTGGAATCCATGTGGACAGCAGTGATGGAAATGTGGGAACATTGCTCATCTTCTTCCACTCAGTCAGTTCGTTTGAGGCGGGCACTGTTTCTCTTTCTCTTTTTTTCCTCTTCTTCTGTTTTGATTCTGGCGGATTTGACTTTTTACAAGGGCACGTAAACACGCAGAGCGCATGTTATGAGACCCTTTTATTTAGCGGCCATGTAAACAGTTAAGTTGTAATCTCGCATTGTAAACACAGCCACTAAAACCCCCAGGGAGTTGCTCATTGAACAAAATGCATTCACTTCCACCAGCAGATGGCGATAGTGTTTCACTATTTGTCTGACTTCTTCAACAGGCTGGAGAGTGGAGTTTACCTGCAGGCTCCCCACTGTGGTGGGTTGGCGGCTGAAAGGGATTCTGGGTATGACTCCTTAAGGAGGAGGATGAGCGTGTTGGACAGGTTGACTCAAACTCACCCAGTGTGGCTGCTCCTGGCGCTCAGCGAAGAGGACGCCAGTCGCATACTGCTCAAACAGCCTCCAGGGGTGAGGGGTTACCGTCCTGGGTTAATTAAACATTAAACGTTAACGCGTCCCCTCTGAATATAATCTAAGGACAATGTTTCATGGTGCAGGTTTTCCTGGTCAGGAAATCAGCAGCTCTGCAGAGGAAGGTCCTCTCTGTGCGTCTGGAGGAGGATCAGTCAGGACCTCCCGTCAGCCACTTCCCAGTCAGAGAGAGTCAGTACAGTAAGTAACACGTTAGAACTGACTGAGAGGATGGGGTGTCCAACAATCTGAAGTCTTTGTTCTGAGTAACATAACATGCACTGTAGAAAGGTTGCTTGATTAGAGCAAATAGATAGTGGGAGATGAGATAGATAGTGGGAGCTACCGTGGAGCTCTCCATGGGATGAGGAGCGGACTCTGCTGAACTTGACCTGGACCCTGGAGGTGGACAGGGTGAAGGAGCAGTTTGAAGCAGAAATGATTTAAATTAGACAGCGTTGACATGGTCAGCTGACTGAGATTGTGGCAAAATCTGAATGGTTAAACTGGAAACTCCCACAGGGAGCTGATTATAGCAATGAGTATAAAGATAAAGATAGTCTTCCTGAGCTCTCGGCTGCATTGTCCGATCCTCTCATTATTTGTGTTCTCTTCTGCAGTCCGAATGGGGAAAGTGTAGCTCAGAAAAACTTTCAGTTTCTGTTTCCTCTTCTGATCATGTCTCATTCAACCACAACATCCTCGACAGTCACACTGTCTCTGCATCAGACAGTTAAATGTGTTGTTTCCTGTCCGTCTGTGCAGATGTGTGCACATGTAAACCCTATATAAACCAATGGTCCATGTCACTGTGAGGCTTAAAAAACAGGTAGGTACATAGAGCAGTATTAATTTAACTTGTTCTTAATGCAGCAGTCCCAGTATGTTGCTCATAATTAGTCAGACATCATATTCATCAGACAACAACTGAATATGACAGCAATAGCAAATGTTCCCGTCCAGCCATGACTCATGTCACTCAGCTGTTGGTCACAGGTTTGTTTTATGCTGCAGAAGTGACTGACATTGAACAGGTATGACTGCATTCCTGCGCTCATAAAGCACTTGTATGTGAAACTCTTATAGAATAGTTGTTCCTCTTGTTCAGCTGTTCATAACTGGGTTGGGTTTATGAAAACTTCCCTCTGCCATTTAAGCATAAAGCAATAAAATGAATTAAAAACTATGATTTGAATCGAAACTCGTAACATGATTGTTTCACAAATTCTGCGTGCGGCCACGGAGCCACTTTGCCAAAATGTGACAACACAGCAGCTGTGGACTTTCCCTGATGAAATGACCAGTACTCATGGGAGGGAGGGAGGGCTGCGCCTTTGGCCCGGTTTGGCCTTGACATGTGGGCCAGCTGCTCTCCACTGGGCCCTTTCATAATGCTGGATCAGGATGTGCAGTCTGAATGTTGAAGTCAGCGCTAAGTCTAAAACGATGCATTAATATCACAGGAGAAAAATAAGAACTTATAATGAACTTCATAGTGTGATCAAGCTGGTAAATCAGAAATTACGTTGCTCTAGCAGCATTCAAGATGAGGTAATCAGCAGAGAGGATAGAACAATAACACAGGATCAGTAAAAAAGCAAGAACACAATTTTCAAAATAATAATTTGAATTGATATTATTGAACACATTACTGACTGATTCTGCACAGTATTGGTGTTATTGGACATTAACATATACATATCCTTGCACAATGTTGTTGCACGCATCAGTCCTGCACTAAATCCTCTTTCATGACTGTTCTAATGTTCAGTTTCAGTTGAAACATTGTCAGAAAGGTCGTAATTTAACTATATGATAATTTTGGAGGATGTAGTTTGTGGTGCTGTTGAAACATTACAGTGTAAAACATTTCGTCTTGCCACAGTACTTCAGACGTTATTCACTTTCATTTAATTTTAGTTTAATTG
This sequence comes from Chelon labrosus, assembly GCF_963514085.1. NCBI lineage: Eukaryota > Metazoa > Chordata > Actinopteri > Mugiliformes > Mugilidae > Chelon > Chelon labrosus. The sequence goes on along the minus strand of NC_140338.1, from coordinate 21,248,574 downwards.
AAGGCATAGTTAAATTCTTATGACACAAATTTAATCCAATGTAACACCAGTTTGCTGCCACGGTTGGATGTAATGGACAGAATACTCATTATTTCCTGTGCACGAGCATTGAATCTACATTTCATTGCAGCCTTTTCTCTCGAGGGATCTGGGATCAGCTTTGCAGATCTGTTTCGCCTCGTGGCCTTCTACTGTATCAGCAGGTGAGCAGCCAACACTTCTCTGCATGTCGCTCCGCCTGTCATGTCGTCCTCTTCTTGTTTTTCCCTCAAGCTGCAGCTGCTTTGTGATGAGAGGGTGCTTCGAGGATGGAAAATCCGTGGATGAAAATAATGTTTGTCGAGTAAGCAGCGTGCTCTCCGTGCCCGAGGGCTCTCACTTCTTGTTTTGTCTCGTGCCACCCAGACACGCAGGAAATAGTTGTGCTGCAAACAAAGACAAACACAATTCTAGAAACAAAGTCAAACAGGCATCCCAAACACAGCTGTAATGCTTAGAGTTTGTCCCACCCTGTTTGTGTTGTACGTACCTGTGGAGCGTCATATCTGTGGCTGTGTACTGGAATCAAAGGTTAACATCAGGGATGTGTGAGGCATGACCTGTGTGTACGCCTGTGCTGTGCCATCCAAAGTAATGCCGTCATCACTTTTGTTCCAGGATGTCAGTGTTAAATGAGGACAACGGGCAATATAATGCTAGTGACTGATCTACAATAAATGTTCGGAGACAAAGCAGTTCAACACGCCCTGTTTAATTTAGTCTCTGCTTCTTCTTTCACTAAACATTGTGTATTTTTCTTTCTCATAATCATTTTTCACCTGTTTTTCCTTTAACTTAGAGATGTCCTGCCATTCACACTCAAACTCCCAGAAGCCATTGCATCTGCCAAGACACAGAAAGAACTGGAGGAGGTGGCCCAGCTCGGAGCAGGTATCTTTTTCAGTCACTGGTTGCAAGGTCCATGTGATCATAGCTCTTTAGTAGCCATGCTGGAGGTTTTGCAAGTTTAACTACAGATCATCTACACTTCAAGGATAATTCAACCAGCTGCATGCCATGCGAACTTTGAACTCTCCATCTCGGTTGCTTAAGTTTAGGGCAACAAGTAGTCTCACACAAAACGGCAGGCAACTGGCAGCTTCCCACAAAATATCATTTTCATGTTTGTTTTCAAGCCCGATTGAACATGAACAAAGAAATGAGCCTCTTGGAACTGAAGCGAAGAGTGCAAATGAGGCATGAGGCATGGAGCCGCAGAGGCCACATTAATGGGAAACATTAATTCATTCACTTTCATTCATTATCATTATCTTCATTATCAATTCAGAATCACCAGTTAACTCAACATGTGTGTCTTAGGACTGAGGGAGGAGGCCAGAACACTTGGAGAAAATCCACAGCAAAGTTCAAAAATGTAACATAACTTTCCTACGTTATATTTTTCCTGAGGTCCATGCTTTTGTTATCAGTCTTCTGGGTTTCAAGCACTGCAGCTCAAGTGTATGGAGTTTCCGTCCGTGAAATGCGCTCATTGTGTTCGGTGGAAGTCTGTTATCAATCTGTGCTGCTGTGACCTGCAAGTCAAAGAGAGATAAAACGACCAGCTTGATCTTATTTATTATTGCTGCTTGCAGACCTAAGATTCTGTAGCTTCATCTCTGTTGAGCTATTCTGGGCTCATGTGCTATGAAGCTGCAGTGAGTCAGCTTCCTTGGATGGAAGCCTACGGCATACCTCAGCGCTTTCTGTGTGGAGGAGGGAGTGGCTAGTGGAAAGCTCCACTAGGTTGCTCTCTGTCTAAACACACATACCATAGCACATTCTGATTTGTATGGAAAATCATACAAGCGCTGACATAACGTGTGCAGCGAGCTAATCGCAGAGGCAAATCATTGTATCCGCCTGGGTGCATTCCTGTGAACGGATGCACAGTTACACTTTGGATGTTGAGGTGAAGAGGCTAAACAGTGGGAGTCAGCTTGTGAGCCTTTCTTTACTCACACATCTCATCATCAAGGGGAAACTCCCTTTCCACTCTGGAAAGCTTCTATTTAGAGACGAAACGCAGACCGTCTTGATCTACGGTGCGGCATCCCAGCGGAAAAACAAACTCGTGTGACAAACAGCTCCGGACACATTTGAATATTGCATAGACTGTGCAGTCTACTTGTCAGCCCCAGAGGGCATCTAGGATGTTGGTGTGCTGAATTTGAGCTAATTCACGTAATTTTTCACATTGTTAACTTATGGATATCGCTCATAACTTTTTATAAAGCTATCACAAGTGGATCTCAGCACTTCCTGCCCTCACATTTCACATTAAAAGCATTAGCGTCTCAGAAGGAACAGTGTTTGAAACGTCTGCAAGGACTGATTCAATGAATTAACAATGCAAGACAAAAAATAATTATTAATCTGTCTTTAAACACAACTAACGTCATTTCAAATCCATATTACTTGCTGCTGTCTGCTGTTGATGTCACCCAGTGCGACCTGACCTACAGAATTCCTGAAGATCTATTTTGAGTGTCAGTGTAGGGGACGCTGCATAATGACTGGCTTATTTAAAAAACTGAGGAGTGTGACTGGAGCTGAGACAGACAGCTAGCAACCCGTGAAGACACCCACCTGTCCCTCGAAAGGACCGCGCCGGTATTGGTGTGTATCTTTAAACCTTGATATAATTCAAACAAGCGAGTTCTATAAAAACATCTCCCCTGTACAGTTGTCATGAATGAAGGAATTAACTATAGAGAGCAAAACAGATTTTTACCAAGCTGTAAACATGTTTCTTTCTGTTGTGAAGTTGGACATTTTGACATGGAGGAGTGTGAAGATTGTATCAGGCTCAAGTGGCCATTACAGGAACGGCTCTGCACTTCAGTGATGGCTTCATTTTTCAGTGTTGGATGTATTAGAAGGTTTACTGTAATGCTCTTTTTTTTTTTATTTGACTAAAAGGAAGTTGGACTCATCTTTGTAGGATCACTGTGCTCTGGTATGGTCAGTCAGCTGTGCATGGGTTATCTGCGTTGGTTTGCTCTCTGCAGTGTGCTCTGCAGACGGACACCACAGTGTCAGGTGCTCATTGCTCACATGGACCAGTAAGAATACCACAGGCAGATTTCAGTCTCCAGCCGCTAAGGTATCAAAAGACATATGAAACTTCTTCACCAGCTGGAGTGTCTTTTTGGCACATGGAAAGCTAGAGTTAATGTTGCTATATTTAGTCTGCAGCACAAATCCTTGTGCTTTAACTGCACACTTGTGCTTGGATGCCGTAGATCATTTCTCTTCAACCAGTTATTACAGCAGAGTGTGTTGAATGAGCCAAACAGCTGAAAACAATGGAATGATTCAGTGGGAAAGGACACAAGAGCTTTGGAATGAGAGTACATCCTCTGGCGTTACAGGAAGCTTGCGTTGTCTGTATAAAAGAAAAAGAAAAAGAAACAGATCGAAAACTGTTCAGCTGAAGGAGCTACAAGGATATACAGAGCAGGAAAATAGTAGTGGAGGAACTGGAACTGTGTGCTCTGTGGTGTGTTTAGTGCCCTCCCTCTGTGATTAGCATGGGTGACTCCCTCTCTGTGTCTCTGGGTGTGTGTCGGCATCCAGTGAATCAGAGCCAAGAGACGCGGGGCTGAGTACAACACGCTTCTGCCACCAGCTAGGCGGAAGACACAACCAAGGAGAAAGACAGACAAAACCTTTAAAAAGATCTGAACCCTTGGTGAGGAGTAGTTCAGAATGTTGCTGTTCTTTTACATCTTTTGTTTAGCTGAGCTTCTCATTTGAAGTTTCAAGATCCCAGCTGTTCTCTGAGGATATTCCTGGAAATCCCGTCTTGTCCCTGGAGAAGTATTTGCCCAAAGCTTAAGGTTAGTTAATGTTTGCCTCTGACTGTGTCTGTGTGTCTGTGTTTTACAGGCTTCTGGGACTCCGTCCTGCGCAGTCAGCGGCGCATATCCTGTCGCCCTCTGAGCCGGACCCTCAGCCCCCAGCGGATTAATAGGAACAGGGAGGTCGAAGGGCAACAGCAAGAACATATCAGGTCTCACTGTGACAGTGCGCCTCCAACCCTACGTTCACACGCTCCTCCACCTTCGTTTCATCTAGAGAGAAGACATTCCAGTGGTCCTTTGTGCTTTGTTAACCCCCTGTTTCTCCAAACCCATCAGCACCACTATCACTGTGAGGACGATCCACCTTCTTGTGCTGTCAAGTCCAACCAAGAGAATGCAGGGAAATCAGAGCTGCTAACTAGCAACCAAACTAGTGAGCAGCACGCGCACCAGAACAAACTTAACAGCAAATTGCGGACTCCTCCCCCTCGCCCCCCTCCTCCCTGCTCAATGCCACGCCGGCGTCCTGCCCCACCGCCACCTGGAGCACCGCCAGCTACTAGCAAGCCCAAGAGCATGCCAGAGGTCGTACCCATGGCTACAAGGCAACACCAGTCCTCCACCAGACGCCCAGCACCTGCTCGACCAACAATGGGTGCAAAGCACAGCAGTCCGTCCAAAAGTGCCAGCTCACCAATCCCTGTGCCTTCAAATCCACCGCCTCCGAGGCCCAAGAAGCCTGATCTAGAAGCCCATCGCTGCCACATTGCCCTGGATGATGAGACCATCGCCAAGGCCCTGTCTCGTGCCAAGCTCCCACCTTGTCATGCTCCACCTGCTGCTGATGTGCTACTAGAGAACAACATTGATAGTCCATCAAGTCCTAATGAGAGGGGACGCCAGCGGCTCAGTGACATGAGCATGTCTACTTCTTCCTCTGATTCATTGGAATACTCGCAGTCTCCCGGGTTCACCCTTGGACTTGCTCCTAGTCCGTCAAAACACCTTAACCATCAAGGCCCGGTGGAGGACAGCAGTGAGGAGGATGAGGATGGGGAAGAAGAAGAGGAGGAGGAGGACTATGGAGTTGGTCTGGAGACAGACCTAGAAATGCGCCTCCGTCCGTCCTTTAAGACACGGAGGCAAAAGGTTGCCGTGAGTCTTAGCGGGGGATCATTTATCCTCCCCAGGGCCTTGAGGGGACACTTCCGCAAGGTGAGCGGCATGCTCAGCTCCTTCATGACCCCGGAGAGACGGGCCATAAAAAAGATCGCTGAGCTGTCCAGGGACAAAAGCTCATATTTTGGCTCCTTGGTTCACGACTACATCACCTTTGTTCAGGAGAATCGAAGCTGTCACACATCAGGGATGGACTTTCTTCAGACTCTCAGGCAGTTTATGACACAGATGAAGGCTTACCTGCGCCAGACGTCTGAGCTTGACCCCCCGATAGAGTCACTCATACCTGAGGAACAGATCGGTAAGTCTTTAAAACCATGCAGTTGAGTGGGGCTTTTGAGATTCATTGCTTGGTACAGTGGGACTGTGTGTCCTATATTTATGAAGCATCTCTACATGTATGTGTGGGCATGTGTGAAATGTTTTAGTCATATCCTATCTCTGACAGAATTCAGTTCTCTACATGTTTTCATTCCAATTACTTTGGGAAGTGAAACCTAACTATGTGCTTCAGAGAACAATTTCAAAATGATTTCATTCATTCAGCAGTCAAATTTGCCAGGGTCTTGGGAATCATTCTAGTCAAAGTTTTCCATATTAGTCTGCCTCATTACTGGTGTTGAGTTACAGAAATGCCAGTGTGCCCATTGAGTTATTCCTGGCCTGTACTTGTTGGCATAATCTCACAGTGCAGCTGGGACTGTCTTTGAACTTAACTGTGTTTTTTATTGGGATTGCGTATTGAATCTCACGTGTCAAAAGGTGTCATCTAACGTGGTATTGACATTTGATCTGATGTTTTTTTTAATATAAGGCACTTTGATTTGAGCAAATGATCAGTACATCTGCTTGTGCTTAAACATTTAACATTTGGGATCTTTGGTTGCATGACAACTGTGCAAAAGCATTTTAGCACATATGAAGAACTCTGTCAAACTCAGTCAAACGGATGTTTTGTTCCAATCAGATTATTGTGGACAAGACTTGCATGAATATGCGAGTATGTCTTTGCACACTTCTCACATCCCTTGTTCATTGTAAACAATAACAGCAAAGCCTTGTTTGGAGACAGAGAAGCGAGCGCCGATTGTGCTAACAGACCACAGATATACACATAAAGCATCTCATGCTCACAAATGTTCCCTTTGGAGACGGCAATAGTAAAAAAATAAAAATGAAAAATGTAAAGATATTTATACAGCAGGCAAAGAAACTTAACCATTTTATTGGAGCTGGAATTCAAAGCCATGTAAGAGACACTAACATGAGAGACATTTATGTGGTCGGGTGGACTTTTGGATGGTCGGAGGTTTCTGTTCAGCTCGGACGGTTTGGCTGATGTCATGCAGCAATCCCACAGAGTATGTTTAAAAGAAAAGAGAAGTGGAGCTAAGCGGAGTGTTTACAGAAAGACTGACGTCTTCAGAAAGAAATGTTGACTCTCAATCTTTTGTGTTTGTAGTGAAAAGAAGAAATGGATATATTAACGTTGGAGTGGTTGTAGTGAGGGCAATACTTCCAAATTAGTTGTGAGGTCAAGGAGTAGAATGATCAGCCAGCAGGTAGAGGGAAGGTGCCGGACTGTCAACATACACCGTGACGTATGACATAGAAAAACGCAGAAAAATGGAAAAAATTCATGACAGTGTGCCTGAAGAGGAAAGCCTTCTTTCATGTACTTTATTTCCGTATGTTCCTTCAGGCTTCGGCGTGTGTGCTACAGTGTTTGTGTGCAATAAACATATTCACAGACTCACACTCTACAGCTTATTGCATTTGAGGGAAGCCTTTGAACAGGTTGAAGCCAAGATAAAACCCAATAACAAACATTGCTCAATATACACAGGAAACGAGACTTTCTGGGAGAAATAAGGAAGTCCAAAGTCAGAAAATGCAGCCGTGTTCCTTCCGTGCTCCTCCTTGCGTACACATGAGGATCTGACGGATTTATGCAGCCTCTTTGAAAACCTCTGTCCTCCCCTAGTTCATGACTGTGGATTTGTTTGTTGAAGCAGTGGGCAGTAAAGGCGTGCCAAACCATTACCTCAGTTGACCCACGGCACACGGATGGAGGATTATTGGGACGTGGAGTGAGTGATTCGTAAACTGACAATAAAAGCAAGATATTTTTCCAAAAATTATTGCATATTTACGCTGTTGCAAAACATATTTTGCTCCGTGTAGCTGATTGCATAAATATGGCATACACACTGTCTGGAGGCTGGGGATGCCTGTGCAGCATGGATAGCTGTGTGCTAGTGAACAACAAGACACAATTGTGTAAATGCAACATGCTGGACATATTTGAGGTAGGCAGTGCGGGTACGTAGGTCCGAGGTACAGACGGAGCCATTGTGGGGTTTTCACTGCATGTAATGCTCATGAATAGAGCGTTGGATCTGGTTCCAGGTTAGTAAAATACCTGGATGTGTCCAGCTCAGACTCAAGGTCAGACACTCTTTAACTCTGACTTCAGCTGAATAGCAAATATGTAATCTACGTGGTACAAGCAGGCGTCCGGCTCTTTCAATCTCAAGCTTTGTGGTTTAGTTATTTATTCATTGTGTTCCCGTTCTTGAAGGGGGAAACTCGAGAGAAAAACATCAGATTGATACGTCAATGATTCATATGTTGAGAAGTTTTAGAAAAGGTTAGATAATATTGCTATTTACTGACTTATTGTTATAATATTTATGTTCGGACTTGGTGGAAGTAAATAAAAATTTCCACCACTTTTGTTTTTTTGTTTTTTTTAGGGTCAACTCCCTTGATCACATTTTCCGATAAAAATGACCCCTTAGAGATATAGTGAAAAATGTTGAGATATTTCTTTTACAACAATATGGTACAATAACCCAGCATGATTTAATTTGGTATAAATCAAATGTCAACAAAACATTTTATTATGGTATATGATGAAATCTGACATGATTTGAGCCAATATATGAAATTAACTTGCGACGTAACTGTCTGACTGTGAGTACAAAGCTGTAAATTCTAAGGAGCAATCCAAAATTTGTTACAGTTCATCATGATACCCACTTTGATTGTACACACATCCCACTTCATTCCTCCTCCGTATAACTCTAGTCATGATCTGCATGAGCTCCGAGTAGAAGGATGCACGTTTTGTAGTTTAAAATCCATTTGAGAATTAACAGGATACTTGAAGATTGATCAGAACATTTGTCCGGAATTAGCTAAACCATGTTAGTCCAATGATTTCCAACATTTCAGTGATAAGCCACGACAAATAGAGTCATTCCAATAAATAAATATGAAGATGCAGAATCGTTCAGTTGTTTCAGGGTCAGGGTTTGTGATTCTGTTATGTTCTGGGTTTGTCTGTCAACTGTCTTTGCGGGACCTTTGGGCATTATCTATCATCTGATAAAGTGTCTGGATTGCCAAATCCTAGTGAATTACTCCACTCCCTCTATTGACAGTAATTGCAGTTACCGCTTTATGTGAAATGTCTTGTTACTGGCACGTGACGCTTTAGTGACGCATCAGTAGTATGATGTGACTCATTTCTTTGAAAAATTCATCCTTATCTATCGGTTTCTGTTTCACGCATGGCTCGTGTTTGCTGTCGTCTTCCACAGACCAGGTGCTGGAGAAGGCCATGCACAAGTGTGTCCTGAAGCCTCTGAAGAGTGTTATCGAAATGGCCTTATATGACTTCCAGGTATAAAAAGCATGATTTTATTCGATCAGTAGACAAGTGACATTAAAGATAAGTACATTTACTAGTCGACCAGGTAAATATAATTCCTTATTTGCTCTTTCTTTGTCCTTGCTGTAGGTGAAGAGTGGAGCTTTGCAGCAGCTTCGAGAGAACCTGGCCCTGGCTAAGACCAAGAGGCCCCAGGAGCTGGGTGTGGATGGGGCCGTGCCGCCTGACCCCGTGGCTATTGATAAAATCTGCCAGAAGTTCCAAAACATGAGGAAGATGTACTCGCCTGAGAAGAAGGTGTCACTGCTGCTGCGAGTGTGTAAACTCATCTACACCATTATGCAGGATAACTCGGGTATGAAGAGTGTAGCTTTTGAAGTTCTTTCACAAAGTCCATTTTTTCTTCAGTGTTTTCATAACTTTTTACCTTCCTCAGTCTCAGTTTGTTTACAGCTGCCTCTGTCTGACCTGCGTGACCACCACACCTACCCTCTGTTCTCTCTGCTTCCTTCCAGGGAGGATGTACGGTGCCGATGACTTCCTGCCCATGCTGACATACGTGGTGGCTCAGTGTGACATGCCGGAGCTGGACACTGAGATCCAGTACATGATGGAGCTGCTGGACCCATCTCTGCTTCAAGGAGAGGGTACGTCTGTTTGGTTATCCACAACTTTCTTCCTCCTGCAACAGTAATAAAAAAAAAAGGCACACAATATACAGTACACATAAATGTTGCCTCCTCTTATTCATTTGGTAATTACAGAGTTGGAGTCAGCATGTTGTTAGCGTAGCTTAGAATGGAGGTTGGAAGCAGCATTGTTCCTCAAAACATTTCTGAAAAATACAGCTAAACCTCACTAACAAACAGTGAAGTGCAGAGATTTGCACAACTCTAACTACATTTCTTTGTATGTTGTGCGTCTGTTTCATTAAACACATAAGATTCAACACATTACAGAGTTTAAGAAGGACATGTTTCTGAACTGTGGACAGAACCAGTCAAGCTGTTTCCAGTCTTAATGCTACGCAGACAAGGACCAACTTCCCGGTCTGCAAATTTTTTATGGTTGGTCTGGAACTGCTCCGTTGGGAACTGACTATGCCCCAGCAAAGACCCAATCAGATAGTTTCGGGCAAGTAACAGTGACGCAGTCATTCATGTCATCTGAGCGCCGTGGAGTTGATTTTGGTGACAACAAAATGAGTGCCGTTGGAGAAGCGAGCTGCTTGGATTCCAGTATTGTGTCGTTTTTAAAAGATAATGGATGGACAGTTAACGGCAGCTTTGATTGGCTGGAGGGCTATCCGGTTGCGCACAGAAGTATTTTTTCTCCGTATTGGTTGAAACACGTCTAATAAAGAAATCCAAATGGAGTGTAACCAGACTAATATTCCGATAAGAGTTGAGTCTGGATATGCCAGGCTAAGGTTATGCTAACGACATGCTGATTCCCTGCAGATTCCTATTTCCCAAACCATTTATTTAAAATCCTGATAGGCACAAATAGGCAAAGGCAGAAATAGGCCCTTTGGTTTCAGAAGACTCCGTTATATAATGTTGGATGTTTATTTCAAGAGCTCAGGAAAATCACAGTGTGGTGTGAGGTTGATGTCCGGTCCACCCTGTTGTATAACCTGCTCAAAGCAAATTCTGGCCAGGAGGGACCATTAAGGCCTTCACTTGAATGGCTGGAAATGTTTCGTATCTTTGAAGATGAAGGGTGGGGGTCACGTATTAGAGGTTCTCACAAGCTGGAGGTTTTCCTGTCACAGGATTGGCTTGTTGAAGTAATCAAAACTGGACTGTGTCTAACATATCAATGGATCCTGTTATAATCAATATATTTATATTCAAATGTGCTCATATGACAGGTACAGCTCATAGTAATGAACTTTCAGAGATTTGTGATGGTATTGAATTGGTAACCTCTTAGTCTATCATGACGTTGAGTTTGGTACCAGTTGGGTTTCCTTGAATTTGTTTGTTTTACACTCAGTTACCTCTTTGTATTTACGTTAGTTTTACTTCCTGTCTTTGTCTCCTCCTGCCCGTTATCACCCTCATTTGTCTTGCCTTGTGTATTTTGTCTGCGCGGTCCTGCCATCATTAGTTTTAACTGTATCTTGTTTCCCGACTAGTTCTGCAGACAGATCTTTAGAGAACAACAGGGAAAGATCCTGTTCATACATCAGTCTATCCAAGTTTAAAGTGAGGGAGATGAAATAATTGGCTTTTTTTTTTACAGATCCCAAGTTTGACCAATTCATTAAATATAACTTTAAAAATAATAAGATGTCTTGGTTCTGTCAAATGTTTGTTACAGAAACAAAACCAGTTTAATTCTGCATCAAAGGAAAAGCGTGACTTGTGCAATTCTTGTGATACATTATGCTAATTCATGCCATCTAATATGAGCTAGTAAAGGCCTCTGGGAAAATATTTATTTACGATTTAAAAACATAAAATCTTCTTTCCAGAGTTACATGGTTTCTCTCTTTCACTGCTTTTAAATTTGCCAGAATACTGCCTAAAGCTCTTGAAATGTCCTCATGAATCGAGACTGAAGACAAGACAGTCCTTTTTCTACAGCAGGCCTTGTACAATGATAGTCTCAGCTGAGCTGAGTTTAGGAAAGAAAATAGAAGGAAATTCCATTCAGTGTTGAATCTGAATGGGCTGGAACGGGTTTGAAGGAAGAATACGGAGGCTGATTGCTCCAAGAATCAAATATTTTCATGTCAGCGTCAACATGTCTGGCACGTAAGGAGCCAGGAGGAGGAAGTCCCATTCATTTCTATTAGATGACGTGTTTGAGACTTCTCTCCCGTGCCAGTTGGTTTAATTTCTAGATAAATAACCCTGATGTGTTCAGCTGTTCAGGTTCTATCTCATTTATTGTATTTACCTATTCATTTGCTTTTTATCCCAGGGGGCTACTACCTGACCAGTGCCTATGGAGCTATGGCTCTTATCAAGAACTTCCAGGAGGAGCAAGCAGCCAGGGTGCTGAGCTCTGAGGCCAGGAACACTCTACACCAGTGGCACAGGCGGCGCACCGCTCAACGTTCAATGCCGTCTGTGGACGACTTTCAGGTATCACACCTGACCTGAATCCACCTTGAGCATCGAGGCAGTGAGTCTAAGTTATACCAATTCCAAATAAAACCCAACGTCACGTTCCGCATTGGAAAGGTGCATGAAAGGTGCTGCATTTGGCCCCTGGTGCACTGAAAATGAACATATCGTCAAATTCTACTAACATCACAGCATGTGGATCTGGATTTGTGGTAAACACCCCTTGGTAGAACCAACTGCATGCAATCTTTAAATTGCATCTTGCATCTTTAAATGGGTATAGTCTTTAAATGGGTATAGGTGCTTGTGATTTTCCTGCCTGCTTGCTTGACTGGTCAATTATTCATCTTCCTTTCATTCTGTCTGCTCTGCCAAATCTTAACACAGCTTTCTTTCTTTTTTCTGTAGAACTATCTCCGTGTAGCTCTTCAAGATATGGGCATAGGCTGCACAGCCAAAACCCTGGTTGTCCACCCGTACACCACAACAGAAGAGGTCTGCTCACTCTGCGCTTACAAGTTTAAGATCCCTGATCCTGAGAACTATGCACTGTTTCTGGTCACTGAAGACACCAGCCAGCAACTCGCCCTGGACACACATCCTCAACGGATCAAAGCTGAGCTCCACAGCCGGCCACGTGCACCGATCTTCCACTTTGTCTACAGGAAGGTACCTAACCTGAACCTCTGTATCCCTGCCGTCATGCAAAATGGGAACTGCCGCGATGTTGAATAGTATCAATATCTATGTCTCGCGATATTCTTCTGGTGCTTGTAGATGTTTGTTTTGTAGATAGATTTCAGTACATGTGAATGGAAACAATAGCAATACATTTGCTTATTGATGCAGATATTAAATAAAATGATTATGATTTTATAACGAACCACCAAGTTATAAGATGGACTCTGGAAAGTGTTGGTGTTTTACACCTTAAGACTGGTTCAGACTTATGTTGAAGAGAAAAGACTAGTAAACATCTGCTCGGGACATGACATGGTTTGAAGGATTTTAGCATGTGCAGTCTTATAAGGAGGAAATGACTGTTGGACATGTATACTGTACATCCTCAAAGAAAAGGTCATACAGTAAAATATTCCATTGTATGTAACCATCTTAGTCAGCATTGACTAAAATGACCCAGATGAAAACGTCATGCTCAAACATTAATTTAATAAGAAAAATGAACTATTGTGTAAAAAAAAAAAAAAGGAAAAAAAAAAAGTTTTTTATTACTCTACAACTGCTGGTCAATTGTAGATTTTATTTGTGTGTAGAAATATTTTTATATTCAAATGTTATTCAGCCCTAAAGTGACAGAGATTTGTATTCTAATTAAAATTTCTGTACTGGACTCAATACTGGACTTATTTATGCCAGGTATTTCTTAAAAGTCAGTTTAAATCGACACTGTTTCTGTTGTCTGTTATGAGAAGCTCCGACCTGACTGTGGAAATATTGCATATAAAATAATATCAAAAAGAGGCTGCTGGTTGGGTTTCTTTTTTTTTTTTAAGAAAGTACAAGTTTGTTGGAATTAAATAATTAAATAATTGAAGAGCTGAAGAACTTTGTGGATTTAAAACATTCACACTGACTTTTCAGACAACAGCATGTAAAATGTAAATTAGTCACACTTTAAATGGAAATTTATAAGTGACTTTTAGATCCACCTACAGGGTCCGTGTTCATACGAAACTGTCTTTGCCGGTTAAACAATTGACGTGTTCCTGAGAACTTCCTCTTTAGAGCTGACACATATCTAACAGCCTCCACGCTGGCCCTCCTGTCCCTTTGATCCGTAACTGACCTGAACAATAAAGCCATTTTCACACCAAGGTATTGTCTGAATCCAGACTGTACTACATAATAAGACACAGAAAGCTTCGCTAAACTGTTTGCGAAAGATTAAGTATCTGCCCTTGGTGATAAATAATAGTGAAATATATTGGAAAACAAAGTACACCACAAAGTATACTTTTTAGAGTGAGTCAACCAATGGTTCTAACTAATTAACTGACTTAACTGTACAAAATAAATTACTCGTGGGAGGAGGTGAAGCAAGCAAGTAAAATAGAAACTAGAACAAAGTAGGATTGTGTTTTTTAAACGGAGGTCACTAGATGAAAGGTAGGTGTCAAATGAACCTCTGCCAAACAGTACATGAAATAATAGTGTAGGTTAAAGTAATTTAGCCATGACAAAACAATGATAAAACTTCTTTCACATAATGATCACTTAAGGTGCATGATAAAAGCCGGCCTTATGTCAATGACTGAGGTTCAATAGCATTAAACAGTAGTAAAGGATGTCAAATTAAATTAATCATAAACCTTTGGTCAATTTCAGGGCAGCTGTGGTTAGAAAAAAGGGGGAGGTTTGGAAAACTGAATAGATGAATGTGTAATGTCATGCCAATCTAAGAATAAGCCATCCGCTTATAAGAGGGTATTTACTGGACCCAGACCGATATATGCTGTCCTGTGCAAAAGCAAAGTGAGGATGCTTTCAAAAACAAAATTCACTTTACGATATCGGGACCTTATATAGAGTCAGAGTTCTTCTCTGACTGGATGGTCATGGTTCCAAAATTTTTCATCAACTCTTACACAGAACTGAATACTGAAACTCAATACTTACTGTAAGGTTTCATGAAGGCACAAGTGGTTTGATACCGTAGGCACATTTTGGAGGATGTGGTCAACAAGAAAAAGAATTCTGAAGACATTATCTCATAACCCACTATTTTAATCGAACACTTCCACTTTCACACGCTAAAGCATGGGTGAAAATGTTTGGAGGTCTGCCTTGGGGAGCAAAGAAAAGCAGGCCTCATGTGCCACACTTGTACAAAATAAGTGACACACAAATACTCTCTTTGAGGAGGGAACAAATCCCATCTTAGAGTTCACTTGGTTTCAGCTGTTGCAGCTTTAGGAAGACTTCACAAAGAAAATTAGCAAAGATGTACTGTACAACTCTCGCCCGAAGACAGCTGGGATACGCTCCAGCCCCCCCAAACCCCACTCCCCAACACACCCCAGCGACCCATCACAGGACAAGCGGTTACAGAAGATGAATATGAAGATACTGTACAGTCAAATAGGGACCCCTTGTGGTACATAGATGGAAATACAGATACCTTAGTGATGGCCCTGGGGTGTTGGGTCATACTGTGTCTGGTTTATTGTTCAGGATTCACCTGAACATCACCTCGATGTATCCAATGCACCATCAGAAGAACAAAACAACAATTGAACAAACCGCTAACCAAGACACTGAACCACTGTCTGTGTGTGCTTGTGTGACCGAACAGGTAGATGCATCATGACTGTGAAGTGCTTCAAGTACCAAAAATAAGACTCAACTCAATAAAGAACACCATCCTGTGAAAAGAAGTCTGTCTAGTAGAGTAGTTGAAACTTCTCAGAAGAGAATAGGACAAACATGAGCTGGAATAAGACAGAGCAGCATTTCACTGTGGATGATGGAGATGATAAATCCCACTTAGAGACTAGGTGTATGTAAGAGACCAACAGGAGAGTGAATGATACCACAGTGAATCAAGACCACAGTGAAAAATGTAACTGGAACATTCAGGTCTGGAATTGGACGCCTTGAGAGAACTGACTCCACCGTGACCAAGGAGAAGAAGCACTGCACTCCTCCGAGACATGCTCCACCCCCTGGTTTCATGGAGAAAGATTTATAGTGGAGAATGAAACACATCTCAAAGAGGAACAACTACTTGAAGACCAAATACTTTACACTTAAGAATGATGACAGACCAAGAAAGGAAAAAAATCCTGACATCTAGGAACCCGTTTGGAACATTTATTTATTACTATTTTTATGGAACATTTATTTAATTATTTTTTATCCCTACATAAATGTAGCACGTCTTTATCTTTTTTTTCTAACTTCGTGTCCCCCACACAACTCACTGTAAAAGTAATTCAACAGGTGGTTACTTCCGGGTTTGTTTGGCGCTGGTGCAGTTCGTTTTCTGGGGGGGAGGGATCAGAAAGAGGTCGTGTTGAACATGAAGCCAAAAGGACAACATCACATCGACTTCCTGCATTTCGCTTTGGATCAATTTCTCGACTGTTTACTGTTCAACGTTTCACAGGTTTCTTCCACGTTTTCTCGATTTTTAATGATGCGGTGAACGCAGTAGTTTTTACCTGTGCACCTTAACAGAAAGTTTTGGCTGTTTCACGGTAAGTTAGTCACAGGAAGTAATCGGTTAAGAAACAAATGAATGAAAAACGACGCTTCTTCTTCTTACAGGTTGGCATTTAAAGGTTGGCGTTTGGTTAGTTTAGCCTTATTAGCTTTTTTATTCTTTAGCTAGCAGATCTCAGGAAAATATGTCTACTTTCATTTTTGCGTTGAACTTGTTTAGGTGTAGCCTCTTCATATTTTAGCTACACTTATTAAAAAAACTTTTTTTAAAAACTTATGCGGATTAAAAATAAAGCTAAATAAATAAAGCTAGGGTAGTAGTTTTGCAATTACATTAATTCAGTAGTTTCAAATTGCCAATAATTTTGTGTTGTCATTACTGAGCATGCGCAGTGTGGTTTCATTTATTATTGAGCATGCGCAGTAAAGAACGTTCGTTATAAATTTATGGGCAATTTAAATTACATTACATTACATTACATCCTTTCAGTGTCTGTTCTTAATCGCTCCCACAGTTTGTTTGGGTTGATGTTAATTTACAGATGCAAATTAAGGAATCTGAATTTTATTATTATATTTTTTAATTCTGTTCAACTCATAAATGGAAATAAAACAAAACAAGATTTTGATATTAAATCTGAATGATTTGTGTGGGTAGGAAATTCAATGTAATCAGTCTAAGTGTTTTTTTAGATTCTTCACTGAATTTGAAAAAAGGCAAATTTAATCTTTTAAATGTTTTTATTTAGCTTTTGACACTTATTCGTGTAGATCAGTTATAAAGGGTAAAGAGTTTTGCACATTGAAACTTTAAAAGTAGTTGTAAAATTAATACTTTTTATAGACCAAAGCAGACATGCCATCTTATAGTTTGCTGTGTTTGCACAAAACTGTGTTCTAGTCCAAATCGTCGTCTTATGTTAACATGCTGTTCTCTGAGGTGGCAAGAGGAAATCCCCTGGCACATGTACTGATAAATGAGTTCTGTTAATGAGTTGGACGTTTAATTTATTTTTTATTCTGTGTTTTGGTTTGGGTCACTTTTTATACCCGTCCTTTAATATAATAGGTTATTGCAGCCCACCTGTGCCCTTGAATCTGTATGCCATGTGTGGTTTATATTCAGGTCCACATTCAGAAGAAAGATTGGATGTATTGTGAAATATATTTTGAAAACCTATCTAATAGTGCTTGTGAATTGCTCACTGTATGGTTTCTGATCTTCAACAAGCAAGACACTTATTACACATTTATTTTGATTTCTATGTAATTGTGTTGAAAGGTTGGAAAATTTGTTGGGTAAAAAAAGACATACCTAATGATGTCTGGACTTTCTAGAGACGAGATGTAAATTCAATAGGCAAATAGACTTAATTTGTTAAACAAACAGAGCTCTTGTCGAGTTTGAATTTTTCTCTTGCAGCCAAGCGTATTGTTATCGCTATTGTTTTTCATTCATTATCATCCCACCTTTTCAGGAATGTCTGCCTCCGTGATGGATCTCCAAACCTCTCTTAAAACCGCAGTGAGGAACAAATATCAGAAACTGAAAGATAGGTCATTACTTCCTCCAAGACTTTGCTATTTGGAGCTCAAGAGAGACCAAGAATTCTCAAATTTGAACCAGCATGAATTTAGTTATGTTGACAAATCTGACCTTCATACTTGGCGTTTTTACCCAACTGTCCCGCTCACCGACATTTTATCAAGTGAGTATGAACATAACAGCAGCAAAAAAACAATCATCACTTTAGGAGTTAGTGGAGTTGGAAAAACCACAGCAGTGCGGAGTTGTGCTCTTAAGTGGGCCCAGGACAGAGAGTACCACAACATCCACCTCCTGTTTCCTCTCAATTTCTGGGAGTTAAATATGCTGAAAAACAAACTGAGTCTGGTTGAACTTCTCCAGACATTTTATCCAGATTTAAAACAGCTTGATACTTGTAGCCTGAATGGAAACAAGGTGTGGTTTGTCCTCGACGGACTGGATGAGTATAAGCTCCCACTAAATTTCAGCTGTCCCGCAGTGATCGATGTTTCGGAAGCATCCACAGTAGATATCCTTTTGATCAATCTGATCAGGGGAAATTTACTTCCCAGTTCTCATATTTGGATAACGACTCGATATTCAGCACTGCCAAAAATCCCTGATTGTCATTTGCTTAAAGAGACCATGGTTCAAGGGTTCAGCGATGAACAGAAGGAACAGCTCTTCAAAGGAGTTATTCTTAGTGATGGTTTGGCAAACAAAGCCATCAACCATGTGAAAATATCAAGGAGCCTGGACTTTCTTTGTCAGATACCTCCACTCTGTACCATCATGGCAAACGTTTTGAAGAAACATGTATTTGATGGTTTTAAAATAAATCCCTTGAGTCTAACGCAGATTTACTCAAATCTCATGAACGCATCTAACTTGGACTTTATTTCCAAGTTAAAAAAGCTGGCACTGCATCGGATGACAGAGGGCAATGTAATGCATGAGGATGACCTTTTAGAGAGGGACATAAGTGTCAAGGAAGCATCCATTTTCTGCAAAGAATGCCCACTTGTGTTGTGGCAGGAGACGGGGCTGTACAAAACCAAAGTGTTTCGCTTTGGTCACTCGAGCCTTCAGGAGTTCTTGGCTGCGTCTGCTAAACTGGACGAAATCGAAGGCATGAAGATTTCTTCTCGGTCTGGTTTTTGTCAGCATCTAGTGGACGAAGTGATTTCGAGCGAGGAGGGAAAATCTGATGTCTTCCTACGTTTCATCTTCGGCCTCATTAAGGAGCGTCATCTCTTGGAGCCCACTGATGAACTCTTTCTCTACACCAAGAAAAAGATCCTGGAGAACATTTTGTCTTACAAAGCTGTCCGTCTCTTTCACTGTCTGAGGGAGTACGACAGCCAGGCTTTACTGGACGAAGTCAGGTTTTTTATGAAGTACAAATCTTCTCCGATTCGTGAATTCACATCCTTCCACTGGAATTTCATGATCCAAAGAACCAGAGCTTTTGAAGGGATTCAAGACTATTTTGAGATGCCTGTGTCAATGAGATGTGACGAGAAACTGCTCAGGCACCTGCCAGCGATCCAGAAATCAAGGAGAGCCATGTAAGTTTGTTTTTAATGCTTTTGGCTTCTATAATTTATTTACATACAGTACATATTGGCTCGCTTCATCTAAATCACATAAATATGGTTCTCATATTGTATGCAGATGGTTTCAGATCTACAGTTTACGTAGCCTGATTTTGGCATGCAGTGTCTGCTTCAGAAACTCCAGTGTGATTAAAATGCTTGGAGTTTTATTTATGCTACTAACAAAAGTAGAATTTGTCATTGACTTAGCAGAAAGAATAAACATTCTGGTTAATCGTCTGTTCTTTGTTTTGGTTAATTCCCATTTTCCCATTTTTAGTGCCACAAACAAAGCTTGGGTGAGAAAGCTTTATGTTGCAGAAGAATAACACCTCTGTACTTATAACATCAACTTGCTGATGATTTTGGTCTTACCATGGAATCTCTTGACCAATGAATATCTAGAATATATAGCCTACTGCTTGCGTTGAGGTGTGTCTACTTTGTCACATAGTCTTTCACTTCTGTTTCCTTGCAGGCTGCGATTCTCTAACCTGACAGATGAAAGTTGTCCAGCCTTGGCAGCCATCTTGGGCACAAGGGAGTCTTACCTGAGAGAGCTGGATCTAGGGCACAACAGCATCACTGACATTGGAGTCTGGGACCTTGTGGAGAAGCTGGAAAATAAAAACTGCAAACTGAAAACCCTCAGGTTGCAAGGCTGTGGGTTGAACCCACAAGCTTGTAAATATCTGGCTTCAGCGCTGACAAAGTCTCCGAAACTAAAGGAGTTGGATCTCAGCAGGAGTGATATAGGAAATGAGGGACTGTGGCATCTTTCGTGTGGTTTGAGCGTCCCTGAATGCAAATTAGTAACACTGAGGTAAGTGCTGATAACCAAAGCCACTTCAGAAGGTTTTCAGACTTTGGTATTTGTACACTTGCTTGGTTGGTTTTTGTACTGGTATTTAGTGTATGTTGTGTGGCCTTCTATAAACTCAGTCTGAATGCTGGGCCTTGGGTCTGACTGAATTTATATACACCAATCAGGCACAACATTATGACCACCTGCCTAATTTTACATAGGTCTCCCTTTTGGCTCTAAAACTACCCTGACCCACTAAGGCCTGGACTCCAATAGACCTCTAAAGGTGTGCTCTGGTGTCTAGAACCAAGACTTAAGCAGCAGAGCCTTTAAGTCCATGAAGTTTTGTGGTGGGGCATCCAAAGACTAACTTGTTCGTCCAGCACATTCCAAGTCAACACCTTGAATTCTATGTTGTGTTCTTTGAACCATTCCTGATCCATTTTTACTCTGTGGCAGATCTCATTATCTTGCTAATAGAGACACTGACAGCACCCAGGCTCTCCCAGCATTGGCAAACATCACACTACTTGCTTTCTTCCTATAGTGCATCCTGGTGGGTTTCCCAGGAATGCGACACATCGGCACCCGGCCATCCGCGTAATGCAAAAAAAATAAATAACATGTTTAATCAGACCAGGAGCTTTCAGCAGTACAGAGAGGTCAGCATGGACTCCCTGACTGGTCGGCAGCTACAAAACAAACTGTGATCCAGTGTGTGTTCTATCACAACTGAGAGACCACAAGGCCCGACCTTCCCTAATTCACCAGTGAACCTTGGCCGTCTGTGAACTTGTCGCTGGTTCGCAGCTTTTTCCCTTACCGCACTTCTACTAGGTCTCTCAAATTCTTCCACTAGTTAATTTTTCTTGCTTCTTGCACATGAACATCAAAATGTTCACTTGCTGTCCGAATACATACACCACCCACTGACAGCTGCCAATTTAACAAGATAGTCAGTGTTATTCACTTTACCTCTCGGTGGTCATAATGTTATGGCTGATTGGTTTATATGCACAGCATGTGTATTGAAGTGTCAGCCTTTCACTTCACTTTGACACAGGAATTATTGAAGCAAACAAACGACAACTGACAATAATTCTTCAGATTCAGCAATCCTCTTATGTATGTTGACTTTTTATTTATTTATTTTTTTATCATAGACTGTCACAATGCAACATTGACAAAAGGGGCTGCAGCCATCTGGCCTTATCCCTGCAGGACAACCCGAGCTATCTCAAAGTGTTGGATCTGAGCATCAACCCCGTCGGAGATGATGGAGCCAGCGAGCTCTTTGAAAGTTTTGACATATCGCAGCTAACAAAGCTGGAGTGAGTACTGCCCCATGTTATTGAATTCCCCATCAGTAAATGGATGTCAGTTATTCAGTGGCTTTCTGTGCCTTCACATTACTTCTCCAGGATGTACCACTGTGGTCTCACTGGAATAAGCTGTGGACCTATCGGCCAAGCTCTGAAGTGTGAAACCAGCACTCTGATAGAGCTCAACCTGAGCAACAACACTTTGAAAGATGCAGGATTTGTGGCCCTCTGCGAATGCATGTATGCATGGTGTAGACTGGAGAAACTCAAGTAAGGATGGCTGTGTGATTAAATAAAGAAAAAGAAAAATTCTGGCAAAGGAGAGTTTTATTTTTGTGAGTGAACATGCACTGATGGCCTTACATGCTCAAACCACTAATGAGTCACATTTTCTCTTAATTCCCTTCAGTGTTTCAAGATGTGGAATCACTGGAGTGAGCTGCAAGTATTTAGCCAAGGTCCTGTGTTCAGTTTCGCAGCTCTACAGTGGGTTGTGCAAAAGGACAGACTGGCAGGCAGTTGAGCTGATAGACCTCGACCTCAGCATGAACCACCTCGGAGACACAGGCGTCAAAGAAATTTCAGCTGGCCTGAAGAATCCCTACAGCCACCTGAAAACTCTCAAGTGAATCATTTTTAATGGACTTCTTTGTCACAGTATGTTTGTAATAATGCATGAAGAGCATTTTACCCAAACATTATTTTTGTTTCATTTCAGCATGAGTTACTGTGGCCTGACTGATGACTGCTGTGCAGAGCTTGCATCAGGACTAGGGTCGAACGAGAGCATTATCAGCGAGCTGGACTTGTCTGGCAACCTCTTTCAAGATAAGGGAGTGAAGAAACTCTGCATGGGACTCAAAAGCCTGGACTGTAAACTTGAGAAACTATCGTAAGTTTTTCATATCACTCCTCAAAGTAGTAACCAAATGAAAGTAAGCTCATAATTCTGTTGGTCAGATCATTGTCAAGATAACGCAAGCCTGTAGTAGGAGCTGCTAATCAAAGTAACGTGTAGTTGCTTTCATTAGTGATTATGCCAGCATGACTGCTGACACCTTGTGTAGCAGAGTCCTGTGTCCACCGTGAAGCCAACAGCTTGTCAGTAAAACAAAATAAGAACACTTACGCAGTTTTGACACTTATTATTCTCACTACACTTGTCTTTACTTAGTTTTATTGTGAGTTTCAGCTGACTGTTTGACTCACAGCTCTCATAGATGCCATACATACCTTGCATTAACGTGTGACCTGGGCACTCTCATCTCAGTTAGCCAGGTTTTAGTACATGTGGTCACAACGGGCATAAAAATGTGTCACCACGCCAGGACTTGATATCCAATCTCACTTTTGCTCTCTGTATGCAAATAACCACTGACAACCTTTGGGAGCAGTAGAATATTATAACGGCTGCTGTCTCTAACGGATCTCTGCCTACTGCTGTATCAGAACCATGAACAGCTGTTTGTTGTGCGTCATGACTTGGGGACATGAAATATATTTAGGAACAAGCTGTGACTCCACTTTCTCTCCACACAGGTGCCACACAGGTTAAGGTGCCGTAATTTTTACTGCTGTGCTGTTGAAGCAGTGACAGAAAAATCTACGGTTAAATAAAAAGTCATTTGAATAAAGATACCATTATTGAGGAAATATGTAACTTCTCCTGGCACCTTATACAAATCGATAATTAACCATGTGCCGATACATTTTTGATGACAGGATCACACAGAGTATACTCATATTCAATAATTTATTTTTAAAATGATTTAGTTAACAGCTACAATGACAAAATATGTTTAAAGGCTACTAAAGGCTTACTAATCAAGAGACATCTCCTAGGGTGCTCTTTTCTTTAATGATAGTGACTGTGTGTTGTGTGTGTGTGTGTTGCAGCCTGCTGTGTAGCTGGTTTGTTATCCAGAACGCATTTTGTGTTCACTGCATCTTGGGTGTGTTCACACCTGTGCTTTAATCTGGCCATTTGTGATCAGGCCGCCTAGGACATATTAGAATGCAAAGTCTCAACGGGGCCCGTGTCTACTGTTTAATTTAGGGTCGAGTTTAGGAATTAATGTGCAAATGTTTCTCTCCAGACTGAGGAGCTGTGGTCTGACGTCAAAGAGCGTTCACTTCCTGATCTCTGCGCTCAAGATAAATCCCAATTCTTTGACAGAGCTGCTTCTGATGGGCAACAAACTGGAAGACTCTGAAATCAGACTGCTGATGGAACTAACAAAGAACCAGAAATACTCACTGCAAATAATAGAGTAAGTCCATTAATGAAGTTAGAGAAATCTGTGTTGCTGCTTCGGTTCTTCACCTTCTGTCTTGTACTTTATATTTTATTTATGACAAAATTCCCTCCAAATCTATCCAAACATAACGATGAGACAGAAGTATGTTTCATGTTATTTAAATGCAAATTGCTTACAGTGGAGTCCCAAGTCAACATGCATTTGGTGTGCGCTACATCTGTGTTTGTTCCTCTCTGGTCTAAAATGATCAGTACACACTGTATGTCAGTCAGTTCTTACTACAAATGATATGGCCCTAAATTTCATTTGAAGTATTCATGTGTCCTGTTTTTATTTTCTTGTTTTTTAGCGTCTCTGCAGATTGAAGAATGCCGATACAAACTGCCCAAACCAGCTCACATTTCTCAGACACACCACTCCGTGGTAGAGAAGTCCACAGTACTTCTGTGCAACAGATTGTTTTTGTACAATGTGAATATGGATTCATGAAAGAAATGAAAATCTGTTACTGTTATGTTTTTTTTTTTTTTTTAATTATTATTATTTTAATCAAGTGATGTACACCAATCAGCCATAACATTATGACCACCTTCCTAATATTGTGTAGGTCTCCCTTGTGCCTCCAGAACAGTTCTCATCAGAAAATGGACATGGGCCTTCTGAGGGTGTCCTGTGGTGTCTGGCAACAGAGTGTTGTTAGTGGGGGCCTATGGGTTGAGGGGAGGGTCCTCTGTGGGTCAGGATTGTTGAATTTAGAGGCCAGGTCAACATCTTGTGCTGTTTTTCACGTTTTTTGAGTTGTTCCTAAACCGTTTTTGTGTGTATGCCTGTGTCAGACTGCATCCTGCTGAAGAAGGCTGCTGCCATCAAGGAGTGGCATTGCTATGGGATGGGGGTGTCTGGTCTGGTCTAGGTGGGTGGCACATGTCTAAGTAACATCTATACGAAAGCCGGATGCAAAAGTTTCCCAGCAGAACATTGTATTGTCACAATGTGGTCAGTGTTATTTACTTCTCCTGTCAGTGGTCAAAATATTTTGCCTGACAGATGTATAGCCAATGGATTCATAAAGGGAATTCAAAAATACTGATATTACCTCTTACGTTTTTTTTTATTTGAATCAAGTGATGTAGGGTTGAAGTCCAGAAATGTTTTGCCTCTTTGAAAGTCACTTAGTACAGCGCTTAGTGTTATGAACTGTACTCGTGAATGTGATGTATCTGTCAACATGACCCCACAATAAATGCAGATCTTTTTATTTTTGCACAAAGCTGTGCAGTGTTGGTTCATTTCTGCAGCAGCGCTCCATCTAGTGGCGGGGCTGTGACATTTCAGTCAGTGACGCGTTTGACGCCAGTCGACACAACAGTAGGTACCTTGTCTGTGTCAACACAGCAGGCAGCGCATCTCCTGTTTCATCGCAGAGGACCAGTTAACATCACAGGCGCAAAGGTAGGTCACGGAATGTTTTCCACATCATAACAAACAATACACGCTGTCAGCGTGTTGCAAAAGGGGGCTGGTGATTTCAGAGATGTGCTTAATAGCTGCGTTGTAAATGTATTATACTAAGATACAGACTACCACAAATGAGTGATGTGCGTCTTGAATGTCGTGGTAATTTGATCAAAGTGAGCGGTGCCAGAAAGTGCAGAGGGGTGTGGAGGGCTGTCTAGGCCCGTATGGCGCAGTTTCAGCGGAGAAACGTATCCCAGTTGACGCTCCTGCGGGAACCTTCCCTGTCGCTCATCACCATCCTGCAGCATCAGTAGAATAAACGGAGCTGTGCAGCTGTCTGGAAGGTGCATGGTCAGACACGTTTCCAAAACAGCTATGTAGTGTCTTGATGCGTGTGTGATCATTGCGGCATTGGCTCATATATTTTTCCAGTGCTTCTAATTGATTGGGAGATAACCTAAAAGAGAATTTTTTTGCATTCATTTTGTATTGTGTCGAAAACAGGCATCTCATGTTGCAGATGTGTGTTTAGGCTGCTGTTTTGTAATTGCTGGAAATGCAAAGAGTCACAGAGTTTAAACCTTTTCCCCCTTCTTAACTACTCTTAATATGGACAGAGTGAAAGCTGTATAAGATTGATTATGTTTCTTTATCATTTCACCCCGAGCCCAAAAAACGTGTGTGATGCAGTCCGGTGAAGTTCAATCAGCAAATCGTGTGCGCATGTGCTTTACCTGCAACCACGTCCATTATCTAGCTAATAAAAGAAGCTAGCCTTTTAAGAAACAAAAGATAAGCTCATAGTAGAAGCTGGGCTACAGTTGTACTGTTAATTTAACTCCGCATTCAGCAGTATTAATCATTTTATGTATTTACATATATTTTTAAAAAATGTTAATGAAGGTCTTCTGTATAAGAAGGAAATAAGCTAACTTTAGCAGTGCTCATAAAAAATTTCCCGCCACTAACTTAAATCCGCTTCACTTTTAATTGTAATAAAATTATAATTAGAGGATTTACATCGATTCTGAAAGCCCATTGTTTCCAATACTGGTGTAAATATTGCCGGGAAAATGGTACAAATATAGCTATGTTACGCTAGCTAGCTGGTTAAAACTTAACCGCTGTACAGAAACTAGCTTAATGTGATATTAACCACCTAATTAGGTACATTTTGTCAGCACTGGGTTGTATCATCTCAGCATGAACCAGAAGTGTCCAAGTTCTTCATGGCGCAGATTCAACAAGGTGCTGGAAACATACAGAGTTTGTCCATATTGATATGTTAGCGTCAGCAGTTTGTCGACTGCACATCCATGCAAGTCTCAAGCACCACCACATCCCCAAAATGTACTCATTGTCATGTTCAAGAAAACTATTTGAGATGATTTTAGCTTTGTGACATGATGCATTATTCTGCTGGACTAAGAAGATGGTCTTTATGTTGACATTTCTAGGAAGAATACTCAGGTAGGCTGTGGCCTAAATGACTAAGGGCACCAAAGTGTGCCAAGAAAATTTGCCCCAAACCACAACACCACCATGGTTTCATATTGTGTATACCAAATTCTGACCCTACCATCCAAATGTTGCATCACACTAACCCTAATCTTCTTTTGTCCCCCAATTTTGTGAGCCCTGGTGAACTGTAGCCTCAGTTTCCTATATGACACTCAGGTGAGGTATATCGGAAAAAAAGCTTAGGTAAATTATGCTTGATATATGGTAATGCTCCAAGGAAAAACCAGGCTACGTCACAACTTTCCATTGAAGGTTTTTTGTTTATTTTGTTACACAAAGAGTTGGCAGCTCATTCTCAGAACTCAAGTTCAAAATCCATGCGTGGGCCATTTTCCATGTTTAGAATTTGGTGCGTAACAATTAAAAATGGACCTGGGTGCGCAGCTGGAGTGCAGGCTGTAGCTTGGACAACCCTGAGCTAGAACCAGTTTGGCCATTCTTTTCTGACCGCTGACATCAACGATACTCTTCTGTATTTCAGACCTTTCTCTGTAAACCCTAGAGATGGTTGCATGAAAATCCTATTAGATCAGAAGTTTCTTAAATACTCGTCTGGCACCGACAGTTGCACCAGGTTTAAACTTCAGCAGTTGTCTTGACCAGTCTTAATGCGCATTGGTCTGCTGCTGTGCGATCGGCTGATTTTATATTCGCGTTAATAAGCAGTGGAACAGGTCTAACTAATGAGGTGGCCAGTGAGTGTATAATTTACGTTCAGTATGCAATCCTGCAATGCTGTGAAACTTGTAGATTACTTCTGTATAATTGCCAGTTATAAACTTGTATAACCACACTTAGATGCACGTTGTTGGTTCTTGTTTGTTGGGCACTTTTGTTATCTTCCAGAGCGTGCTGCCATGGGGAAGGAGAAGCTGCACATAAACATTGTGGTAATAGGACATGTCGACTCTGGCAAGTCCACCACCACTGGACACCTCATCTACAAATGTGGGGGCATTGACAAAAGAACAATTGAGAAGTTTGAGAAGGAAGCTGCAGAGGTAGGACTCGCTTTCTGCTCACTTGGATATAAAAGAGGATATTTTTCATGATTGCTGTGTAACTATTTTAACTGTGTGTTTGGTCTTACTAATATAATTTTTATTTCTGTCTTATCCTGGGGTAGTCTTGTGTCATTTTACTCTAATCTTAAGAGATTAGGCCAGACAAGAAAAGAAAACATGTTAGGTTGGTGCTATTCCTAAATTATTTGGAAACAGGGATGGATATAAATTTTACTGTAACCCGCAGTTATTTTCCACTGTGTACTGCACTGCACTTTGTTATTTTGCCTTTTATTGTCTTGGTTAGCGTGACAGCATAAAATAGATCAGTGTATCTATAGCGTCAACCTGACGTGGAGCACACACAAAAAGTTGCACATACATCATGGAAAGTATGAGTTATATATACAGGTGCATCGCAGAAAAGAATATCATCAAGAAGTGAATTTATGTCCGTAAATAAATTCAAATAAAACTGAAACTCGTATAGATTCATTACACACATAGGAGTGGCTTGACACAAGAAATACGACAGTTGTATCCCATGTCCTGGATACATCTGTGTGTGGTGGCTCTTCAAGCACCCACTCCAGCCGCAGTCCACTCCATGTGAATCTCCTGCAGACTGCTTTGCTGCAGTTATCCCTGCTGCTTGTGCACCTTTTTCTACTATCCTTTTTCCTTCCACTGAACTTTCAATTGAAATGCTTGGATGCAGCACTCTGTGAACAGCAAGCATCCTTAGCAATGAAGCGTCAAGTCAGCAGTCTCATCCACGGTTGTGTAGCCTACTGGGCCAGACTGAGACAATTTAAAGGCTCAGGAAACCTTTGCTTGTGTTTTAAGTTAATTAGCTAATTGAAGTGTGACACCATGTGTCTACAATATTGAACTGTTTCGCAATATTCAAATTTTCTGAGATAAGGTTTAAGTTTAAGTAAGCCATAATCATATAAATTAAAAGAAATAAACTTGAACTTAGACCTTTTATATATTTTTTTTTTATTTACTGTACATTAAGTAAAAAATGTCAAGAGTGTAAATAAAATGTGACTGCTTACAAAGCTTTCATACAGTATATGATATTCCTTCCCATGGCTGTGGAGTAAATGTAATGCGAGTTAGATTACCATAAGTACTAGTGATGAGAATTGATTAGAGTTGAACAATATTAATGCCATTGTCAGTTCTGCTTATCCATCCAATCCTTTATCAATTTAGTTTGACTTGAACATGTTGAACATGAACAATACCTTGGATGATAAGCTAAGATAATCCTTTAATTTAACTCACAGAATGTGATAAATAAATAACACTGAAAAGGTTTCTCAGTACAACCACAGGAATACTAGCTGCATTTGGATCTCATTATGGGATAACAATTGAAAGTGGTTTGAAGTTGGAACTGTTTTTTGATTCTCACCTGTAATAACTACAGCGCTGAGCAGTAATTAGTTAGTTATTTTCATTTTATTAGCCTTCATTAAACTCAACCCTCCTTTATTAAGTTAAGCTAAGTTTTTTTTCCCTATTCATGTTCCCTAGATGGGAAAGGGTTCCTTCAAATACGCCTGGGTTCTGGACAAACTGAAGGCTGAGCGTGAACGTGGGATCACCATTGATATCTCTCTCTGGAAGTTTGAGACCAGCAAGTACTATGTTACCATCATCGATGCTCCGGGACACAGGGACTTCATCAAGAACATGATCACTGGGACATCTCAGGTAGAGTAAGGATGGGTAGAAATGTGAAAATTAGAAAAATAGCTGACACAGAGAGAATGAAATGAGGAAGAAAGACTCTTTCATGTCTCTTTGCCTTCAGGCTGACTGTGCTGTGCTGATCGTTGCTGCGGGTGTTGGTGAGTTTGAAGCTGGCATTTCAAAGAATGGGCAGACTCGTGAACACGCCCTCCTTGCTTACACCCTGGGAGTGAAGCAGCTCATTGTGGGCGTCAATAAGATGGACTCCACTGAGCCTAACTACAGCCAGAAGCGCTATGAGGAGATTGTGAAGGAAGTCAGCACTTACATCAAGAAGATTGGTTACAACCCTGATACTGTGGCCTTTGTGCCCATTTCTGGATGGAACGGAGACAACATGTTGGAACCCAGCCCTAATGTGAGTCTGCTGAGATCCAGAGTATAATGAATGGGACAGTATATACAGATACAGTAGATAGGAAAGAAGCATAGACCTCACATGTGTTGAAAGTCCAGTCCGTCATCTATCTGGGACAACATCGGTTTCATTATGATTTCGTCTTCCTCTGCTTTTTGGCACAAAGTCTAATTAAAAATCGTATCTCTGCATATGCATAACCTTGAATAGCCAGCACCCATGTATCATCTTTGCATCCTACGCTGCATAGATACAAATCGGAGCTTCTCTTCGTCCACAGATGACTTGGTTCAAGGGATGGAAGATTAACCGTAAAGATGGAAATGCCTCAGGCACCACACTGCTGGAGGCTCTGGATGCCATCCAACCTCCCACACGTCCCACTGACAAGCCCCTCCGCCTACCTCTGCAGGATGTTTATAAGATTGGAGGTGAGGCCATTGCTGGTGTGGGTGGCTGTCATGATTATAGTTGTATAATTTGTAATTTCTAGAGCAAACCTGTGAAATGTACCTGCCCCAGTTAAGTGTTGGTGGTACCAGCTAGAGTGTATTTTTGGAATGAGGACATCTTGTGACAAAAACAGCAGAACTGAATTCCTGTTAGCTCAAATTGTCATGCATGCTTTTGAAAGTGTCATTTCAATTCTTGCACCTGTTTTACGCAGTTACTACAATACCTGGAACAGAGTTTCCTCTCTTCCAGGTATTGGTACCGTGCCAGTGGGCCGAGTGGAGACAGGAATCCTAAAACCTGGCATGGTGGTGACCTTTGCCCCTGTCAACGTGACCACTGAAGTCAAGTCAGTGGAAATGCACCATGAGGCCCTGACTGAGGCGCTACCAGGCGATAATGTGGGCTTCAATGTAAAGAATGTGTCCGTCAAAGATATTCGCCGTGGCAACGTTGCTGGAGACAGCAGGAACGACCCACCACAGGAGGCAGCTGGCTTCACCTCTCAGGTCTGCTTACAGGAGGAGATAGATGTAAAAGTATATGATGTACATGTGCATGTGACCGTGCCTGTCTCTGCTGGTGTAGGTGATTATCCTGAACCACCCTGGTCAGATTAGTGCTGGCTACGCCCCAGTGCTGGACTGCCACACTGCGCACATCGCATGCAAGTTTGCAGAGCTCAAGGAAAAGATCGACCGTCGCTCTGGTAAGAAGCTTGAGGACAACCCCAAGTTCTTGAAATCTGGAGATGCTGCCATCGTGGATATGGTGCCTGGCAAGCCCATGTGTGTCGAGAGCTTCTCTGAGTACCCACCACTGGGTAAGTTTTATGTACAGTGTTTAGTAAAATTTTATGCGTTTTTTGTCAAGGTGATTGTGATTCGAACATTAACCTTCATGTCAACCTCACTGATATAATGAAATCATTAGGGGCGATAACAAATATTTCCTCCATCATTCCTCCACAGGGCGGTTTGCTGTCCGTGACATGCGCCAAACAGTGGCAGTGGGAGTGATAAAAGGTGTGGAAAAGAAAGCCCCCACTAGTGGTAAGGTCACCAAGTCCGCACAGAAGGCACAGAAGGCCAAATGAACGTTGTGCTGGGCTGCTGCCCTAAATGTTCACCATGGCCGAAGACACGTGATCCCTCTGCCCCTTCTGCACACCATAGTCAGTGTCTGGTCTATTATCACAATGCATCGCAAAAGCAGACGAAGGAAAAAAAATAACCAGAGCACCATTAGTGATTAACGTGTTAAAACACAATTATATGTAGGTTTTGTTGTTTATTGTGGCAAGACACGCAGCAACTTTACGTTAGTTAGCTGTCTGTGTGCTGTTGTGCTTAGAAGTAAACTGCTCAATGATCTATCCAACAAATGCAGTAATACAATAGAGATGTTCTTTTACCAGTCTTGTTGAAGTAATGCTTTGTATTCTAGCTTTAAAAACAGATATGCTTACTAGCCAGAGGTAGATTGGCTTCTTGCATGTTTAATGTTTGCACCTTAGAGAAACCAGCTCTGTCTTAAATCTCCCTTGTTAGCACTTTGCTTGACTTAAGCTCCCTTGCAGTAGCTGATGAAATGTTAGTTACTGTAAAGTTCATGCACCTTAATATATGAGTATACCCTCATAACAGTAAAGATGTTTAAACAGAATGTTTTTGTACCTGGTATCATTGTCAAGAAAACTTAAGTGAAGTGTGACAAGCAAAAACCAAGATATCTGTAGAATTTCCTTTATTGATGAATGAGAATAAAAGTTCGCTTGCATTTCCATTACATTACAGGCTTCATAAATCTGAGATTACTAGTGTGTAAATATGTGCACATAATTTAAATAAATTAAAATAAACCAGACAGAATGTTAACATGACAAAGGCCCATTTTATGCCCAGTAGCAAAATGATCTCTGAATTAAAAAAAAAAAAAACAATGCCTCAAGTAAGAACATTTACAAAAGAGAAAATGAAGACACAGTGCAACCATTTTCTGTTTGGAGGAACCTAATGCACTTCTCAGGAAACGGAATAGACAAGGAAAGAATATGTACCACAAAAGCAAGGCACCAGTTTACTTTATGTACTGCACATTTTGTAGATGTCATATTGGAATTAGGGTCTTTCAAGTTATTTGACTTGATGACCTAGCATTCATTCTCAGTAATATATAGGTTTGGATATGGCTTCATGCAAAATATACTTAAATATCTGAAGGAATGTAAAGTCTATTTCTTAAAAAGCAAACTGACCCCCGACTTCCTTCCTGGTTTTTGATATGGGTCTGCAGTACTACTACTTTAGGGAAATTCTTCAGCACTGAGGCTTGATGGATAAGATCGATATGCATCTCGTAGTGCTGCAGTAATTTTCCTACAACTCAGAAGGAACCTCACCTGATGCTCTCGATTCTGCACCCGGAGATTGATGGTTGATGATGAATCATCATGATGTGACTGCTCAGCAGTTCAAGCAACAGATGTTCTGCTTTTACTAATAAGCAATACATTCTGCAGCAACTCCACTTCAAGGAAGCAAAAATAATCCCACATTGCACTGTATGAAAAAAACCCAACACTGGCTATGATTTAAATAAGATCTCAAAGTCCTACTTTGATGTAAAAACACGGTGGCAAAAAGCCAGATGCAGTACAAAGTTAGATTTATGAACATTTCTTTCAGTGTATTTGTTTCTGAACCAAAACAAAGTGCTTTGCTAGGTTACAACGTTTCTAACAAAATATTTAAATATTAAAATTAAAACCAGGAAATAACATTCAAGATGTGTTTCAATCCACGGCTGTCTACAGCAGGAAAACCAACTGATTGCTAGAGTGTACCCCAATATCCTCTTTAGGATAACTGGACAGGTGACATCCCAGCTGGCTGTGTTCGTAACTTGGCATTCTTATCTGTACATGTGCATGTAGTGTGCACGTAATTTGGTGATTAAATTCTAAACTGTACGGACAGGTTGGCCTTGTTTTATGTGGCTGAAATATCTTCTGCAGCTGACTCTGTCCACAGGAGTTCATTGCTTGGTTTCTGTGCCGTTACACTTGTCTGCTTCTCCAAACTGACCACCACCGACTGAAGGTAATACATAAACTATGGAGGATGTATCTTACACAACCCCACGTCAAAAGAAACCCAACTATCCCCTTAAACTGCATAACCACACAATGGTGGACGTGGTGATGGTGTTGAAACAAGTTGAGGAAATCTACTAACCGATTAATTGTACTAAAGACATAAACTGATGATCTGGTTTCGGATATTATGGAAAAAGACTTGGAAACGATGAGGTAAGATTCATTTCAGTGTGGAAGCCTTCCATGTGATGGTAGACATCTTGTGGGGATAAGTGCTAAGCCCCATTTTTCTATACTTACAACAGATGTGAGAGTTACTCTTAAAGGTGTTTTCAAAGTGTTAGGTCCCCATGCCCTTCACGTGTAAACTGTACCTTGCAAATATCTGTACCTTTGACTGAAAACATGCTGTTCATCATGCAGTATGTCAAGGTCACATATCAACCAACCGTTCAACAGAGCAGATTTTAGGACATCTGTGTTCTAACGTTTCTGGCCTGCCTTCCTTTTTTTTTTTCTCAAATTTGCCATTTTTACTTTCAAACTAAAGAATAACTCATGCAATGATATGCCATATGTGATCATCCTGTATGAAAATACTGTGATTCTTATCAAATGGATCAACATGAAAATAAATCAAAGAGGACCCCTTGTTATATTCCCACCCGCCCACTTCCCTCCAAAAAGGATAAAAATTGTCTCTCTGTGAGGTGAGATTTGTATGTCTGCCGGACATGTAGCTGGGTCTATTTTAGCCGTACATGTGGCATGTTTAGGAATTCGGTGCTGGCAGTAGAGGGAGAAGATGCAAGCCCACTGGCCGGGCTATGGTTAGAGCCCTGGGAGCCTGCCCCTGCTCTTCCTCCTGTCCTCAGGAGTTCCAAGGAGAATGTGTTGGTTTCAGAAGTTCCCTGTGACAGGAAGTCAAATCCCTGTGCCCCTATGTCCCTGTCGCTAATAAAGAGGTCTTCCTCCCCCCATCCACCTCCACTATCACTCTTGCCTTGACCACCCATACCTCCTCTTCCTCCAGGGTCTTGGCTACAGCGGTGGAAACCAGTGGGGGAGTCACTGCTTGTACTTGGGCTTGGCGATGACAAGCTGTGGATGTTGTGGGGATCCCGGACAGTCCCTGGGGCTGCCTGCATGAGGTCCTGCACTGACATGGACTTGCCCATGCCACGGTCAGTCTGGATGGGCCCAGAGCAGTAGCCCAGGGCAGGTGTCACAAGGGGTTCCAGCTCCAGGCTCATATGTCTCCTCCAAGAGCCCTCCTCCTTAGCATTACATCTACCATTGCTGTTGGTGCAGCCTTGGGGCTGCTGCTCCAACCTGCCTAGCCCCAGACGAAGGCCAGCATCCTCTCTGACACTGCTGCCCTCCATCTGCATCCCTAGACCTCCACAAAAGTCCTCCATGTCAGGGGATGCGTCTATGGAGGTGCCTTGCACCAAATTGCCTGGGCCACTGTTTCGATTAAGAGGTGGCGGCGGTGGAAGTCTCGCCAGAAGCGGAAACCCTCCATCTCTGCCCCCAGAACTGTTGATGCTGTTTGGGGTGAGGATGGGTGGAGAGTTCCCCATAGCATCATCAGTGCCACTTTCTGGTGTGGTGGCCTGAGCTGGGTTAGGACGATGGTGATGATGGTGATGAGGCAGTGGCGACGGGCTGAAAGAGGAGGATGCAAGGCCAGAGGGAGGCGTGGAAGAGGAGGCATTGAGGTTGAGGTCATTTTGGGGCGCCAGAATGAGGTGGAGGCCTCCCTGTGAGAGGTGGGAGTTGGTGGAGGACCGTGTAACAAAGCCACCAGAGGGAGGCGCTCCGCTGCTGCTGACCTGAGTGGAGCAGGACAGGTCTTTGCTGAAGACAGAGGAGTGGTAGTCAGAGGTCTGTTCCAGCTCGAAAAGGGGCAGAGAGGATAGAGTGAGGGCCGAAGACGAGCCTTTGCGCAAAACCTGACGATAAATGTCTAGCAGGGAGTCCAGCTTTGACTCGATGGACTGGACCTAAGGGATGAGAAAAGGAAGACGAGAGTGAGGAGGGAAGATGTCAAATTTCTGAAATTCCACAGCTAAACCTGCAGCTGGAATAGCTGACTGAATATACTGATGCCTCCAGGCACCACACTCCAATAGAGGATCAGCAACAGTATTATCTATCCCGGTGTATTATATAATTTTACCACATGGGTGCGCCAAAGGTGAGAAAATGGACAAAAATGGACCAATTTAAAAGTGATGGTCCTCAATAGCAGTCTGACTATTGAGGCACTAGGGCCTTCTCCTTGCGGTTTTTAGCATGCTGACATACCACTTATACCACATTCTGGTGGCCTGCGATGTACTTGACTGGCTTATTTGTCTCTGTTTTAGTCATTTTTTAGTCATTTAACATATCTGAATAAAACCCAAGACACCGACCTGGCGCTCCACCTTACAGACGCGACCCAACATGCTCATGTCCTCCAATATGTCTCCTTCAGACAGCAGCTTCTCTCGGATCTTCTTATCCAGAGGGACCTGGCCCTTCCCCAGGATTTGGTCCACCCTGGAACACATACACACAACACACACAAGAAAATCAAAAACACAACAAGACATAGTTTACGGGAAGAGAAAGAGTGGCAGTAGAAAAATCCACGAGAAGGCCCACAGAAAGGAAGAAAGGCTGAAACTGTAACAGAATACCAGATGACCATAAGCACGCTTTCTTTTCAAATACAACAAGCACACAAGAGGTTGCTCTTCCTCACTGGATATGACAAATACTTGACGCTGGATGAAAAAACATTACCAGCCACTTAAGGATGGCATGTGACTGATCTGTATCTTAAGGTGTTTGATTGTTTCCTCTTCAAATTAGGTCTTGAATTCATTGTGGTTTATAGCACATCACACGTATTCTTATTCCATACATGTCATCCAGTGAGGTTCAGTAGAATCACGTTAATAAAGTTTTTTAGGAGGTTAAATTCAACAGAAAGCAGCAGTAAGCCAGAACACTGTCATGCAGTTAATGTCAAACAGTTTGTAGATTTAAAACCTGAACAGGATCCTCCAAACAATGACACGGTCACAAAGATCAATACAACACTCAGAAAGGTGTTTGAACCAAGCTGTTGCTGTGATTTGCTAACACTAGACTAGTGACGAGTCAGTCTGTCATCTGTTTATAGCTCAAATGCTGATCAATGTAACTTAAGACCAATCCATTTCCGTTTTATTGAATATTAGGAGTTGCTGTGATAAAAAGCTGGTGATTCATTGAAACCACTGCAAAACAAGAGGGTGCAAAAATTCAGGTTTGTTTCAAGGACCAAAGAGGAAGATTACAGTTGTACACTAGATTCCCACGCTAAGTCCCACGCTTCATGTCAACTGTAAAGAGGCAGAAAGGCAACATGAGGGGAGACGAGGATATCCCAAACGAAGTTCAAAAATAAAGTTCTGAGTAGGTTATTTTTGCTCCTCCCATTTCAGAGTCTGATCAGCACCACCTACTGTACATGAGAAACACCATAGACTGGATGCAGCATGTTCAGACACCAAGGGTCAGGGTAACAACAGTAAAGGCAGGTGAGACTTTGGTTTATATGTACAGTGTGTGTTCTGTGGTAGACATCACAGCATCAGCTTGAGGATTCATCTAAGAATTGGTCAGAACAAATTCCCAAAACCAGAGCATATATACTGTTAGTGTTTGGTTAGTGGATGACTTCATACTGAGGACAGAAGTGTGTTAGAAAAGAGCAGAGTGTGATTCCTGGCTCAGTCAATTCAACAACTCTGGCTTCATCTTATTGCCTTGGGGCCTCATCTATGGATAGAAAGCTTTCTAGACAGTAGTATTTATCACCTGTACGGTGATAAATGTCCAAATATCAACATGGAAACCTGACACACAAAGTAAATGAGCTCTCTGTTCGGCGCTCTGTTTCCAAAATCTTCTAGCAGGGAACATGTACAGAGGTCAAGAGGCCTTTGCTTGTATTTTCTTGAGTTGCAGTCTGCTCTCACTGCCATTATATTATACAACAATTATGCTGATCTGGCCACAAGGTCAGTCAGTATACATAGATGAGGTAAGGAATGCTTCAAAGTTTACGCACAAAGACAAGTTAATACTAATGATTTCCATTTGTGGAAACTTTCTCCATGAACAGTTCAGGCTCACAAATCGTTGAAAAATGTGGCCCGAGATTTTTAAGCGACAAGCTCCTCCTGAATTGACTGAATCAGAATTGATCGGAACCCATGAGACATGTGATGGATGGGGTGATGGATGGGGAGATGGGTGGGTAGGTGGGTGAGTGCGGGCGTCCTGACCCCTGGGTGGAGGTTTTTCTGCCCTGGCTGTAAAAGACAGGCAGTGAAGGGGAGGAAAAGATCCTAGCTCGGCTGCTCAGGGGCTGCGGGCCGACTATCATGTCCAGTCTATGAGAGAAGCAAACACACACAGGTACAGGTGTACATGCAAAACCACAAAATGGCAAACACACATAGTATGCATATAATGGTTGCTGCCATCAAGGAGTGTCATTGGTATGTCGTAGGTGTGCCTGGTCTGGTCTAGGTGGGTGCTACATGTCTAAGTAACATCCACATGAATGCCAGGTCCAAAGGTTTCCCAGCAGAACACTGGATTGTCACAAGATGGTCATTTACTTCACCTGTCAGTGGTTT
Source organism: Chelon labrosus (assembly GCF_963514085.1). Lineage (NCBI taxonomy): Eukaryota > Metazoa > Chordata > Actinopteri > Mugiliformes > Mugilidae > Chelon > Chelon labrosus. Next base: position 21,210,770 of record NC_140338.1, on the reverse strand, counting down.
TAATGTTTTGGCTGATCAGTGTATACTTCAAGATACAGATGAGTCAGTTACACCGTGGTTCATTAGCTCCACTTAAACAGCGGATGAATGAAAGGGTGTCAGCTGTGTCTGGAATGTCGTTCTTACCGGGTCTGCAGGCTCTTGATACGACACAGCATGTCCAGGTGACCAGCAGAGTACTGTTCAATCACATCCTTCACATCATATGGACGCAGGGTCTCCTTAAACTTCTTCTTGGCAACATGAAACTTCATTATCCTGCACAAACAGCAGAAAAAGATGTCTTTGAACGTTCTCAGTCATGGAGGTCATGAAACAAAGGAAACTGGATTTGCAGAGTTTGTTGAAGACGTTTCATCCAAGTAGCTTCTTCACTTCTAAAAGACTGGTGAGGAGTTGGGGTTTAAACAGGAACATCTGTGGGTGGTGCACATCTGAAACTCACATGACTATGGTCTGTTATTGACCAGATACTTACCTGTAATTGGAGGAATTTGTTTTGATCCTGTTCACCTTGCCCAAGGAACGGTACTCCAATGACCCATTAATGTCCAGAGACTCCAGCCTCAAGTTGTGAACAAGGTGAAACCTCTTGGGGACAGATGTTCAGACTGTGTTGTAAATTGATGGTAGATTATATCAATCCACCTCCCATGTTCAGAGAAGAGTTTTCAAAGAAATGTCTTGTCCTTTAGACAAAGGTCTTTGAGGAAAACAACATCCATGCTAGCAAGAGAGGACAGATTGTTTGAAAGAGGAGTTAAGCCGTCAATGTCAAATTGAAAACTCCTCTCTGAACAAGGCAGATGGACTAAGGTATAATCTGTAATTTTACACTTTGAGACTGGAGTCTCTGGACAAATTCTTGCAAATACAGGTGAATAGCTGGACGTTCCCACCAGTCCTTCAGAACTTAAGAAGCTACTTGGATGAAACGTTCTCAAGAAACCCCTCAAGTCCACTTGTCCTCGTTTCAGCTGGTTCTGATGTTGTTTTTTTGTGGCTAAACAGCCACACGGGGGAGCTCTGATCCAGTCTGTGAGGATGACCTGCAGTGACTCCACAACCACATTAAAGCCTTCTTTTATTTTTCCAGCATCTAAATGTGCTTTGAATGTGTTGCGTGCATACCGACAGTCTGCTTGTTCCCACTGGTTCAAACAGTCAAAGCACCTGAGCGGTCACATTGTCGGACTGTGTGGAAACATCAGAGAAAGCAGCTCTCTGAATGTGTGCACCTGCGGAGCCTCAAGTCTAAATTCAACGAATTTGGCTGAAAGCTGAGAGGGAAGGGGGGAGCAAGAGACTGAAATAAAGCTTAGTGTACAGCACAGACAACTCAAGGAAAAAAAAAAATAGTGGAGCATCTACACTCCTGTGTAGTATATTATAGCTGGCATGAGGATTGTTCTTTTATATGATATAGCTTTTATGAGGGTTTTTTTTTCTCGATTTCTTTAATATTAAATTAGTGAGCATTGATTCTGAACCATATTTAATTCCTGCAGGCTCAAAACACTAAGGAGTTGTTATGACTACTCTGACAGCTTGTCTTCCTCTTAGAACATAATGGCTAAGACACAAACACGATCCTCTTACATAGCTCTGCAGCGTTGATGCACCCATTGCATCCAACACTGCATCCAATCACACAAACAAAAGTTCTAAAAATAAACCTTCTGGTCACTTTAATCGCCTGAACGTTCAATCAAGGTGAGCAGCTGCACGGCAGGGGGCTGTATTCAGGCTTCGTCGTTGTGCAATGATGGAAGGGGAATAATGCAATAATAATAAAGTCTCGTCGTCTCACCTGACAGCTCGGATGACGGACTTGACTGAGGGCAGCAAGTCCTCCACCGAGATCTCACAGTGACACCCCTTGTCATCAAAACCATCCTCCCCTGCCATGTTGGAGTCCGCTGTTTGAGAGACAGGAGGCAGAAAAGGAGCATTATTCATTTTTTATTTATTTATTTTTTTTCAGTCAGTTCAGACTAGTTTGTCACCGGCGATGGCATTTTACAAGAATGCAAACAACAGATTTCAAGTGAGCTCAATCAGTCCTACTATTCCAAAATATTTTGCATGCAATCATGGATCACTCCCACCAACTCCTAAAAAAGCATCAGATTTCTTCCTGCACAGTTGTAGAACAGAGGGGACTTTACTCTCCAGAACATGGGTTAACCTGAAAACCTTAGCAACAAGAGGCTAATTAATTATAATAATAATATATTTTTATATTTTTAGGGCATCTTTACATAACCTGAACAGTCCTGAAATCATGATTGCATTACCTGGGTTATTCTTTATATGGTTGTAGTAAAATAGTAATTCAGTTCGATCTTTTAAAAGTCTTAATATGATACTGAGATTCAAAACCAGACTGAGAGTAAAAGAGAAGGACCGACTGATTTGATTAAGAGGAAAAACAGGGCTTTGGGTTGCTGTCTGGAAGTAAAGACCCGCAGTAAAGAACAGGCTTCTGGTGTGAATCTAGAAATATCGTCAACAAGGCGGCTCTGTTTATGGGCCTCCTGAGTTATAACACCCTGAAGAGGTGAGCAGAGGGTTACACTGCAGCCCCAGAGCTGAACTGCAGAGTGGAGCTATTTGTTCAGTGTAACCAAATATTGTAAATGGCCTCAGTTCGGCATCGCTTAGTTCACAGCTTGTAGGACATTCGTGTGCTTATGTGTGACTCAGTCCCACAGCGTCGGTTAATGATTCGATCCACTGAACAATTCTCGCTAAAAATAACTTCTTGTTTTAATTCCAACTCAGACACAGCGGAAGGGAAATGATTCCCATCCTCTAGCTGCTCGGTTGACCAACGAGTCAGTGACAGTGAATGATCAGACGGAGCGTGGCTAACAAGCCAACCCGTTTGGTTTTGGCTAAGCTTGGATATCGATTCCCCTCCACCAGCAGGCCTCAGCCAACTGGACGGCTCCAACACCCCATATGGCTTCTGGAGCTCACCACCCCCACCTTCCATCTATCCATCAGTCCACCCACAAACACCAACTGGCCGTTACCCAGGAGGGCTTGCCAAAGCAAGGGAGTGCAACAACCATTAGCATTCCTTCACTCGGTGGCCTGAATTTGTGGCCAACTTAAAGGAATAGTATGACAATCTGAAGCAAACCCCTTTAGTTTCCCTTGAGAACAGAAGTACTTTGCATAAATGAGACATAAAGGTTTAATCATGAGCTTTCCTTTCAGTATGCTAACCTACTAATCTCTCATCTAATTTCCTGTCAATATTGAACTATTACATATGTAGAAAATTAAAATAGAGCTTCCTTGAACTTGTATTGACTAGATACATCATATGGATGGAGAGTATACCATCAGTGGTGGAGCGGGACTGGCTCTTGAGGCGGAGCGAGGGCCTGAAGCGCGTGCGGTCGTTGAAGCTCCAGCTCTTCTGCACCTTGGCGGGGCTGGTTCCCTCCGTACCGGCCTCAGCCACCGGAGAGCGCCGGTCGTTCACCGAAGACGACTGCCTGTTTTTGATGCTCTGGCCTCGGGGGCTTGCCATCCTCACCCGCTCCTTGAAGCTCAACTTCTGGCTGAAATTGTGACGAAGAGCAGTGCAGAGGACAGTTGGAGAAAGGAGGGAATGGTGAGTGAAATGACAGACAGGTAGAGATATGTTAATAGTTTCAGGGAGACACTCCACTTTGGGGCAAACTGTTCCTTTACAGAGTCTTGTCATACAGCAGCCATCATTCAGAACTTTATTTAATATTGTGAAGGGTTGCAGGACAGGATGGAGAAAGGCCAGCATGCGTCGCGGCATCGCTTTACACAAAATGCAGGTTGTGGTTAGGTATGATGCTTCAGATGAGGGTTGTAGTTTGTACCCACACGTGTATGGGATCACTTTAGTTAGCATGTTGCTAAAAGAAACACACTGCTATATCAAAAGGTTTGTGGAGGTTCTCAGTCATGCAGGTCATGGCTTATTGAAAAAGAAGCTGAAACAAGGGCAACTGGACAACTAAACACTTCATCCAAGTAGCTACTTCAGTTGTAATTGTCTGACCAGGGCAGGTGGGCTGAGATATTGAAACTGGAGTCTCTTAATGGAAACTGGATCAAGACAGATTCCCCCAAGTACAGAGGAGCATCTGTTTGCTACAGACCCTCGTCATGTGAGTTCCAGGTGGACAACACCCACAGAAAACCCCCACACAAGCCGGCTTTTAGAACTGAAGAAGCTACTTGGATGACAAGTGCAGCTGCCTTCGTTTCAGCTTGTTTTTCAACGCATGAAAATGTCACACTGTGTGTTGTATCTACTACAGGATGTTTTGCCCTGTAATGTAACGTGTCGTAAAAGTCTGTGGATGAAGATTACCCGCAAAATGTGAACAAACCGAACAAAGATATGTAGGGAAAGTAAGCGGGTGTCTGATTCCTGTTTGTGCCGAACGATAGCATGCAAAGTCAGTGCACGAGCAATCAGGCATGGCTCATCTAAAAGTGGCACCGTGTACCAACCCTGAACACCTGTCACTGCCATCTTGCTTCAGAGGATAGCATCTGTGTCCATATATTTCTCACCGTCAGCAAATCTTGTTAGGGAAACTATGTTCTAGAGGGTTTTTATCAGTCCTAAAACAAATGGTGCCGTAGGTTTTTACAAATGATCCTCAAAAAAGGGTAAATGGTGCATTTGTATTTGCTGCACATCGATGCATACTTGGTGCACAGGTGCATATTTTCAGCAGTGAAGCCGTGTAAGGAAGACTGAAAATATATTCAAGTGTTCATGGTGGTAAATGAATTGTCTCTATCAGGCAGATAGTCCAGAGACAATTCATTTACTACCTCACGGGTAGTTCTCAAAGGATCTGTTGACGGTAAGAAACATGAAGGCATCAGTGGTGACAGCGAAGTTAGTCTAAAATGTGTACGTGTGAAATAGGGAGTCGAGTACAGTTCATAGCTTGGATGCAAAACGAGGAGGTGAGTGAAGGAAAGCACGAAGGTGATGGCGCGTCTTGGAATACAGTTTCTATCTCACTACATCCAGAGAAAGAATTATTTCACAGCATCTGATACAGAGAATGAAAACCTGCAATGATCTGACAGTTTAAAACAAAACCACAACAGGCAGAGGTAGCACATCGCTCAGGCAAATATCAAACAAAGCCATAGAGTCTATTGATGTGAGGGCAACCGATGTCTCCCTGCAGGGTTTGCTGGCTCTGGCCTCTCTGAGGCTGCACAGCCTCCTACAGATACCCATGCACCAAGAATTAGTCAGCATTCCCAAAGAAAAACGTCATGGAGCGAGAGCAGAGATGCTGTGTACCTATTTTTCCGAGTGGTACACCTCCTCAGTAGCTTCTGTTTATTACTATGAATCTGACTAAAAACCAAGGGGAGATAGACATACGGTGATGTGTTACATGATGCACAAACAACAGAGAAAATGGTTACCTCCTTCTTAAAAACCTGCCTCTAAGCCTGGTTCAGAACAGCTGAGTTAAATAGCAGCCACATGAATATACTTGTCCTCTAAAGACAGTATGCGTGAAGTCTGTGAATTATAAAGTAGTATAGCAGAGCTACCGCTAGTGTTTCAGTTTGTCGACCACTGACATTTAGAAGCAGCAGAAGCCGAGGCAATCTGGCTTAGTAGAGGGAAATGAACATCTACAGCAGCATTTGAAAAAGGCTGCAATTTGGTGACTCACACACTTCATGTCGATATCCCTCATTTAACTATGTGAATTCAGCTGGGCCATGGCAACAAGTGCCTGAATAACCAATGAGAGACCAGTAACCTTTTGACGGACACTTGCGGGTTCACTGAGGCTACTAAATGATTTTCTTTTTGTCTCAGCTGCATTTTATCAACGCTTGTTGCCTTATACCTGGGATGGATTACTTTGCACATCGAGCTAGTAACATTTACCCTATTGCATCCCGATCACACAAATTACTCTCCATAAGGTAAATGTTTTAAAAACAATGTAAAGGAACTTTTAAGTAGGAGAGTTGATAAGCTGTGCAATAGTGTGCAGTTGTAGAAAGTGCACCAGCATTTCAAAGCCTGCTTTTATTGTAAACAAGACCAAACAAATCCAACCTATGGTAGTAAAAATGTATAGCATAATGTTTATACTATGTAATTCCTAGAATTTGAACTGTAGTTTGCAATACACGTCAATAATAACATTGAAATTATTGTACTACATGGACTAAATATCACGTTGTTTTTTGCCACCTGTAAAACATCTATAATATAACATCTACCATGAAGAATATATTATTTACTTTAGGCAACTTGTCTGAAATTACAAAATATGAAGAAAATTTATATTTTATATGCAGTAATTACTTGTAAAGAGAAGCCTAGTGCTACCTATGTCCATTATGTCGAATGCGCACAGTTCACTTGAGTAGTGACGTATAGTTTAATTTTAGCATTTTACAAAAAACATATCACATAATTTGTTTAACTGAAAAAACAACACGCCAAATGGCAGCTATGTTTTTTTTGAATGATTTTTTTTTCTGCAAAAATTCCTAAAATATGTTCATTTTTGTTGACCTTGGATCACGACCTGTGCAGTGTGACATGTACATTAAAAAGGACAGCCAACAGGATTTCATGGATATGTGACATCAAGTAAAATACCCTTTTTCACAATGAAACTATAAAAAAAAAGAAGTGCCTTTAAGTAAAATTGAGAAAAAGTAATTATTTCTGTATAGCAACATCATGCAGTAGAGGGATAGATAAATGTAAGGCACCTCGGTTGATTATTAATCCCCCCCCCCCCCCCCCCCCCCCCCCCCGTCCAATGTAGATAGAGTTGGGGGTTCTAAGAGATGCTGCAATATTGTTTGGGATGAATTCGGTTCTTGCCTGTGTGCAGACGAGCCCCTAACATTTTTAACCTGCTCATTTTATTGACTCTTCTCATTGTGTGGCTCATCAGGAGCACAATGAGGTATTAGGTTCATATACAGGATGACACCAGGCATCAGGTTGATGCTGGGGTTTGCAGACAAACATTTACTCAGTGTTTCATAACTGCAAACACAACATATTACATCACTCAGCCCCGGCCCGCCTGGCAAGCTGTGCCCCTCTAAATGAACCTGAATTAAAAAGCAAACACGCGAAGCGCTGATAGATATGGATCATATCGCAACGCGGGCTCTTACAAAATAAATGTGTGTGTAGCGCCGCGCATGGCTTTTGTTCTAGTGCCTTAGCATGTGCGTGTGTTTTTTTGTTTTTTTTTTGAGAGAGAAGTGATAAAAAGAGACACACTGCAAAGCACCAAACAGAAAATACGAATCAGTTGAGTCACAGAGAATGCTTCTGTAAAAGCAGCTGTTAGCGGGGCAACATGTCATCACCCACAGCCATCAGCTCCCTTAGTTAGGGCACGCCTATACAGAGTTACACCCAGATGGTTGGACATTGCTTGACATTTTTACATACTTGCAGTGATGGGGGCATTAATAGCAGTGGCTCAACTCAGACACTGTTGCTGCCAATCTTTCCCAGTGGACCCAAGATGCGTTTACCCATAAGCCATCCTTATAAAAGACCTAACTGTTGAAAAAATGCATTTCTTTTTATTAAAACGACTAGAGCTTAGAAAAGTGGATTTTATTTTTCTGATGTCGTCAGGTCTTTGGGTTTTGAGGAGAAACTCTGAGGAAACACTAAGGAGCATGTGGAGTTTGTTAAGAACTTTCTGGGGTCAAGCAATTTTTATTCAAGTGATGTCATTCTTCGGTGTCAGGTATCCTGCTCTCACATCTATGGTAAAGATAACGTAATATATATCTTTTTATATATATATATAGATTTTTTTTGTTGTTGTTGTTGAAGTGATAGCTCATAGTGAGAAATCCATAGAGAGTTATGTCAACCCCTACTGCAGATCTCCAACCTCTAACAAAGCATTTTAGTATCTTTCAGCTGATGTTTTTGTTTTTAGACACAAACCTTCACTGCTTTAGAGAAACATCTGGTAAACTCATTGTGTGCTATTCCTGTTCAGCACCAAACCAACAAAATTAGGGACTAGCTAGTGAATATAGCGACTAAAAAATGAGTAGCAAAAGGAGCTGGTGGAGACCGAACCACAGCTCAATAAACTCAGTAAACACTGGTTTAATCATGTGCTTTCTAAAACTGAAATTCAGAGTATGTCTGGGACTATGAATAAATTCAAAGCAAACTTTTTTTTTTTTTTTTTTTTTTTAACTTAACGGTTTTGGAGACTAAAAAATGTGAACAATGAAAATCAAACATCAAGAGTCACAAACCTTGTGGTCGACTCTCCCTGGTCCTTCCTGCGGTTTACAGACGAGAGAAAGGAAGAAAAAATATACATATGAGAGAAAACATTTTAATACAATTCAGTGTTTAAAAGACAGAAGTGATCATTTTGCAGGTTTTAGTCCACTTAATACGAATCATGCTGCTGTGTTTTTACCATTGACTTCCCTTCGGTTTCACACGGTATAAATAAATCTCTTCACATGCTCTTATGTAATCTATCACAGTGAACATCCAGTCTGGGTTATTATTTTTATAAATATGGTCAATTTCAAACAGGTATATTTTCCATGAATGCCTCTATGATAATGTTGCAGAGATTCTGGGAAATCTGTGTGGGTGCAGAATAAGCTGTCCTTAATGCATTTGGTCAAATTTTTATTATTATTTATTTATTATTCTAATTTTATTTTACTGTTGTTTTGAAAGCTGCTGTGTCCACACATAAACTGCTTTGTTAGACTCCTCGTTTCCATGGATCCCTGTGAGGACAGAACTGGACTTTGTTTGTCAAATCCCAGATGTGTAACTATTATATATATTTTCTTTAATTTGTATATCTACTTAATCTTTTATTCATGCAAGTATTAGACACATTTAACTTCATTTTTAACTTTATTGTAGTTTGTATTCAAGGTGTGCTGATTAGTGGTTACCCTTTCTTCTTTGTGTACTGACGCTACTAGATACTGAATTTCCCACTGGCTTAATAAAGTATTTATCTGTCAAAAGAGAGGGACGTTAATGGGAAATACACCAGGTTGAAATAGACCAGAATTGTTCTTTAGCTGCTAAATAACGTCAACTGTGCCGGATTACATATCTCAAGCACATTTAAATAGTTGTCTGCTTTTCAATTATAAAAAGTTATATTGGAAGTCAGTGGTTTTGTGAAACTGTGTGAATTTATTTGAAAAACAAAAAAGATATTAAGTACACATGATTTATAGTTCAGGAGCTAAAACCTGCAAACACAACAACAATGTGGTTCTTTAAATCACCATGATAGCAAGTTTCAGTGCATAGGATGTGAGGCCTGCAACATATTTATATTCTATAACATGCATGTGAGGTGGAACACAAAGCAGGCTGACTACAAACATGCAGGTCGGTGCAGACTGTGAAGGCCTCGCAGCACAAGAAGGTAGTGACTTTATCACTTAAAGTAGTGTCTGTTTTGCAGATTAAGTTAATCGTGACTGTGTGTAAATGTAGCTTGTATGCAGTGCAGGCAGTTGTACCAATATTTCCAGGCTCCACTGATGAAAAAACAAAAACTTGAAAATATTCAGCTTCTAAAGAAAAGACGCTCTTTGGGACTGGGTGTATAAACGACTCCTTGTTGGTCTTTGGATTGGTCTGCTGACCAGAGGTGCTCCTACCCATTTGTCAAGTCCCAACTTCCTATGTTACTGTTGCTGGGACAAACAATAGCAATGCAGGAGTCCGCTCCCACAGAAAAATGTTAATAACCTGTTAGCATTAAAAGTAGTAATTCTTAAAAAACATATAGACGCATTGTTGACAAGTGTGAGTACAGCGGAGAAAATAACCAAACATAAAAACTGAAAACTGGTGAAAAGAATAGTCATTTACGCTAATGTTTTTATTCATTTAAAAGGTACAAAGAAATACAATAAACATTTAGGACTCTAAAGAGAACATAGAAGCAAGACAGCTAACGTTAGCAACCATGCAATGCTAGCATTGTCAGACACTGGAAAAATGACTAGTCTCCACAAATTTTCAGTTTTTGTGTTTGGTTTTCGTCCACTGTACTCTAACCTGTGGACGAGGCATCTTAATGTTTTTGGTTTTCTGAAGAATCACAGTTACTAGTTTTAATGCTAACCAAACCTACAAGTTTTCAACCTTCTTCTGTGGGAGAGAGTGGACCCCCGCATGGCTATAGTTAGTCTAACCTAGCAGCAGTAACATAGGAGGTCAAGGGTAGACAAAGGGTATGAGCCCTCTGGTTGGTGATCAGCAGGTCGATCAGAAGGCTAACAAAGGCTCTTACAGAATTTAGGTATCTAGTCAGAGTCCTGGATAATCACACAAGACCGTGGCTCATTTTACAAAAAGTGGTCACTTGGCGCTCAGTGGATGCCAGTTTTAAGAAGGCTGAGGTGCAAATTCAAAATAAAGCTTGATTGGCTCATTGAGACCATATTTGCCAGTATAAATAGAAAAGCCATGAAAGGTGAACACTGTAACTGCCGCCTCAACGTGACAGCGGAGAGAGTCCCTGGCCCACTGAGCACTCAGCTGACTTTAGTCAAACACAGAGTCTGACTCAGTGGTTACTGCGGGGGGGTAAAACGTCCAGTTATAGAACAGCAGCTGTACTTGAAGGGCTGTTTCAGAAATCAATCTGTTTCATATCTTGAGATTAACAGAGCCTGGAAACAATCGGCCCTTTGCAAAACTGTGAATCACAATTCTTAAGAAAAATGAATTAATTTGCTTGTTTATCGAAGAAAACAAAGCAAACATCTAAAAACAGTAAGACAGAGCAGGAGAAGTGATATATTAAACATATATAATAACTTCAAATGTTTATAAATGTTTAGAATTGAAGTGCAGGAAAAGATGGAACAGACACCAAATACAGACTCCAGCTGCCATAGTTGTACCTACTTTGTAGGGCTGCAGGTATGCAACGCCTTCAAGTGAGGCTTCCAGGTAGCAATGGAAACCGAGTTCTCATCAGCCGCATAACTACGCCAAACACACTGCATGCAGAATACACAAAACCAAGAAGAAGAAGAAAGTGGAGACCCCCCCCCCAAAAAAAATAAAATAAAGATAAATCAAGAAAAATCAAGAGGGAGTCCAGAGGAAGAGGAAGAGGATGAGGAGAGTAGAGAAGAAAAGAAATTAAAGAGCTGATTAGTGAAAACAATAAAACTGGTCACACGTCTGTGGTTGGGCGGAGGTCAGGCATGGATACATGCCTGTGGGAAGGCAGGAGGCTCTCATAGTGCCGCCACGTGGCGTCCAGGTACGGCCTGGTGCTGTCAGTGGAGTAATAACGCCACGCGGCCTGGTACAACATGGGGACGCACAGGATGAGGAGGAAGATGAGACGAGAGGAGGTGGAGGTCAGGAAAGGTGGAAATAGGAACATATGACGGGAAGGCTAAGCCAAAGTATATGTGGGAGGACAGTAGGGTGAAGAAGAAAAGACAGCATATATAGAAATACACGAGGAGGACCAGGTGAACTCAGGATGAAATAAAGAGTGTGGCAAGATCAGGCAGCAGACAGGAAAGAGAATGTTTCTGGGTTTGAACACAGGAGAGCGTTGAAGGGTCAAAGTGAAGACGAGGAGGAGCAGAGCGACACGCTAACAGCGGTTTAACTGCTTCAGAGAGTCCACAGAGGAAAAAGAGAAACTGGAGAATGATAAAATTATTTATGGATTTCAATCACATTTCTTACTGTGCAGATATTCAGTTACTTGGGCACTGTGTAGCATTGTCTAATAAATTGGTTGTCATCTCTTTGTCATCAGCAATAATGTTTTTATTTTCCAGAGAAAGAAATCAGGATGTCTGGTTTACCTGGATGAGGTAGGCAGCTGGGTTTCTCCTCTTCTCAAAGTGCTTCTGTCTGTGCTGCTCCTGGACCTTCAGGGCAAAGCCTGAGCCCAGGATACCCTGATATGAAGAAAAGATAAAACCTGTTAGCTTCACTTCACATTCACAGCGCGGTATTAATTTGCAGTGCAGCTTAAAGGTATTTGCACTGCACTGCTTAGATTTTTTTACATTTCATCAGTGACTCAAAATGTCAGTTGATTTTCACAAGAGTCAAAGGAATACAAATATTATGCTTTTATGTCTGTTTATTTAGGAAAATTAGACAGTATTGCAAATCTGTGAGGTGCAAAAGTAAGTGCACGTGTTAAACCTTATGCAATTTGTTGTTGTTATGAATCATAGTAAAGAAAGCTGTGAGTTCCTTAATGGGGCAGGGATGCAGGGTTTTTAAGGCAAAGACAATATTGATTTGGACCTTTGCTGATCCCCCCATGGACATAGTGGGATGCAAACCTGTGACCTTATAACTCCGGACTCAACGGGGAATACCACCGGCGTACGATAACAAAATACTGGTGAAATGAACGAGTTTCGAGGCAGATAATGTGTTATTTAGAGGCTGCGTTTAGGTGCCCCAGTCACTCCCACTATATGGATATACACGGCAGTCTGCTGGATCTAAATATCTTCTGAACGACTCCAAATGACACCAAAGTTATATGGGTGAGTAAACGATCGTATTTTATGCCAGAAATAAGGTCCAGGTTGTAAAAAAACGGCAATTTCCCTTTAAGACATCAAAACTATGAAGGACCACATATGGAATTGTGCAGTAAACTAAAATGTGTTCAACAAACCAGAACATGTTTAATATTGTAGATTCTTCAAAGTAGCCACCTTTAGCTTTAATGACAGCTTCGCGTACTCTAGCGATTCTCTCAATCAGCTTAATGAGACCTGGAATGGTTTTCTTTTAACTGGTGTGCCTGGTTTGGAGTAAATCTGTGCAATATCTTCATGTGTTTGACGCCAATCTATCAATCTTTTAAGACGCGAAGGTCAGTCAGTCCGGAAATTTTCAACAGCTTTGAATGTATCCTTAAGTGCAGTAATGAAAACCATCAAACACTGCGATGAAACTGGCTCTCAGGAGGACAGGCGTGGACAGTATATGGAAAACAGGACCGTTTGGAAAACTACCTCCAGGGTGAAGAAACACTATTTGCGTGACACAATTTTCCCTGAAGTGAAAACCTAAACAGCAAAATCTAAGATCTGCAATACAGCCTATAAACTGGGAACATGAAGAATGAAATGACCTCAGCCTTACAATAACCATTGACTGCTAATTACGTGGAGGAGCATCAAAGGGAAACAAAAGACTCACTGCTGGCAAAGCAAAGAAGGAGATGCCGAGGAGGGCGAAGCCTGCCGACAGCATCCGTCCCGTCCACGTCTTTGGCGTCTTGTCCCCGTAGCCGATGGTCGTCAGGGTGATCTGTAAAAACAAATGACTTATTATCTGGTAATGCTCAGATGCAGACACATCCGGCCATGTTACGTAATGATTAATGCTTGTTACCGGTGAACTGTGTCTAGTTCTCTGGTACTCGTTCCTAATAAGATACCAATTAGAAAATAGTTAAGATACCAACTGACTACTGCTGTCTAGATAAAGCCAGCAATATAAGAACAAGCTGTATTTGTCTTCCTGTTTGTCTTTTTAGCTTGCTTCTGAGTGCATCATCATCATTTATAACTGCAAAAGCATGGCTCGTGCTGCAGGAGGATAAACACCAGCAAAAGAATGGTTTATAACCGCCTATAATGCCTAAATAAATTATTTATTAAGCATCAAACAGCCGGTAGTTACAGTTTATTAAGCTTCCCAACAGATTTTAAATGTGATTTATTTTTGCCTTTGAGTCACAAACACAAATAACATCAGGTATAAAATTAAGAGGCTTCACCTGCAGTAGACTTTAGTGAAACTTAATCTGCCGGTTACAGACTAATCTGTTTGTGTCTGTGAGAATAATAAAGCTGCCTCCGTGCCTCAGTGTTGATGCCTTCTGGTGTGCATTGCTCACTGGATGTTTTTTTTTTTTTTTTCCTCCCCCCTTTTCTGCTTGACTCTGCCATATAGAAGCTGGATTTGAAATGATGCTTTCAGGCATCATTTCAGTCTCTTCTGAGCGATTAAACCTGTGTGGAGGTTTTTATAGGAGCTGTCTGCGAGGCCTTGATTTCAAGTACGCCAACGAAAGCCTGTGGCTGAAATGTTTATTCCGCCTTTTTGAAGGAGAGCCAGTGTGCTCTCGTTGTCCGCTATGTGCGAAGGCTTTTTCGCGTCTGCAAGGACACAACGAGAGGCCATTTTGCCAGTATTACACCTCTGACTGAAGACGGGACTAAAAGGTCTTGAAGAAAGAAGGACGTTTTAATGAAAGAAGATACCGAGTTAACTGTGATAATGATTCATAGTGAAGGTACTTAGCACATCAAAATATAAAAGCATTCGCATGTGTTTAGCGCAGGCCTGAAAAGGAGCATTTAATGCACCGTATTCACTATTTAATGACAAATAAGCCTGTCTGTGTGGCTTCAGCTCATCTGTCTGCGCATACTCCCATCTATCTACCTCTCTGATTCAGCAGACTGACCATCTTTCATTCAGGCTCTGATTGCCATGCATGACACAGGCTATTTTGTATCATTATGAGCTTTTGGGCTGGTTTCAAAATGGTGTTTAATGGAGCCCCGCAAGGCTAATGTTTATGGAGGAGCTGTCAATGCGCAGAGGCAAAACTGAACGAGAGAACATAATAGGAAGGACTTTCAGAATCCAGAGCAGTACACATTTATCCGCAGAGGCAGACATGTCAGGTGAAAAAGTTCATCTGACGCTAAGAAGTGTACTTCCACAGTTGCCCAAGAAACAAGCAAAAGAAAAAATGGAAGAAAAATAATCGGTTTAAGTCATCATTTCCCTTAGGAGTTGTTAATAAATCCTGTCAGGAACACATAAAGATATTCCTCCAAACTTACCGTGCCCCACCACAAGGCATCAGCGTAGGTAGCAAACTCCTTGTTAAACTTGTTCTCCACCAGGTAGACGAGGAAGGAGGAGAAGATCAGGACCAAAAAGCCGATGTACCAGGCGGTCACCAGTTCCTGCAGGCAGAAGGTCAAAACTGATATTCAGAGTGTAATCATGGAAAAGGAGAATTTGGTTAATGCACTCCGGACAACATAAATCCGCCTTTCTGCGAAATTCTAGGATGAAAACTTTTTACTTAATGCGTTGCCCAGGCGATGCATTTAGTGGATGTTATGACCTCTTATTTTAAATCTGCTTCAGTCACTTTGTAAATTATTTTTTGTGCACACACAGAGCAGGGAGAGCTTTTCATAGAGGCCCAAATACAAAAGATAAGGAGCGTACATGAGCCAAGCGTACACGCTGTTGGTGATCTGTGTGATCTGCGGAGATGACCTCTGAAGGACTGCTGTGTTAGGCCTGTGAATTGAAAGATGGACCTATAAAGGAATGAACAGCTCATCCTACTGGATTGGATAACGCTGAGTTGAGGTCTTTGGGGATCCCAAACTTCATGTTCCTTAGAGCGTTCCCGAGTAAAGTGTGCAGTACCAACCAGGTGAATTATCAGGAGCACCACTACTGTAAAGGAGTCTTGGAACTTGAAGTGTCACCCTGTGCTGATTTGTCTTCCTCTCGGTGCATTCATCACTTCTGCTTAATGCCTCACCAGCCGAGCGTCTTTACCAAACGGCGGCTCTAACGGTTGCGTGCCCACCGTAAGTGTTTCAGCTATTCAACAGGGGTCAGTGTGGTGTGTGCTGTGTGTTGAGACACATCCCATCCAGCCATCCATAATGTATGACTGCTTATCCTTTCGAGGGTCCCAGTGTGGCTGGAGCTTATCTCAGCTGTCAGTGGGCGAGAGGCAGGGTGCGCCCTGGACGGGTTGTTAGTCTATTGCAGGGCTAACACAGACCTACGACCAATTTAGAGTCATCGATTAACCTAACAAGCATCTCTCTGTGGGGGGAATGCTGGACGCGACGGCTTTGTTACATGCCTGTGCAGGGAGAAAATGCTTCGCACAGAGAGGCCCAAGCCATCTGGAAGATTTTAACCATCTTGATGTGAGGCCAGTGCTAAACTCTGCACAGTGACACCCAAGACATATCCCTATTATCATTAGAATAGATTAGGCATTAGATTATTAATTCCTTTTAAATGCCATAAAGATTTACTATGCAAAGTAACAGTTCCCACTGGTCTGACCTTGCTGTGTGCGTACACTACGGAGCCCAGCAGCTTCCAGGTGCCTCCTCTCCGGTCCATCCGCACCATCCGTAGGATCTGCAGGAAACGCAGACTCCGCAGGACCGAGGTGGCGAAGATGTTGCCCTGGCTGCCCGCCGACACCACGGCCACCGACGCTATCAGCACTATGATGTCTGAGGAGAGGAAAACACACCAACAGGGGTAGAAATCTTAATTCAAAGCTGGAAACAAGACGTGCCTAATGCTATCTTTAGGAATGCTCCAAGACAAACATTTAAATGAGAAATAAAAAAGACTGTGGTCACCCCTGCTTTGTTTAAAAGCTCCAGATATATTAATATTAACCTTAATGTGAAACTGACCTTTAAACACAAAGGCTAGACGGCTTGTCTAAGTTTTAACGTAAGCTGCCTCAGAAGCAGACAGTGTTGTCAGCACACTGTGGCAAATTATCCCCAAGCTGTACGTTTGTATAGACCGCCCAGCTTCCATATTGATCTACGGCTTAGACAAACAGAGCGGGCCTCTGCAGAGCATGTTAGCAGTGATGGTGCATATGTTTCAGATTTGTTTCTTCTTTCTTTTTTTTTTTTGTTTCACTTCCAGTCAGCACATGTAAGTGCAGAGAAACTGTATGCGCTGCAAATTGTGACAGACAGAAACGCAAACACAAGCACCGACAGGCAGACATACACGTAGACGGATCGACCTCTGCGCAGAGGAAGTTCACACAGAAACCACACCGAGCAAATGAATAACATCAAACCCACAAAGAACACGGACAACTAAAGTAATGAGCTCCTGGACTCAAAGAATAACATTTGTTTCTCCTCTTTCCCTCTCGCTCCCCTCTCCTTCATTGCAGTGACGCTCCTTCTGAAACCCTACCCTCGAGTGATGTTATTTAGTTCACTCTCTGTAAGAGGTTTTCCCTCACTTTTAAACTGCCCCACCTGTCCTTCTGCCGAACCCGTTCTTTGACAGAAAATGCTGACCAAAGTGCAGCTGATGGCTCCTGCTATAAACCATCGCACCCACACTGGGGAGAGAAGAGGGGAAAGGTCAGCGGCACCATGAAAAATACATGAACGAGGAACCTGCAGAGCTGCAGAGGGTTCAGTCCCTTTGAAGGCGCAAAGAGGATAAATGTTAAATGATAAATGATTTGAGCGTGCGGTCACGATGTGTGTGTAAAGTGCGCAGGCCGACGTGAGCTCAAACCGGTGGAGCAAGCAAGACAAGCCGGTCTAACAATAGCAGTGAATTACACAGCTTTAGATGTGACTTTCTTGTTATTAACCACAGTCCCTCACGCTCACCCCATCATCACTCTCTTTCTGATGCCTGTATTTGTTTTATCTGAGGTAAAAGCGTGAGAGCCTGGACTAGCTGTAGCGTGGTGGTTAGAGAATCAGTTTTGAGATTGAAATGTCACAGGTTTGCACCCCCCCGTCTCCTGCTTGCACAATATGCAAAGTCACAATACAATGCTTGTACGCCTTTTGTGTAAAGTTGAAGAAGTTTCACCTTCCTCCCTATAAATGTGTGCATTTCTCCGTCTTAAAAGGAGCAAACAGGATCAATAACATCAGAGCGTAACGATTTACTGACACATGGCTTTAATCTTCTCACAAATGTATTGAATTAAACTAAAACTATGCTTTGGTGAGTTGCAGGAACAGAAATGTATTGTATTTCAGAGTTCTCTTAAGTTGTTTATTTAGGCCTCGCAGTTGTGGAGATGTTACTGACTGAACGTAGGGATGCTTGTGGGGAGCTCATTAGAGCAATAATTTGGTCACATACAGGATCAGACTCTGTATCATACTGTGTAATAGCAGAAGATGGTCCAAGCAACAACTGAATATCTAGTTTTCCCCTTAGTTACCATCACAATACTAGCAAGGAGTTTCTATCAGAATATGAGTCTGGTAACATTTGGCAGCATTTGGATTTTTTGGTATGGGATGAATTTTTAACTGATACAGAGAATAGTCCTGGATAGTCCTCTAACCAATCAGAGCCATTTAGCTGGAAACAAAATCAACTCCACAGCCCTCAGATGACTACGCTGTGGTTACCATTCTGTCCATCACTACTTAATAATAATAACAAAAGAGGAAACTTCATTGATCGCACAACTGTATTGATTATTTTTCTGCATTTTTCATCCATTCATACAGTAGTGTGTACACTCGGAGCAATAGGCTGCTACTTGTGTAGCACCAGGGGAGCAAATTGAGGGTTAGGTGCTTGCTCAAGGCATCTCAGTTATAGACATGTGGGGATGCGAGCCTGTGAACCTTCAGTCCCAAGCTGCTTCTATAACTGCTACGCCACAACTCCCCAAATGATTAGTCCACCTAAATGATTTGATTGGGCTGGAAGGCCTTTTCCAGAGCATAACCAGCTCCCAACAGACTGACACCAGACCAGACTCTGTCACAAAACATTTGTGAGGGGGTATCATGAAAGCTGCCATGCTTCCATAACACTGCCATTTATTTAAAATCGAATGCTTATTTCTATTCTTTAAGTGTGGAACAATGAGGGTGACGAATGCAACAGAGACATCAGACAAACACATTAAATCTGTATAATACCACAGTGCCTCCGTTCCTGAGGACAAACCCCTGTGAACGATAGCTGAAGTCCTTCAGGCTGTAGAGGAGGAGTGTGATTCAGTCATCAGGGAGTGTTTGGTTGAAATGGGCTTTAAATGACTCCAAGAACACATCGCCTGTTTACACCACTTATGGTGAAATTCTGTTTAATTCATGAGTTCATTCTGGTCTCTGTGGAGCTCAGAGACGGTCCGACCAAAACAGCTTCTGATACTGAATAGCATATCACTTCTGAGATTCAGCAGATATTCACAGAAACTTCCTTTGGCAACGATCACTCTGGCACAAATACGACTGCGTGGCGGTTCCAGCCAAGCTGCTTACATGCATCTTTGATGGCGAGTAATTAAGGATCCCCGCCGCCACAAATAAACTGTGAACTGAATTTCCATCTGGCACCATCAAACGGCTAAAACGACGATTTAAAAAAAGATTTTAATGACTTCACAGATTAATTAAAAAAAAATAATAATTAATTTGAGCCAAAGGCAGCGTCATCTAGTTCATTTACAGACAAGCAAAATATGGCATTTCTTTTAAATATTTAGACAAGCGATTAATTAATCGTTTTTAATATTACTAAAAGTAAATACTGATAATTAATTAATTAATAAATCATTGAAAATGTTGCTTTATTTGCTCGGAATTCAGACTAATGGACCTATTGGGTGGTTGTGCTATGATATAGATTATCAGTATTTATGCATTATTGTTTAAGTAGTATTATAATATTTGCAGAATTAACAGAAAGTTGCATAAACAATGAGTTCCTGAAAACTGCACCTTAGCTACAGTCCAAACACACTGTACATTGATCAGCTATAACATTACAACCACTGACATGTGAAATGAATAACACTGATTATCTAGTTACCATGGTGCTTGACAGTGGGCGGGATATACACAAGGCAGCAAGTGAACATGTTGCCCTCAGAGATGCAACTCATTCCAATCCAGCACCTGTGGGACGTCCTGGACAAATCAGTCACACCCTTGCAGGCCCCACCTCGCAACTTTCAGGGCTCAAAGAATCTGCTGCTAACATCTAAGTGCCGGTACCACAGCGCACCTTCGGAGGTCTAGTGCAGCCCGTGCCCCAACTGATCAGGGGTGGTCGTCATGTTATGACTGACTGATGTTTATAATTGTCTGATATTGTTATTTTGGTTAAACTAAAAACTGAAATTAGGCACTTGAGTCAACTGAAACAAGATTCAAACATACAGGAAAGCTCTTCATTTTTAGTTACTTTGGTCGAGATTGTCAAACAACAGGCACGAGGAGGAGCACGTGTTTATTAAGACTAAGATGTCTTTATAAATGTTAAGTTAATTAAGCAATAAAAACTGAAATCAGCAAACTGATTTGTTTTTTAAAAACAAAATGAAATATGAAAAACTATAATAACCGGGCAGTATCAGCGTGTTACATGTTACCTGCTCAGCTATGGTCATGTGACTTGTTTATGCAACGCTGGTCACTCCCTGATCTTCCCGTTTCATCCATTTGCTGATGAAAACCACGAGCTGCCGTTGACAGGTCAAAAATTATCTTCCATAATCAGTTATTCCACAAAGTCAGATTCACCTGAGTCAATCTATGGAGGAATGAATTCGGATCCGACGTGACGCAAGTTAAGTTTTCCTGCTTTCTCTCTTGAACGGACTGGCTCTGATGAAGATGAGGTGATATTAACTCCTCCACATTCTCTCGCTTTTTACCAAAAAAGCCTTGAGGCACTTTATTTATTGGACTCTTGGAGTGAAAATACTGTCCCTCGATGAAAGAAAAGGTTACGGTTTGCTCTCTAATTACAACTTGAGGAACTGCTGCTGCTGCTGTGATATTTTGAAAACAAACATTAATCTTGAGCTTCACGATCTTCAGCAGCCAAATTCAGGTCAGTCTGTCTGTTTATGCTGTAAAAACAAAATACACACTGCAGCTGTGATTTTATATTATTAAAAAAAAAACTCCTACAACCTCCGTCTTACACATGTGAGTGTGAGAGGAGACTTTTTATTAGAAAACTAAATGATACGTCTCAGTTACTAAACGTCCTTCAAAGCCACAAATACATAATGGGACTCGCCCGACCTCCATTTCTGTCATTTTCTACCTCAGACCTGTAGTCTAAATGTTTCTAATATTTCCTCATCTTCTCTCTCTTTATCCCTCACTTTACATTCACTCTTTTGTTTTGTTCAGAGAGTGACGCCGGGAGCTCACGGCACACTCCGTGACCTCGGAGCTCGGCTCTCCCTCCCCGCTAGAACCCTACTGTACTTTCCAAGAGGCAGCAGATCCATGTCTAAACAGTGGAAAGAATAAAAGGCAGTAAATGCAGCCTCATTACGTAAATGCTCTGCGCTCTTATGTGCTCTGACCGCAGCTGAAAATGACACCAGCAGGCTATGGTCGATAGCGTGCTGAGGGACCGTGCTCCCATAGAGGACAACAGCGGTCCACTGCAGGGCAAGTGGTGGGCACAAATGTGAAGCAATAAGAGACAGGACACAACGGGGAGGAAAAAAACTTTAAGGAGAATTATCTGTGACATTAACAGAGAGCGACTCACCTATGACACAGAAGGGCTTCCTGGCGAAGCGCAGTCGACCCTGCCATCCTCTGTAGCGACAGCAGCATCCCGCTGACCAGATACGAACGATGTACTCCAGTCCAAACACCACAATCATCACAAACTCCTGTTTATCAAGACAGAAACAGCTGTTATATTTGGAGAGTGTTGATGGAGGCAGCGGAGGACATTAAGCACAAATAAGATCTCACAACAAAGGTGCACTTGAAGCATACAACGGTAAGTGGTTCTTCTCGTCAGTGTGTTGTCTGCAGGAGACTGGAGGAAATCCAGTTTATGGTTTGTCTGATGAGGGACTACACACGAGGCTGTTGGGAGATGCGGTTGAGGACGGCTGATCAACAACAGCTCCAGTTGCAGCTTCCTGGATATAAAGCATCTGCTGCTAACGTCCAGCGTGTGTGGTCATGGTGAGCGGGCCAGATATGTACGGCATGACCGCTCACAAGCAGCGAAGCCAGAACATCTGAGAAATGTGTGGCGCTATCTTGTACGGGACGCTCAAAATAAACAAAAGAGGAGTTATTCAAAAGAAACTACTACTAATCACTACCAAATTAAATGTGGTCTTTTATATATCAGATCTCTTTTAGTGGGGGTTTTGATAACTGATCATCAGACTGCAGCCGCAGCACGATGAGCATGTCAGTTTAAATGAGTCTGCATCACCCAGTCACAGCAATTATCACATTTCTCGAAGCACAGGTCGTGGAGGAGGTGGAGGAGGAGGAGGCGCGGCAGCAATCTTCCACTCTGATTTATTCACTAATCAGAAAAGTAAGCAAAGCTTTAACTCATTTCAAAGTCTTACTCTTAGTCTTGCTCAACCATAGTGGAAAACATAAATTATTTTTGTTGTGGTGTATCGTCCACCTGCTCCTTACACTTTAATTCTTTTTTTTTTATTATTTATTTTTAGCTGAATTCTCTGAGTTTTCAAGTAATTTAATACTTAGAACAGATAAAGTCGTAATAGCAGATTGTCCATGTTGATTAAGATTGTATTTGATATCAACACCTTAATTATATCATCATCTTACTTGCGTGTGGTTGGGTTATGTGATACATGACTGTATATTGTTTTGTTTTTTTGTTTTTTTTTCATTTTTATATATTTTATAATTACTTGAGATTGTAATGCCTGTTGTGCTCTATTAAATATTACTGTCTGGACCCCAGGAAGACTAGCTGTCGCCTTGGCGTCAGCTAATGGGGATCCTTTTAAAATAAACAAATAAATGTTGTCAGTGACAGCCTTACCTCTTCATTTACGTCATTATTAGACTCGACTGGCTTTTCTCGGAATGTAAACAGATCAACTCACTGTTTTAATCACACCTCAGATCTTGTCCTGACGTACGGCTCAGAAACTGACAGTATTTATTCATAGCCGCCTTTTATTTGACCATTTCTTGGTAACGTTTGAATTTACAGTAATGGATTACACAGAAATTAGGAGGCAATTCCATTACAGTAGATGATGACCTGATTATGCTGTAACTAGCGATAAGGAGGTAATTCGTTCATTATTTACTTCAGTGCCATGTGCCAGTATTACGGACGACAGAAACCAAAATTTAACTTAATTTTGTTGCAGCTTCGATTAGTACAACTTTTGACTCAGTTGCCCCTATGGTAAAGAAGGTCATGAATCGGAGGAGGCTGGCTCCCTGGTATGATACACAATCGCACAGAACACCTGTCCTCTAAATTCGTCTCTCTTGCCACTCATGCATTTGTGTGCATCTTCTGTATAGCATGCTATTAGCTGTGTGTCCCTCTCCCCATCTCCCTCCCCTTCCCCTCCTCACTCGTCTTTTTGTGAGTGTCCCTGGTCTGGAGCTGTGTGTTTCTGATCTGAGGAGCTGCATACCACTCATCCAGCCTACATATATCTTGTACTCTTGCTAGCATCATGATTGATTCCACATGTATGTTTTAGTGAGATAGTCCGGCCTTAATATGAAGGCCAAATAATCTATCAGTCTATTGGAATAAAGTAGCTGATTTGTGGTTGGACAACCAGAGAGCGAGTGGACATTTGGTTCATGGTTAGTTTGATGCAGTGGAATGAGGCCCCTTCAGCAGCACATTAAGCAGGGGGCTCATCAGTTTATGCTGATTACTGGTGTTGATTTGTCACATCTTCATTCATTCATCTTCTGTACCCGCTTATTCCTGTTAAGGGTCGCGGGGCTCTGCTGGAGCCTATCCCAGCTGTCATCGGGCGAGAGGCGCGGGTACACCCTGGACAGGTCGCCAGTCCATCGCAGGGCCGATTTGTCACATCTTACGATACATTATTCATGCAATGTTTTGTCGTTAAAATGGACACCAGACTGACAGGTAACTGTGAGTGGTAATGACTGAGACGGGTCAGTTGTTAATGCACACACTGGTTCAGCTTCCATTAGATAACAGGCGGAATTAGCTCGGTGCGATTTGTGAAATGGCAGATACAGCAGGAGGGGGCAATCGCGCAGAGGAAAAAAATTACCTCTCCTTTGTGTTAGATGCTTTTAGAAAAAATTAGCTGAGTCATACTCAGTCTTTCTAAAAGCAGTTTTGCTCTCAGGCCTTCTGTCCTTACAGACTTTCTTTCTCAAGGCAACGTTGAACTCCATTTGGTGTTGTTAGCACTCAAACAAATGATGCAGAAGTCGGAGTCTGTTATTTTTGCATTTGTCCTGAGGTCGTACCCCGGAGCTCTCCAGCAACCCTTATGGGTTTGTGTATGAACACATATGCACACTTTGTTAAGTTTTCTGTTGCCCACTCGTACGGTTTTTGTGTTCAGAGTGTTTTTTTTTTGTTTTTTTTCCAAACAAGAAAATGGAATGGAAGCATCAGAAAAGCATCATTAATGGATATTTAATCTTCATAATCCTCATATGGTACATTACCTCTCTCTTCCAAACAGTTGTCAGTGATAACAATTAACACAAAGAACCACGTTCATTTGCCCATTTTACTTCTTCAGCACAGATGGTGGTTAATCTACAGGCTCTTGTCGTACTATTATATTAATATATTTAATTTTTTATTTTTTTTTAAATGAGAAGGCTTAAAGACTGTATTTAGACATTGGTGTAGGCACATTTTATAGAAAATAGTTAACTGCATGAGTATTTTTAATCAGATTTTACTATTGTTATTATATTAATGAGGCTTCTGCAAGAGACTTAATTATATTGTATCAGCTTGAATTTCATATGAGACCATAACGAATAAATGCTTCAATGTCATAACTTTAATGTGTTTTTGAGCACGGACAATGTCTCTTCAGCCTGATCAGTCATTCTGATCGGAGATTAACATTTAACTGTTTACATGGACACGAATAAACTGATCTGATTAGATATATGTGTGTATATATATGCCCTAAAAACATGGTTCTGCTGCGGTGGAGCATCAAATCTGCTGGAAATAGAAGATGATGATGATGATGATGATGGACAGGGAATTGCTGCAGTAGAAGAAGAAACCCAAAACATTTTGCTGTCCACATGGATTCTGGTTCAGTTCATCTTTTCAAACACTTGTTAGAACAACTGGTTGCTTTTCTTCCTCCATGTTTCTGTTACTTCTTTCACCCCACGTGGAACAAAAATGCTCAGAAAGAATGGATTTATTCCAACCAGAGAGAAACCATCAGATCAAGTGTTTACACGGTTATTAGGAGATCAGATTTTCCTATTGAACATGTTATCAAAGGTTTACACAAAACCTCTCAATCTGATTGAAAACTCCATTCTGTTCTGACTGAGGTGGCAACATGAGGCATTTTTAAGCGTATGAGTAGTGGAAACATGCCATTTGGATTTCATATAGAGCGCGTTTCTCCACGGCGCTCAGATGACATGCATGACCACGTCGCTGTAACTCTGTCACCACTTAAAGCCCGCCCAAGTCTCACTGGCCCTGCAGAGAGCAGTGAGTGCAGCTCCAGGCCAGCTTTCTGAGGGGCTAATGTAGACGTGTGTCAGTTGGTGTTGCCAGACTGGGCAGTCTCACGCCCAATTTGGCAATTTATGATTTTATTTTGCAAGTAAAGGTAAAGTTTAGCGGGTAAACAAAATTTGGGCTGGTCTGTGATAATTTTGGTGCTTTTTCTAATTACTTTTGACGGCTGATTTGAAACAAAACCAAAGTTTACTCCTTCCTGAGTCACTCAGTTACTCACACTGCTCTATGCTTGTGTGTGTGTGTGTGTGTGCGTGTAGATTTTCATTAGACTGTCTTCACGTAACCAGCAGTGTTTGGTGCAGCCGTTTTCTAAGGAGAAGAGAAGCTTCACCTATCAGTGGACAACATGGCGTCATCAAAATGCTTCGCAGTAGCCAGATGTGAGTAGTTGCTGCGGTTTGTTGCTGGAGGATTGCATTGCTTTATAGATAGGCTAAACAAAATATCAATCTAATATTTGTGCCGTTTTTTTTTGTTTTGTTTTGTTTTTAAACAGCTGTTGAGCTGGTAACACTGGTGTTAGTGTTAAAATAATCCTGAACTAGCTATGTGACAGTTACTTAGTCCAATGTACATCAAAAGTCAAGTCAGTACAGGATTTTTAGAGCAAATACTGATAGTTTAGATTTTAAAAGGCTCTATACAAGAGTATTTTCCAGTTTGACAGTAAGACCTGCCTGTGCTTACACACTCCCTGACAGCAAAAGATTTGCAGTGAACCTGCGTCAGCCATCCAGTTTAATGGTCATGCTTTGGTGTGAAATGTTTAATAAGGGGATTATCTTTTTACATCTCAGTTTTCCACCTTCTTACCAGAATGAGTAGACAGTTGGAGGAGAAGTCCTGGTGAGCAGGGATGGTGGAGAACACAGAGAGGACCAGGCAGCTGAAGACCAAGATGAACCTGAACAAAACACAGAAATCTGGAATGAGACAACATCGTCGAAGAGACCTCTGGATCCACCCACACAGGTTTCGCCCGGGCCACAAATAGGCGGCTGATTACAGAAAACTGAACACAAGAGTGGAATTGTTCACTGTGTTTCCCTGTGTGACAAACTCTTGAACTCATTCTGGCATTGAAGGAAGAGCAGTACACAAACAGCCTGGCAGCACAGAACTTATTTCCTCTCCGCAGTGAACCATGAGCCAGACTATTATTCAATTTCCTGAGATATCAAGTTAATCATGCTTGTTTGTGCAACATGATTTGCAAGAAACAAGCAGTGAAACTGCGGCTACTGGAAAACAAGCAATATCCGACCATTTCCACACTCCGACCGGCACTCTGTCCGCCAGGAAACCAAAGACTTCCATCTTCATAACCAGGTTTTTTTAATTTTTATTTCCATCATCCAAATCGTCCAAAAACACATCCCTGTCTGAAATATGAGCTTTTGAGTTACGGTGGCTCCGGATGCTAAACATTTAGAGCACATCTGTGTTTTATCATCTCAGATCTCTTCAGACTGCTGGAGAAAGCCGGGTAGACATGTTGTGTGTGTACTCTGTTTTAACTGTAGTCCTTCAATCAGTGTTTGTACAGTTACATTTTAATAATGCAAATGTTTTCACATTTTTGAAAAACTTTAACTTCTTCAGGAAACTCATCACAGTTTAGCATAGCTTGGCACAGTCAGAGACAGTTCTTCTTGGAGACGTCCCGATCGGTATCAGGAGATTGGTATTGCGGCCGGTCAAAATGATTGGATCGGTATCGGGCTTTAGCCAACCCCGATCTTTTGTAGTTATTCATTTAAGGTTTGCCATGAACCAAAACCACGTCCCTGTAGCGTCAAAATGTCTTCATTACATTACTGTGAAGAAAGAAGTCAGTCAGCAATTTGTAAATTGGATGTTTGGCGAGGTGGTACTACGAGATTGTCAATACGCTGAGTCCACTCTGCACCAAAGGCTGCACCAAAACAACAGCACTAAACACTAAACGCTGGATTTAAAAGAAGAGAAGATTTTCCTTTAGAAAAATATTACAGAGAGTGTTGCAGAGTTTATTGCGTTTGATGACCAGAACATTTCTGGAGAAGAGAACACACGGTCTATTTTACCGTCTAACTATGAGCTATCCTCTCCACACTGCGTTAGCTTTGGCAGCCCTATTTACTGGACTTAATATAGTTGTACGGTGCACTCATGATGTAGATAAGAAAAGCTTTTATGAATCTCCAGAGGAGGAAATTATGTTTATTTAAGATTGGATCAGGACTCGGATCACTATACTAGTCTGGTAACGCTGCATTGGGATTTTATTTTGGGGTGTGTTTCAACTTATACAGAGAAAAAAAAATGCAAAACGCAATTTGATAATCCTACGACCAAACGGAGGCATCGTGTTGAAAATAAATTCAACTCTGCTGCACTCAGGTGACGTGTATGACTACATCGCTGTTATTCTTCTGTCCATCAACACACAAAGCCCACCCAGACATTCTGATTTCGAGCAACAGTTCCCAAGGGGAGGCTGTTCTAGACCAACATTCAGCCAGACTGGTACGCTGAGAAGTTGGTTTGAGTTCCAGGCTATACATTTCCTGCCCGAGCTCCAAAAATTCTCAGCGCTGAGCCTAGTCAAACAAAAATAGTCTGGAGCCCTGACAACGTAGATAACAACAAGAAGAAATGGCCTTATTTTACTTTACATCATTTCCATATTCTATATTAGTATTTTATCTTAAGCGCGGCCTTCTGTGGCACTGTCAGAGATACAAGAGTTGAAGATGAGAAACTTACAGTTTACATTTGAAAATTCACCAGTGAAACAAATATATTTAATCTTCAAAATATCTGCGACCAGGTTTTCTGATCTTCCAGATTACATCGTACACGTGTTGCGTTCACTGCGCCAACACCCCGGCTTGTGGTCCAGATCAGTTGGATTGGAGTACTGGATTCAAATGATCCAACTCAGTGAGTTTAAAACATTTAATAGCTGTGGTGCTAGCAAACCGTACACAGCTGATATGTAATGAGTTACCACCAGTTTGCAGCCATGAAACTACAACGTTTTGCACATTATGATCCATTGCAGAAAGTCATTGGCTCACTCTACCCATAATGCAGTACAGCTGTATCTGGACAGCTGTACTGAAGTGGAGACTGGGGACTCCTTGCTCTTAGCCCCTCGGTGCCAAACCGGCCCCAGATTATCGCAGAGCTGAAAGGACGTCTTTCAAACTGTACAGTCGGGGCCCATCAGGATTACATCCCGTGTTTGAAAGGCGCTTGTGTGAAAATGGTGGGTGTGCACAGCGGGTCACTGTCCCATAGCCTGCAGTACAGCACCGGACTGTGCTGTTCTGACCCCAGCCGGGCCCTCGCTGACATTCAAAGAGCCAAATTGGAGGTCAAAACTTTCCACAGCCGCGAGGACGGTTATGTCATTATTTCTCGACCCATATGTTCTCCTGCTGCTGGAGGTTCGGGGGGAAATAAAAGCATAAAGCATCAAAAAGTTGGTTTGCACTGCTGACATTTCCAAAGATTTGAATAATGTGATTTTGATCGGAGGAAAACATCTAGTGAGAAGCATTGTGGCGCTGTCAGCTGAAAGGCAAGCTCCTTGTCACCGGTGCACCTACGCTTCTCACACTTACAAGGTTGACAGACTGAAAATTACAGAGTGACAATCAACTCTCTTCATCCTTAGCGTAACTCGGGTTCCAGTTTGAGCATATTTGCTTTAAAAGGCAGTAGAGAACTACTGAATGGCACCACGACAGCATCATTAAGCACTCAGTGAAATTCACTAATTGATCCCACAAATGAATATTGTCGGCCGGCCTTGGTCCCCGAGTGTCATGGCGCTCCACCCTCAGAGGCTGCAGAATTAACGTGGAGTATCTCACTTGTGAGAGTGATCGCTCTCAACCTTCCACGCAGCAGTGGCTGAATATTGAACTGGCACAAACAAAAATACATCTGTCCTTCACTCACCCTCCACCCATATATGAACAGAAAGAGACCCAGCGAGACCCACTGAGCGAGAGGTAAGTGCCGCTCTGATCTGCATAATTGAATTGATTTGTCTGGAAAATGAGTTGCAGAGCTAAAAGACTAATATCCACACACTGCAGCGGTATATTATAGCCTATCAACAGTCATTGTTTGGAATCTGACTGGCAGGTCCCCCGCCCCACCACGACACAGTCGGTTAGTACCGGAAACTGTGAAGTGGCTGTTAACATTTCTCACTACGAGTTACATCCAGTGAACACAGCAAGTTATAACGAAGAGGATTAAAACAGCAGCCGACAACAGAATGCAAAATGATCACAAATAGACAAAACTAATGCTTCATAGTGACATTATGGTCTAATGCAGAATTCATTTCTCAACGGAAACTGAAACTTAAATCATGTAACGTGTATTTATATATCAAAACATACGATAATTAAATATTTCACCCGCAAAGAAGTATTTCAGCCGAAGATCGGAATGAATGCATGATGATGAAGTAGCGTACGTATTTACACATGACAGGAGTACAATTCTGACTGATGAAAGGGAAGAGCGTGTCTTGCCGGAACAGTGGAAGTGATGCCTCATTCACCTCAAACAGTCTCTTTGGCTGAGCACAAAGAGTAAAAAATAAAAATTGGCTTTCTTTTCTTCTTCTTCTTTTTTTTTTTTTTTACTTCTGAAAAACAGAGAAAGTTCGCCGGTGTCGGCTCCGAGTTATCCTCAGGAACTTTATGAGGAGGCGAAGATACGACGTGAAATCTGAAGCTCAATAAAAGACTTGTTCAGGGTCATGAAAGAATTTGTCTCCGTCAGCTTTTCAGCTGACTGTCTGTCTGGTTTGGACTTCTGGGCTCAAAGCTGACAGACAGAGAAAAATCAGAGCGACGTGTAGATCCAGACACAACATTATTCACCTCAACAAGGCCCTCCTGATTAGTTCTGCCATGTGTTGATTGAATCACAGCACGATAACAGACTAATGATGCTGTAATGATCAGAACTGATCGAGTTTCCTGTGTCAGAGGATCCCAGAGGAAGCTTTGACATGTACATATGTCATCTGATGCTGTCCATGGTCCTGAAACTAAATCCTGCTCCTGACTTTTGATTGAACCAACGCGGTGCAGATTCATTCATGACTAATCACTTTGTGTCACCTAGTCCATCCATCCATTAAAATCCACTTATCTAAGGTTGGGTTGTGTTGCCAACAGTCTAAGTAGTGAATTCCAGACATCTCTCTCCTCATTAATGCTTTCCAGTTCTTCCTGGGAGCGACTGTGGCTCAGAAGGTAGAGCAGCTTGTCCACGAACTAGAGGGTTAGCGGCATGGACCACATGTTGAAGTGTCCTCGAGCAAGAGTTGTGAGAATGTGTGTGCTTGTGTGAACGAGTGGGTAAATGTGACATTGTGACTGTAAAGCCCATTGACTACCAATAGGTAGAAAAGCCAAAAAAATTAAACTCAACAAGCCATTCACCATAATCCCAGGCATCACCAGGCTAGTAGAGATATATAGTCCCTCCAGTATGTTCTGGGTCTACACTGGGGTCTCCTCCCGACTAGCCGTGCCTGGTAAACTCACTGAGGGATCCAAACCACCTAAATAGATATTTTTCAACGGGAATAAGCAGTAGCTTTCATCTGAGCTTCTCACCTGATCTTTAAGGCTGAGCCCAGCTCCCAATGGAGGAACCTCAATTCGGCCTTGTCTCATTCTTTCGGTCACTAGCAAAAATTCATGACCATAGGTGACCATTGGGTTTCAGATTGATTGTGAGACACACTACAACCATTTTGAAACTGAATAATTATGCCTAGAAGAAGAGAATAGAGAAGAAGTGCAATACTAAATAGCTTTACTTTAATAATTTGTCTATTAACTACATTAATTCATTCATCTTCTGTAACCGCTTTGTCCTGTGAAGGGTTGCGGGGGGGCTGGAGTCTATCCCCATGGACAGATCGCCAGTCTATCGCAGGGCTAACACAGAGAGACAGACAACCATTCACACCTACAGGAAGATGGAGAACCAAGAGAGAACCCACGTAGACACAGGGAGAACATGCAAACTCCACACAGAAAGACCCAGTCGGCCCATGGATTCGAACCTGGGACCTTCTTGCTGTGAGGCATCAGTGCTAACCACCCCCCGCTAACCACCGCCGCCCCTCTTATATACAGTATATGTAAAAACATTAACAGATCACATTACAGAACAACTAAATTCATTTTTGCTTGATGAATTACTCGAAATGATGCAAAACAGCTAATTTCTGTTGACTAATTGATGAATCGTTTCAGCACAGATTCACCGTGCATCTAAAACCATGATTAGATTAGGTGCTGTACTGGCACAGAGGGTTAGCGGACACAGTTCACGACACGGTGACGAGGTCACTGTCCTGACATGCTTTGGCAGGAGGCATCACTCTCAAATACCACAGACAGAACTAAATCTAACCAGCTTTTACTTCGCAATGAAGAGAGCCAGGACCCAGAGGAAGCGCGTGTCACGTTAATGTCAGCTCTGCTTTATCCTCAAAACTTTATGAGGAGACGAGGATACAAAAGTGAAACCTGAAGCTCAATAAAAGACCTGTTCTGAGTCATAAAAGTACTCAAGCCTGTCAGCTTTTCAGATGTCTGCCTGTCCGGTTTGTACTTCTACAAGTTTTTATTTTTCAAGTACTGATTTAAGGTTCTTCTATCCATCATTTCATTTAGTATGAAAAGGCTGGATTGACAGGCGTCTTTTCAGTTTGCTCCTGAATTGAAACTTGTGGTATTTTATAATCACTTTCTTATTAAACTGCTCTCAAGATCAATGTGTGACTAATTCAAGTGACTAACTAATGGTCAAACACTTCTCAGCAATCTTTGTGCTCTTGCTTATAGAAGTATTTTTAAATCCATTATCTACGACCGCTTATCCATATCGATCACAAATTTAGAATTATAAATGAACCTAACATGAATATCTTTAGATTTTGGTAAATCTCTGTAGGAGTACTTGGAGAAAACCCACACAGGCACAGGGAGAACATGCAACCTCACTGCATCGTATTTAATCTGTTTTAATTGAACTGTCAACATCTTTGAAACTGGTGGCCTGTCTTCAATGATTCCTCCAGCTTTTAATAAAGGCTAAATGAATCAATGAATCGATGATCAAATGAATCTCACGGTCTGGATGCACTACAGGTTTGGCGTCGTGGGACTCAACATAACCAACTGCAGCAGTCTCTCTGCCTCCTTTTAGGGTGGCTGTGACCTCTGACCTTCCCTGCGGGGTCACGCGTCAGCATTCCTCGACACAATCAGTCAGTCATGCATTGCACGTCTCAAAGCATTCTTTACACCCTGACAGAGTTGGTCTCTTCCAGCAGCGGCACACGACGGGAGGAGGAAACTTAAGGAAAGTCATAAACTGCTCAACTATTATCACTCATTTAAACACGACAATTACATTCCTCGTCTGTGCACTCTTTCAGCACAGTCGCACATGCTCTGCAAGACGTCCTCTTTACAAGCTATAAGCTGATACATGCTAAACACCAGTGTGCTGACAGTGAGCCGGGCTGCCACGGTAGAGCTTTTCTATAATACACCCGGGCTCTTTGAAAGACTGAGCCGGGGATTCACTGTGTTTTGTCAAGCAGCAGCAGCAGCAGCAGCAGCAGCAGAGAGGAGGTGGGGGTGGGCCGACATTGTCTCTTTCGTTCCCCCACAGTGCTGATGTCACGCATCCCAGTCTGCAAGAAGCACTGAGCACGAGCAGAATGAGCCGAATGCTTTTGAGAGATTAGACAACAGTAAACACAAAGTTGCAAAGTTGGCTCAAAGAGGAAGCATGCGCATGGATTTTTTGTGACACCTGATAGAGAGAGGTTTTAGGAAAAGCCTTGTGACTGAGTTTGTTGTGTCTTTCGGTGAGGTGTGCATCCACATCACACAAACTACACCACAAGGCTTTTCAGACTTCGGTGGCTGCGTAACGAAATGAAACAGTTACTGCATAACTATAACCTTTGGTGTTTTCGGTGACTTCCTGCCATGCTGTTTATGACGGCAGTTTTCTCCGCCACAATGAAACTCGACACATCTCTCACCGACTGCCAAGACTTTCGGTTGCAATGGTTTTCTTTTGTTGTTTAACTCTAGATTTTGTGTCTGCACACAGGCTGAACATGTGAAACTCTGTAGAGTAATTTCATTATGTCAATGGAGTCTGACAGAAATATAATAGAGTCGGAGTAGCTGCATTATTTTAAAACATTCTTCAAAACACCAACCGTGAACTGATTCAGTAGAAGAAGATGTTTCCACATTTTCAGCGTTGCTGTCCACATGGATTCCGGCTTCGTTCATCTTTTCAAACACTTGTGTGAACAACTGGTTGTTTTGCTACCTCCATGTTTCTGTTCCTCCTGGAAACTCATCACCTGATTTTTACCCCCACCTGGAGCAAATATGCTCAGAAAGAATGGATTTATTGTATTTAGAGAGAAACCATCAGATCAAGAGTTTACATGGTTATTAGGAGATCAGACTTGTCAGATTTGTCAAAAGTTCACACCACTCCTCTACATCTAGTTATTTGTTTGCTGATCAGGTCGGTCTGTGATTGAGGTGGTTACATGAGGCAGTTTTATTCTGATTATTAGTGGAAAACTAGTGTCCATGGAAACACACCAAATGCTCTGACTTCCTCCATCATGAAGAAACACATTTATGCAAAGTAAGGGCTCCACATTCATTCTGCTGGCTTCCTTTACTTCACTTTAAAGTAACCAGCAAACTGAAGCAACAGTCTTGAAGGACGTTTCTTCTTTCATCGTGTGCAGAAGTGTGGTGTTAAGTTTGATATTAATATAACAGGAGGCATCTTGAACCTCAAAGACACAATATTATTTGGCCTTTTTTTCTTGTTATTTTATTGAGTGTGCAGTATAATTAAAGTCTGTAACATTTTGTGCTCGCTCTCTGACAACATGATAACTATCTTAGTGGTAAGGAGACTTACAGGTCTGACAATGGTTGTATTTAAAAAAAAAGAAAAAAAAAAAAAAAAAAACATTGTCTGCTGATGTCTTGGAAGAAATTTACAGGAACACAGTGTGCCTTCTTGTATAAACTAGTAATCCACAGTCTGATTTTTTTATTCAGAAATAAATATAGTCAGTGCAAAAGTCCAGATTAAACCACAGTGGAACATGTTGCACCATGTCCATTTAGCTGTTTCCGCCTGTGTTCTTAAAAGCCTGCATACTGTCATAGTCTGTGTTATATGTCATTTCCTACTGAGCACCCAAAAAAGCAATCAGTGCAAAAGGCCAATGTGCCGGGTGCATCTTCTTATTGCACAGCAGCTAGCTACACATCTCAGCAGAGATATAATAGTTCAAACCAGAAAGGAGGAGCCTGTGTGAGGAGATGCACATAGTGCTCTGCGCCGTGGAATGATTTTCTATAACAAAAGCCAAATTTGAGCAGATAAAGCCACTGAGACCACCAACAGCGTGCAGCCACAAACTGCACTGGGTGCAAAATGACCGGTTGGAGACCTTTAAAGTGCATGTTTGAAGAGAAAGTGAAACACAACAGTGTGCAAACTCATAAAGCCGTCTCTAACTGTAGTTTAATTTGTCTGCTCTCTCGTGTCGATGCAGCTCTGCAGATTAAAAGTCCTTCAGTAGAGCAGCAGGAGGACTGGTAATGAAAAGAAAACGGGGGGAAGAGAACAATTCAGACTTTATAAATGAGCAAGAACCTGGCTCTGCAGCCTCCTACCGTCTATGAAGCTCTGCTGTGATGAGAAGCGTTTAGCTCTATACTTATTGTAACCACTGTGTGTTAATACAAATGCAACTGCGGCCAAATTTTAATTTTTTCCTTTTCATAGTAAATGCCATTATTTTTATTTTATTTAAAAAATACTTCAT
Organism: Chelon labrosus; assembly: GCF_963514085.1. Classification (NCBI taxonomy): domain Eukaryota; kingdom Metazoa; phylum Chordata; class Actinopteri; order Mugiliformes; family Mugilidae; genus Chelon; species Chelon labrosus. The sequence goes on along the minus strand of NC_140338.1, from coordinate 21,175,473 downwards.
ATGTGTTATATATGTATATACTGTATATGTATATATATACATACTCTATATGTTGAACATAGAATCTGTTGCCTCATATCAGGTTTAGATAGCTAGGAGCTTGGTAGCTGTAAAAGAAGAATACAAAAATACTGAGAGAATTTCCTTTTTAGCCCTCAGAATCTGGGGGCTGGAGCCTATCGAAGCTGTCTTAGGCCAAAACGTACAGTTCACCCTGGGCAGGTTGCTAACTAAGAAAAACAAAACACAAAAAAAACATTCACACGGACATCACCAATTAACCTAACATGCAGGCCTTTGGACTGTGGGAGGAAGCCAGAGCAAGTCTGAAAACCAACCTAGATTTCAATATAGGCTGTATTTCAACTGATACAGAGAGAAAAAAAAATAATAACATCACACAACTGGATAGTCCCCCAACCAATCAATCAGAGACATTTTGTAGCAAACAAATACAAGTCCACGCTGCTAAAATGACTCGTGTGCTGTTGCTCTTCTGTCCCTCACCACTTGAAGCCTGACCAAATGATCTGATTGGCCCGGCGGAGCCTTGCAGGAGGATCATTAGTTCCCAACAGAGAGACTCCAGACCAATTTTCTGCCACAAAAAATCTGTGGGCGTGGAAATTTCGTTTGGCCTCCAGGCTAGCTAACCACTGCATCTCCCGCATTTCCCAACATATTCATAATTAACTTGCTGCAACAGGGCTCTTTCTTTCTTGTTAACACTGAGGATTCATGACTTTTGTAAAATGTAAAAAGTGCATCATTAAGCTATGAATCCGTATAATTTAGTGGATATTTATTCTGCTTTTTAAAGTCTTGGACAAAATGTATTTGAGAGTCGGTAACATTTAGTGTGTCTATCATCTCTGAGCGCTGCATGACTTACACCGTCACTCATCAAACTGGTTGTTGATTTGTATTCTGTTGCTGACTGACTGATGAGCATTAATAAGCAGTGTGCCTTTGAACGCTTCACAAAACGAAAAAATTTCACATAAATGCTGCGTTTTAAAACAAATTTAGAAGAGCTACCTGGGGGTGGCTTGAACTGGCACATCTGGGCTCAAACTGCATCAGACATCAGATTTGTCCTCCTCATTTCAGACCGTTTGAACATTAAATATTCTGTGATTTAAAGTCAGTCTGCGCTGGGCTGAAACAGAGATGTTTGGAGTCTGGTTGGGCGGAAACATTCGGGAGTTTTTGGCAGCATGCTGAAAATGATTTAATCATCTTGTGAAAACACAAAAATGCTTCGTAAAATGTCTACAAATAACTCATTCCCTTGCTGAGTGTCAGTGTGTTTTCATTTCTTTCATCACATAACTTTTACAAGAAAGGACCTGCAGGCGAAGTGCAATGATGTGACAAGTAAAAAAAAAAGTGGTCCTTTAGGACGAGAGTGACACATCGATTCATCCTCACTACTTTAATTTGAGTATTTCTCACACACAGTTCCCATTATCCCTCTTTTGGGAGCGGATATTGTCCGAAGCAATCACTGTCAGGGACGCATCTGTGTAATTTGCAAACCTATCGATCCACTTCCACCGCTGAAAATATCTACTGAGGCTTTTCCACTGTTCAGCGGCTCTCTCCATAGATCAACACTATTTGTTTCATTTCTCCAGCCGTTGATGGGTCAATACTCGGACCTTCGCGCTGCGACCCACTTCTGCCTCCGATCCCCCTCGAGGCAAACAAGTATTAATGGCACCAGGTGAGGGGATAATGAGGCACCCAGACATAGACTCTGTGAGGTCAGGGAGCGGTGGAGACGCACAGAGCTCTCATTGTCACGCCGTAATGAGAGACAGACTTGGAAGTGGAGTGAACCAGCATCCTGGACTAACCCCACAGAGTTTTGGAAAACCAATACCACCATTTTCTGAATAAAGGCATCACCTGTCCAGATGGTGTTCTGCACAACCACTTGAAACGCCATGCCCACTGTGCCCTGTGGTGTGTGCAGCTGACTACCCAAAGGTCAGATTCACGGATAAAGAAAAAAACAATTCATCTGGTGGCTTCAATTCATTGGGTAGAAATCAGCCATCTCATCTCGAGGGTCAGCAGAGTTTACATCAAAACAATTCAACAGAACTAGCTGGCGAAGGCCGTCTTTGACATAAACCAACCCTTTGACTCAAAACTTTAGCTATAAACCAAATCAAAAACCACTCTCTGAAAATGTCTCTGGCTCAGAGGGTTAAAACCCGACACGCATACTTTCATTTCAGAGTGGAAGGCGTCAGAAGAAAGAAGACAGAAAGAAGAAAAGCCTTTATTATCACGGTATGCATGATACAACGATATTGCAAGATAACCATCGCAGCAGTGCTTCGCAGATCTAAGTGCTGCAAGGCAAAATTGCTCGCTGTGATATCAGTGCAGGCACACCCCTGTGACCTCAAAATACCAAGGACCCCATAAATCAGCGGGGCTGGAGAGGGCCGGTCGATGAGCCGACGCCCTGCATCCATCTCCATGCAGTCTAAATTTGGGTGATAATGGAGGATGAGGCTGATGGCTGAGAACATTAAAACGGGCTGCTGTGCCAGAGCTGAATTATTAATCAAATACAGACACATTTGAAGACGACGGATTCCAATCAACAGCCAATCTTTGTTTTCAATCTTCCTCCTCTGTGTTTTGCTTATTTTCTTCAGCGCGTTTGGTTGCCATCAATTTTGTTTGTTACTGAAAGATTAAGGCTCGAAATTAAAAGCAGTAGCAGGGTCCATCTTGTGTGTGTAACGTCATTCAGGATTAAAAAATTCTTCTAAATAATCTTCTGCGCAATAAATCATCTTTCCACACACTTTAAACTCGCTTATTTTGGTTATTAATGGAATAGCAGAGCTGCATTCACAGATTGTTTAGTTGCCTACTGGTTGGGGAAAATCATGTAAAATAGTTTGTAACCTGAATTTGCATTGCTGGTTAGCTAAATGAATGGATGAATGCTTTCAATAAAAAAGAAAACATAAATGCAGACCACCAAATAAAACATTCAAAGCCAGCACAGGAGGTAGTATGCCCTTTGTTTGAATAAAAATAATGAAACTCTGAACTTTCTCTAAGTTCAGCCTTACCTTAACTATACTGGAGATGCTGGGCACAGGTATAGATAAGTAAATCATTTACTTAGACTTTATTTGAATCTTCTCTAAGTTCTTTGAACTTATTGAAGGTCCTGTCAAAAGCTGACTCTTTTGTTTTCCTGCCTCATCATAGTGCCACCCAGCGCTAAATGAAAACACACAGTTCTTTATGTATTTCTGCGTTAAAACATAGAAAAGAAAAAGAAAGACTTAAAATGTAAATAAATCCTACATATATCACCTTGCAGGAGTTACGTGGTTTTGTTTTTGTGTGCATATCTTCAGTTCAGGAGCATTAAACAAATCAGTCCTGAGACGGGGAAAAGAAAATGCTTGGAGGCTTGGAAGCAGTTTGCGTGAAGATCCATCCACAAGACTGAACACACCAGCATTTCTCAGAGGAGCAGAGAGCCTCAAGCAAGGCCACATAAGCGCATAAAGGCTGGGGGGAAAAAAACAGAGCAGATCATGGCAGACAATATGGTTATCAGAGAAACTAAAATGTTTCTCTCTGTGGTTAAACTGGATGATTAACAAGAGCTCAGAAGAGGGAGGGAAAGAAAGCTTCCTGCTTCGGATATTAAGACAGTACATTCAAATGTTCAACTCTCCCCTGAAAATAAATTGGGCCTTCACACATGTCATCCTAAAATCTGTGATAACCTGCCCATGAATTTAATTAGGACTACAACAGATGATTATTTGTTTAACGGATTAATCTACTGTTTATTTTTTAAATTATTCCACAGATTTTTTTCAATAGTCAATTAATCGATCGTTTTTATGGTTAGTTGATTCATCTCGATAATTTTTTCTATTAGTTGATTAATCTAGATTTGTTTTCGATTAATTCCCTTAAACCTTTAAACATAACTGTGTTTAAACATAACTATGGATGAAGAACTCATTTCAAACTTATACCTGATGATACTATTCATCACAAGAATTTAAATTTAAATTCAATGTAACAATCCAAATACTCAGCAGCTCAACCACAGTGGGGAGTGGTTTAGCTGTTAGTTAGTAACTCAACTAATTATTATTAATTATCAATTATTATTATTATTATTATTAGTAGTAGTAGTAGTAGTAGTAGTAGCAGTAGTATTTGAGGATTTTGGCAGTTTTGCTCTACTGGTCATATTACTGCCCTCTGCAGGATACAATTAATGTGAGACGCAGACCCGAGCGCCATAGCTGAAGTTCTACGCACTAAACACTACGGCGACGCAAAGTGCAAGAGCTGTGATTGATCCACTTGGTAGTAGCGTGTGTCCACTTTAGTATTTCTGGCTGCTTCTCCATCTCCGCAATTTTCAAATTGATTGTTTTGGATCAATACAGATGGAACACATTGAGGAAAGGTTAACTGAGGAGGTTCGGAGATACAAACGTTTGTACGACTCATCTTTGGCGAAATTTTGGCAAACGTTTCGCCATTGTTGAAAGTGAAGCAGGAAGTAGAAACAAAAATTAACCCAACTGACGAAAAAGACACAGCGCAGACTGGCGTTGTTACAGGGTGAGCCAGACTGACGAGCGCACAAGTATAAATGGCTCCCACCAGAGTAGGCTACATGTGTAGCTTACGGCGTCTACGTCTCGCAGTGCTCTAAATGAGCCTTGAGGGTCTCCGTTTAATGAATTACCTCACATTTGACATTTGGATAAGGTAAACATTGCAACGTGTCGACATAATCTATGCAAATCCACATATTTACAAAGTTACCATCATCGATGACGGCAGCCCTAGATTTAACATACTGCAAATTTCAGCTTTTACAAACTCTTCTTCAGCTCTTTAGTGGTAGACAGGGAGAGCTATTATTGGAAATGTGATAATGCTGTGATGAATGACTTCTGGGTGACATGAAAAATGACCTACAGATGAAGAGTAAAGATCTTACAGAGGCTCCATCTTATATTAACTAGCACCATATCATAAAACCACACAGACGACCACGAGGAGGAGCATGTGATAGTAACAGGGAAGATGACTGACTGTGAACCAGCCCAGATTCTATTGATAGGGGAGATCATCGGTCTCATCAGGTGCAGAAACATTTCTCCTTTTCTTATATTTTTCAGCATCATGTGTGGAAATAGTTTGTTTTATTGCCCCCAAGCACCACCTCACCTCATCCAGTCATAATCTCATCAGAGATGGTGGCGATAGTGTCACATCCGATTTTCCAAACATAGTCTCACAGAGGCAGCTGACCAGCACGTATGATCGCTGATCCAGTTAGTGTGAAAAAAAAAAAAAAACAACAACATCCAGGCCTGCAGTGTTCACTGGAAATGGGGCGCCCATGTCAGTATTTATGGTATTTACGTCATGACCACACACTGAACAGAAGACCAAGTCGGGCGGCTGTGTCAGTAGGCAGAGTGGGTTGTCCACTCGTCTACCTACTGAGCAAGCGTCCTTGAGCAAGACACTGAACACCCAGTTGTTCCCAGTGCATGGCAGTGGTGTCTGAATGTGTGTGCGCTTGTGTTATCGAATAGCCAGTGGGTAGAAAAACAAGGCCATTTACCATTCTTCCCAAGCAGTTCCACAATATGATAAAGTATATAATAGAGAATAAGATATGGTGCTACATTATTTAAAAGAAAAAATGAAGAGAGACAACTGAACCGTCTGAGCAACAACATACATCATACAGACGCATATATTAGACATGCAACTGTGAGTGCAAAGCTGTATGGCTTTCATGGACTGCGTGGGCATATCCAAGCACACCTGCTGTTTGGTTCACGTATGTGCTGCAGAGCGATTTTTAAAATGACAGCTGAAGTTGAGAATATCACTTCAGGGCTTACGTCGTTGAATTAAGGTAAACACAGTGGATGGATTTCTATCTTGCTGCCTTCAAATTATTCCTGCGGGTATTTAATGACCCGAGCAGCAAATCAAATCAAATTGTTTGGGCAGGCTTCATGAGGCGATGAACAGAAGAGTAACAGCAACGTAGTCTTACACGTCATCTGAGCACCGCAGAGTTGAATTTAGAGGTATTTTTTTCTCTGTATTGGTTGAAACACGCCCCATAATGAAATGTTACCAGACTTATTATCTGGTAAGAATTCAGTCTGACTACACCAGGCAAGGCTGTTAGCACATTGTATGTGCTTTTATTTTTTAATTGAAAAAAAATGTTGCGATTCAATCGTTTCCTAGTTTTGGTATTGTCATTGACAATCTATAACTTGGGGGTGCTGGAGCCTATCCCAGGTGTCATTGGGCGAGAGGCGGGGTACACCCTGGACAGGTCGCCAGTCTATCACAGGGCTAACACAGAGAGACAGACAACCATTCACACGCACATGCACACCTACGGCTGGTTTAGAATCACCAATGAACCTAACGAGCATGTCTTTGAACAGTGGGAGGAAGCTGGAGTACCTGGAGAGAACCCATGCAGACACCGTGCTAACCACCACGCCACTGTACCGCCCCCATTCTTAATCCATATCGTTAAATATGACATCGGCCCACTCTTTGCAGCTATAACAGCTTCAACTCTTATGGGAAGGTTTTCCACCAGGTTTAGGAGTGTGTTTATGGGAATTTTTGACCATTCTTCCAGAACCGCATTTGTGGGGTGAAAAACAACCCCACACCATAATCACCACTCCACCAAACTTCACACTTGGCACAATGCAGTCAGACAAGTACCATTCTCCTGCCAACTGCCAAACCCAGATTCGTCCATCAGATTGCCAAATGGAGAAGCATGATTTGCCACTCCAGAGATCACGTCTCCACTGCTCTAGAGTCCAGTGGTGGCGTTCTTTACACCACTGCATCCGACGCTTTGCATTGCGCTTGGTGATATATGGCTTGGATGCAGCTGCTCGGCCATGGAAACCCATTCAATGAAGCTCTTTACGTTCTGTTCTTGAGCTGACCTGAAGGCCACATGAAGTCTGGAGGACTGTAGCGATTGACTCTGCAGAATGTTGATGACCTCTACGCACTATGCGCCTCAGCATCTACTGACCCCGCTCTGTCATTTTATGTGGCCTGCCACTTCATGGCTGAGTTGCTGTTGTTCCCAATCGCTTCCACTTTGTTATAATACCACTGACAGCTGACTGTGGAATATTTAGTAGCGAGGAAATGTCACAACTGGACTTGTTGCACAGGTGGCATCCTATCAGAGTACCACGCTGGAATTCACTGAGCTCCTGAGAGCGACCCATTCATTCACAAATGTTTGTAGAAGCAGTCTGCATGCCTAGGTGTTTGATATTATACACCTTTGGCCATGGAAGTGATTGGAACAAATGAATTCGATTATTTGGATAGGTGAGTGAATACTTTTGACAATATAGTGTATGTAGAGATTTGGACAGACCAAACCAACGTCATGGAACTAGCAGCAACAAATGCCGACTGTGACGTCTGTTCTAGATGATTATGTTGTTGTTTGCTTTCATCACCTCTTTTTCTCTTCTCGTGCCCTGGTTCTCTAAGCTAATCAGCCAATCAACATGTAGAATCATCTGTAACATGTTGAATTGGGAATTGGTGACCGGTGCCAACAGTGCAGGATACGCTGGAAAAACTAAGGTCACAGGCGCTCACCCGTTGCCCTGGAGCCGGAAAACAGATGACGATTAGCTTGGTGTGTCAAGGCCTTGAACAGATCTCAGTAGAATGTATTTATGTTGTAAACCACAAATGCTTGCATTTTTTTTTTTAAAAATGAAGACACTTTAATGGCTCCTGTGGGGATGTTGGTATCATCACAGCAGCAATTGGCCGGAAATGCAGTATACCGATAAGAAAAAGGACATAAATCACACAGCAGATAACAAGCAGCACGGTGAAGAAACAGACCGCAGCGGCTCAAGCAGAAATGGTGCTACACTGACAGGTTGATTTGCTTCCTATGACATACTTGCAGACTGCAAATGAGAGAAACAGGATGAAAGGTTTCAGATGAACTGAGGGTGTCAGTGCTTAAAGAAGAGTCTGAATAAGAAGTCGTGTTTTCTTTTAGAATGTCTCCCTTGCAATTGTCAGAGAATCGATCAGCGTGACCTTATCAGTCTCAATCTCCTCACATTCATCTTTTCAGTTCATCAGCAACCTTTTGTTACCTCCGATGACAATTTACACTGCTTGTGCTCCAATATACAAAAGTTGCACACACGCAGACACAAACAGAATTACCTGAGCATCACGAAGACATGAGCTATTCATTAAATAAAATGGAAAATACAAATCATCATCTCACGTCACCACAAAAATGTATTTCTCTCTTTATATTTAGCCACATGCAGAGATGATATAACACAATTACAGGACAAAGAGTCTTCTATACACTGTAGCGCTCTCTTCGCTTGATTACATTGTGTGTGCGTGTCCTTGTAAAATGTATGCGTAGGCCCTTTTATTATCTGCAGAAAAAGAAAGACACAAAGGCTTTCCAAAGCATATTCAGCACTGAGCCATAATATCAGGCTGCAGATTTACATTATTAAGTCACAGTATGGGACCCAGCCCGCCGTTAATCCCTTTGCTCTCGGTTCATGAAGATGAATTCAGCCGGATAAAAGCAATTACAACAAACAACGCCTGACAAAGATGAATAGGCAGGCAAAACAAAGTGGAAGGGTGTATGCTCTGTTGCTGATGCATACCGCCTCGCCATCAGTAACCTTAAAGCTCCATCACAGCCTAAAGGGTGGAGGGCACCCATTGTTGAAAGAGGAGTTCGCTGCTATTTCAGCAACAGCAACAATCACAGTGGTTTTCAACACCTTTCTCGCTGATGAAGAGACGGATGAGAATGACTGACGGGGGTCCGATTCCTCCCTGACGCCGCTCGACTGATCTCTTTGCTTCTCTTGACAGCAGATATTACTGCCAAGAACACACATGCACCTGATCTCATGGGAAAACCATTTTCTGTGGTGCGCTGTGGAAAAGCAGTAAGCTTCCTGCTCAGTCGCGGAGTGGTCAACAGCACATTCTCTGGCGGGCTGTCAGTGTCTCTGTTAAAGGGATTTGTTATGCTGTTTTTACAGTGTGGGCACGCTTCAGACCGATGCGTGCGACTCAGAGAGCTGCTCGGTTTTTGTGGAAACAATAATTGAGGTGCCAGATAATCACGTTCACTGTTTTCTGGTAAAACTGTTGACTTTTCTGTTCAAGGGAATTTGAACTTCAAGCCACCGTGGAGTTACACGGACGTCAAGAATCGAGAGGCGCACAGAAACCTTCCAGTATTCCCGAGAAGAAAGTTCTGGTGGAGGGTTTCACAGTGAAGCATTTTGGAGTAAAATTGGATTTTAATAACTATTTCTTTTCAAATGAGGGGTATTAATAGGGTCAGGCAGATAAAACACGTAAACACAGGAGCCGGTTGGCTGTTTTTGTTACAGTAACGATAACAACCTCACAGTAAATTACAACAGAGACAGCCAGAGAAAGCCAAATGGAAAGATGATATAAATCTGAGATGCTAAATCTATTCACTTTAGAATGCACGAGTTGGAAATTATGAGACGTTTTCTGGTTAAAGGGTGTGGGGAGGATGAGGTCGGAGATGGAGGTATTTTCCATCCATTAGTGGCGTAGCATGAGATACACGCATAATTCACTTTCCACATCTTCACCCAATTAACTAATCGCATCATAATCGAGCGACTCTGGCGGGATGTTTCATGTCAGTGAGAAAACTTATGGAGGCCCGAACGCCAAGCAAAGCCTTTTCTGCTTCGCATTCAGCAGGGAGCTGCACACCGAGCTCTACAATGACATGATGCAACACAGCTGATGCAACACAGTAAACCATTCTGAGGAGCATTATGGCAGCTGAGGGATTTTTAAGAGCCAAAGAAAATGAATTGTTAATTGTGGATGTTACAGATAAGTTATTGTATGTCCATAAAATACTGTAAATCAGACTACAAGCCAGGAGCACACTGACGTTAAAGGAAGAAAGCGATGACAAACAAACATATATAGACGTTTACATTCACAAAGGTTTGTCTCAAGCAGTGACATTAAACATGAGAACAATCTACTACTAAAGCTTAGTTCTAAAAGGTCACCAAACCCTTCAGCGGCAAAGAAAACAATCTGCTGGCTTTGCTGGATCATTAAGGATTCCACAGAGAGTTAGCTTTATTAAAAAGGCACCAGTCATCTTCTGCAGTTAAAGGAATGTCTTCTGTTTGGTTTTTGATTTCAGAATGGGTGATATATATATATATAAAAAACCTAGGACTTGATTACTTCAATATGTAGAATAGTGTTGATGCATTGCAGTGTTTATTGAAAAAGCCCAAACCCAATCATCAAAAGTCAGGAAACATATTAAGCACAGAAATAGCTTAAGAGACACTTGTCGTTGTAAATAATTTTATCCTGCACAGAACAGTAACACAACCAGAATCTAAACTGTCAAAATCCCAAAAGTAGAGCAAGAAGTTGCATGCTTCCTAAAAATTTAAACCATTCCCCACCGTAGCTGAGCCACTGAGAATTCAGACTATTCCAGTGATTTTATTCTGATTGTTGGTTGGTGGTCAGAGCCTGGGAGTCGCCGCTGTGACCCTATCAGTTGTTTCTGAGAAAAGAACTCAACAGAGAGTCCAGAACAGATGCTAATGGCGATGCTAATGGAAATGCTAATGGCTAGCACGGAGGCGTTGCTTTCCAGCTGTTTGTTTCTGCATGTATAAACCTATAAAATTAAACCACCTAGATTTCTGTAGGTAGGGCGGCTGTGAGTCAGTAGGTAAAGCAGGTTGTCAACAAACCGGAGGATTAGCTATTCGATCCACGGAATATGCCACATGCCAAAGTGTCCTTGAGCAAGACACTGAACTCCCAGTGAAATGGGGGACAAGAAAAGGGCTATATAAATACAAGACCGTTTGTCTGCTGGGCTTAGACATGCATGTTGGGTTCACTGGTGATCCTAGATCAGCTGTGAGCGTGAACAGTGACACTCTACAGGATAATACAGCTGCCTTTCACAGTACAATTGCGCGTTAGCTCCAGCCGAGGAAACAAACGAGCCAGTCACTGCTCCTAACAAATACCGGCATTTTCGGTCAGTAACACAAAAATCAAAACATCAACAAGATCGATGCATAAGTCGCTGCTGATGAGATAATGTGAGCCTTTCTCTGTGCCTGTGGAGGGCCTGCAGCATTTTAAAGGTCACCTATCTCCCAGCACACAGTCTGTTTGAACTTCTCCCCCTCAGGGAGGAGATACAAATCTATTAGGACCACAAGACTGATAAACAGTTTTAACTCATAAGCCGTGAACACTGATCTCTGGACAGAAATCACTTTATATACACACCTAGGCTATACTACTAGTTTATTATCTCAACCTTTGAATTATAATCTGTACAGTATCATTTAACCTGAGCCATATTACCAACCTGTCGGACTGTTTAACATTGTGTGCTTGACTCCAAGTAACAGAGGTCCTCCAAATTAAACTGGAACATTCATCCTCTATTGGTTTGGCATAGATAATCAAGCATGTATTACAGTTCGACATCCTTTCCTTACGACTGACTAGAGTGAAGGATTAAAGCTTTTCATGTTCAACTCGTGTTGTTGCCAGGACATTTACATTGAGAAGATGATGAACGTTTGAAATCTCACCTAAGATGACCGTTACAGAAAACGTTATTCTCTCAGGCATACAGCCATCCAATCCACACGCACACTGATAAGTTTAAGAATTACTGCTGCCTTTCCTGCTCTCTCAGCATGGCCTGTTATCCCCCACAAAGCTGAACAAGAAACTGCGGCAGAAAAACCCACTGAGAGTAGTGCTTGATGAAATTAAACTGGACCAAAGAGAGTGAAAACTACTCCAGAGTCGGGATGACTGGTGTGGGCTGCTTTTAGGGAGAGACCTTTCCAACAGTATCACAGAGGAACAGTAACGTGAAAGGATAACAATGTTCAGCTGAATGTCAGCAATGCTACATTAGAAAATGACATTCAGTCGTACATTTCTTCCCTTTGTTCTGATGACAACGACATTTTCCATCTCCCATATCACTGACCTTGAATTAAGAGTCGGACATCTATTCAGCAGCCTAACCGCTCTCAATTGCCGATGCCAAACAGCCCTCAAAGCAGGCATTTGACAACAATGTTCACCACTACACATATTTGCCCAAGAATGATATGAACAATAAGCTTTGTCATATTGTAGTTATGCAAACAGGTGGCACACAAGCTGAGTAAAGAGTTTTTAGTTTTAAACGTTAACTTGCAGCTGGGGATTTTAAAAAGCACACAGCAATAAAGTTCTGCATTTGTGCAAAGCGCAGATCAATAATAATGGAGTAAACAAACAGATAGTGCTTTGACAGATGTCAAAGCAATCCCGCTTAATGCATCTGTTAGAAAGCTAGCTCAGCTGGAATGTCTGTCCTGCTCCATGACCATCACGTGCGCTTCGTATCACTGACGCAAACTCTTTTCTCTTTGTCTCTGTTCTCCCCCTGCTGCAGTTAAAAGCGCTGAATCACATCGGCCAAGATTTCGATTCCCCTGAAGGCCGCTTATTATGTTTAATTACTCCCACTGATTGGCTGTTGTCCCCCGTCAGGTCCGGGGGCTGCATGTGTGTGTGTGTGCGCACTGGATGTCCGTGGGTGAATGTGGGTGCATCAGTGAACATGATGTGATTTCATGTTGTGTGCAAGGATGGGTCAATATGTTTGTGTGATTGCAGCTTTTTATTATTTATGCACCGGGACAAGCACAACAATAGGTTGGATATTCGGTTTTTACATCAGCCGGGTAACAACAGAAATATAAATAAGTTCCTCTCTAACTGGCTGTGAGCTCAAATTTATTCTAGCTTCACATCTTTCCTCATGTCCCTCTATTTAGTTTTTATTTTAATTTGCATCACGGGCAGCTGTTAACTTGCGTCTCACTGTTGCACATTACCAAGTTCAATGTCTCTTATTTGACCTTTGACTCGTCGCTGCTGCAGGTGTTGGGAGCACCTGTGCTCTTTGGCTCGAGCCTCTGGCAGTTCAGCTATTTCACACTACAGTACAAGCACAAGAGGGTTTGCATCTGGAAGCCATTGCCTCACAATCTCATTATCAAATTACCAGACTGAAAACACGCTGCTGTTAGTCTGCTAGCAAGCCGCTGTTGCATGTTGGAGAGGGAGAAGTTGCCAGCATTACTCACAGCTACTGCCTCAAACTTGATAGGGACAATTTAGTCTTTTTTTTATATAAAAAAAAAATGTAATAATATTGACACACATATAAAAGCAGACATGGCTGCGGAGACAAAATGGAAATAAAAAAAAAGTTTAATGTAAACAAGACTTCCAGATATGAAGTTAATGTGCTTACTGAGATTTGGCTCATCCCAAACCAAAGTACTAAACTAAATAAATCAATTAATTAACTAAAGTACCAAATTAAACCTATTATGCACCAACTTGAACTCCATATTTAAAGCACAGATATGAGGTTGACTGATATTTTCGAATAAGCCTATTTCAAAAGAAGAAAAAAGTTTATTTTATTCTAGTTTTGGTATTTGTTTGAACCAAAAACATATGTGAGCACAGTCTGGCTAATAATCCCTTATTGGTTCGAAAAACTTGGTGCACACAACTGCTGTGAGTACAACAGGTCAAAGCTGAGCCCGTACTTGCAGGTTTGATGAAAACGTCTCTGATCAGCTGGTGTTTCTTGTCCGGTCTAACATGCTTTGATCTAACTGCGAGGAATACAAACTACTGTTCCTTTAACTGCAAAACGAAGAACCAAATTGCAGAAAACCAGCCCAAACTCTCTGCAGTGCAATCTGTACGTTTGCTGTCAAAGTGATGAAGCAGTCAAAGCTCTCAGTAAAGAGTATTGCGTGATTACCAACAACAGAATGCACATACTAAAACTTTCTTCTACAATGGCTTCTTGCCCCGCTTTCATGTCAGCGATCAATTTCTGGCAGCCAACACCAGAGGAGTTTGTGAATCTGGCACGAAAAAAACACGAAAACCTCCCTCTTCTCAGACTGCACTTGATCATCTTCTGCTCAAGCATCAGGAGTGTTCAGCTAACCTCTTCTGATCTCTTTGCTATGTTGGAAAGTTCTGGCTGTCAAACTCAGTCTAACTGTGGATACGTGGACATGTCCTTCATGTAGAGTTGTCAAATCTCTCTCTCTATTCTTTGTCAAGCTAACCATACGCCATTACAAACTTGACAAAAAGCAATCTACAGCGCGCAGGAGAGTGCAGACAAAAAGACCGTGGCTTATGGTAATTCACTGATGAAACAGTTTGGATGTGGGTGAGTGATGGCTCCTCTCCCGTTGAGACGGTTGACACACAGAGGAAATGATACAGCAAGTGTCAGCTCATGACTTCCACTCAGAAAAGTGTAGACTGTGTATTTGGATGATGTAGCTGCATGCTGTTTTATGTTAGTCTGATTCCTCCTCTCATCCAGTGCTGTTTCCAAGGCAACATTTTTTTTTTTTTTTTTTTTTTTTTAAATTTAACCCTCGTCTTCATTCTGAGCACCCAACGCTCGGTGGCTACAACACACTGTAGAAGTCAAGGATGCTGCCTTGGTAGAACAAGTCCTTCCAAGAGGTGTCCTTCAGATGTTTGGCAGGACTCCCTCCAAACACGGAGAGAAAATAATACAACCGTGTGCAGACGTGTATCACTGAAAACATCCAAGCCTTTGTACGTGCACATTGTTGAAAAAGTCACTGAACAATGGACTCTGTCCTTGGAAAATTCAAACACACTGGAGCAGTTCTTTTATGGGGGTTGTATCGGATAGTGGAAAACCACAACAAATTCAAAGCTTGGTTATGTTTTTTTATCTTCAGCATCTGGCGAAAAATGTTGGCGAGAAAGTGGCTTTTGTTTATTTTGAGTGATTTCCACCAGCAAACCTATAGTTTACATTCAAATCACATTATTTTATTGGTATTATGTACAAGTACATGTATGCATTTACAGTATACTGTTCAGGCAGATGTGGCGGAATAAAATAAAAATAAAATAAAATTGTCCTCTGCTTTAAAATCTAAATTATTCCTTTCCACTAATGCACTGAACTGACCAGACTGAATTCAGCTGCACAAGTATATACTGTATGTGCTGTAGAAATAAATGACATTTCATTAAAGTAAATTTTCACTACGACACACAAACTCGGCATGAATGCACAAAACCAAATGCACATTGTCATAGCTCGTGCGTGAACAAAAACCTTCCTAAAGAACCCTTGAAAGGCTCCGTTAGGATGAAGCTGTGTGTGGATTTTAAGTCCTTAAGGCAAGCACATGCAGTGAGGGGTCTTCATCAGCATGAAAGCTGCTCTGTTACACAACCCCATCTGCTCTTTGGGCAGACAGGTCAGACACGCAAGTAGCTGAATGACTGTCTGAAAACTCAGAGCCATTAGACACACACTGAACTGCTTTTGCACAAACTCAATGTGAGGTTTCGAAATGGACCAGAAACAAACAACAGAGACAACAGAGTGAAATCCCGTGTCTAAATCCCTCAGCAAACAGGGGCAGTGGAAATGAATCGATGTGAAAATCTGCCTCCAGCCAAGAGAGTGCAGAAAGACATCTGGCCCAGATTACACCACACGCTGACAGCAGGATGTCCCTTCTCCTCTTTTTGTCTCTACTTCATTAGTCCTTCTCTATCTGCTGTTCCACCATGCATTCTGCTTTTCTCAGCATCGCTCTGTTTCTTCCCCCCCCCCTCACTTTCTTTGTGACTCTGTTTTCTCTGGCTCCTGTCCAGATGTTTTTGCTAATCCCTCTAGCAGCAGTACTTTTAGAATGAAGGTAACCAGAGAGGGGTCTAGACTAGGCCCGTGGTGATTCTGCTGCTGGGAGATGACGACTGTCCTGTTACCAGGACTCACTGATCCCATCAGAGCTCCAGCTTATTTACAGCCTTGAAGGCACGGCAGGGACGGTCAGTCGGTAGCAACAGCAGCAGGGTGACACAAGGTCACATCATCACAATATTACACATAAATCATGGGGTCTGATTAGTAGAACGTGCATCACAAATCTGCAAGCACAATGTGATGAAGACATGAAGGTAGTAGCTTCTAATTTTCAGCCGACCGTTGCTATCTGCAGTTAAAATGGCCAAAAGCAACTACTGCAGGTACTCCAGTCTCTCTTAATCCAGTTGTGCTAACAGCGCTCTTTGAGATAATACCAGTTGCAGTAGCTCTGCCAAAAATTAAAGCAGAACTTGCACCCTTCCTACCCTCATTTTACTTCGATGGAAGTCACCCTCTCCTCCATCCAACAACAATTCACGCCTTCACATTCACACCTTGGGCCATTTCAGAATCACCAGTCAACCTAACAAGTATGTCTTTGGACTGTGGGAGGAACCGGGGGGACGCAGAGCATGATTATTTAAGTTGCATACGTGTAAACGGACACATTGCACACATGTGGGACAGAAAACAAGCAACATCCTGATAACAAAGAAGTAGAGTGCATGTATTAATTATGTTCACTGGACAGTTTGATGTCAGTAAAGCAGAAGAAAAGAGATGCGTGCAAGCCCTTAACAAGAATAAGGCCAAACTGTGAAGTACAGTACCAACATAATGACATGCACTAATTCCTGTGTCTAATCCCTGTACAGACAGTCCACTCGGTCTCAAACTTTGAGTGGCATGTGAGTGTCGCAAAAGGGTCCGCATAGACCCTCTCTCAAAGCTGATGTACTCAGATTTTGAGTCTAGTGACACTCCATTTGGGACCAACCCATAGGAGCCAAAGGCTCAGTAGCATCGTCTGGGAAAGAAGGGATACAAACAAAGCCTGTCCTGCTCCAGTACAAGTCCAAGGACCAACGTGTCCAGGGGTGCCCTTTGAGAGCAAACACTTTAAATATTTCAGAAGCAGTGGAGAAAGCTCACTAACATTCAGCTGCGAGTATTTTTCTGCAAAGTGACACAAAAGTCTCTTTTCGAGAAGTCCTCCTGTGCCATGGAGAAACAGGAAAGGTTATTTTTTTGGCTTGGTAACTGGTCAGGCTGAATGATGCTTGCTGTAAGACTGTTGTATCATCAAGAAGAGACGGCACTCTGTGTTCTGCACTTTTGTTAAAAAGAGACAAGATGTATTCTACTTCTTTCCTTAGCTATTACTTCACTTATGTGTTTTCCAGGCTTTCATGCTTTGTCCTAACAATCTGAAGTTGCACATATATTACACTTTAAAGACAGACCACCAACCAATGCACGACTCAATTTTCATGTCTTGATTTTGGAAATAGGTCGCATGGATAACTTTGATCTTTGAAAGCCAAACAGCATGATGTAAAGAGGATGTGGGGGTGCAGGCGTCCTGTCTCTCCGGTGGCGCTCCACATCGCCGCTCCAGACAGCATGAACTCACCAGAACAGCATGGTAAGCTCATGAGACGCAGGCCATAGCGGCTTTGGAAAACCTATCCCCTGACATTTTCCATTCATAAAATTCCTGGAATTGAAATGAGGAGGGGAAAAATAAATCAGGCTGCTGCCTGGTGTCTGTGTTTTTTCATATATGCGTGTTTTTTTCATGTCGCTGTGATTGGCAGAATGAGGGTTTAGCCATATGTTTCCTCGTGCTACCATTCTCCACAGCCTCCTTTTGTTTTTCCAACTGACATTAAAGAGACATAAAGACGGGATTTGCTGAGTGTGCCTTCCAAGTGAAGTGGTTAGAAACGAGAAGCTTTTACGACATGGAAAGGTCTTCATTACTACAGACATGTATTGATGGAAATTTCCGCGTCCCCTCACATTTAAAAAAACTAAAAAAAACTAAATATGATTATAATTTTAAAAATTCCTCTTTAGTCCCTCCGCAAAATACTCTAGGTTTTTTTTCTAGTTCTTGAACACTTCATGCTGTACAGTAAGTGTGCCACATTGCGGCTTCTTTGGTTTCCGTATTTATTGAACACAATTATTCAGCTGCATTAACTAAGGCAGTTCAAGTCCCTTTTCTAATCTGCAGTTCTTTAGAGGTGGTTTTAATTCAGTAGTTAAGGGCGCTCCCTCTAACGTACCACCCCTGTTGTGCCAATAGCTGTGCGCTGTAAAGAAACAGAAGCAATCCTTTCGTCTGATCCCTAACAAACCAGATCGATCATACTCACATGGTGACCTGAGATAGTGACCTGATCTGAAGCACAGAACAGGAAGACCTGCATGATGTCAAAGCAGTGAAAAGAATCCAAGCATTCGGATCCTGTCGTGTGTAAGCCTCTATTGTGTTTCTTTTCATGTGCCTGGAGTGCTGCGATTAGTCATACCTACATAAGTGTAGCTGCTTGTTACCTCTGAGTAGAGCCAAATAATCACCTGGTTCGTAGGTTTATTGGTTAGCTTGGACAATAGATTGGCCCTGTGAGGTCCCTGACCTTCCATTAAATTGTTTATTTTTGGACCATTACTGATTCTGTTCCAGGCGATGGGCTGTGATGAGTTACAGGAGGTAAATTACATGCAAAAGAATATAATTCACATCTATAAGCTAGTTTCTGTGGTATAAATGAACCAAACTGTGCTCAGTACTGAAGCTACAAGTTCATTTGAGACTCCAACCAAAGGGCTCCACAGGGAACAGTCAAACGGAACGAAACCCGCTGAAGGCTTTGATTCAGTGCCCTGACTTTTAAAGAGACATTTATATATTAAAGCATTTTGTAAAGCAATTACATTTAGTCTTGTGGTTGTTAAGTTAAATTAAGTTTTATTGACAATATGCTATTATTTTTTATGTTATCGGAAACGGCTTAGCAGCCTCACAAGGATATCTGAAAGGAAGAAAAAAAAGCATCTTTTGACCTCAGACCAAACCCTAAGCTGACTTGTTTCTGCTTATGTCTTCACTAAAATATAAGTGAATCTTTGCCTTTTGCCTGCTTTCTTGCTGGTTCATTCACTAGTTTTAGGACTAAGCGTGGAAGCCAGACCAACTCCCCGAACCAAGCGAATGTTTTGTGGTGGAAAATAGGTCTTCTTAAATGCGAAGACGTATGTTTTTCTATTAACTCAGCAGTTTTAGTTGTTATAAAAACGAATAACTTTGAAGTCTTTCTTCAAATTTGCAAATGCAATGTATACAGTATATATTATTTTATAAAATGAAATATGTTATATATGAAATAGGTGTGTTTGTGCTCATATGACACGTTCATGTAGTTTTCAGTTTTTAATAGTTTCAGCAGAAAATATGAATATATTAAAACTACTTCATAAATGATGCAAAAATACACAAGAACCTGTTTATCAGTACCATCTCACTGTTCACTCCAAATTCCTTTTCATACTTTAGATCGTATACATCGACTCTTCAAGCATCAGTATGTCCGCTGCATGCAACACATCCTCCATTGATGTTTTTGTATGTCAGTGTTGACAGCTAGTTTTTTTTAGTTTTTTTTTTACTACAGCACATCTGCACGCTCCATCCTGTGGGACTCATGTGGACTTGTGGTATGTGACGTCCCCTGCTGCACACCACTGCTAACTGGGATTAGAATATCACTCACCAAAACAATGCTGCGGCGATATGAGTCTGCCAGGTCCGGTGGCCTTTATTCACCACAGACCCAATAATCCTCCTGTCTCTGGTAGTAAAGCTCATTAAATCTCACAGAGTGGAGCCCATTATGAGCGCCCGCCGGCTCCGGCACCTACTGCAAATCCTATCATGGCACAGATACCAATCTGTGGCTATAGTGGACGGTTAATCACGGCTGTGGTGTTTGGACTGGCCGATTAGCACTGCTCACTGATCCCTGAGGATTAAACCCAAACAACAGCAGACCCGACTACGGGGTACAAATCAGAAACACACAAGTATGTGTCAAACACACGCACACACAATATCTCATACATAAAACACTTGCATGCACAACAAGATTTTCCTTCAAGCATGCCTTCAGAATTATTAGTTAATTGAAGGCTAACAAACAGCTCCTCATTCAGAACATCATTAATTTAAGTTTAGGGAAGCAACATCGTTAAACATGTAATGATTTTCCATCACACACTCACACGCTGACTTTTATGGCAGCACTTTGATCTGTTTTACTGCACGTTTCTCTTATCATCTCATGCTTGTGTGCACGAGTCAAACGGTGACAACTTCTTAAGTGTTTTATTGTTCTTTTATTGTGTGTTTTTACTGCGCACTTTTATTGTGCAGCGTCTCCATGCCAAGTTTTCCTTATGGTACAGTAAAGCTTTCTGGAAGACGCTAATGGGAAACAGGACACAAGTAACGGTTTGGCTGGCTTAACTACACAGAACCACCAACTGTACCATTTTGTCTGCTTTATCCTCCTAATGAGAGACATCAATTACAAGAGAAAAAGTACAAATTAGCACTTATGTGTTATCTGAAGGTATCTGTGTCTCTGCTGTAACAGTAGTAGTGATAGCACTGTTGCGATAAGATACGATGACAGTTTAACGCAACCAGGCAGTTGCAAAGTTTGCGAAACTGCTGGATTGCAAAATTATTTTGCATGTTGCTTCGTATCATGATTTTCCATTCAGCACAGCTCATACTCAGGTACAGAAAACATCATCATTTCATATAAAGAGTGACAGTCGTCCCTACACCATTCCTTTGATTTCTCCCAGTGTTTCACCATTCCTTGTCATTATGCAGTGAAACTCACCCTTGTTCTCATAGAGTGCTGCATGTTCCCATAATCACTGCATGATAGCAATGTGATTCTCCCACAGGGGAAAGAAATGAAATAAAATCACATAATGACACTGTAATTACATAACAGAGAATGAACAATTACACTCCCTTGTCTTCTTCTTTTTAAATCTCCTTTAGAAGCACTAAATATAATACATGCAACAGGTTCTGCTTCGTCCTGTCCTCGACAATATGAGTCATACTGTATGTCCACATGCTGTATGGAAATCTGTGAGTAAGGGTGGATATTTGTGCACATGGTCGCATATTCTTGTACATTGCAAATCAGAAACCAATATGGAAATTCACAGTACATTCAGGCACCCAAACTCTGGAGGCGTTAGCGTTACTCCAGATGGAACGATATTTATTGCTGCGCTGTCATGGTCGGTTCCATCTCACATTAGGCAGATTCTGAGAGCTTTGCTGCATTTGCATTTAGCTCCTTAAATGATGCTGAAGAATAAATAGAAATAGCCCTTTGCTTTATCAATGGTGCCCCTATATACTATGTACGTAATGCTGAGATTGTGGTGCAGTAATTATTTTCCCTCTGGCACTAGCAATATTTTCAATACGGCATCACTGAATATCAATATCACTGGAACGCTGTCTCAAACCTCCTTGCTGCTGGTGCAAAACATTGAAGTCTCTGAGGCAGAACAGCCTCCTATCTCTGCTGAATCTGTATCAGGTCATGTGCTTATGTACTCGGCCAGGCTGTCTGCTTATCGGGCTCAAGGCTCTGATAATGTCGGCGGACTGTCTTTAAAGCGGTTTCTGAGGGAGGGTGTCAAAGCAAGTAGACCTAGGAATTAACGCTCAGATAGTCAGAGACACGTGAAAGCACAAAGAGGGGGGAAGCCAGAAAGGTCACGAAAGATAACAGTATGGTTAGTAATCAAAACTCGAGATAGGGCCCCTCTATGGAGAGGTTCAAGGTCCTGTGGCCCCTATTCTGCAACTCTTGGAAGGCTTTGAAGTTAAATTAAGAGGCAGGAAAACTTGAGGAATTGCATTACAGATGCAAGATGGGAACGAGGAATGGAAGCCTTACACTGATAGAAATCTAAATTTGAATGCTTTAGTCATTAACCTCGGTGATTGCTTTGCTCCTGCCCACCAGATTAGAGGAATCTGTGGTGATCCTGTTATCCTTGTCTAATGAAAGGCGCTCTAACAACCCATTAATGTCCAGAGACTCAAATCTCAAGGTGTGAACAGGGGGAACAACTTTTCCAATTTGACATAGATGACTTTCTCTACTCCCCTTTTAAACCATTTGTATTCTCTGGCTAAAACATGGGCGTTGTTGCCTTCAAAGGAGTGTCCTTTGTGCTTCAGGTGCAGTTGGACAGCTGAATCCTGACATGAAGAGCTGGTTCTCCTGTTTTTGTGAAGGTTTTTTTTTTGTTTCCTCAGTGTATAAGTCTGTACATTGCTGACTGCACTGGACTGCTGCGGTGCTGCGACATTGCTCTGTCTTTGTCAGGGTGTTTTGTCTTTGGGCTGAACAAGTTTCTGCCTCAGCGTCTTAGCAAGTTTGAAGCGAACGAGGACGCGGTGAAAAGTCTCCTGAGTTTGCCTGTCATAATCTTAAAATATGTTAAGTAAAAAGAAGAAATGAGAGACAGGAATGCTACCGGTAAGCTAACTCCACCTTCCTTGACACGTTCTGACAACAGTCACTTTAGGGTCGTGTCAGTAGGAGTTACTGATAGACTGCATGCAGCCAACTCAGATTCTGCAGTATCTTTACATGGCAAGGCTTCTCGGTTGTTATGTAAGAGCATCTTGTTGATCCCATCCACCCTCACTCAGCCACCTCAGCCCCATCTTGTTGGGAATTGTTGTTCAGACTATCTGACACATTATGAAACCTTCTGGAAAATGGTGTGAAAATTGCAGTTTATTCGCTGAAGCTCAATCCAATCCCACGTGTCAAAGCCAAGACCAGGCCTTAAATGGCTGGAGAGTCATAAGTATGAGCAAGGGACACACACCACATTGCTACTGTCCATTACTGTCCATTCTCAGCACTGGTTTCATCTCTTTTCTTGTTTTTCTGGTGAGCAAGCGTGTTTGTAGTTTTTAGGAACATACTGGGACTTCTCTAATCTGACACAAATTGTGTTGTCAGTGTGTGAGTCCCCAAATACTTTCTTGAATAAAGAGCTTTATTAATATCATTTCAGGTTAAGACTTCTTTCACTACATACACAGAGATGTGAGGCCCTGACTGTAGGGTTGAAAGGTCACCCGGAGCGTATGGCTAAATGAGATAAGAGCTGTTTCTAATTTTAAAACAAATGACAGCACACTAATGCCCTCATTATTCACTTTCAGCCTTTTTTCGGGGGGAAATTAATCTGACCACTCCCCTCCTTGCAGGCTTCTCCGGCCGAACATGACACTCTAAATAGCATCGCACAGCATCACACCCTGGTGCCTGCGATGGAAGACGAAGCACAGAGGAAGGAGCCAAGGAAATGAGGCCAATTTCCCCGTGGGGCCCCAGTTACCATGAGTGACAAAACAGGTTCCACATCGAAGAAACATTAGACATCACAGCCTAATGGCACTGGTGACCCACCCAGTTCCTGCCAGGTGTCCCCCAAGGGTGTGTTCCTCTGAGTTTCTATCAGAGTCCTCTCTGCTGTTTTGCTGCATTTCACCGTATCTAGGAGGGCTGTCTGGATCTGCCAACTCCTGAGTAACCTCATCGAGCTCCTGTGTCCTTTTTTCTTGCATAAGAGTTGAAACAGTGTGTTTTGTAAAAGTTCAAGTTGGAGGAATTTCCTGAAGTTGGAAAGCCGAAAAAAAAAAACAACAAAAAAAAAAAAAAAAAACACAGCAAGTGAAATGGCACAGAACACCTACTGTGTAGAAAGAGAGGATGCTTTAGCCAGATGACTGGGGCCACTGAGGGAGGCTCGCTGTGTTTCCAGTGGCAGTAAAAGGGAACAGGCCTGGGCTGCAAGCACAAAGTCTGCAGGGCAGAATGGAAGTTGAAGAATTTCCGTCCCAACACGAGTGTGAGAGAGAAAGAGATCAGGGTAGTGTCTGCCAGCAAGAGTAGCACTCTCTTTTTCCACAAGGGAGAAGTTATGGCGTGATTTGCATGTCATCAAAACCACTCCATTTGGTGGGAAATTGGTTCGTGTGTGTGTGTCTGCGTGTGTGTGTGTTTTGTGAAGCCATCAAGTTAGTTAGATGTACACCTCTGACTGCACATGGACATCACTCAGTTTCCCATCATGCTGGGAACAGTGGCAGGAAGGCTAAGTGCAGTGGGGAAATTCAAAAGCCAGCACTTGACATATTCAGCTGCAGAGTCCAAACGGTTACAGAAATCCCGTACCACGTTCCATCAAACACTAATAACAGCTCTGCTATTAAATTATAGTTGAGAAGGGTCACTTTATTTCAGTCAGCTCTGATGTCTTTATTTCACGTCTGCATGCATGACTGCTGTGAATAACTGGATGCTCATAAGTGCATCTACAGTATCGCTGGTTAGTATTTTTGACACACTGTGGTCAGTCTGAAGGGGTGCAGGGGCGCACCGGTAATCAGGTAAATACAATACATTGCCGTGACAGCAAAACAAAAACTATGCCTCAGGTCTGTCACCACATTTCACCAACAGGACTGCTAATAAGACGGCGTTACAGAGGCCAGAGTGGTGAAGCTTCATCCCAGACCTGGGTGCCGTCAGCTGTAAGAATATATGGACTGTGGCCATGGCCAGCTCAGCTCTCCTTCTCATGTTCGCCTGGCCTCATTATCACACAATCACGCCTCACTAGCTACAAACGAAGCAGCCTCCGTCTGCCCTGCCGCACGTCCAGACAGGTGGGAGGGAAAAACCTGTAAAAGACTGAGACGAACAGAAAGCAGGAGGAAGCGGCACTGCGAGGAAAAGGCAAATGGGAGAGAGAAATAAGAAGGTGGAGATTAACTCCTTGGCTATGAGTAGGTGGCAAGAGGCGAGAGGAACGGAGACTAAAGGGGCTCAAATCATGAGCGGCGGGGATTTTAGAAAAAACTGAGAAACCAGAGGAGAAGGTAAAGGAGAGGGTAACTCAGACAGAGGCCAAGAAAGAGTGGGGGGTGCAAGGGTTTGTGGCAATGTTTCTCTTTCTCCTCCCCCTCCCTATTTTCCATCCGAGTTACACGGTCATTTGGCAGCGCTTGCCGAGACCACCGGCGTGTTTCCACTTGGCTGTCTGGTCGTCTGCCTGCATGTTTATCTGTCTGTCTGCCTGCCGCCCCAACTACAGGTTCTCACTGTTGTCCTGGTCATCCGCTCAGTTTCTCTTCCCGTGTGCGTTTCATCCAGTCAAACCATTTGTGTGTCAGTTTGGCATGCTGACAGTTTCTCACTGGAAAGCAGAGCCCTCATTTCCCCTCTATCTCAAGTCAGGACATTAGGGGAATGGGCTGAATGAAGCAAGAGAGCATAAACATACATACACAGGTCACACAAAAAGCATGCACTTGGGAATATTGCTGTGCACTTTTGTTTGATTTCCTGAGATGGGTAAGGATTTCTCTTTTGTCCTTGCAGGATTATTTCTGTTCTTGTAGCTGAACGGGAGTCGTAGTTTTAAACAGAGCTCTCTGGTGAGTCCTGTATCAACTCCATCAAATGCTTTATTGAATCTGTTTTGGTTTAGCTTTTACAAGCAGGCCAGGCTACAACAGCCTGCCTCCTCACGTAGGTTTTAACTCTGTTTTGAATGAAAACAGTAAATCCAGTAACTACCTGGCAAAGCAATAAATCCTGCAGCCCGTCGTACATTCTTGCAACGAAAGGTGCAAGGTTCAGTTATTCAAAGAGACACCTCAAACTGTGTGGAGCAAATGACACAAACTTACGATGGAAAAACGTGAGGAAAAGTTGCCATTAGCTGCGAGCCAGCGTTGCAGCGTCTCCGTTAATAGTTGTGTTTTGGATTTTGGGAAGGAGGCGGACTGATGCCAGGTCAGAACACACATTTCCACACCTCATTTTTAACAGCCAGAACTTTTAAGCGTCTGAGATCATTATCCAAATTCCCAATTTGTGGGTTTTCATTACCATCACAAACAGGAAATTTGCTGACATCCAAGGAGAAATGAAAGCTGGATTTGTGTCAGTGGTGAATGTTATATCAGATTTTGTTATGACCAACAATTCAGCACAAAGTGCCAAGAGTCAAAATATATTTTTCAGTATAAACCGTTGACATCACACTGGATCAGAGTAACCAGAGGGCAACACATTCCATATTAGCATCATATTTGGCATCACATGTTAGACAACACGCTCACTGAATGGAAAATAAGTTGGCGTTTTTTTTGTTTGTCATTGCTTTTATAGTGGAAAACAACAAGTGCACCCAAAATCCACCACAGAGCATAAAAGCTTACCCCAACACAAGTTACTAGAGTTACTAGAAGGTCAAAAAGAAATAAAGACCAGGTCAACAAAGAGGGTTCATAGCTCGTTGTGCGATTCAGATTTGAAGGCGTTTCATTAGAAAACAGGGCTTTCAGATGTGTTAGAGTTTCAAATATTTCTGATCGGAGGTAAGAAGCTTTCTTTCCTCCTCACCCTTGTCTCCTCCCCCGCTGTGCTCCGTGCCATTTGCATTTCACCGCTCCTACACTTTCTCCATCAACTTGATATGCTATTTTTATTTCCTTCTCCCCACACTCTTGTAAGCCGAGCAGTTGATAATGGAGAGAAATACAGGCATAAGTGAGGAAGATGACAGTGATTTGAGTAGGCGGTGGTTAGAACAGTAGCCACTGTGGTCTCCAGGTGTGATTAGAGCTCACCGGGGTGCACCACTTCACTGTCAGCCAGTGAAAAAAAAACAGTATTCACTCTGCTTTAAAACTCTCACTTTCATCAGGATTAAATCCAAATGCACACACATAAAAAAGGACAAGATTAAGAACTACTGCAAGGAATCTTAACACTACAGAAGTGGAGGATCGTTTACATCAAGTGTTGTCTTGAGACGATAATCTTAAAGCCACATTTTTCCATGAAGATAATTAAATTCAGTCAGTAATGACTCCACAACTGTGAGGCCAAATTGAACAACCTCAGGCTTTATGGATCAGACACACCTTGGACAAATCTGAAGTCTCTATGTTTCCATCACAAGATCAGTGTGAGACCAGAAAAACATTTCCCTTATTAAAACTCTAAAATAAAACAGTCAAAAACAGCCATATAACATGCAATAATACCAGGGCCGGGCTGTATGTGTTATTAAAAAGCCACTGGTCACCATTTTTCTTGTTGGTTGTAAAGAGGCCGCCTGGTACTGCTATGATTAAAATGGGTGTAGGGTTGTTGTGCTACATTTCGGTTGAATCGGATTTGGTAGAGTTGCCGTTAAGAATTATTTGAACAAATTCAGTAGTGTCAGTCAAAATTAGTGCTGTCAAAATAAACGCAAATTCCTTTTAAAAACGTTCTTTCTTTCTTTTTTACGCCCAATAAATTCAAGCACCTTCTGTTACCTTGGCCCTCGCTCCTTATTGGGAAATAAGGATAATCTGACCCAAAGAAAAAAAAAACAAGCAGAACTTGATAAAGAAACGTGTCTTTTTGTTCAGCTTCAAAGTGCTGCCATGGTTATCATGACAACAACTATGTTATCTGTATTTATTGCTGATGTGGACTTAGTTAGGAGCCGAGCAGGGAGCGGAGACGTTGAGTAATACAAACTTAAAAAAAATATCCAGTTACATTTACAAGGTGATCTGATTAATTTGTTTTAACGTGTGATTTTACTATATTGACTGCCCTACATGAAAGGAAACATGTCAATTCTGTTATCTATAACTCTCTCTGGCTGAGTGATGGATGTGATTGAATTGTGCCTAGCCAGGGGACATAGTTTGACATCACAGTCTAATGGAACCTGGAAGGTCTTTCCAGATGGAAACTTACAAGAGTGGCCGAAGCATTTAAATGACCAAAGGAACATTTCCATTTCATGCAGTAAAAATGTATCAGGCGAAATACTTCAGTACTGTCCTCCAGGTAATCCGGCACATATGCCTAAAAAATATGCCTCCAGAGTAATTTATCTAATCCCAACATGAGCATTTTGCAAAGGTCGTCACAGTCTCTTAAACTGACATCAGACAGCCAATGACATTTCAAATCTGGCAGCAGCAGTACCACTTACAGTGTATCTACAGTTATGCTTGTGATTCAGTGTTTGCTTGTGTCACACTGATCTCTCTGTGACCCTCTGAGTTTGCGTGGTGTTGGACCATCTGGGCTCTGCCAAAACCACAAAGGCAGCGGCTGAAAAGTCCTTATGAATGGTAGAACTGATGTGTGGAGAAACTACTGGCCCTCACATGAAGAATCTGATTGGTCTGGCTGATCGAGAGGTGAAGTACACTGTATCATTGATTAGCCAGACCAGGCAATGGATCACTGGATTGAAAAAAAAAAACTGAAATAACAGCAAAAGCAGTAGCAGAGAACAGCTTGTTTTAATTGTCTGTGAGGTGGAACAGCTGGCTGTGACTACTGAGCCTCACAACAGAACACAGAGAGGGAGAGAGGAGGGAGGAGGGAGGAGGGAGGAAGGAGGAGGGGGGAGAGACTGAGGCAGAGACAGAGAGAAGCACTTGAGTGCATGGCCAGGGGTTGAACCTCGGACTAAAATGTCCATGGTGCTCTTTAGTACGTAAGAGTTTGTCCTTGCATATAGAAGGCCTGAATCTCAGTACATTACAAAGGATTCAATCTCAGCCTGGATGCCAAAACAACTTCCCTGCCTACAATATTTTTAGGGGGAAAGTTGGTCTAGGGTCTCTCTATTATTATTGGGTGCACTTGTTGTATTCTGTCCCTGAGGCGTGTATCATATACGCACAAACTGACAGATAGCTAACAGCAGGATTTAGAGAAAGTCGGACGCAGGAGCATGTTTACTGAATCCTTTTTACTCTTCTTTCCATCCTTTTTTGTAAAACTGAAATGAATATAAAGTTACAGTACTTTAGTAACTCACAAAATACAATCCAGAATGAATTTACATTGATTACAGTCTCAATGCACAAGCCATAACAATAAGCTACATTTAGCTTAGCTTAGCATTTAGCGAACTATATTATCACAGTCATTGTTTGTTCCAAAACAATCGTTTTTAAATCCAACTTAAGAATCTTTAAATTATTTATATGCTCTGTTGAACAGGAACACAGAAAACTAACAAAACTTACAAGCAAAGGCTCTCCAAGGCACTCACGTAGAAGAAAAGAGGAGAGGAGCTGTCTGCCTGACCGCATGGAGAAAGAATGGCTGCACTTCCTGTAACTTATGGTCACGTGACCTTAACTGACCAATAAAAAAACACTTAATAACATAGTCTCTTTTCTGACAGATTTCAACAAAATAAGATATCTAGAGGCTACAAAATGTGTGCCATGACATGTTGGTTTCCACTTACGACATATTATTTATAATATGATGGACAGAAGAGTTACAGTAACATAGTCGTACATCTGAGCACTGTGGAGCGATGGCATTGGAGAAGCGAGCCGTATATCACATCTGTCGAAAAAGATACTGACAATGAAATGACTTTAAAGGGCAAACAATTTAAAGCAATTAAGGCATTCGTCAAGTATGCCATCCAACAGCGTGCAGAGGTATTTTTTTTCTCTGAATCAGTTGAAACACTGCCTGTTGTTAAACCCTCTATCTGTGGATCTGATAAAACCATATAAATCCAGCAGAGAAAAATCATATTTCAGTGTGTTGGACACAGCCTGGTGTTACTTGGACCATGGAGCGTAACTGTGAACTGAATAAGACAACCTGCTCATTCCAGGAAAACATCCAGGCTCAGCTCTGTTCTCCGTTCTTCTTCAGTAACGCTTTAAAATAATCCTTAATTATACTACTGAGGAAGTAAGTACAGATGCGTCCGTGCAATCAGTGCAAGAGTAGCTCCCTCTCCAGCTTTAATAGTCTTAATAAACTCCCCGAGCATTGGTTATTGAGTGGTCTCTTAGGGCTGGTGATTTCAAACCTCCTGAAGGTCAGGCTCATCACATATTCCTCACAACATGAGACAAAGCCTTCTTTTTCTCTCCGGGTCACACTCTCGTCTTTGTTATCAGCGAGGCACAGGAGTAGCATGGGGTGCCACTGTTCCGGCCACATATTGTGTTTTCATATGTTTAATTTTTCACTCCCTTCACCCGGCGGGGCGAGCGGTTATCTGCTGCACTTCACGGTGGAGATAAAGATGCTGTTTTTATGAAGCAGTCAAAACTGGTATTGATGACACTTCTGTATGTGTGTCTGCTACAGTTATTGCAGAACAATGTCTTCAGTGTACTTCAACCGATCAACCACCGATCATTATCAGCAGATATTGTTCCTGGAAGTTTGAGAGTTCTGCAACCACTGTAACGATGATGCAAGAAACGTGACATTAAATATCCAAAATGGACTCAAGCCTCATATGTGGTCTGCTTTGTGCGCTCCTGGTTGCTGGACTGAAGCTGCAGAACGTATAGTGGCCCCAGGCCCCTAGAGAAACTAATACAGACTGACTTCTTGGATGCTATGTGTGCTGACATCAGCAGCCAAGCATGATCACAGATGAGCATCTACCTATAGGAGCCAGTCGTCCCTCAAAGTGGACAGGGCCAAGCAGCTCCTCTGCGCTCGGGTGAAAGTGGAGCTAGCGAGCGGCTTTTCAGCACAGCAGGTCATATTGTAGACGACGAGGAAAACAGTTTTCAGTTCCTTCCATCAGCCTACTGGAATAAAATCTAAAACAATAAAATATAAGAGCTATATTTGTTGAAAGGTTCAGGACTTTTCCTGACTAGGTCTGAGGGGATTTGGCTGCGAAACTGTGCGATGTAGCAACACTGTAGCAGTAAATCTTACTTCCAAAAACTAATGACGGAGGACAGTTGTAATCCCACAACTTTTAAAGACATCCTGTACCATCTGGTGCTAAAGCGATGAGGGCAGGTGGTGTCAAATTGAAAATCAGTGGCGTCAGTAATGCAGGAAAACAGACTGAATAAGGTCACTGCAGTTAGATAAGAAAAAAAAAGTACCATTACTGAACCACTGCTTAACTCAGTTTGACTGAAGGTGGCTCCACACACTCACAAACAGGAAACAAGAAACCTAATAATTGGCCAACAGCTGTTTAGGACTTTACAAATGTTACTGTTCCAGATGGATCGATTGTGGGGAAAAAATTAAATGTGTGCCAGTGTGCAACGTGTGAATAATGCAGGAGTAATGTAATATCATGGTTTAGTGTAAAAGTAATATATTGGTTCATAGGATTTTACTTTGACGTAAATGTGTGATTGTGATTAATTGTACGTGAAAATGTTTGTAGAGACTGAAAAAAGGAACCAAGAAGGAGGAACTGATAGTTACCGAGTGAAATGAGCACACAAATACAAGATTTATGATTAATTATGAAAATTATGAATGCATCTGAACATAACACCAAACTAATAGATAAAGAGTACCAGCCAACAAGATGCTTGGAAGAATCTCCTCCCAACTATTGGATGGGACTCTCGTGCCATTCTCTCAGTCAGCTTCATGAGGTAGTCACCTGGAATGGTTTTCACTTAACAGATGTGCCTTGACAAGAATGAACTGAACCATCAGTAGTGCTGTGCAGCCGTACGGTTGGTCCTCTCTTAATTTGTTGTTCCAATCCATATTATGGCAAGAACCACTCAACTAAGTAAAAAGTCAGTCACAACAGTCCATCATTACTTTAACATGTGAAGGTCAGTCGGTCCAGAACATGTCAAGACCTTTGAATGTATTCTGAAATGCAGTCATGAAAACCATCAAACGCTATGATGAAACTGGCTGTCATGAGGAACAGAAGACAAAGAACTACCTCTGCTGCAGGGGATTACCAGCCTCAGAAACCATAAATTAACAGCACCTCAGAATAGAGCCCACATAAATGCTTCAAAGAGTTCAAGCAGACATCAACTGTTCAGAGGAGACAACATGAATCAGGCAAGGAAAAAATGACAACCAGGAGGCCGAGAGACAGACCCTGGGTTTATACCTTCAACAAATGGGATGAAAGTTAAATTTTAACAACTGAGTTCGCTTCCTGCTCCACCTGAACTGAATCTGCATGTACTCAGAGTCTTCAAACTTAAATAATAAAACTCTGTCAAATACAAACTGGCAGAAAACAAATTATGTTCTAGCAAAGGTGCACCCCAACTAAGTATTTAACCTGATATATTACACCAAGATGCCGGTGAAATCAAAGGTCTCTCCGCTCCCCAGTCATGAATATTCAGATGAGTTGTTCAATTTGTGTTGGAGAGATTATTGGAAAGCTACGGAAGCATGCGGGATTCTCCCTAAAGCCTGGCTGAAATCATGTTATGCCCCAGATTGAATAGCTTACTAAGATACAGAGTCTGAAATTAAAGTGGGATCTCCTTCCTGCTCCTTTATAAAAGGAAAAAAAAAAAATCGAGTCAGCCTGCTGGTATTTTAAGCCACCGGCAAAATCAAATATGTCCGCTGAGTAAGACTTTCTGATTTCTGCTCAGCATGACAGAGCTTTACACAACTGCTGAAGTCAGAACTTTGTGAAAAGAAATAGGGACAGGAAGTGAAGTAGGTGAAGGAGGGGAAACGAAATGGGTGTGTATTTTATCTAAAATCATTCTGCAACACTGATGATGCAAGATATATGATGTAAGATGTAATATGGTGTAAGATTTGGATTTCTTCATGTGTTTCTAAGCCCTGTGATGGCCTGGCGACCTGTCCAGGGTGTACCCCACCTCTCGCCCGATGACGGCTGGGATAGGCTCCAGCAGACACCCGCGACCCTTAACAGGACTAGCGGGTATAGAAGATGAATGAATGAATGTTTCTAAGAAATGAATAGCAACAGTGTGATCACAATGCTTGAGGTTCAAACGTGACATCCTGCTGTGCAGACCTTCATTTAGCTTGAAATGAATCATTTGATTAACAATTCAATACACTTCAGTGTATAACTCATAACGTAAATAGCTTCCGCGTACTGAATCTTTGACCACACTCAAGACGCTGCTCTGGGAATGCTAAGCTAGGCAAATAATTAGCAAGAATAGTTTAACTGTTTTTAGGTTTCTGCTTCATCTCTGTAAAAAAAACTGACTGAACTACTAACACGTTACTCCAACAACAATTGAAATATGGGAAAAGCAAGAGTGGCAAATTTTGTTGGTTTGCTTTTTATCGTTGTTGGGTTAAAAACACATTTGTCAAAACAAATGTAAACAGGTTTGATTCTGGTCTGAGCCTAAAGGTTGAATGCCAATTTTTTCCTAAAAACGACCCCAACAACTCCACCATCTTTTCAACAGAAATTAGCCCAAGTTTTCAGATTTTATTTTATTTTTTAAAATATCCATTGTTCCATTTTTGTCCACTTATCCGAGGACAGGTTGCAGGTTGCATCTGGCATGCCCGGTAGCCTTCAGGGCATGCCAGATGCCTGAACCACCTCAGCTAGCCCCTTGTGACGTGATGGACCAGATGGTCTACTCTTAGCTACCTCCGGATGTTGAAGCTCCTCACATTATCACATTATATATATATATATATATATATATAACTGCAAACTGTGCTGTGTATATATATCTATCTGTCTATATCTATCTATAGATACAGATATAGATATAGCACAGTTTGCAAGATAAGAAGAAATTTTTTTCTTTAAGAATGGTGCACTAGTTTAGCATTGCACTCGACGATAATGATACTCCTAGTGGACATTTGGGTGATGAGAAGATGAGTGTACAGAGCAACTCTATCTCAACTTTCCTCTAATAATCTGAAAAATAGTCCAATCAGAATAACAATGCCTTATGTTACCACCTCATTCAGAACACACTGGTCTGATTAGAAGGCGTTTACAACCAGATTGTGAGGGGTAATCTGTTCACTATAAAAATACGCTCTCTGATAACCGTGTAAACACTCACTTGATCTGATGGTTTCTCTCTGGTTGGAATAAATCCATTCTTTCTGAGCATGTTTGCTCCACGTGGGGTTATACATCAGGTGATGAGTTTCCAGGAGGGACGGAAACACGGAGGTAGAAAAACAACCAGTTGTTGAAACAAGTGTTTGAATAGATGAATGATGCTGAAATCCATGTGCACAACAACACTGAAGATGTAGAGACATCTTAGCTCATCTTCTGCTGAATCAATTCAGGCTTGTCAAAAAAGTTGGGAACAAAAACTTTGTATAACAGAAGATCTGTTATGCTTCTGTCAGGTTCAGCGCTGCAGAACGTAGACCCGCTCTTTTAAAAACGCTCTGTAGTGATTGATGTTTTGGGGCATGTAAACATGTACTATGTTTTATCATTGTTTTTCATCCTCATGTAACGGACTTGACGGGACTTCACAGGTTCAGACACCGGTGGAGGATCTGCATTCACATGAAAAACGACAAATCTATTTCAGAAAGTGCAGCAGAAACGAGGGTCACGGCTAAAAATGTCATGACAAGTGTGGGCTTTCTGATGTGGAAACTTCGCACACATGAAATCGTGACAACTGCACACATGAATGCATACCCAAATTCCCCTGCAGATGCGCACACACTTCAGAACGCAGTGTGATGTGAGTGGTAATAACCTGAGCTTATGACTCACCAGCTTACACATGCAGCATTTCAATATGAGAGACCATTAAAAAGGCAACAACAGGCGTTCAGCCGAACCCTGGAAGGCTTATGATTTATTGAGCGTTATGTGCGGCTGGTCTACAGGTGTGTGTACGCATCGGGGAGGTTATTTAGTGTGTGTAGATTTGCATCAAAGCCTGTAGATGCCAGTCACTCAGAGGTCTCTTTGGTTGCCTCACATCCCTGCAGACATTACTTCTCAGAGAGCAGCGTTGAACGGTCTAACACAACTATCTCGCTCGCAGGCCTTTGATGACTCACTGCACTCTGGCCAAAGAAAAGAGCCTTTTGCGTTTATTACCCGTTGTACAGTACGCCCACACTCCGACTAAGGAGAACTGACAGCCAGAAAAGAAGAAAAGAATCACATATAGAGAAAAGAAGACAGGAGGAAAAGAGATGTAGTGCTGAATAAAGCTCACTTATCTAGTTACAGTGGGAGGAAATAAAGAGAGGATCCAGAAGAATACCAGAAGATATCAGAGGAGGCCTCTTTTAAAGCAAACACAAAGCAATGCAATGAGAGAACAGTGTTAAGACGCTTCCTGTATGCTGCACCAGCAGCAGTTCAGCTGAGGTAAGTCTCATCCACGAGAGCTCAAGGAACAGAGGGAATATGCTCAAAGGCAACTTGCCGAGGAGATCAAACAAAGCAACTCCTCGAAAAGAGGCCGCAGTACCGAACAAGAGTACGGTGCATGAAAAATGAAGGAAGAAGGGCCAAGGCGACAGACGACGTCTTCCACCGAAACACATACAGAGACATAAATCAGAAGGAAAGCAGGGCAACGTGTAGGAGGCAGACACATTGTTATACTAGCTTGAATGTGATGAAGTGCTTTGTTATGTTGTGATTAGAAGCAGAGAGCAGAGTGGACATGCAATCAATACCTACTTATATTTTCATGGATGAAGGGACAATGATTAGCCGTCGGTCACAAGTGTACCACAGGGAGTTACAATGGGCACATTACTTCTCGCAATCCACACGCTCCAAGCTCAAGATGTCCCGCAGTCTGCTGCACCAGCTGTTTCATTCAGTCTTAGCCAAATTGTGACGTGTCTCTCAGATCTTTATTCAAATTAAATTAACGCAGACTGCACCACACAAACTGAGTCTTACGTAGGCCTTATTCACATCTAGTGACTGCAGACACAATGGCCGGCAAGCTGACGGGACACTGTAGCAACGTAGGCCAATCACAAATTTTGTTTTGTTGTTGATGTAGCTTTGAACTGAACGGCAGATAGTGCTTCTAAACGCTTACCAGTTAAAACACCTAATGCTGCAACAAATGCTGCAGTATGGCAGGTGGATGCCAGTTTAGTTCCTAAGACTTTACTAAGGATATGTCTGTGAAGGCGCTCAATCATCCAGGTCATGGTATATACAAAAAAACTAGCAGCATAATTTTAACTTTCTGGATTTTAATGGAGATCCAGATAAACTGCTCAGCCTCTCCTTACAAAACCTGGTTTAGATTGACTAAATTCACTGAGCTGTCTTCTCGTAAACACTCTCTGGATCTCCTCCTGGCTTATGCTGCACAACCCTACCACACTATACAGTAGTACCGAAAGCACAATCTTTTGCCCCTCACATCAAAGAAAACCTAGAAAGAGAAAATAAGCTTTTACTTCCTTAAATTAGATTCTTTCCCAATCAGCAGTGAAATTTCACTGACAAAGTGCAGCTGCTTTGAACAGAGGGTCCTTTCTGTGGCGCAGTGGATGGTGCACATCCGAGCGTAGTTATGTATCAAAGGTGCACTGTGTTAGGACCGGACAGGTGAGCCTTTGGTCTTAACTGGGTTAGAGTGGAGTGCAGAGTTTTCTGCAAGCCTAACAAAAGACAAGAGAGAAGTAGCGCTTCAATTATCCTGCTGTGCTAAAATGGTGTGCGGTTCTGATTTCAAACATGGAGGATACATTTATCATCTGGTGTTCTGTGCAGCATTCAGAGCATGTCGCACACACAGATAAGAGATGTCCCTTGTAGCTCATATGTGCATTACACATCTCCTTGCTAGGCTGGAATCCAGATGAACCTCTGCCTACAATTCTTTTGTAGATATTCTCTGATATTTTCCAAAAGTTGTAAAGATTGGCTCTTCATGTGAAGAACGTTTGAACTTCTGAGTCCAGGGCGATGCTTTATAGTCACTTAATTTTTCTCAATTTGCCTCATTAGGGACTGTGGCTATCAAATGATGTGATGCTGCAGAGCTTTGTCGGCAATGTGTTTGCACCCTCACCAGCTAATAAAACCCACCGAGGGCACCGTGGACACCAATAAGTCGTCAGCAGCTGAAGTCAACAATGGAAAATAATTACACCATCTTCTTATAAACTATAAATAACACTCTTAAAACTTTAACATCACATCCAGGCTGTAGCTGTAGGCCACCACATGAACCCTCGACAGATCGCCACCTTAACACAAAGCAATCCTCTCTTGCTGTTATTATTCATTAAAAACACCCAGCACAGTAAGGAATCCCGACCTGAGGCTAATTTATGAATGAACAGATTCTACAGCCAGCTAAATCCCACTCACCATCGGTCAGTATTCCAACTAATGGTTTAAGCACCAACTCTCAAACGTGTCCAGAATGGCCAGAGTTCAGCCTCGACAAGCTGCTTAGCTGTGAATGTGGATTTTCGGCAGCAGCATTGATAGTGTACACAGAAGCTCAGCAGTGCCGATAGAGGGCTGCTGAGGGTTATCCATGTGGGCTGAGTGTTAGAAAGAGTCCAAATGGTCCATTAAACAAAGGCTGGCTCTGCAATAACATCAGAAAGGGTTACTAAATCCTGCTTAGATTATCTGACCTGTGGAGAAATGCTTATTAGAGTCTTTAGAGGGCAGTACTACACACTCCAGAAGTCCACTGGGCACAGGAGGATTAACATTCGTTTTGACTATAATTCTTTTGAGATATGCAAACACTTATGAGCTTATTCTCATCACTTTATCTTCTCTATCTTGAGGCCATGCACACTTTGTTTTGTGATGAACACCCTCACCCTTTCAGTCAACACAACTGTCACATCATCTGTTTGTTCATATCAGATCCATCTCTATTTCCCTCCCTCTGTTCCTCTGCCCGGTCTATTCATTTGTGGAACTATGCTCCAATTAGTTTGGACCCAGAAGGCAGTACTGTACCATTAACAAAGAAACTTTATAAGGAAATCTTCACACACACACATTCACACACTGTGCTTTATTAACACTTAGTTAACCCAAAGTGTTATAGAGTTTTATTGTACAGCACACAGTATACTACTATACTTCTTCATTGCAAGAGGAAAATATGGTAAAAAAGCAGCAGTTCAATGTTTGGGTTAAAGGGGAACAACTGTTTTTTTACAACCTGGACCTTATTTCTGTCATAAAATACGATCGTTTACTCACCAATATAACTTCTGTGTAATTTGTAGTCGTTCGGGAGATATTTAGATCAGCGTATATCCATATAGTGGGAGTGACTGGGGCACCGAAACGCAGCCTCTAAATAACGCATTATCTGCCGTGAAACTCGTTCATTTAACCAATATCTTGTTATCGTACGCTAGTGCTATTCCCCATTGAGTCCAGAATTTATCTGTTATCGTCATCCGGAGTCTGTAGATTGACCTACAGACCCCGGATGATGTCTTCTGACCTGGATGATGTCATCTCTAAGCGGTGACCGCACCCGCGACGGTCGGCTTCTTTACCTGTAATTTGCTACTGCTAGTTTTTTGCAACATGGCTGAATATTTTTCAGATTCTGAGGTTGTGGACAAACCACAACCTCAGAACCTTCCTTTTCAAGAGTAAGATAAGAAGATTGATGATGCTAGTAAAAAAGTACAGATCTTTAGTTGGGACACGGTTAGCCTCGCTTACTTTTAGCCTAGAAGCAAGACAAAATTCGCCGACCACAATTTTTCTGTGGTGGAAAGTTGGTCTGGAGTCTCTCCGCTGGGAACTGATTATGCTCCAGGAAAGATCTGCTGGGCCAGTCAAGTGTTGGGGCAGGCACTATGTGGTGTCATACACGTCACATGTGCGCCCCATAATTTGTGTACAACTAAATGGCTTAAATTGCTGTGGGACTATCCAATTGCAGAGGTATTTTTTTCTCTGTATCTGTTGCAATATGCCCCATAATGAAATCCAAATGTGTCATACCAGACTCATACTTACTCATAATCAGCTTACCGTAGCGTAAACACTGAAGGCCATGGATGTGATAAGCAGGATTTGATACCTGATTATAACACAGCGCCTCATTCATTTAGTTAAAATATGCTCAGTGGCACATATGCCGGATAGAAGGGTTCCTCCGTGACGTTCAACACGTTTTCGCAATTTTGCCCAAATGAGCAAGACACCAGTCAAGCCGGCTTCCTACTGGGTCCCCGCACACATTTGAATGGGTTTCAAATAATAATTATACTGTTCTTCTAGACTCTTGGAAACATTATTGGGGTGAATGGATCAATGATGACAAGTAACCATTTAACAGTCACTCTCTTTCAGTGATAGTGTGAGACAAATGTGTTTAGGCCAGTGTGGTTGTTGTAATGAATGGAAAAGTTGTAGTAATGTGGTTTTGCCGCTAATCCAAAATTGCCACACAACCCACTGCCATTCCTTGGGTCTTATCCTTTGCCTATACTTCCGAGACAGACGGGCGCTGAGCCTAACTCCTGGCCTACACTATTGTGAGCATTTACACTTGCAGTGCAGTGGTGTGTTTGCATCGCTCAGTGATGTCTGTGAAGGTTCTCAGTCATCCAGGTCATGGTATATCCAACAAAGGTTCAAAAAAAGGCAACTGGACTTGTAGAGTTGGATATCGCTCAGTGATTATGCCGTCAAAAACGCTGTGATTTCTGTGCCACTGTGTTGAGTTTCTTTAAGCTGACTTTTACTTCAGACAACGGTGACGATGCTGAACAAAAATGAGTTTACTGAAACACAAAGTATATATACTAAACCCAACATCATCTGTTTGCTACCTGAATAACCACTGAAGCAGAAACCCATCCAGCCAAAGGTCTAACGGCTCCGCAGGCAGTGTGAAAAGCCATTTTAACACCTCTGATTCTGTCTGACAGACATTCTCATGAAGAATTTCAATAGCTATTCAATAGTGCTTCTCTCTCAGGTTCAATCAAGTAGGCTGAAAGGCTGCACTTAAGAAAATCCACATGTACACCATCTGTTACACTCAATGCTTTTATTTTGCTCTCAGTCCATTTTGCACCCTCGTAATGACAATTACTGAGCAGTGGAAGG
Source organism: Chelon labrosus (assembly GCF_963514085.1). Lineage (NCBI taxonomy): Eukaryota > Metazoa > Chordata > Actinopteri > Mugiliformes > Mugilidae > Chelon > Chelon labrosus. The sequence goes on along the minus strand of NC_140338.1, from coordinate 21,135,581 downwards.
AGAGCAGTGAGATGAGAATACTTGTTGTCAGGAGGATGAAAAAGACAAATCACAGCATGTGGGCTGAATTATTTGCATTGTTATTTGCATGTCGTCCATGCCTCCATGTGCATCTTCACCATCAGCCGCGATTTGTTTACAGGGTTGGATGTACTGCTCAAAATCAGATGCCTCATAGCGCATAGAAGCTGTCATTCTAACTGAGCCGTCGATGCCTCCAAAACACATTTCGGCTAGCATTTCTTATTTCCATATTTCTTGCGGTGCAGTGAAGGATGTGTGGGTGAGCCTACTCAGATCACATAAACATGGAGTTTGGAGGCATTTCTGTTGGCAGGGTGGCACCAGATTCACGGCAGGGAGTGACATCACCGGAAAATATAAGTGTCATCATTTTTTTTCCAAGGTGTTCAGAAGTAATACCAAACCCCTCCACTGACATTTGTTCTAATAGAACTTTAATAGAGAGGTAGCAGCAACAATGAGCAATGTATCAGAGTCACTGCCCAAAGCAGAAGGCATTCTCTCCACCTGCACAACTCTCTTTATCTGTCATTTTAAACAACAGTGTGTAATTAGCATTGAAAAATACAAACTCATATCCAGTGAGTCACTGAAATTTAGACTGATAATACTGCTGTAGTGCCAGTCATTATATTTCGCACAATTTAGTTCTAGCTGCATGAGTTTGCATGACAAAAAACATTCATTCATTCATTTTCTGTAACCGCTTATCCTCTGGAGGGTCGCGGGAAGCTGGAGCCTATCCCAGCTGTCATTGGGCAAGAGGCAGGGTACACCCTGGACAGGTCGCCAGTCTATCGCAGGGCTAACACAGAGAGACAGACAACCATTCACACTCACATTCACACCTACGGCCAATTTAGAATGACCTATTAACCTAAGGAGCATGTCTTTGGACGGTGGGAGGAAGAGAACCCACACACACACAGGGAGACCATGCAAACTCCACAAAGACTCCAGTGGGCTGACGCTGTGAGGCATCAGTGCTAACTGCCACACCACTGTGGCACCCCAAATAAGTTTTTAAATTTAAAAAAATTTAAAGAAGAAATGGGTCTGGTGTAGTTGGCCAACACTTTGTGACCAGCAGGAGGCCAAAAACCATTTTTGCTAATGGCTAAAGCAACGTCCAAGCACACTCAAAACAGACAGTATCGACTACCTGCAGAAACTAAAAGTAGGTAAATGGATTTTGCCTCTGGGAGTAAACGAAATTATTTTAGTTTCAAGGTGCCCTGCGGAGTCTTCTTTTAAACATGCTGTGCAATCCTTGTTGTCTGACAAATACCTCAAAGCAAAAAGAGTAGGCGCAAAACGACATTCATAAATAACGGCGTCGACTGGAGGCGAATTATCCCTCTTTGTAATGAGGATGTCAAAATCATAATAATTGAATACGAGCTATTTTTGAGTTTATGGTAGCTACAAGCAGACAGGCATTTGTTGCTGCTTTGGGGCTGCTACACAACATGGAACTGAACCAGCAAGAGCAAAACTTTTCTGGCATATGTACTAGAAGAGCAACTTCTATTGGAGTGGATGGACACCATCTTGGAACATGACACGCAGTTCTCTAAATACATCCATGGTGGATGGGCCAAAAGTAAATTGATTTAGAAATGGTGGCGGCACGGTCTGCTTCAAAAGTTTGCTCGTACTTGGCTATTGGATTCTCATCAAATTTCACTTAAATGTTTTCGCCAGACTTTGTGATATCTTGCTCAGGAGGCAAAAAGCAAATCAGATGGCATCAAGGCACAGAGTGAAAGAGACCATTTTACAGCGGACGTTTTTGACACAGGCTATTAGTGATGGCTCATTTCCATTAACAGTCACAGTATGAAAAAAGTAAAATGGAATGCGGCCACACCTGTGCTTTTCCTACTATGACAATTCACAACGTCTGCCTTGAAAGCTGTATATTTAAACTGTATATACTGATTGGCTCAGACAGTTTGACTGGCCGGTGTGATTGCTCTCTGTGGGACTCGCCTTTCCAGATTATTAAGAGACAATAGAGCTCAACATGGTGTCTTCTTGGCTCTCACACTGGAATAATGCAGTACAATTGTGAATCACTAGTTAGTCAGTCTGAACAGTTATAAGTTATAAGAGTATAAAGCCTTTAATTTACAGTTAAATGGTGAAAAACTCTGTTATTCTAAAAATGAAAATTAACATGATGCATCTCCTGTTTTAGAACCTCGCGTGCTTTAAGCCGAGCTTCAGTCATTTTTCCCGTGTTAGCTGCAGAAGCACACAATGACAGCAAGACGCTGTCAGTCAACAGCTCATTAGATGCAAATGGAAACACATTTCCAACTTTCATTGTTGTGTTTCCCTGCCGAAGTTATTTGTCATGTGGTAAGACAGCGGGGTTAAGAACTGACTGTCAGACTGTGTCTCTGCGTGTGAAGTCATTTAATCTCAAACTCAACACACAGGCACGGAACAGGGTGAAATATTCACATTGGAAAGCGCCGGTCTATAATTTTGCTCAATTGATGGTCTTGTTTGTTTACTTGTGCTGAGAATTATTTTGCACTCAAATTGCAGATTTAGTTTGATATAACTTCAACAGCGCATGAGAGCTTGAAAGGTTTTTCAGTCAAATTAAGGCAGGAAGTAAAAATGTACTGCATTTACTTTTTGTTGCATAGACACATATATACCCTCAGTTATTTCCTTTAGATTTACAACGACCCTTCCTGATATGACATCTTTTATTTAGGCATTAGGGGTTATTGGCATATGATGGTAGAAGTAAGTGCTAGCTTCACTGTATCTCCATCCAGCCGCAAAACCAAGGAGGGCAGTTATATTAGACCCATGCTGCTGCCTGCTCCATCAGCGAGTTCTTAGTAGCTAAAAGAAGAGGGCAGGGGTAATACTGAGGGGATCTACTGCTGACACCACTGTTAGTCCCGAAGGATTCAGATATGACGAGCTCCATACGGTAAATATGATGACATGGCAGGCTTATGAATCTCAAGACCCAAGGCTTCCATTAACGTCCAAGTTAATAATTAAGAGACGACTGCTTCGGGAAAGTCAGCTCGCCTCCACCATTGATGAGAGTGCGAAGTAAGGGGCCGCAGGAGGAGAAAGGGGGATGGAGTGGCAGGACACCTCTACAGTGACAGGTCTGAGAGGAGGGTGAGAAAGCGAGCCAATATTATGTGAGAGGACACCAGTTAAATCAAATGAACACAGTTATTGCTTCTAAAACACACACACATCTCTCACTGCAATACTTTAAGATGCACACTCCGTAAACAACAGTGCTCTATTAGGATTTCATTATAGAGTGTGTTTCAACTGATGTACAGAAAAAACGCCGTTGAGCCATTGTCTTAATCGTTAATTGTTCATCTTTTAAACTTATTCCGCTGCTCATATCTTTTTCAACAGATGTGATATTAGACTTTGAACAGCCTCCTTCTCCAACGGCAGTAAAGCTATTTTTTTACCCAATGTTGCTCAGATGACATTTATGACTGAATCGCTGTTACTTTTCTGTCCATCACCATTTGATCGGCCAGAGCACAATCAGTTCCCAGCCGAGCGGTTTGAGATCAGCCACAAAAAATTTGTAGTTTCAATAGTAATGGATTCCTCTGCTGCCCCCTAGTGGTAAACAAATCCATTATTACTGTTTTAAGAATGCTTTTAGTATGACTGCTGTAGAAGTTAGCTTTGCTCTCAACAACACTTATCGCCAGTTAGACATACTTGCACCATCCATTAATCCATTTACTGCCCTCCGCCTGTCACAAATCAATTTTTAATTGAAAATATTAATTAAATGATCTACTCCGTCAACCAAATTAGCCATATGGGATGTTAATAAAGACACAAGGTGTAGTACCAAAACAAAAACAAACAAAAAAAAACAACCTTGGGTTTTTTATATTTAAATTTCATAGTAACAGCGCCCTCACGTGGGTATGAATTTGATTGTGGCGCTAAAAGCATTTACACCAGAAATAGTCTAAAGCAAATCTTCCCAGAAACTATTTAGCCAGATACTCTGAAAGATGCACAGATTTTCCTGTACGCTGTCCCGTTTCTACTCCACAGGTTTTCTGCAGAAGACACTTCCTGTGAAAATGATTCCTTCAGGTTTGTGGATTATCTAATGTCACTGGAAAGCTTCACTCGCTGTCTCATACAACCACTTTTATTGGTTTAGGTTGTAAAGGTTCAGAGGCTGACATCTTAAACATCACACACACTGAAATTATCTGTGCTGTTTCAGATCACTTTATGTGACATTTTGTAATGTCATTTGGGTGAACTAACTCTAAGCTGCTAAGCCAGGTAGTTTATACGCGACAAAATTAAACTACAACATGTAGGAGGGTATAGGAGACGTGGAGAGCATTCAGCAGCAAACAAGTTGGCGGCAGTGGTCGTGATGACGGTGTAACTGGTAGTGGAGGAGGCTCTTGAGGGGTTGACTCAAACGCGGGGGCCTGCTTCAGCAGCCTGTGCAGCTGTTGTGTTTTGGTCCCCTGGCAGGTCACATGGTGCAGATGACATGATGTGTTGTGGTGGTGGGGGGCTATTTTTGAGCACTGCCATTCTGAAGCATGACCCCCCCCCCGCCACCACCTCCTTGCCATCTCTCCTCTCTTTGCCTCCTCCATCCCTCCCCCTTTTCTCCCCTGGCATCCCATTTCCCTGTGTAATTAGGCTTCTAATAAAGGCTGTGGATGTTGAGAGGATGAATGCCCTCTCTCTCTCTCTCTCTCTCTCTCACACATCTCCTCATGGAGCCTTCAAGCTGCATCATAGAGTCTACAACACAAAGACCTGCTGCTGGCTTCTCTGACAAATTCTGTTTTTATATATTTAATATTAAGCTATTGGGTACGAAATAACGGCATAAAATGCAAATGGGAGAGAAATACAATATATTTGTCCACTACTGAGGGCCTACTGACTGCCTACTGACTGCGAGGCACGAATTGACATCACAATGATATGAGTATGGAGGTTAGGGCTGAAGATGTTCACAATTGTTTGTGTCTGATCAGGTATTTTGATGCCATATGAAATGGGTGTATGTCGTAATGATTGTCAGTTCTGACCAATGGTCTGTTGGGAACTGATTCCGCTCCATAAAATATCTCCCAGGCCACTTAAACCATGGGTGGTCTCTATGCGGGGTTGGACATAAGAAAAAGAGCAGGTTGGTCATCTGAGCGCCGTGGAGTTGAATTTGTTTACAACAATAAAGCGTTCTGTTTAGAGTCACGTCTGTAGTAAAAGATATCGACGGTGAAACAACTTTAAAGGACAAACAGTTAACAGCGATCAAGACATTTGACAAGCATATCTTAATCTCTTGATGTTACTTTGCTGCTTTGAGTGGTTGTAGGACTATCCAATTGCGTGCAGACAAACAGTTTGGTTCCTTGCATTTGTGTTATACTGTCTGTTTGTATTTTGAAGTCTAACTTAACTGATTAATGCTAATATTATTGCGTTCACACTAGCCAGCAGTTACTAATTTAGAAAGTGATAAGCATCCACGATACGTCAGGATAGTCAAGACGGCGGCTACTGGGCTATGTGAAGAGTAAGCACTGTGGCCTCCCACTTGGGCTGGGCAGAAGGCGAGACCGCCCCCAATCACCACCGAACACACCCGGCTTGTAAATGATGTTGCCTTTTGCCACAGTGGAAAGAAGCAGGAAGTGGTGACAAGTCATCCATCTTTATAAAGTTTGTGGTTGTCACTCCCACTGCATCTACAGACAGGCCTCATTCAAATGAATAAATGGGCTGCGTTCCTTTGCACAGCAGTGTTCACTGTGTGTAAGTTGGACAAAGTTCAGCTTATGCTATGAGAATCTTAAATCCACCTGCTAATGTAAAAGACACGGTTTTCCCCTTTATGACAGTTGCGGGCTGACAGTAAGACAACGTGAATGGCAGCTAACTGAGGTGACAGCTGGAACCAGCAAGACTACAAAACATGACCAGTGCCTTAAACACATCATCATTAGGTAATCCTTTCAGATGGCAAACAGATGAAAATGGTCTGCCAAATCAGAAATATTGCCAAACTTGACTTTGTTCAAGGTGGACTTTTGTATCTCTGTGCATGTCTTCATAGTCTTCAAGTATTTACCTTTGTTAAAAAAATTACTGTAATGCATGTCTCCAACTGCATAGATTATGTGTGCAGAAAGCGACTGTCAGTCAAAGGAAAGCCATCCCACAGCAGAACAAAAACTGAGGAGGTGTAAACAGCTGCTTGCATCGAATACATGAAGCTGTGAGGACCAAAAAGAAAAGCCTTGAGCCAGTCGACCTAGCAGGCTGCTTATCCTGAATAGGCCACTGCTGACATGTCCTTGAGCAAGACATTGTATTTTTTGTATAACTCCAGCAGCACTGTTCAGTGTCTAACCTTGCACTCTGACTGAATGATATAACAACCAGCATCAAAAAAGTCTCACTAAAATGCTTTTTTTTTTTATTGAACCACCTGCAATGTTTCTGATTTAGCTGTTTACGGAACATTTCTACTGGAAATCAAAGGTGCAGAGGCGGCAGAGGTTTGTTTTTATGCTCCACTCTCACATATCTGTAAATAGCTCCAACAAGCAGTTGAAAACACGAATTTGCTGCCTGACATTTTTTTTTTTTCCTGCCATGCTAGCATCCTGAAAGCGTCAAGGACGGGAAGATAATCAGGGCTGAGTATGGTAGGTATGTGGACTCCCAGGTGGAGGTTGTCCATCCATCATATGGATATTTATACTTCATTCACCCCCATTCGCCAATTAGTTCAGAGGTCCAGTATGCAGAACGCCACTGTCAGTCATAGGGACGCTGAGCGGGTGACCAGTGACAGCACACACAGGGAATGTGCATGCAGAGTGGATGATGCATGTGTATAAGCGATTGTGTGGAGTGAGGACAGATGGATGGATGGATGTGCATATGGACTGGATGTGTGGGCTTTAAGTGTGTGAGTGTTAATGCATATTTGTGTGCCTGGTGGGCGGCGGGCTTTGTCTTGTTTATGTTGTTAGATTTCCATTTGTGTCTGTGTGTGCTCTTGTACAGCTATCTTTCTGAGGACCAGTCTGAGTTGTACACCATCGGAGTGAGGACATTTGGGCCGGTCCTCACTTATTTATTAGGCTGTTTGAGGTTTATGACTCAGTTTTAGGGTAAAGGTTACAATTAGGTTGTGGTTAGGATTAGAGTAACGGTAAGGGTTAGGGAATGCATTATGTCTTCGCAAAGATAGCCATACAAACATATGTGTGTGTGTACGTGTGTATTAATGAGTAAAGGGTGTGAAACAACTGACGGGTTTAAATTTAAAGCGTGACAGTGAATGTGTGGATGAAGCGATGAAGGCTGAGTGGCCTGCCAACACAGGCAGCTGCCTTTCACATTCAAATCACAGAAACTGCTCTCTGAACACGAGCCTTCAGTCCAGATCTCATGTGCTTTTTTTATTTCTTAGAGAGTCCATGAAGGCAGTGTTTGTCATACTAAACGGCAACACGCCAACTGAAAAAGAGAAAAACGATTTCTTGTTCAGATTACTAAGTGTAAACCAGTCAAACACAGCCTCACAATCGCGTTCTATATCGCAGCCTAAAAGTTTGATATGTGTGTGTTGGGTTAGCGCCACGTTAAGGTGGAAATAAGTGACTAATATCTGACAGTAACCAACATGGGAGGCAGTATTAGTGTGCATTAGTGGTCAAAACATCTTCACCAGTTTTACACATGCAGTTTGAAAATATGAGAAAACACAGTTGAAAGCAATGTTTCCACACAGTAGGGGAGGAAAATTAGTAAAATTTAAGTTTATTAAATGTAAGTTGATCTGATACCCTGCAGTGTCTCTGCGCAATGTGTTGTCCAATTGGTGGAGATATTTGCTTGTGTTTTGTCTATTTGCATGTTCTTTCTCCCGTTGCAGTGTGTTGTGTTGTGTTGTGTTGTGTTGTGTTGTGTTGTGTGGTCTGTGAACACTGACAGGCCCCAAATGGCTCCGACAGAAGGCCAGCCTTGATACTAGGCAAACTTCTTCCATACACATTTATTATTTATTTTTTTGGCAGAAATACGGTCTGAGGTCATTCTTTTGGGAACTGATTATGTTATGGAGTTTACGCAGTGATGGGCAGAAGAGTAACATCTGTGCACCGTGGAGTTGAATGTATTTACAACAAAATGTAGGATAGAAGTTGTTTGAAACATGCCATATAATGATCAAATTTATCTAGTCAGTAGGGATGTCCAGAAAAAGGTTTTCGAGCTGATGATTTAATATTGAGACGTGTGAATCATTCCAGTTCAGGTCTATATGCTTCACGGTCGAATTGTGCATTAAGAAGAAAAAAAGCAACTGCCTTCTTCTTCTTTTGGTTCCGGCTGATATATCTTTCTTAACGCATGCAAACTAGGAAAGCTGGTGTAAGCATGTTGATACCACTGAGATGATAAAATGAAACTCAGCATATGAAGTGTGTTTCTTCGACCAGACAGTGGGAAGGCTTATCAGACAACAAAACACCACACAGCTGCGGCTACTCCACTTCTCTTTTTGCTGCCTCATGTTTCCCTGTGTAACAGTGCATGCCTCAACATATTGCACACTACTGTGACCTGTTTCGCCGTCTTGGAGAAGATGGTCCATTACACAGTCTGTCAAACTAAATGGCAATTGCCTCTGGTAAAAAATAAACGCACATTACTGTGCACACAAGCATCTCACAAATATTATGAGCTGAGAAGATGAGCTAAGACGCAATCAAGAGCCACCATTAAACTTCCAGCACAAAGTCTATACCAACAGCATGGTCCATTGGACCAACCAATGGACCAGGCAGGTCTATCTTTTGCAGCCAGGTTACAATTGGCCTCGGTCCTACATAGGGCCTGTTCAGACCTTGCATTAAGATCCGATCTTGTAAAAGACAGGTGTGAACACTGGAGCAACGATACAAATCCATTAGACACATCAGCTGTTAAAATATTCTACTGCACCCCGGATGATTTCAGGGTTTATTTGCATACAGAGCACAAAACTGAGATCGGATCTGGAGACGAGTGTTAATGACAACTCTGAGCACACACACCTAAATCTGGCCACTTGCGATCGGATGGCCCAGATTGGATGTTAATGCAAGGTCTGACCAGGCCCATAATGACACTGTAGAGCAGATGTGAGCTGAGTAGTGTGCAGTGAAAGGGGGAGGAAAAACACTGCAGGTGGGCGAGGTACTTCAGCTCCCAGCCCTCTGAAAATCCATCATTTGCATTCATTACACATTCACTGGGCCAGATTGGGTGTGAGGTACAAACAAAAAAAAAAAAAAAAAAAAAAAAAAAAAAGCAGCTCTTGGATAATTTGAATTTTTAATAGCAACGCTTCTTGGTAAATAAAGGCAAAGAGTCAAAAAGAAAAACATCTATTTTTCACACTCTTCACTTCAATTATAATTATTCCCCAGGAAAGTCTGTGTTAAAACAAAAAAACCTTGTGATGTGTGACACGGACATGGCTGCTGTCTGTGGTGTGTGCAGGATCAGATATGAGGGCTGTTTTAACTACTCCTCTGACTCCCGATTTAATTAGAGAGAAGCCAGCAACAACACAGCGTCACATTTTGTTTACAGCACTATTAAAGATAAAGCTTTGTGTGTGTCAGATGGAAGGAGCCCTGCTCACACACCCTCCTCTTCTAAATAAACACCAGGCACCATAACAATGTAAAAGTTTATAACAGCAAATTAGTTAACTGCAGAAGTAGCTGGCCTGCAGGTCCTTAATACATGTAACAGTGCGTAAAACGGTGCATTTAACAGTCCTCAGCGGTAGTTTCATTGCTCGTGAGTCTTCTAGACACTCAGCCCACAAAGGCGCGGAGCTTCAGTCTCCTTGTAAACGCCTGTTAGAACAGCGGGTGGGCCGAGTTAAAAAGGCTACAGTGAGGAGTGCGCGATAGAGCATGCAGCGTCATTAGGTTACAGAGGGGGAGGGCGTGATATGATGCAATTTTATTCATTAGTGGTCTGATAGATGTTCAGCTGCCTGTGATTAGGAGGGGAAAACAGCAGCTGTTCACTGGAGTGAAAGTTGTTCCGTCGGGGGAAGGTCATAACTCTGTCCACACCGGGGTAGAACAGAGACTGCAGCTCGGGACAGGATACTGATGATTCATGGGCAGAGAGAGGAGCGTACCAGCTTGACCAGACACACTGATCCCCATCTGGGACTATAGCATCTTTATTTATTAGACTCTGATGTAAAAAAAAATAAAGCCATATTGAGTTTGGGGTAAAACCTGATGAGAGTGAAGGGAGGTGTTACACAGTCATTTAGAATTTTATAAACTAAATTGATAAACTTGGGCGGCACAGTTGCGAGGTGGTTAGCACTGATGCCTCACAGCGAGAAGGGTTCGAATCCATGGGCCGACTGAGCCTTTCTGTGTGGAGTTTGCATGTTCTCCCTGTGTCTGCGTGGGTTCTCTCCAGGTACTCCGGCTTCCTCCCACCATCCAAAGACATGCTCATTAGGTTAACTGGTGATTCTAAATTTGCCGTAGGTGTGCATGCAAGTGTGAATGGTTGTCTGTCTCTCTGTGTTAGTCCTGCGATGGACTGGCGACCTGTCCAGGGTGTACCCCGCCTCTCACCCAACGACAACTGGGATAGGCTCCAGCAGACCCCGCGACCCTTCACAGGAATAAGCGGTTACAGAAGATGAATGAATGAATGAAAATGAATAAACTTACACAGTGTAAGATGTACATGTTGAGAAAGCTCACAATTAGCTAAAATAAAGGGATGAATGGTTGAAAGAGATACAAAAAGTAATTCATAAACACCAAATTTAACCGAAAGTGATTTAATTATCTAGAAGATGTGATGGGTTAAATAGATAGAAGACTGGTCTGGAGTCTCTCTGTTGGGCACTGATCAATGCTCTGGCAAAGATCTGTCATGCCAATCAAATTGTTTGGGTGGGCTTTATGTGATGACGAGTAACAGTGGCAAAATCACACATGACATCTCAGCGCTGTGGTGTTGAATTTGTTTACAAAAAGAACTGAGTCTGAGTACACCGGGATAATAAAATAGAACAATTATAAGTAGTGAAATAGTGAAAACATTGGGCTAAAAGAGGCTGCAGTTCATCTGACATGGCTGTGGGAAAGGTTTAGAATCACTGGTTTGATTGTGATTTAATCAAAGTTGGGATCTCGGCTCTTCCTCTGCAGTTCTGTAGGAATTGTGAGACCGTTCAGATGAGAGAAAGGTCAAACCTTGTACCCAAACATCACATGCTTGCTCATGTTGGTCACAAAGGAAATGTTGTCGATGGACAGCCCAGAGGGAAGTCAGACAGTTTTGGTGGCTCACGCAGACGGAGCGTTCGGAGCTGAGGATCAGATGCCTCTCAGGATGAAGCAGCAGATGGCTGAGGAGGAAGCTGCTTGGCATGCATTAACGTTCAGGAGTACAGGGAGCAAAAGAGACAAGAACCGGAGCGGCGTCTTCCATTTCTTTCGCTGAGGCGCTCAATGTATGCATCAGCGGGGCAGTCTGTTCAAAAGTCATTATATTCTTCTATTCATGAGTGGCTGCTCAGAAGCCAAGATACACAGGATGAATGAATATATGCATGGTGACAAAGACTGCGTGGTCTCTGCCAAGGCTACTTACTTTACCAATGTCCTGGTCACTAATATACATTATCATCTGCCGCTCATTTTCTAGAATCATTCATTTACTATTGACCTATAAGTTACCAGAAAATACTACACAGAGTCCATTAAAGGTTATAGCTTAGCTTTACAGTTTACCTTTAAAGGAATATTTCAACAGTTTTAGATTCACTTTCTTGCTAAGAGTTACATGAGAAGATGAAAAACATTCACATATCTGTGCTGTTGCCTTCAAATTCATGTTCAAGAGCAAAGTTGTGAGTGGAAAGCTATGAGTTGACAAGCTGGGAAGTGTCCGCTAATGTTTTCAGACTTGCTGGCGGTGGATGGTGAGTTATTATATTTGGTTTATAATATATAGACAGTTGGAAAGTTGGTCTGGAGTCACTCCATTGGGAGCTGATTATGTATCGGCAAGCAGGAATGTCTTTACCATTTCATTAGACTTCATACTTCTAAATATTATGGTACCCATAAACATGGTATTAATGACAGAAACATCTATTCTACAGTGTTTTCATTAAATAAAAACAGACTAATGGGTGGTTATGTGAATGACATATTCACAGAATAAATACATAACCATTCTTTAAGGACACAGACGTAAAAAACAAAAACAAAACATCAAGCTGAGTTCGACTTGCCAAGCACAGTTGCCAAAGTCACAAAGGAACAGAACTGGTCAAAATATTCTAACCCGGTACGAAGTTCTCTGTAATCCCACGTCAAAACAAGGCAGAGGAAAAATCAACTCAATTAGTAACAAAAGTAACAAGAGCAACAAAAAGGTTTGAAGAAAAAGAACTGGGACAATGTGGGATTTTAATGCATGCCAGCTGGAAGGGAGATTTTTCTATTTTCCACTGTGTGAAGGTTTCATTTGGCCCAATGGGTGTTTTTCAAAGGGCAAACGGCCATCCTGAAACCAGAATAGACGTGTGAAGATGCTGTGTTTTGGGTTCAGTAAAGACTGACAGCATACCTTTTGTAGTCCTCGGGGTTACACAAAGGCCACGCTGACCATGTCTGCCGCACAACAAAGACACACAAGCCGATTCCTGAAAGCTAAAAATGAACGACCACAATTTAAAATGATCAGATTTTCATGGTGGTTTTGTGCAGAGATGTCATGGAGAAGCTACACAGCATTTCTATTGATGAAAGAATGCTTAAGAGTGCCTTCGGAAGTTAGAATAATTCGTGGAAAAAACACATTTCTGACTCCATGAAAGACCTCTAAGTAAACCGCAGCCTCCATCTCTTTCAGGTTCAATGAGGGCACCTTGCTTCTCTGCAGATAGTGGAGTGATACACACCGATGCACCATCAGAGCATTTCAAACAGATTATAACCAAATCTAAATAGCGTGTTAGCCATGCAGCCAAACTATATTCTTATTTTCATATAGCGCCTTTCTACCTATTGGTACTCAAAGCACTTTACGGTCGCAGACATATTTTCCCATACGCTCACACAAGCACACACCAGTGCCACGCACTGGGAGCAACTAGGGGTTCGACACAGTCTGGCCTAGCCGTAGCCTGACATTAACCTCCCGAGACATGAAACGACACATCGCAGTGACAGACCACAACAACCGTGATTGGTTTGAAATGCATTTCCTTGTCCACGTCTTCCTCCTGCCTGCTGCACGCCATCCACTCAGACGTCTTCTCTCTTTTCTTTTGCAGCGATTTCAGTAAAAGTAACTGTTGCTAACACCCATTAGCGCCATCCCCAACATGAGCTGCTCAGTAAGTGCAAGTTCACAGAGAAACTCAACACATGTAAATACATAAAATGCCTAGCATAAATGCTAGTAATGGCGTAGGCTACGGTGTAATCTATGACGTAAGCTACGTGGAGATCTGTTACGGAAATACAAGCTGCTACACTCTTCAATTAACGGCTTTGATGAGGTGGAAGTACACACGTCCTATTTTGTGCATTTGAGAAGAGACAATAATTTTATAACAAAAATAAATGCTGCGTTTTTTTTATCCTAAGTACTTTCTGCATGCCACCAGGTAGAGAGAGAAGGGATTTGTTTGCCTCCTGTCTGTGACAATGCACCCGTCAAACTTCACACAAGGACACACATCGGACAGATCAGGGATGCCGCAGACAGGTGGCAAAGGTAGAGAAGTTTGATGAGAGTAAAGACAGCAGCTCTCTTACAATAACTTACTTCAGCAGCATAAAGTCAGACTATGGGGAACGACTTTACATACCGCTGTCATACTGGTGGTTTTGGGGCATTTACAAAGTACACTGCTCCTTAATCACGTCAGGAAATTGGTCAGAGCTGAGTGTGTGTTTAACTGGCTGCGTCTTTAATTTCAATTTTCCGCTAAAGAGAAAGTTAGTAAAGCCACCAAGAGCACGTGGGAGCTGCGGAGAGCAAATATGCAGGACTCATAGTTTGAGGACCAGATCTAAATATAAGTTATGAATAAAATCTCTCATTAAAATATATTTAATTCTCCTATAAAACCAGTAACGACGGTTGGTTTTCCATCTCCTTGCAAACTGCCAAGAGCAATAATTCTATTTCACAATCCTCACCGCCGCAGCCAGGCTAAAATATAAATTACTTTGACAAATATTTTTCCAAAAACCTCAGTAGCCATATGTAGAACTGAGCTCAAGTGGAGCAGGAGCATGACTTAATCGTAGTGACAAGCCAGTCTGATGGAGATTCCAACAGGGAGCTGAAACCCAGAGGATTTCATCAATGAGCAATCAATATACGATAATACGTTGGGGTGAACATGACTGGAAAAGTGCTTCAGTGGAGGCCTCTCAGCTTACAATGCACCTCTACAGCGAGCGCGATATATTCTTCTGTCAACAAACCTTTCAAAATGCTTTCATCTGTGATATGTGATCAGACTACTGTACTTTATACTAATCTTTTTTCTCTGCAGTCAAGCTGGCCTATTAAAAGCCTGGTAATATGACCCATGTGGTGCAATCATTTCAGTCACTCTTGTTATTCCTACAAGCAGCTGTTGTGTGTTCCTGCCTGGCTTGATTTCCAAAATCCCCCCCCACCACCTCCACCTCCACCCCCAGCCCAAATGCATGGGCTGTCATGCTGCAGGGGTCAGGCTTATTTTGCAGAGACAAGCGCGTACGATTTGATTTGTAGAGTGACGGGCAGACATGACTTGTTGAGCTTAAGTGATGGGCAGCAGCTCAGAGTCAGTTTAACAGGCTTATGTTGGGATCGTAAGCGACGTTTACGCCGCTGTCCGGGATTCCTCGTGAGTTAGGATCTGGGTACGCAAAGTTTCTCACGCAGTCAACATCATTAACTTGATTTTTGAGCAGACATCATTTGAGCCCGGGTTCCAGAACATTAAGTACAGTACAGTTGAGATATTCGACTATATGTAGACGTGCTGAACCCTCGTGGCCTCGTCCTCCCTTGCAGTGTTCAAGACGCTGATTGAAAATGACACACCAGCTGGTCAGGAACACACCACACACACAGGGCGATTACCATTACTCCTACTCTCTGTCACATACTCATTCACTTTATACGCTTCAAAGTGGCCCCAAGACCAAATGCACGCGCACAAGCACCAGTTTTAGCTACTGGTGTGATCATATCTCCTCGTCCACAGTTCCTGTCAGAGCTCGTTTAGAGGGAAGGAACTGGACCAGCGTAAACACACAGCGCAGTTTAAGAGAGAGTCCAGCCTTCAGCTCCGATGAAGAGGTGAGAATAACATCATTTTATTCATGTGGTACAATAAACATGGGGGGATATGTCTGGGTGATGTATGATGCATGTAACAAATGTGCAAATGATTAGAAGAAACATTTCAAGGAGTTCGGACATGAGGCAAAAAAGGTGAAAAGGGTTACTTTCATTTCTCTTATTAAACAACAGAGCTGCAGACTTCAGACACGAGAGTCTAGTCTGACTCAAATCTCCTCTGCAGTTGGTTTGTTAAATTGTTAGATTCAAATGAGGAGACTCATACTGCAGCACCCTCATGCCTACACGATGGTTAGCTTTGTTTTTGCAGCCACCATATTGGAGTGCGGTACTGAGCTACTGAGAAAAGAAAAACAAGGACTAATACTTCAAGAAGTGATATTTCACAGGAAAGAGGTCATCTTATAATATTTACTGCTTTACCTTTTGCAGAAATAATCCTACTTCTTAGCTAACGCGAATCAGTCAAAGTTGAGCCAACTCTGAGATGAAGACTACTGTATTTATTTGTGGATAATGTATTTTTTTTTAATATACCTGCTGCTACTTAAGTCTTTATTAATTTCCAACATTATTTCCAACTAAATCTTACAATTACATGGATTTTATCTGCAGGTGTACGATGCACTGGGAGGAGAGGATTCTCAGTACCAGTATGAATCAGTGTGATAAACGGCAGCAGCGAATGGAGGAAATAAATCTAAAGAATTAAAATAAAGTCAGCCCGACATTATTCATTCATATTCATCAATTCATTGTAGCTTAAACATATTTTTGTGTTTAACATGCTTGTAGGAGTTTTATACAATTACTGTCTGCTTACTGTGAGAGAAAAAGCTCCTGTCTACCAATCTCCACATAGCAGGAGAAGTTAGCAACTAGCTGGTGAAGAAGGTTCAATAGTGGTGGAGAACAAAACAGAGGTAAAATAACAGTGAACTCAACCCTTATCATTAAATGAGCTAAAACCTGACTCAGAATGACTGTAGTTTCTGGATGTAATGTTAGCTGTGTGTTACAGTCAGTGTTTTTTAGGCCATTGACACCAAACAGCAGAAATGTCCCAATTAAAAATAATAATATTAAGAATGTGGCATCAACACATTTCAGATTGGAGCTCCCATCAAAAGATGTGTGTGATTAGTGTTCAGGCAGCCGCTGCACACTGTGTGCTTTATGTATAACTGCTTTTATTATTCTTCTGAAAGGCCAAACCCATTTTCGTGTCATTGATGTTCCTCTTTGTCGCCGCAACCTGCCTGCATTTGGAATAATGAGCATCATTATTTTGGTTGCTTCTGTGAAATGTGTCACTTTGCTTTTTCTGAGTTATTTGTGTCATGTCTGCACGTCCGCAGGACCTCGAGCTAATAGTCGCGCTAACTGGACCCGCTGTTGTAATGTGTGAGAATATGATTAATTTCCTTTTACACAAGTTTCGGACATGATGTGCACTCACTGCTGATTACTTTTCAGATGGCACTGCCCTATACATGCAAGGAGGAGAGGCTGGGCGGCTCCAGCTGTAAGAGCTGATATAACTCTCCTGAAGGAAAAAAATGCTGCGTGCACACACACAACACCAGGGGCATTTAAAAAAAAAAAAAAAAAGATTAAAAAAGCAAAGGCACAAGAAGACCTCTTCATGTCAGCAGCATGTGTGTGGTCTCTTCCTCTTTCGGCCCCTAATGCAAACACACACACACACACACACACACACACAGAGCACTCTTTCTATCTAGATGACAGAGGACTTTGCCTCAGGTGACCTCGGGAGCAAACCTACCACTAATGTGTTCTGACAAGTCAGCTACAAGAAAGTGCTAACAGAGCAATGTAATGGTTAAAATCACCACCGCGCTCATTCATACCTCAGCACTTTAACCTCAGTCCTCTGACCCAGCTGACTTTTCTGCTGCACGTCGCCCAATTTTGCAAGGACAAATGAGATGACATTGGGCGGGCCGCGGCTGTGTGGGCTTGTGAGCCTTGGAATAGTTCTGGACTCTGAATGAGTGCTGGAGGAGGAGGAGGTCAGAACTATCGGAAAATTTGAGGTTGACCAGAAAATATGGCTCCCTCTCACAGAAACAGACTCAGAAATGTGTTGACCCCTGACACTTATGACTTGTAGACATAAAACACAACCTCAGAGAAGCGAAGCTGTGGCAGAAACTGTGGAAATACCAGAGATTTCCTCTGAGGCTCTTGGGAACTAATATTTTGGTGTTAAAGTGAAGGTGATAATATCATTCCTGGGTATTTGTGACAAGACAGCACGAGATTTAAGGAATACCTTGAGATCTTGACAAACACATACTCAGAGTTGGCCGTTGCCAGTGGAGCTGAGTGAACAGAAGTTCCCACACTGTGCTTTTTATGTTCCCAAACAGAGCGACTGTGTACCAGCTCACTGCTACATGGGGTACTGGTTACCCAGGGCAACCGTGGTGCATCAGGGGGAGGGTGTCTGGGGGATATCAGACTTTTTAAGGTGAATCTACTGGCTTTAATAATGGTTACAAATCATTTATCATTGTATCAGCTTCACGTCATTAAAACATTTTGGGTTGCCAGGTTGTGGAAGATTTTTACCGTTTCTAATTTGTATGTACTCTCTGATACTTCATCAAGCCTGTTGATTATAAAGGCTCTCCAATGCATCCAGTCTGCAGCTGTGAATGTTGTCCTTGCATGTGTGTGTGAGCTACTGCACAACATGAAGTCCCGAGCAGCGTCAGTGAGAAGACGTTGTACCCTGGTGGTATTTTCAGAGGATGAGAAAGGATGAGAGGGGTGCAGAGCTGAAGCAATGCACAGTAAAGGAGAAGTCACTTGTGCAACCCATTTAAGGTTAAACTCATTTTTGTCAAACACGACAACGGCTCCTTGAAGAATTACAGTAATACAGTGGGAATGGGGAAGCAGTGAAAGCGCCACAAGACAGCCGGTAACCTGGACGCCTGTGCTTCCAGTTTGACACACATCGTCATTTCTCCGTCTGCCTGTCCGCTGTTCTCTTTCAGTTCCTTTATTTGCACGCTGTGGTGGTGGGGGTTGAGGGACAGGCTGGCGAACCCAGCTGTGACGCTGCCCCTCTGGGTAAGACAGGGAGGTCAGAGAGCCTCTGGCCTGTCACCCACTACAATACAACATTACCAGGCTCGTGCCAAGCACAGTGCTAGAGGCATGGCCTGGTGCTCCATCTCTCTGACGCACTCCCCTCTTCCTCCACTTGGACCAGTCTTCACCCTGGCTGTGAATGCAGACTGAGCTAAAACCCTTGTCCATACACTGGACACTACCCCCCACTGTTCTGTAGTGTGTAGCCTACGTATGTCCCAGAGAACAAGGCATGGTGGAGCTATATTTAACCATGTGTCTCTCCTAGGGCAGCTCAGTACTATGGGTCTTTTTTGACATTTGCAGCAGTCTCAGTTGAAGCTGTTTAGTCTTTAATCAACCGGATTATGCGTATGTGGCTCTAGAGTCGGCTAGTTCTTCTGAAAAATCATGAAAAGATGTCTCATTAGGGTGGGGCGGATTGTTCAGGGACAGCCGTGTTACTCCCCCAGGTACATAACAGGCCCACAGACCCATGAAGCTAGTTGATCTAAAACTAAATATAGCACGTATCAGCCATGACTGACTGCGAGCCATGATGGAACTGCAGCGCAACGCGGCCACGGAGTCTGCACTGGACCCACATGCAGGCAGGAGTGCTCAGTCAGATTTATTTTTTGTTTACTTATTGAAACCCACCGAAGACGTTCTTGTTTTATATACATAGTCTTAAGGGGGCCCAAGAAGGCAGCATCTGTTGCTATAGCAACACAAAAGAGCACAAAATTGCACTTTTTATTTTGGGATTTCTCAGACGCTCTGAGGGTTCACTGGTGCTGCTTACATAAAAACTTATTAGAGGGCTGGCTGTGAGTGCGTTCTGCATGACGCTCGCTCTGAAGCACCTCAGCAGATAAACCCCGTTATCAGGCCTCAATCCACCCGTGCAGCTCTCCATATCTGATGAACTGCTCAACACAGATCACAGAATTAGTCAAGCGGGCTGCACCCCACGCCTCACTCCCCTCGAGACAAACATCTGCCAGCGCATTTGTAGTTAACGCTGAGATCAGAAGCAAGTAAAATAGTACAAAGAAGACGGGGCTAGAGCAGGAGAAACTCTTTGGTCTTCTCTTTGTGGTGGACACCAGCGTCCATGCTGATGAGACAGATGCGAGCAAACAGCGCTGTCGGGAGAGAGATGAAGAAAAGAGAACTGGTCAGAGGTGATGAAGAGATATGCGTTCAATAGTAATTCAGTAAATACGTGGGAGGCGAGTGAAAAGGAGAACAGTATGAGCTATGAAAAAGGTGCTTTTCCCGCCGAAGGTGACTCACTCAGTACTTCGCCACACAGACTGTCACCTGTGAAATGACTGGAAGCCCGAGAAGCCAAAAAAATCCTTCTCATCAGAAAGTGAGACTCTACAGGCAGCCAGGTGGAAAAACCCTCAGCAATCATTGCAGGCTCACTTCCCTGTTACGGTCTGGAGTTTCTGTCCAGGGGGAGCGGACATTGTTCACCGGTGGGAACCAAGCCAACCCGGACCGATGGTTGGTAAAAAAAAAAATTAAAAAAAAAATCCACCAGTGCTCCTTGCCGTGGGAGGCGTCAAAGCGAGGCAGCCTTTCAAAAGAGGAAAACAGGTGCTCTTTGGCTAAACGATGCACAATGCATGAGTACAGGCGTGCCATGTACCAAGACCTTGTCTTTGTGTTTACAGAAAAGCCATCTCTGAAAACAGCGCGATGGGAACTCCCTCTGAGTAAACACAGGTTTGAAACACGAAACCCCCATCAGGCCATCCCCATCAGCTGCGACCGTCCTCTGGCTGGTGTCAAACGAAACCGCTGTCAGTGATTTATACATAGGTGCAAGACACGTGTGTGACTGGTTGAATAAGCGCAGGAGAACAGATGGCGAAGCAACCTTACACAAACATTTCATTTTGTGACATTCCTAAAATGACATGTGTCAGTTGACAGTTCAGTTCAGAAACAGTTGACAACCAGCCACTTTGAAAGGACATGACAGTAAAAAATGAACTTCTAATTGCTGATATGGACATGTTTGTGTAGGACTAAAGAGAAACACAGCTGAAGAAATTCATTTGTGCTAATCTGCAGTATATTGTTCTTATTGTAATGAAACAAACAATGGCTTTGTCCTGCTGACAATCATGATGAGATCGGGATTTATCTTCTGCACTCAGAGATCCACTGTTATCTAAAAAAAAAATATTAAAACCAAATCTAAGAGACACGCTGTTGCATCTGGTTCCTTCATTACCAGACTTATTTTCACTGCACATACACTGCTTAATGCACGGCTTAAAATAGTCCCCAATGAACCACTTATTTCTGCCCATCTGAATAAAGTTTGTGAAAAAGACTCGCTGTTATAGGAAATTACAGAGCCTTTTTTCCCCTTTCACCGCACCTTTTATTGGGAATTTTAGAATTATACAGACATGACATAATCCCACCCCACCAAGAAAATACCCCAGCAGTCATAGAAGAGGGTATGTATCCACGTGGTGAACCATAAAAGAGGCCCAAGGCACTTAGTAATGAAAGATGGAGGGGAAAAAAGAAGACTTAAATGTTCCAGTTAAAATAAATAATAATCACACAGAGGCAGCTCACTCAGGTCACACCATATCACCTGTGTCGAGTGTTGGTCAAAAAAATGTTGAGAAAGGTTTCCAAGTTTTAGTGAATTTGTTGTCAGCGCCCCATCGTGTGCAATTGATCTTTTCGAGCTTAGACAACAGATCTATTATCCAGTGGGAAACTGAGGAGGCGGTGTCCTCCTTCAACATCGAAAGTATCAAGCAACACGCCAGGAGGGCCGTGAAAGCAACAACCTTATGTCCTCCCCCGGTAGCTGTGTAAGGGATTATTCCAAATGATGAGATTTGGTTTGATTTAAACTGTTACAACTGAAGAGAAAGCTTCAAAAATAACCTTCCAAAATGAGTGCAAGTTAGGACAGAGCCAAAACATGCAAATTAATGTTACATACACAGATCAGACTTGTTCCAGTGCTTGCCACAGATTCTTGCTCAGTTTGTGATGTAGTGAATTTGGAGGCCAGGTCAACACCTTGTGATGTTTTTCATGTTTTTTGAGTTGTTCCTAAACCATTTTTGTGTGTGTGCCTGTGTCAGGCCGCATCCTGCCGGGGATGGCTGCTGCCATCAAGGAGTGTCACTGCTATGGGGTGGGGGTGGGGGTGTCTGGTCTAGGTGGGTGGTACATGTCGAAGTAACATCTGCACGAATAAATACCAGGTCCAAAAGTTTCCCAGCAGAACACTGAATTGTCACAAGATGGTCAATGGTACTTACTTCTCCTGTCAGTGGTTTTAATGTTGTGGCTGATTGGTGTATCTATCACATGTAGGGTCAACTTGTGGGGTATATTTTAGCCAGTTTGGATTTAGAGAGCTGTACCCTATTGTATCACTACTATGGTTTAAACTGAAGCAAAGACTTTTTAGCACATAGCAATCTCAGAACACAATATATGTTACTGACAGCACATGCTGTACTTTCACAAGAGCTGAGGTGATGAGAGCAGCTCAAACGCCGCAGATGGAATCCAGCGTTTGCATAACGGAAGAAAAGTTGCTTTAGTTTCTGCAGCGAACATAATGCATCTACGCAAGCTGATTGCATTGACACGATTAAAAACCAAAGCCACCTTAAAACATGTGTTAGCAGAAATGCACAACCACACCTTATTTAGATCAAACACACATCAGCCATCCTTCCACGCACGGCTGGGGCGACTTCTCATCACAGCAGTCACAGACAAATTCGCACCATGAACCATCTTGATGTAGCTTTTTTTTTTTTTTTTTTTTTCGCACTGACACAGTGTCAAGCGACCGCCATCTGGATGGAGATATCACACACCTCTGCTTTATGTCACTGCGCAGATCCAACCAGCTGGTTCTTCTCTGACACCAAAGCAGACAGGTTGGTGGGGCTTTCTGCGCTTTGCTCCCCCCGCTCATAAAATGCTTTTTTTTCACTTAAAAGTCACCCACTCAGAAGGTGACACCAGGCCCGATGAGGTGCTGATACAAAATGCTTTTAACGTGCTGTTAAAATGCGCAGATATGCTGACAGCAACTACAAAGAGGGACTTCAGCGCGCAGAGATGTTGCATAGCGGAGAACATAAACTTCTCAAATAACAAAGATAGGGCTTACAGGAAACACAGATATTTCTAAGTGACAGAATCTTAATGGGTGGACTATAAACAATAGCTCAAAACATAATACAGAACAGCAGTGGGATTCAGAGCAGCGTCTGATTAGTCATTCAGATGTCTACTAAACATTTTATTGTGTCTGTTGGCCTCATGCGCCCATCAAACACAGCTTTCAGGATGAGCCAGCATCCTTTACTGCAGCCTGTAAATCCAAGTTTTTCTAACAATAAACCGACTGATAGATATTTAACGAGCGAGAGCAGCGAGTTCATGTCACCACTCGCTGCCCCCCGACCGCTCGGCGTGCCAGCTCAGGAACCTGAGGTGGAGGAACACTGTATCCTTTTCCCCCTTGCTTTCCTGCCCCTGAACATACTTGTAAGGATAAGAGCTTGTTAATCCAGAGGTGAGATGAATGGCAGCACTGTGTATATGTGTGTGTATGAGCAGGAAGGAGGGCAGGCTGGGACCCCAGGCGCAACTCAGCACAGCACAAAGACTGGCTCAGTGCTGCTCGCTGTCACACACAGGCAACGGATAAAAATATATGCAGCATGAAGGAAAATCAAACAGCGGAGGAATTACAGAGTACACATGAGCGAGATGTTTGCCTTTAGTTAGCGCTCAGTGCATAAAAAGCAACAGGGTCTAATGCTACCACATCTGCAGCGACTTCACCACGGGCTTTTATTTTGAAAATCTGCCATTAAATCAGGCACTCATGATGACGCTGACCCAGATGCCGCTCTTTCTGCTGTAATTTTCAAGAAGCATGCGCGGATGTGGGTTAGAAAGTGGAGCTCCGTTTCATCAAGGTGAAATATCTCTCCGAGCATCAGAGCCGATGAGGATGTGCCGTGTGGGCATGTCAAACAGAGGATAGCTGGATGCTGCCAGGGCGCGTCCGTATGCGCTCCTCTGACCTGTTCCTATTGTGTCGGCTCAGACAAGGCAGATAAGGAAAAGAGGATTTTTATTCATTTATTTATGTGTTTTGCCTCCCGAAAGAAGTGGATGATGAAACTGAAATTCTGCGAGTTGTCAAACCAGCTTGGTTCAACTTGTATCAGGTGCACAAGAGAAAAAGGATGGATTTACAGATGCATGACGTCTCGTGGACAAAAAGCAAAAACGTTCATGAAGTGAAAAGGATCTTATCTTTTATTATTTTGTAAATAAATTTAATACATTTGCGCCTGACTTGTTTAGAACATACACATAAAGTATACCATGAGGCATGATTTCACACTATGTAAAAACACATAATTAAATGCTGATATTGCCCATACTGGAATTCATTCTTCTTATAATGCGAATGCTATCTAAAAGCATTTGTGGACACGTAAACCATTCGCTGTGGCATTGTTTCGGTAATTCTCAATGGGGTTAAGGTCTGGACTCTGTGGTGGCCAATCCATGTGTGAAAATGATGTCTCATGCTCCCTGAACCACTCTTTCACAGTTTGAGTCCCATGAATCCTGGCATTGTCATCTTGGAATATGCCCTTGCCTTCAGGGAAGAAAAAATCCATTGATGGAATAACCTGGTCATTCAGTATATTCAGGTAGTCAGCTGACCTCATTCTTTGGACACATAATGTCCCTGAACCTAGACCTGAGCAACTGCAGCAATCCCAGATCATAGCTCTGCCCCCACAGGCTTGTACAGTAGACACTAGGTATGATGGGTGCATCACTTCATCTGCCTCTCTTCTTACCCTGATGCCCCCATCACTCTGGAACAGGGTAAATCTGGACTCATCAGACCACACAACCTTCTTCCATTGCTCCAGAGTCCAATCTTTATGCTCCCTAGCAAATTGAAGCCTTGTTAGCC
The DNA here is from genome assembly GCF_963514085.1 of Chelon labrosus. Taxonomy (NCBI): domain Eukaryota; kingdom Metazoa; phylum Chordata; class Actinopteri; order Mugiliformes; family Mugilidae; genus Chelon; species Chelon labrosus. The sequence continues at coordinate 21,110,995 of NC_140338.1, read as the reverse complement.
TCACTGATTAGTGGTTTTCTTAAGGCTACACAGCTGTTCAGTCCCAGTCACTTGAGTTCCCTTTGCAATTTCACTTACAAACATAGCCCTGAGTTCTACTGTTGTTTTTCTTCGATCTGATTTCGCCAAACGTTTAAGTGATCGCCGATCAATCAGGATTTTTCTCCGACCTCATTTCTTCCTCAAATTATGCATTGGACAGTTTTTAACCCAATTTTAGTAGTTTCTACAATCTCCTTAGATGTTTTCTCTGCTTGATGCATGCCAATGATTTGACCCTTCTCAAACAGACTAACATCTTTTCCACGAAAACAGGATGTGTCTTTCGACATGGTTGTTTAAGAAATGAGAAGCTACTCATTGCATCAGTTGGGATTAAATAACTTGTTGCCAGCTGAAACACAGTCACCCATGCAGTAATTATCCAATAGGAGGCTCCTACCTATTTGCTAAGTCAAATCCAGGTGGTGACTTTTTTTTTTGGCCAGGCAGTGTACCTTTAGTACCTACTTCTATTCGCACAAATTGGCCCACATGTGGATTAGGGTCAATTTATTTATTGTATTTTGGTCACACAGACACACAAACAATTTTTAAAGTTGTAGCAAACAGTCACATGTTTACATATCCTATGAGAGTCCAATATTTACTCTCTCCTTCTTACCTTCCTTTTTTATTTCTACCAGCTCCACTTGACCAGCTAAATGTTTACATGTAGCATCTAAGTGCTACAAGAAGGTTTTTTTCAGCTGAAAACAGTCGGAAGCAACAGCTTACGGTCAATGTTCGCTGTGAGAGTGAACCAAAACATAAAAGGAGGAGAGGAAAACATCCCGCTCTTAACTGAGATTATGCAAAATTGCTATTTGCCTCAAGCACATTCTGGTGTTGGGTATCCATCGATGTTCAGGGAATAGAGTCGATGTTTCAACTAATGTGCGTATGAGCTACGTGCATTTTGCAAAGATGAACAATGCAACCACCTAAAGGCACCACCTCGTCTGGAGGATGCTGACAACCACGGCTTTTCTGCAATTTCCCCATTGCGGGACAAATTCAAATTTGCAAATTTGTGACATAAGACATTTTTTTCTGGCATGTTAACCACCAGTTTAACCAAATAATTGAAAATAGGACAGAACTACTTTTAACTTTGGGAAGTTTCCAGTTACTACTCATTCTGTGTGAAACAGCCTCTAAAGAGGAACGAGTCAACGCTCCATAACCAGACTTCTGGTCCAAAGAAAACAGTGATGAGTAAGCTGAAAATATTTACAGTAGCAGTATGTGAATCACGTGTCATTTTGTCATCAGCTGGACATGGACTTTATCCTGTTTCGTAGAAAGGAACTGTGATGACGAAGCGCTCAGCTACAACGATTGTCCTGTCAGCAGACCGTTGCAACTTTCAAGATCACTAAGCATCATGTCAGCATCCATCACAGGACAAGAGAGAAAGCAAAGTGCTGAGAGAGAGTTCAGTTTCCCTACAGCTCCAGATCCAGCTCGCTGCTATTCACGAAACTTCCCAGCCACCCAACCATGCGTTCTTAATGTCCGTGATGTGAAGAGAAAAGAGTCTGAAGATCCCTGTGGGTGTGCGTGAGTCGACATCTCTTTAAATGATGACCCTCATAAAAAGGGATTTCAAAAGGATTCCATTGAGCTGGATGCTCATCAAGAACTGGGGCTGGATTCGAGACTGAAACACTTGTCACCAGCCTGGAAGCCAGCCCAAACATCCCCCACACACAAAACTTTTTTGCAATGGAAAGTTGGTCTGGAGTCACTCCGTTGGGAGCAAAAATCTGCTGGACCAATTAAATCATCCAGGCGGGTTTTATACGGTGATGGACTAAAGAGTAACAGTGACGTACTTAAACACGTTCACACACGAGTTGAATCTGTTTACAACAAAATGTCTCTTAACTGGTTGTGGGAATATCCAATTCTGTATCAGCTGAAACACACCCAAGTGTTACCGACTCATCGTCTACACACAACAAGTAACTTTAACTACCTGTGCCGCTGCTCAGATTGAGGTGGTTACATTAGACATATGGTGACGTATTCTGATTATTTTGTCCATCTAAATGTAGCCAATGAGACAAGTTACAAAACTGACTAAACTTACTAAATTCAAACTAGACCTAGCCTGTCCTCGTCATATCAGACTTCCCAGAGAACCAACGGGTGCGAAATCCTCAATAAATCTGACGCTGAATAAAACAGAACAGTGCATGTGTAACTAAATGCAGTCGCTCGTTTTGAATTTCTTTTATCAGGATTAAGCGTGTTACTGGTGTTCCTTTTGTCATTTAATGAAACTTTAACTATATATAATGTTTGATTTTAACAAAATACTTGGAAAAAGGCTGCAAACCCAACTGCAAGCATGGGTTCATCCATAGCCACCAAAATAAATCTTATTTTTCCACCTGCCTAACGGTACCACCTAACAGAGTCTGTCAAAAAATATGTCAAAACTCCAAAAGTCAAAGATTTGTGGGAAATGGAGTTTGTCAGATGCTCTCTATTAAACCTTAGTTGAATGATCTACGTCTACATTAAGATGTTGACGCACAGTAACCTGTTTTATTATAAAAAAAAACAACCATTTCAGTTCTGTTCAAACGTATTTAAAGAACAGTTCAAATGGTATCCAGATGCTCTTCACAACCCCCAGAGGAAGCACTAAGGTGACAAAAAACTCCTTATAACTCCTTATAAAATCATTCAATTCATTTTCTGGTATGCGTGTGCATTTATTATGAAATGTCCTGTATTAGGCAGGAAGTTTTGAACCCCCCCCCCCACAAAAAAAATCCAATGACAACATCAGTGACAACAGCACACATAGGGGATCACATAACGACCTGAAACAGGCGCTCCGGGGATGCTTTTAAAATAAAAGTGACCAGTTTCGTGCGCTCCCTGAGCTCACACAGTTGAGCCCTCCCCCCAAGAGCACAGAGGCACTCTCACCCCACCCACACACAGCAGAAAAAAAAAAAAGAGAGAATAGTGCTCTATGGTCATGTGTCTCAACTTCCTTCCTCAGAGAAACAGCTATGGTCACACAACAATAACAGTCGCACGCGGGAAATCAAATGCAGCTGGCTGGGGAGGATGAGAATGACAGAAAGGCTAAAGATGTTCTTGACTGTTGAGTCAGAGAAAAGAAGACTGTTTTTCTCAAAGATGAAACCACTGAAGGCCTCGAGAATGCACGAGTCACTGAAAACATAGCTGTGTTTATCCAAAAACATTAAAGAAAGGCAACTGGACTTGTTGCCTTTCTGTAACGTCTTGGGAACTGAGAACCTTCACAGATATATTGGTGTTTACCAGAGGCCTGTACAGGCATCATGCTTTCAGTGATGTTAAAACATTTCATTCATGTTCAACTAAATAACACGAGTGCCAGGAGAATGCATCAACCTGAGCTTCATTCACACGGCAGAGAAGGGATTTTTGTGTTCAAGCTGGGGAAATTAGCACCAGTGAAGAGTTGCTCCTGAACTGCTGAAGATAAGCTGTTGGCTTTGTTTTCATCACATGTCAGTGATCACACAAACAAAAAGCGACAAAGAGGTGTGCTCAAGTAGATCTAGTCCAGGCAACACGTGTTGAGGATAAAACTTGGTTTCATTTTCATTTGTGTGTTTTAGAGATGGAAGCGATCACCAACAGGTGCCCGCACCCTCACACGCCAAAATGAAGAAAATGAACTTACACAAACGCGTGGTAGATGAACGCCCAGGTCCTCGGTCTCTCCAGCACGTTGTACAGGTAGTTCTGAAGCCGCCGGTAGCGCACATTTCTGCGGCCGCTCTGCGCGCTGTATATGAGCGGCTTCCCCAGCAGGCTGAGCCGGGCTCCCTGCTTCACCCTCAGGCTTTCGGAGCCGGCAGCACCTGCGGCGGCAGAGGCTGACAGCAGACCGTCTCCCGCGTTGTTCATCATCTTTCGTCCGGACTCCACATCTTTCAAGCCCTCGCTACGGTGCCCCGGCGACGTCCTCATCCAGAGCCCGGTGCCGCCTTCGTCTCCGCTGTGGTTCCGGGGCATGGCATCACCAAAGCGGGCATCAAGTGCGCGGAGGTCTTCTCAAGCATGCGTGTCCTCTGTCGCTAGTCCTGCCCTGGACGAACAATAAATTACACGTGTGAGACGCAGCCAAACAGGCGATGAGTTAGGAGTGAAAGCGGCAGCAGCAGGGCACACAGCCAACCCTCACACACACACGCACACCGCCCTCTTTGCTGTTGCATCAAACCCTCATGTACACAGCTACTACCGAGCGTAAAGGTGTCCACGGCGACTGTCCCACCCACTGTGACAGGCTAATAAGTTACATGTGCAGCGTGTCTCCGCGTCGTGACATGTTAACACTAAATTTCAGCACAGGCTCTCTTTCCACTGCTGCCTGTTGCTTGAAACCGCGCGTCCACAGTAGATGCGCATCAATGCTGTCCGCGGCCGGCGATTCTCTCTTTATCGCAGTTTGGCTTCATCTTAACTTCGCAGCATTTTGAGAATGAGGTTTCCAGTTTTTCTTTTGAGTTGTTTTGTTTTAGGAGGCGCTGTGCGCCAAGCCAGTGGTGATGCAAATGAGCAACCGGCGCTCCTCGTGTTATTAAATTACCACAAAAAAAAGTTCCAAATCACACCACGTTTTAGAAAAAAAAAAAAAAAAAAAAAAAAAAAGCCTATCAGGTAACATGGGATCTGATGATTTTTCCACTTGGTGGGCTGGAAAAGAGAGCGCACAGGACGGCACAGAACATCTGCAGAAAATATTATGGTGTAACCCAAATGACTTTGGATTCGGTGGCTCGGAGTCATACGTGTTACGTGAATTTATGGAAGGGTGTTAAGGTTTGATCTGATTAAATCTGCAAAAGTAAAGCCCCGGAAGGTCATCCTTACACGGCTGCTCTGTCATCTGCTGCCACTGCAACAACGGGGCGTCATCAGAAGACCCCTCACGTCTGTGAAGAAGTTCATTTTGAACCTGTTACGCCTTCTGTCGTTGGAAGTGCTGCTGTGATCAAATATTATTAACTCAAAACTGATTCTGGTGCACAGTCTGGTGTGTGACCAATCTCCCTGTATGTTCTGAACTCAACTTAAAGCAGCAGCCGACCAGAAGTGAAAACCGTGTGTCAGTTGAACCTCATGCGTGAACTTCCTCTTCACACAGATCACTATGACATAGGCTTTAACTCGTCACAGCTTATGTTGAAATGCATCCGTTATGATGCGTTTTGTGGGAATAAGTCCATATGCTTTTAAATATAAATAAATAAAATTAAAATGAAACGATTGGATTTCTTCATTTTAAATTTTAAATGGAACATTTTTCATCCATATGTGCAAATCCTCTGGAAGGAAACCATTACTCTAAAATTCTAAAATTACTTAATTGTCTTTTACCCATTCCATTTTACCCATCCTTACTTGCATATTTTATCTTTGCCTATCCGAATGCTCTTATTTTGTCAATAAAATTTCAAAAAATAAAATCTCTGATGAAACATTTGACATTTTGATGAAACATTTGATTTCTACGTGCCTGGCGGCAGGTCCTAGCGTCCTGCCACAAATCCGCAGACAACGCAGTGCCAGCGAGCACAGACGTATGTGTCCTCGTATTTTTATTCCATAGAAACCGGGAGTCTGCATGAGCTGTTGCAACCTGCAGAAATTCTTGCCACGGAGCTCAACCTCCTCTTCTTGCTTTGTGCAAAAAACTGCGCCATCTGCTGTTGGCTCTAGCGACATGCAGCTTTTCTGGTTTTATGTAAACACCCCATCTTTGATTTCGATCGAGCATTATTCTGGCACCCTCATTATCCAGAGCTCATTTAGGCTATACACCCACGAAGTTGTACTATGATTAATACTTTGATTGCTAGCTCTATTCATCCCTTTTAATCAACCATCAATCTTGCATGCATCGTCTATAAGTATCATGCACTCTTGTTTGTATGTATCTACAGATATATATATACACACACACACACACACACACACACACACACACACACACACACACATATATATATATATATATATATATATATATATATATATACACACACACACACACACACACACACATATATGTATATATATATATATAAAGATGCATGATTTTTTTCAGCTTCTCTCCTCCTTTCTGTCTTACCTCCCTCTTTCTTTGTGTCTCTCAAGTGATGCGTCCCCCCCATATGAGCTGGGTTCTCATCAAGGTTTCTTCCTGTTAAAAGGGAGTTGTTTTATCTTGCCACCTTCTCCTCTGTTGCCAACGATGATTTCACATGACACACTTGATGAAGAACTGGAAAAACGTGAAACTGCTGGAGCAAGGTGAAACGTTATGCCTGTTCCATACTTAAAATATCTGAAAAATAAAACTGAAAGAGTGTTCAGAGCACAGCATATATGGTTTATATGTTGCCTTCACACTGGGCCTCCCTTGATCCCACTTTCTCCATCTCAACTAAGGCAATGTGTCGCCACTCCACGCCTTGTACCAGATAATCTTAGAAGTTCCGGATGAGCACAAGAGCAAAACACATGAAAAACACGTTTTTACAGTGGTGGGAGTCATATGTGACTGACCCAAGGAAAAGAGAGGGAGAGACCTCACGTTAGATTCTAAAATTTCTAAAGCTTGCTTACTGTACTCTTGGCAAACGTGATGAAGTGTTCCTCTTCAAAGCAGGAATAAGCTTACAGCCTTCAAACTACATGGCCATCGTGTCATCTTTGCGCATGAGGATCATTTCCTGCATCTCTCTGTCATGCATCTTTCACAGTGAGCATGAAAAATACAGTCCCAACATGTTTTTCCAATGTTCTTTCTCTCCTCCAATGCTTCCGTGTGTTTAATAGTTTCTTTGGGAAAATCATTCAAAGTTTGCTTTTTTAATGTTTGTATTTCACTTCCAGACACGGTTTGTCTTTCCATCAATGATGACTTTTGACACGATTAGATAGATTAATCTTTTTCCTGGGAGCAGCATGGAAATTTTTTTGTGGCCTATGACTTGTATGATCTGCTCTCCTCTTTTCCACGATGGTCCGTATCTGCGCTTTGTACAACGAGGTCGTGATCCCTGAAGCTGCATTGAAGGGAACCAGGGGCCCACGGGGGCCAGGCTGGTATGGTGAGGGTGGTGGGAGGGTTTTAGTCAAGATTGCCTGCAGATGTTGTTTCGGGGGGCCCCTCAGCTTATTTAACTAGAGGATGTGGAACATAAATCTCCCAAGACCTCTGTTGCACTGTATCATATGCGAGGTCACACACAAGGCCACGGCGGTTCAACTTCCTCTTTGGTTCGAGGTTCTGTAGCAGCACCGGAGCCACAGAGTTATGATGTTATAGTGCAGCAGTGCACAGCTGTCAGGGGCTTCTAGAAACAAATACTACATTATACAAGTTTCGCTCGGCCTCAAAATATTCTCTTTTTCTTCAGACGTTTCCTCTGCAGAACCCACACATAGAGAGAAGACAGTGGAAATTATGCAAGCTGTTTTAAAACAAATAGAAAGTATTAAGAGAACAAGCAGAACGAGTGCCTGAGAAAGGCACTTCCTTGAAGGTTCTTATATACGTGTGCAACCGCTCACTGTATGCAGACAGGATCTGTCACTTTGAAAGGGCAGGAAGTGATGAGTAGAACAGATAAAACTAATGCTGTCAACCTCAAGGGCAAATTCAAGAACAAGTGACTGCACAGTGACAGGAAACAAACATTCATAAATGTTCGGCAACTGGACTTGTAGGGTTTCTTGAAGATCCACAATCCAAGCAGCTTCTTCAGTTCCAATTAAGTGGTTGGGGAGTTAGAGTATAAATAGAGACAACACCATGTCTGTGCAGTTTTAAGTCTGTAAGCTTATCACTGGTTCATGTTTGCAAAGAGCTCAGTTTAGTCATTAGCTTCTTTTACTAGTGAGAAATAAATCCAATCCAATCCAATCCACTTTATTTATATAGCACAATGTTAACAAACACAAGGTTTCCAAAGTGCTTTACAAGATAAAACACAATAAATAGATAACACGATAGAAACATAATAAAAGATGAAGTAGTAAAAATATGCATCTATACACATAAAATCAACACTCTACATGGTGTTAAAAGCCAAAGAAAAGAGGTGGGTTTTAAGAAGGGTTTTAAAATGAGACAGAGAGGAGGCTTGTCTAATGTGGAGCGGCAATTTGTTCCAAAGTTTTGGAGCTGCAACAGCAAACGCTCGATCCCCTCTGAGCTTAAGCCTAGTTTTAGGCACCGTCAGGAGCAGCGGGTCAGCTGACCTGAGAGATCGGCTAGGGGTGTAGGGGTGCAGCAGCTCAGAGAGGTAAGGTGGGGCAAGGCCATTCAAGGCTTTAAAAGCGAATCAAATCATTTTAAAATGGATCCTAAAATGGACGGGCAGCCAGTGGAGTGAAGCTAAAATAGGTGAAATGTGCTCATACTTGCTTGTGCCAGTTAAAAGACGTGCAGCCGCATAAAGCACAACACCAACGCGTAACGATACTATAAAATGTAAATCTGACGGGTCTGTGGGCGTACAAGTCTATCTGAAATTTGCATGTCTAGAGTCTGTTAATGTACTTGTAATTGGAGGAATCTATTTTGATCCTGTTTTCCTTTTCCAGTGAATGGCCCTGTTCTTCAACACATGACCCATTAATGTCCAGAGAATCCAGTCTTAAGGGGTGAACGCAGATGAAACGGGGACGGAAGTGAAGCCTGTGTTATGGCAGGTTATATCTCAGTCCAACTCCCCTGCACAGAGGGTTTCGAAACTTGGAGGAGTGGTAACATGTCTTCAAGAAACTTCACGAGTCCAGTTACTCTTGTTTGAGCTTGTTTGTTGGATGACTGAATGTTACACTGATTAGGCATAACATTATGTTCACCTTCCAAACAGGTCCTGTGGGTTGAGGGGAGGGGCCTCTGTGGATCATCCCACAGATACTTCTATGGGTTTCTATCAGTTTCACATCTAGTGAATTTGGAGGCCAGGTCAACACCTTGAGTTGTTTTTCATGTTTTTCTAGAGTTGTTCCTAAACTGTTTTTGTGTGTGTGTCTGTGTCAGGCTGCATCCTGCTGGGGATTGCTGCTGCCCTCAAGGAGTGTCATTGCTATGGGGTGGGGGTGCCTGGTCTGGTCTAGGTGGGTGGTACATGTCTAAGGAACATACCCTCGAATGCCAGGTCCAGGTCCCAGCAGAATAATGAACTGTCCCAAGGCCCACATCAGCTGATAATGTTTGTTTTGTCATTGCGAAACAGTACTGTGTCACACAAAAGACAGTGTGTCTGCATTAGGGCTTGAACGATTTCAGATTTTCAACTAATATGTGATGAAAGTCGAGTCAACATCGATTAGCCGATGACGTCACTAATATAAACGCAGAAGTAAGTAATGTTTTGAAATGAAACCTACATTCTTGACCTGAATGCATATTGTAGAGTCTCACACAAAATAAGCTACTGAGGGTTTTCTGCAAGTTTATTGAATCTTGAACACGGGCAACTGTCGGCCGTAGCCGGTTGAACCTCCTGCATGAAAAATATTGGGCCAGTCGTATGATGATTCTAATACGCGGTTCTCACTTTGCAAACTCTCAACACTCGCATAACATCTGTCTCTCACATGGTGCACTCACTGACTAATACCTTTGACTATTGAATTGACAATTCAGTCCATGTTGTTATTGTCACATGACTAGTGAACATCATGTTTAAAGCGTCGTTTCACAGCTGTGAAGTCAACCCCTAGTCTGCATCCTGCCCAAGCCAAGTGTTAAGTACGCACCCATAACACACTTTCACACACTCTCTAGAAAAAGAAATATAGCTAAAGGAAGATGATCTCAGCACATTTCCCCACTCTCTCTTTGGTATCAGCAAGTTAGTGACTCCAAAAACACCTCGAAGAAGAAGAACTCGAAGACCAAAGTGGATCAAGAAGTGCTGACTGTCAAAGACTTTCTTTCTTTCTTAGTTAGCTGAACACTGATGAAGACTTGAATTCCTGACATCAAGAGCCTTCGAATGTTTGCCCAGGGACCCCAGCAGACTCTAGAATCACCTCTGTGAACATGCATACAGCACATCAGCATATGCATCTCAAATCAGGATTTTACTGCAGTTTGCAGCACACCTGCCCAGCTATGCTAACAGTTTGCAAGGCTGGAATAGAGATGCATGGGCCAGAAGACCAAACGTCCCTCCCTTAAATGTTGTGAGCATGCTAGTGTGATAAAGCTAGCAGCAAAACCTCAAAGAGCTGCTGGCATAGCTCAAGGCTCAGTCTACCTTTAGTTTCATGGTAACATTTGACTTACTGACTGTGCTGTGTTTTATCTTTCTTCTATTGTCTTCAGTGATTATTTTTGTGTAGCTGTAAATGTGAAACTGAAACTATGAATATCTGACACATTCTTCTGCAGGGAGGGTACCATGCGACTATATGGCGTGCAATGAAAAATTCTTCCTTGATGCTGTCCTCCTTCCCTTTTCTTTCACTTTCTTTAACTGGTTATATACCACGGCTGTTGCACAATGTTTTAATGTAACGCAAGTCTTCAGAATAGTTCTCTGGCGAGCAAATTTTTTTGGTTATAAATTGTAGATTGACAGCTTATTTAAATGTTTGTAGAAGTGACTTGTCTCAATATACAAAGCAGAGATTGTGATGTAGGTTTATTCATGGATCAGATATTAAAATGTGTTTTTCTCCAGTGAAACTTTGACTTTGTCCCCTCGGTTTGACCTGACATTTATGGGACTAAGAAACATATATGCCTTCCCACAAACAGGTTTTTTTTTTTTTTTTACGTACTCCGGCCTCGGTACAGAGCGAATAATAAAAAGAAAAAACTGAATTTTTTTCCACACATTCTTTTTTTTATTTGTAAATAATAAAAATGAACTTTTTTTATATATAAAACATACACATCATTTGAGCCACATCTGTTATACAAACAAGAAATGTTGCAGTGAATGCTTTAATCTTTTCTAATTTTCTTGTTTCAGTGGAACACAGAAGTTGTAAACAATCAGCAAATATTTTTTTTCCCGTTAATACTGACCAAAAAAAAAAGAAAAAGAAAAGAAAAAGAAAAGAAAGGAATAAAAAGAAAAACCAGCGTCACCGGACAATGAAAAGAAAAAAAAAAAAAAGGTCTTCTGAAATGGGGCTGAACGTGACTCGGGTTCAGACGTTGAGTTTGAAGCACAAAGAAGTGTTCAGACGACGACTCTTACGGGAGTGGTACACCGTGTGTTTGAGACCAAGTCCGTCGCCCTGACGCCCCACTACGTGGCCCCTAATGGCGTACAACATGTATCGCTCCTCGCTGTATGACTTGGCCCCTTTTTGTATTAATCACTCAACCCACTGATAACCCAGTGAATGGCTGTTGAGTATTTACAGTGTATGACTGTCTGTGCATCTGCTTTTATTCTTATTATAACTTCTCAGCTCACGTGTTAGCATATCTGAAATCATTATGTTGAAACATAATTCATATTTCCATATAAGTAGATCTGATTTGTACATATTTATTCATACATCACCTCAGCCCCTTGGAGGTATACTATGATGTGGAGTAACAGTAAGAGGGGCTGTGAGGTCTGCTCAGTACTACTGTGCAGTACAGTACATCTTCCAGAGGGTTGAGGAAAGACATCAGAGTAATCTTGGGATTCAGTTTGAGGACATTCAGCACCGGACTGAGGAACGTGGGACGGACTGTAGTTGAGTTCTTTGCGTAATGGGAATGGCTTCGGTTTCTTGGTTTAATCTCTTTAATATTCAAGTACGAGCAAACTGTACAACTGCATGCAACATACAAGCGGCCCTACAGTATGTGGAACTAACACACGTATCTAGTTCAGTATCTTTTTTTCTGTATCAGTTTCGTTTTACAAAAATGTGCATGCAGCTTGGAACAGGTTCCAAAGTCATGCTGGCCCCGTCTCTTTCCTGGTGGGAGGAGTCTGCAGGCCAAAACGGAAGATGAGCATTGGTGTTGGTGTCCCGACAGGTCAGTCTGATTGGTTACGTTCACATTCACAGAGATGCACAAGGGAAACTGTCAGTGATTCGTCTTTTCTGTTTGACTAATACCCAAAGAAATGAACGGAACCAGAGATTGTTGCTTTTTTTTCCTTTTTTTTTTAACTACGCGTTTTTTTTTCTTCAAAAAGTTAAACTTTTTGTTGTAAAAAATCAAGCTCTTGTGCTTGTGGTTAATTTAAAAAAATAAAAGTTAACCTAAGGGTCGGATAAAAACCTTAAACGTGCTGTGGTGAGGAGACGCGCTCCTCAAAGAATGTGAAAAAATGGCATGGTCCTATTTTGTTCTCACGCAGGTGAACAAAGATTTTCTTTTTTCCGTTTTTTTAAAGTGGCGGTTAATCCGTGTGATTTGTCGACATAAATTTTTATTTATTGGTCAACCTCCTGGGAGGTCTAATGTACATCTATACAAAGACGACTGGCCTGGATGTTTCTGTCAGCGGTGGAACGAGGAAAACAACGCTAATCTCATTGTCAAGTGTAAAAATCTAAGCTGTGTCGTCATCACCAGTCCCCCTGCATTACACTTGCAGACATTTAATAGTTTTTATCCTTTTTTTTTTTATCTGTTGTGTTTTGTTTTTTCTCTCCATGCACACACCAGACTGACAACATTATCATGAGCACTTCACACACTGTAAAAACATTTTTGTGCCAGTAGTAACAAAGGGAAAGAAATGAACGACAAAGCAAACACGCTAAAACAGTGTGGCCTCAGAGCAGCCATGGTAAACATATTGAAAAGAGGATTTTCCGACAGAGAGGGACCAGTGATGCGGCTCCAAGGTCTAGGCACCAGAAGAAGGCCCTGTGCTTCCAGACTGAATACCCACATGGGAGCACCCTGCCTGGGGACAGGAGTGCCGGCAGTCTGTTGTGGTTCTGGAGGAGGCCACTGCAAAGCAGACTGTGCCACCTGCAGGCGTGGAGGGTGATTACCTCTTGTCTCGAGTCCATACATTCCAATGCTTACATACATTTCTTTGCTATTGTTGATTCAGTTAAAAACCACCCTGCTTCGTTTTGATTCTCTGACACGTCTGCCGTCTGGGGAGCTGCTGCCTGTCGACAGGTCCGCTTCTTCAGCATACACAGAGAAAAACTATGCTATTTTTCTTTGAATATATATGAAACACTGAAATGTGACGCTCCCTACAACAACAAAAGTAACCGCGGCAGGAGTGATTGTCAGATTCCAACAAAGCTTTCTCATTGTGATCATTTCTGATTGTTGTTGTTTTTGTCTGAGTTGTCTCTGTAGTACGTTTCTCAAGTTTATGTTCTCGCCGAGTGGTGCAGAGCTGTTGGTCCACTAGGATCGGACTCCGGGCGGTCCGGACGAGCTGTCAAGAGATGACTGAGAAGCCCGTCGCGTTATGGAGGCAAGCGTTGGATCCACCAAGGAGGACGGTGGGAACAACTTGTACCAACCAATGACTGTGCTTGATAGGTCCAGTTCCTCTAGTAGGATCTGTGCAACTCCCATGAAGCTTTTATGGTCCATTCTTCCATAGTCTCCCCATACAATCACCTGAAGGAAAATAACGTCCTGTGAAGTTGCACAGTTCTACTTCCATATGTACAGATTTGGAAAAAAGAAAGCCTTTAACTTTATAATGAAGAAACATAAATCTCCTGCTCACCTGTAAGACTTTACCCTGCGGGCTTTCCTCAAATAGCAGTGCTTGCTGGTACAGTGGGTCAAGTGTTTTCCGTGCAATCTTGGTTTTCTTTTTGGCTACGTATGCTCCATTATTCAGCAGGTAGACTTTGACATATGGAGCTGAAGGCAAATGCAAAACAATAAAAAAAGCCATTAGCGGGGAACACATCACCTCGTCATTATAATGGAGATCAGATTACAGCTGGTTATAGCTTTATAGAAAGAGAAAGAGCAGAGAAAGCTTGTCCTGGATTATAATGGATGTGCGCCGCTTATCAAATCATAATGCGCCGAATGTGTGACTGATGTTTCCGAAGAGCTGCGGGGATTAGTAGCTGTTTGGTATCTCGAGGTACATCGGGACCTTACCGGGGAGAGATTTGGATCCTGGCTTTTGTACAAGTCCTCGAGCTCTGATAACCTCCACCTCCAGCTGACCCTTTTTCTCCATCATTCCGATCTGGATGTCGCCTAGGGAACACAGCACAGAGAAAAGATGATTGGTTTAACACAACAGGAAGAGATCAATGACTCTGTATGCTACTGAGACAACGGGCACAATGGGCTTGTGCTATTTTTAAGGCTTGGAAATAAAAAATAATGAAGGAAAGCAAATATGTGGAGATTATTACAAATAATAAAAAGAACAGAAAATAAAATATGATTAAAAAATAAAAAAGGAAGAAATAAAATATATGCACCTATTAAAATAAAAATATAATGAAAATTATTTAAAAAAAATTCTGAATACAAATAAATATATAAAATATATTAATAATATAATATATATAAAAAATAAAAATAAAAGAAACAGAGCAGTGATAAGGGCGCAGTATCGCTGGTCTCATACCTATGGCAGGAGTAGCCAGTGTTTGTCTGCCCACTAACTGAGCTGGTCCCAGTCCATCCAGGAAGTCGCTGAACTGACTGCTGGCTCCCAGATTCACTCCTGGGAAAAGACTAAAATAGAAAACACAAACATGAATTACTTTGTGGAAAACTACCAGTATCACCAACATACAGTTAATCACCCGCGTATCAACCCATCAAAATATTATCAGTGGTTTCTCTTTCCTGCTTTGGTCTGCGCCCCCTCTACATACTCTGGGTCTTCATTCTGCTGCCCCCGGGGGAAACATTTGCCGCCACTTTTAATCATCGACTTAAAAGCTAGCCATAACAGCCCAAGTGACAGAAACTCCTCATCACCGCACTTAGTCTAAGTTGAACCACGTGACTCATACAGGCAGAAATGGACGTCTCTGTCTGTATATAGTACCCCAGAGGATTATGTAACACAACTTTCACTGCCACATCATTTTCTTCAACATGTGACGTAGAGAGCAGAAAACAGAAAACAGAATGGATGTGGTTTACTGACTTTCCCTCAGAGTTGCTGTTCACACTGCCGTTGTTGGACTCTCTGCTGGGCTGCCGGCTCATGTTCCTGGTCATCCCCACAGCCATGCCCGTCTCTGTGCTCCTCTGGATGGGAACACCCTTCTCCTTCTTACTTTTCCCATCTGAGTGAAAGAAGAGAGCGGGGAAGTCAGACACCTGACAAGAAACCTGTGTTCCTGAGTCAGATTGCAGATGCTGCAGAGACGAGTGAACCCCAGCAGCAGTTGTTTTTGCCACAAGCTTGTTCAGTGATCTGACAGCATTATACTCCATTGTCTTACAAGCTCTTTGTATTCCAGCCCGCAGGGTGAGATGAGATGATTGGAACAACTCACAACTTCATGAAGCTGCAGTTAGCTTAGCTTACCTTAGCTTAGCTTAGCATAAAAGCTGATTAATGATTCAGTTTTTTATGCCAAGCTAAGCCAACTGTTGCGTCATCATGTGTGTTTAACTGATTGATTTAATAGATTAACTTAATGCGATCCATGAAACGAGGTAGAGTTTAAAGTATAGATACTTTAGTATGTTCAGTATTACCTCTTGTGTTATGACAACTTTTATTATTTTATATAAGTATTATTTTAAATGTATTATTATTATTATATTATGATTCCCCTTGCAACCTGTTTCTGAAAGGTACTGTATGTTTAAAAGGATAATTCTGAGTATATTCTGAGTAGTACTTCTCATGTGAGTAGTGATTTAAATGCCCAGTCATCATAGCCTGCAGTTATCCACTCCTACCTGAATACATCATTCTCCAACCTCATTATACTAGCTAGCCCACCTGTAATAGAACTGCTATTGTCACAGTTTTATGCCACTGTGCTCTGTTTTATATTCATTGCATAATCAGCTATATCTTGTTCTTGTGTCACGATGAGATTCGACATGTATGCTTTGGTCTTTAGTCTTGTTCCTCCTGCTCCTCGCTCCTCTCTCTCTCTTTCTGTCTCAAGCATATGAGCTGGGTTCTGCTCAAGTCTCTCTCCCGTTAAAAGGGAGGGTTTTTTTCTAATGTCTTGAGACAATTTGTATTGTAACTGACGCTATATAAATAAATTTGAACTGAATTGAATTGAACTGAGTCTTAATGGTACCACAGCACGTTTCGTCAATATGTCTTTGTTAACAGATTCGGAAACAGAGAAGCCAAACTCCAGATTACATTCATTCAGCTCAAGACTCTCTGTCCGAAGGTCACACCCATGTCCGCCTGAATGCAGTGTTCACTAGTAAACAGGAAATCGTTGGGTAGAAGAAACACCCAAACGACACTGACTGGGTCCATCTTCAGAGTCATAACCCTGGGAAATGCAGCAGCGTATATGAGGTCACGTCATACCTGAGCAGTTACACAACCTACTATGAAATGTTACTTACATTAATTTATTATCAGAATTAAATCCTAAATCCTAAGGTTAAAAAAAAACCATGAGCCTCCCTTACCTGTGTTTGCTGTCATCCATCATGACCAGGAAAGCTTTTTCTGACTAAATTTGATCTCTGTGCTGCCTCTACTTCCTCTCACTCCTCTCTGCGTCAGGGGCAGGGGGAGAGACCCCTCTAGGCCTAATGTTCTGTAAAAGCTTTTAAAGTCCACTACAAAGAAGGGAAGTACAGGATTTGGCTTTCATCGTACACGCCCCTGTGGTAAAAGAGGATCTGGACATAGACTGTGCTGGGTGACTGGGGGCTGAGCTGCGAGGGGCTCTCAGTCTGGATGTTCTGAACTCTCTGAAACATGTGATTCGTTGTTTGTCTTTGTAACCAGCACTCGGCTGGTTTGTCTTTTACTGAACAAAAGAATGCTTACAATTTGTGATGCCTGTGGTACAGTTTAATCCCCTGGGAAGTCCCTGTCTCTGCGTGTGCATGTTTGTCATCAGCTTTTCTCTGGTTTAAGATAAATGACAAGGCCAAAGTCACATGAGCATGTTAAAGGCGCAGGTGCAGTTTAAAGTAGCGGCTGCGTCGTGGAGATCTCACTCAACTCCAGCCGAGGTTCAACTACTACCACCTGCTGAAAACCTGCTCAGGATAAGTGAGGTTTATCTTTCTGTCGCTTAAAGCTGTATGCTCCTTTAAAGGCAACATTATAAATGGCAAAATGTAGGCAAGTTAGGTACAGTCATCCCCATCACTCCTTATGGTTCATATTGTTAAACCGCTGCCTATTTTTTATCCTGACACCATGACATCCCAAAAAGGTACGCAAACTCATTCATTCATTGTAACCGCTTAAACACTAGAGGGCGGTGAAAGGGGTTGGACCTATCCCAGCTGTCACTGGGTGAAAGGGGTACACCCTGGACAGCCGGAGCACCCGGAGGGAACCCACGCAAGCACAGGGAGAGCATGCAAACTCCACACAGAAAGGGCCCAGCCGGCCAGCGGGTTAAGACTCGAGGCGTCAGCACTAAACACTACCCGCCTGTGCCGTCCGTTATGCACTCCTTCGTAGTAAACTCAGTGCATAAGCTCGACCAACATTAACTAGCTCTGGCCTGTCGTTTAGAAGCATATGATCACCTACAGTAGCCATCAGCAAGCACCAATGTGACAGGCTGAGACACTTTTACAAGTGAGTTAATGTCAGTGTGAAAAGAAATGTTTTATGGCTCTCCCTGGTCTGTTGTGTCTTTGACCACCCACTGACATGGAGGTGTGTTTAGGTCATCGTATCAGTTTCTACATTTACATTTACTTGGAGACCAGTATTCCTCTAATATTCAGAATAAAACTACCTCATATAACCACCACAATCAGAACAGACCGACCTGATCAGAAGGAGTTTTCAATCAGATGTAGAGGACGGGTGTAAACCTTTGATAATCTGTTCAAAGGGAAAATCTGATCTCCTAATAATGATAAAAAACACTTGATCCACTTTCCATCACTGCAGTGAGGGAGTTACTTTAAGATTTTTCGGGTAGGCTATGAGCTCAGTTATGCTGCACCTTCAGCTTTAGCCATGTTATAGCAGGAACTTGGATCATTCTTAAATATCACCACGATGGAACAACTCATTTTAAGGAAGGATATGATGATAATGATAACACACACCAGATCACATTTTTGGAATAAAAGTTGCACATTCATGCCACACAGAACCATCTGGATATGACAGTCACCGGTTTAAATTTGAGGGGTTGCTATGGCAACTCACCAGGGCCGCCGATCTGTGAAGTGCTGCGGCTGCGACGGTTGCCAACGATGGCCACCACTCGTGCGCTGAGGCTGGAGCGCCTCTTCTTGCTGCCGCCGCCCACCGTGCCCAGCGCCGTGTCCGATTGGCTGCCGTCGGTGCGCTCCTGGGTGTAGATCTCCCCGCTGACGCTGGAGCTCTTCAGCATGCGGCGGCCCATCGATTGCATCTGCCGACTGGAGGGAGAAGACACTGAGTGACTCTGGGACCTGGCGCGCTGGATCGAGGGTGTTACTGAGCTCTCTGTTACTTACATTGTACTGTACCTCTACTATGGTTGAACACACACAAACAACATGGTTGACTAGAGGTGAGAGATCATTAACATATCTGACTGGCATCGTGTGAGCCAAACAGCAGATGAAGAAACATCTGTGGTCTTAAAGAACTGAAATGATGACAGACTGGTGATATATTCTTCTGAGAAACTGAAACTAAAATGTCAGTTTTCTGTGGTGTATCGCTAGCCTGGAAGGGAAAGTTGGTCTGGAGTCACTCCACTGGGAACTGATTATGCTCTGGCAAAGAGGTCCAATCACCTACAAATCATCTCAGTGTCATGGAGTTGAATTAGTTTACAACATAGTGGCTGCAGTCAGAGTAGCAAGCTGTTTAGAGGCTGCTATAGCATCTGTTGTAAAAGAATAGTGACGGCAAAATAGCTTAAAAAAGGCATTTGTTGAGAATGCCTTAATCACAGTTAATTTATGTCACATACTATGTTGCTCTGATTGGTTGTAGGACGATCCAGTTGCGTGCCTCGGTATTTTTTTCTCTGTATCATTGAAACATGTCTCTTAATGAAATCCAAACGTTACCAGACTCATTTTATGATGAGAATTTATTCTATCTAGATCAAATAAGAAGTCTGTGAAGGTTCTCAGTCATCCAGGTCATTGTTTATCTAAAAAATAAAGCTAAAACAAACAAAACTTGGACTTGTAGGGTATCTTGAAGGTGTTTCATCCAAGTAGCGTCTTCAGTTCTAAAAGACTGGTGGTGAGTTGAGGTTTTATTAGGAACATCTGCTCCCCACCAGTCACTTGGTTGAGTTATGAACCATCTTCGAGAAACCCAACAAGGCCAGTAGCCCTCATTTTTAGGGATCAAATAAAATAAAGAGAAAATGTTTTGCAGTCCAAAGCTGCTCATATTATGTATTACAGTTCATTCTTCTTAAACAAGCCACTACACATGAGCATAGTGACCGATGCTGCCTCCTGGGGTTTCGCAGGAGCCGCCGCATGTCCAACCCCTCAAAGGGGGCCAGCGTGCTGCAGGACAGTCCGGCCACACTGCCTCTATCACCCATGTTCTCCACTCCCTGCGTGCCCCTAAAAGCTATGCTCCAGTGGCCCAATGGAGCCGGGGAACAACCAGGAAGTGGGAGGGTGGACTGAGGCCTCTCCACTGCCCCCTGCAGGGGAGTTAAGGAAGGCCGCGCAGAACTGGGGTAGGACGGAAGGGGAGGATCCAGGTCTGAGCGATGGAGGGTGTCCGGGCAGTCACAGCACAGGATGCATGCAAGAAGGGATCTGGGACATGCAGTGACGATTGCACAAAGATAAATATACACACATATGCCAAAACACACACATATACACCAACACAGGCCCAGAAAACAAGTGCAAGAAAAAAAAAAATCAGTCTAATCCTAGATGTTATTTTGGGCTGAAAACTTTCTTTAAGCTGTCGAATATTTCAGCACTGTGCAAAATCTCTGCAGAAAAAAATTACTTTACGTGTAACACGAGCAGCATCCAATGAATTATTAGAAATTAAGAGGAGCAGTATCTAAGAAGTACAGGCCTATTAAGGAGGAGGAAAATTTGAAGATTAAAAGAAGATGTGAGGAGGGTCTGATGTGTCGGTACAACCTCACACTACCTCTGTTTCATCTCGTCTGAGTGCACCATAACCTATCATCAAACTGTCCTGGAGCAGCTAGGAGAGTAGCCACTCAGTACAGATAATCATATCCCGCTCTAAGTGAAAACTGACCCGCAGCTTTTCTGACATCACTGGATTACTAATTCATCCCTCCCTAAAACATGGGGGAACAGTGTCTCATCTCATCAAATTGATTGCTTTTGCTTTGTATATGTTTTCTCTTTTTGTAGTTGTGTCAGCTTGAATGTACACCCCATGGCAAACGTGTCTGTGAAGGTTCACCCAGGTCATGGTATAGCCAATAAACAAGCTGAAACAAGGGCCGTTGGACCTGTAGGGTTTCTTGCAGATGTTTCATCTAAATAGCTTCTTAACACTGGTGGGGAGTTTGAATTGGAACATCTGTGGGTGTTGCCCATCAGAAAGTAAAATAACTAGAGTCTGTTAATGAGCACATATTTACCGGTCACTGGAGGAAACTAGGGAAACAGGATCGAAACTGTTTTTCCGCCCGTCTTCTCCAAGTTTTTTAGAACTGAAGGAGCTACTTGGATGAAACGTCTTCAGGAAACCCTAAAAGTCCAGTTGCCTGGACTTGTTTTAGCTTGTTTTTTGGATATACGCATGGCAAACAGTATGTGGACTCCATCCTGGAGGTCCCTGTAACGCGATCAGGCTGTTATGGAAATACAATCACCGAAGTTAACAGCTCATCCAGTGCGGCAGCCACTCAGTACCATTAAAACAGAATTGTGTGTTTTTATCGTAAAGTTGCAGAACTTTTAGAGCAGGTTAAATAACATTAGTATCGCATATTTATTTACAGATATCTACTCTCCTGGAGATGGAGACACAGAAACTTATTATATTTCAGCATTTCGCTTCTAAACCATTAAGCTCATTTTAGCTGTGGAGCTGTTACTGACTGAATTTTGGGAATTTTTTTTAGGTTAATATTTCAATAGTCTTAGGAAAAGTCTTCCCGGGACGTCATAGAGGAACACTAATGCTGGGTAATGAATGTTCAAATAGGTGTCCAGATACTTTTGGCCCTGTGGTGTGTTTTCACTGCTGATGACCCAAACAAAGAAAAGCGACTCTTTCCAGCGCACAAGCCCCCTCACCTTAGTCTCCACAAACTGTGTCAAAGGCCGTGGGGCTTCTCTAACGCTCTGTTTGGATTGATCTACGGTGAGGCCTTAAAGAACGCACCCCTTTTTTTCCTTTTCTCCCCAGACCTCGATACATTAACCAGCTAATAAGCTGCACTACATCACCACCTGGCCCACTGAGGACCACTGGAATAGGGTCATTTGTCCCTGTCAAGACACAGCGACTGGTCAGCTGGGAAAGTGTGCGAGTGTTTGTGTGGATCCACGTGAAGAGATGTGATTTCCTTTTATCTGCTCTGTAGCGATTTGTTAAGTTTGAACATTTCGGTTCGGCTTCGTTATTTGAAATTTTGCTGTTAGTGTAGTTGCCGCGGTTTCCCATTATGAAACGTAGATGAATCTTTGTGAATGAGCACGAGTGACTAAATATAATTCAACCAGATATTCCCTATGGAAAACCAAACTGAACCTTTCCCTCCAACTAGAACTGAAGTTTAACCAGGTATTAGTGAACAGCTACAGTATGTACGATGTGACCTCTAACCTCCCTGTGGACAGTGCAGGCAGAAAGAAAACCTCCCCGCAGAGATCAATAAAACCCTGTCTATAATTGCTGCCATTAAGAGTTACAGTTGTGCACTGTTTTCTTGAACGATTTGGGATTCAGGGACACTTTGAGGAGCTGGTTGTACAGTGAGAAGATGGATCGTCTGCCATCGTCAGCGTTGCTCTTTACCTGGACTCCCTTGTGTCTCCTGTTACAGTGTGTCTCCTGCGCTTCAACTCCTCAGAGAAGCGCCTCTTTCCTGCCGCCCTCCTCCTCTCCTCCTCTCCGTTCACCCCCCACGAGATCCTCCTGTCCTTCTTCTCCTCCTCTAATGACTTGGATCTGAGTTCAGTTGGTTTTCCACCATTTGTTGTGCGTTCATATGTTTGTGTGTGTGAGTGTGTTGTGGATAGAGCAGACAGAGCATGCAGAAGGACAGAAACATGCAACGAGTGGCGTGCAGGAAAAAAGACACACAGCGATTATCAGGCATCTGACAAACATATGATTTAGGCTTGATTGAAGACAACTGGTGATAGCACCCTAGACAGTGAACATACAGTAAGAACAGGACATTGAGGACTGACCTGAGTCGCCCCCCGGGTCGTTCTGATTGGATAGACATGTAGCTGGTGCTACTGAGGCGGGAGGCACTGCTGGCACGGGAGAGGGCTGACGCATCGCTCCTGTCGCTGTCTGAAGATCTGGCCGACATGTTGTCGCTGCTACGCCTCTGTTCTGCATACAACTACAAGGTGGAGGGCATGGTTCATTATTTAGCTCAAACTGCAAACTAAATAATAGACATTTCTAATCTCAGAGGGGGAAGAGACATTCAAAGAACACAGATGCCGACCTCCCGTTTGATCTTGAGGTCCGTCTCTGGGTCGTGGGAGGCTGAAGGTCGGTAGGAATGTACTTTCATCGGCAGGTGTCGGGCTCGCTCCTCCACAGCAAGGGCTGAGGGAGACAACAAGACAAAAACATGAAGGAAGGAAAAACCTGTCGGAAGAATACAGTGTTTGCTTTACAGTTTTCCCAGTTCACGCACACACAAACGTTGGAAGTATGAACATAGTTCTGATAACTTGAAGCTCATGATTTAACAGTATGGCTCCAAACTGCTCAGGACGACTGCATTGGTCTCTCTGAAATATCATTCTAAATCACTGTTGAGTAAATCTCTGAACACAAATTGCATCATTCAGCGCTTTCTGTTCACCTAGAGACACCGATCAGTCCGACTTATTTGCACCAGTGCAAACTCAACTGATAGAACATGTGACTCATGTCTCAGTTCAGCTCAACACTTTGCACTCTTTTGCACAATATTTTTTTCATTCTTTCTTTCCTAAATGCAATTTTGAGACAAATAAAACTTATTTCCACGCACTCGTGTGCATTTGAATATGTAATATGGCTTCATGAAACCAAAAACATACCTTTTTGGATATCACATCAGTGTTTATTTAGTGTTCTGTAAAGTAAGGCATACCCGATATGATGTGATAGCTGTGTGTGTGTTATTTTGGTGGAAGGAATTGTGTGTTTTTTTTGTGCTCTTTTTTTTTTTTCATTTTGCAAGAGAATTTGAAAATGTAGTTACCTCTTTTGTGTTTAAAGAAATGTAGCCACAGTTTCTGGAAATGTGTTTAATCGTTTGGTGGTAGACTCCCTGAGGATGCAGGATCTGCTTCCTGACACTAGGTGGAGCAACATGTGCACTGCTACAACATCATGTGCCAGTGTTATTATGGAGAACTGAGAGGGCCAGAAGGCTCACAGTCTGCGTGCGGACAAACAGTGTTCATATCTGACTTAGAAAAGATGTTACACTTGAAAACTCCTGTCATCTCAACATTAAGGCGCCTTCTCAGTGAGGCTTGTTTTAAAATGCGTTCTGACCCAGGACTGCTGGAATGGTGGTTTAAGAAATACAGTAACAATACTTCTGTGGTTCTGGTTCTTTTATTCCTTTGCTTTATTATCTACCTGCAGAAACAGAGAATTTCTAAAAGAATGGGGAAAAAAAACTCTGTTTATTTAATGTTCACACAAATAACTCCCTCCTTTTAAAGTTGCAAAACTGAGATACAAAAAACTCTCTTAACCTCTTTACATGAAATTTAGAAATTTCCACCTACAAATTATCCCTAAATTCACTCAGGTCAAAGCTCCACAATGTGAGGCAAAATTGAACGACTTCAGGCTAGATGAGCCAAAAACATTCCTGAGAGTTTTGAAATAAAAAGAAGTCTGTGTCTCTATCAGCTGGCCAGAATGACATCAGGAATTTTTTTTTTTCTACCTGATCAGATCTGTAAATTATAAAGTAAATAACTCAAAAATTATGAGTAAACACATCAACGACACTGATGGTATCGATCCTGTTTGAAAATTCATCCACTTTAGTCGTGGTAAAACCAGGCAGCTTCGTTGTTGAACTTTCTAAAGATGGCGGCAAGTTGCATTTTAGTAACATACACAGAATGGCCTTGGCTCAGGGGCATCTGGGATCTGGAGTGGAAATGGTTAACGAGGCCCTCTTTTTTGATCAAATCTGAGTTTAAAAAAAACATTGATGCGCTGATTTAGGTCAGATTTAAATGTGACTGTGCGCTCACAGCTCTTTGTGTTGCTGCAAGCCCTAGATGGACTTTATTCTGTCCTGGATTTTGTGTCTTAAAGTTTCTACAGGATCCATCTAATTTATAAGGCTTGCTGGGACTGAACACGTCCTTGTGGGGAAACTTTAACAAGGCACTATTGAGCATCTTTGGAAAAAGAAATCATTAACCATTTATACAGCCTGGGGGTCCCTGTTCTGGGACCAGACTATGATGATGCTCTGCTTTTAAAACTAAGCCTTCACCACTTTCAAGGCTACGGTGGCACAGGCTGTCTGCCACTACTGTTGAGCTGTTGATTGACAGTTTTTAGAACTTGCAGTGTCACTGTCTCATTGTTACAAGGCCGTTATTTGTTCTCTAATGTACCATGCTGTATTTTTATTTTTTTCAGATGTCATTTTTGTGACAGAGAGACAGAGACATTCTTATTTCTAGATTCTACTTGGTGTCTCTGATCCACAGTGGCTTCACGGTTGTGGAGTTGTTACTAACTGAACTGTCGGGTGTTTTCTAAAACCGGACATGGTCTGACAGGGTTCAACGTGCATAATTCCGCTTTAGGTATTTCAGTATAATATTAAAATCAGAATTTCGTGGCATAAAGTCAGTCTGGAGTTGGTCCGCTGGGAACTGATAATGATACGGCAAAGATTAGCCGGACCAATCAGTTGGTTTGGGTGGGCTTTATGTGGCGATGAACAGAAGTGCAACAGTGACATCTGTCATCTGAGCACCGTGGAGTTGAATTTGTTTGTGCAGAGGTATTATTTTTCCTTCTCCATTATGACGGCATGTAACCAGACTCATATTGTGATAATGACTGAGTCTGGCGGTGTCTAGTTTATTTTATTCCAACCGAAAGGAACAAAACTAATGTGTGCTGGAGACAAGAGTGGATTTTTTTTTTTTTATATAAGGCTTTAATTCGGTTTTAAAAGTCTTCGCATGCAGTATTCATATTGACTCTCCCGTTTTGCATTTGTAGAGTAACAGCCTTATCTGAGGTCTCTGTAAGTGGATGTCATACCTTGCTCGATGCTGCTGCTCTTTGCAGGGAGCTGCGGCAGCTGCCTGCCCCTGCGACCTGATGAGGGAGTCCCCGATGGAGGAGAGGGGCTGCCATGAGGGTGTGCTCTGTGAGGCAGCAACACAAACACACAGGCAGGGGGGGGTGAATTTGGTTTAATAACTTATTAATATGAAACAATTCATCACTCAGTCCAAACAATAAACCACAGCGTAATAACCACTGGTGGCCAGTAAAGGTCAAAGGTCAAGTTGACGCAGGAGTGGATCACAATCATCAGAGAAGGAAAAGGAAGTGGCTCTTCTACGTATCCCAAAATTACACATGAATTTAAATATTTTTATCCTTTACAAAAATATCACACATCCGTGCTGGACAGCGCTTCATGAGGATCATTTTGGGATATAGCACACACACACATGTGCAATCACCACACACTCAGCAGAGGAGAGAGGAACTCAGCACACAGGGAGCAGAGGTGTACTGTAGGACTGGGAATAGCATGCACCTGTCCAGTCGTGGTGAGTTAGGACAGGACCCTGACAGGACTGTCTGGCCAAAGGGCCTCAGGGGGCCCCCTCTCCCTCTACTGCCCCTCAGGATAGAGGTGGGCTGGATACGACTGCCATTAGCAAATAAAAAGAAATTAAAACTTAAAATTGTATAAAGACAGTAAAATGATCTCTACAAGATGTCCAGCTCTTTTCTCAGCTCCGTAGGCGACGCTTAACAGCACACACTGCATTTAGCCACACAGCCAGCTACCAACCACAGCTGCTACGGTCTATCAACAAACAAACATAACTTCTTCACCGTGAACTGTGCAAAATAGTTATTTCACAAACATTAGTATTATCCTTCCACAGAACTCGGCTGTATTTGTTAGTACACATTACGCTTATTTGTTGAGTTAGATGCACACAGCGAGTTAGTTTAGCATAAAGACTGGGGAGCTCTGCACAAAGCTAGGATGTTTAACTGAGTCAGTTCAGCTGCTTATAATCCTAACACGAGTAAAATAAGGACTAAAATAAAATAACAACTTAAAATTGAGTGCTATAATGTGTTTAAAGCTCTGCGTACACTCATTTGTCAGTTCATTAGGTACACTGGTGAAAACAAATGCATTCTAATATAAGTCCTGCTCTGAATCTTATCTTCATGAGGGTTCTGTTATTCAGCATTAGTTTCAAACAACTGAGAGAGCTGTTGATTCAACTATGTTTTAATTTTGGAGGCTGTAATTTGTAGTATTATTGAATTTTACTGTTTTGTACTAACACATGCTAATGTTATTTTGAATTTTGTCCAGTTCAATCCAGTTTAACAGCACCACAAACCACATCCTCCTAAATGATCATCCAGTTGAATCACCCCCTTTCTGACGCTCTCTCAACATCAGCTATACTTTAGAACAGTCGTGAAGGAAGATTTAGTGCGGGACACATTCATTTCCACCAGTGTACCTAAAGTAAGCAAGTTTGCCCACATGACGTTATGGCGACGCTACATACAGGACACACGAGCAACAACTAAAAAGAACAAAAGATTAGACAAAAAAGTTCAGACATGATCCTTTTAAGAGACAATAGAAGGGATGACAGTCGTGAGAGGAGATGAATAATAATAATAATGAGAATGAATGAGTGATTGAATGAATGAATGATCTTACCTGTCCCCCTCCAGGCTTTTTTTGCTGCCCCTCTGACAGTTTGGACTTGATGAATTGCTACATTGCCTGCTTCGGCAAACAGCAGCCACAGAGAGAGAGAGGAAGAAAAAAAACAAACACGATGTGGAAAATGGCGACCCACAGAAAAAAATAAAATAAATAAATGGAAAAATTGAATACTTGCTCATAGGTTGGAAATAATGCATATGGCAGCTTGGCTTTTGTGTGTTTTAAAAAAAGGTTTGTAGCTGCTATAAGATCTTTAAGATTTTCCACCAGTAAGAACATTACAGCAAAGGAAGTGCTTTCAAGCCAGAGAAGTGGGGGATTCAGAGCGGGTGCTGAGCAGAGAAGCAGGTGCAGCAGAATGAGGGACCACAAATATCTACAGTGAAGGGGAAAGAAACTGTGCCGGTCACAAGATCTGTGATATGCTGTATAACATCTACAGGATGAGCTCTAAGCTGCAGGATAGTCCTCCAGGTGAGTGGGGTCAGGAAGGTGTGAGCAGGCAAGCAGAGCTGCAGCGTAGTAGAGGGGGGGCAGGCCCGGTATACCTGTCTTCTTCTTCAGGGGCCACATGTTCTACTAAGATCCGGGGGCTTGGGGGAGTCTTGCGGGGCAAAGAGTTGGAGCACCTAGACGGGGCGGGAGGGAGGGAGGAGCAGCATCCCAGAGTGGGCACACCAGGAGAGGTTGTTAGTGAGTGACAGTGACGACAGAGAATCTGTGAATTTTCTTTGAACTTGTTGGAGTAACGTCACAAAGATCTGGAGAACTTTAAAACATTTTAAGGAATGTGGGAAAGCTGTGAGAGACATGTGCACAAACTAACACGGTGTTGTTTGTTGCATTTATTGAGTTAAGCTAATCGACTTCCTTCAACGCTGATGTCTATGTGAAGTAATGTGAAGACACAGGCAAGTAATGGTTAGCTTAGCTTATCTTAGCATTTAGGCTGCAAAAGGACGAAACTAGACCCATTTTCAGCTTTTTTTTTAAACGGCTTAATCCATACGAAACCCAAAGTTTCCCCCCGTTTTTTGGTTTCTGCGGTACGCTAGTGTGAGGTAACCAACTACAGGTCGGAATCATAACACTGAAAAAGAAATGCGTAAGTGTCTTTCCACAATGAATAACATATCTGAAGCTTCAGCGGAGTCACTGTTTCTGAAATCTATTTTAAAAGAAAGTCAGAATCAGAATCTGCCGCCAATTAAATTCACTGCGTTCATTCACTGAGTAGATTTTCTTTTTCGATACCTGTCTCTGTTAGTGCAGTGAAAGTTGGTGTCTGGTCTCAGACAGGTGGTGCTGGCACTCCTCACTCTGTCCAACGACGGCTGCAGGTCGCTGCGCCGCGACAACACGGCGGTAGACAGGCAAATAAAAGGCAGAGGGAGAAACAGAGATGGAGACGAGGTGCAGAGCACAGAGTATGCACGGAGATATTGAGAACAAAAAGGGTGGTGGGTGGCGAGAAGATACAAAAAAAGAAAGTCAAGAAAGGAATAGGTAAAATAAAGGAAGGGAGAGAGAGAGAGAGGGAAGGAGACAAAGAGAGAAAAAATGAGGCCATCAGACAGAGCAGTAACATGTAATGGCTCTGATGCTCAATCTCCATTTATCATAGCCAGTCATTCCTCACGGCCATACACTGAGACCACTGAGATGGGAGGTTGGTGGGTTGCCATGGGAACCAGGTCTAAGTGGGAGAGGTTTGTAAGAGTGTGTGTGTGCGTGAGGGAGTGAGCAAGGGGAACGAGGAGAGCAGAGCAGTGAGCGGCCGCGGCTGCATGTGAGCCCTGTGTCACGTCATGCTGCTTTGTGACAACAGATACATTTAACAGATGGTTGGCTCTGTGCCGTCGCATGACATCGCCACACAGCGTTTGTCAGCCCTCACACGGACGCCAACCAAGAGCTTAGGGGTTTGTTTAATGCTCTGCCCTTACCAGTACATGCTCAAGGGAAAAAAAAAAAAGAAAAAAAAGCAAAGGTTCTGGGCGGGTGAGAGGACGAGAGAGGAGATGTGTGAGGTGTTCTTACCTAACCGTGACCTCATCAGTGAACCTGAGCACACGGTGTGTAAGGATGCTACGGGGCAAGGTGCTGCCCCCTTCCTGCCTGTGGGGCGGCTTGTTCTTTAGGCATGCGGGGAGGGTGGAGCTGTACGCAGAGACCCCACCCACGGCAGGCGGGCAAAGAGCCATGCGCAAAGGAAGGTAAAGGAAAACAAAAATGACACATGCAACCGACAGAAATTAAGCAGCGGCAAAATGAGTGAAGGGGGGAGGAAACACAACATCCAAATCACAACATCGAATATAAGCTTGAACGGCCTTTAAATTAAAAATGTGCCACTGGTGTTCCCCAGAAACACCACACGGAGAAAATGGACACATGAGTTGAACTGCATCCTGCCTGCGACTTCAGAGTGAGGAGTTCATTACGTAACAGTATAGAGATAGGGCCTGCACACATATAGTGCACAGGGAGATTATGTGTGATGTTGATTACATAAGACAATCTAGACGATCTAAAGAGGCGGCACGTGGCGAGGAGAGATCTATAAAATGTATAGGAGCATCATTAAGGATTAGCATAACCGAGAGAAATGGAGGAAATGGATTGTACAGGAGGTCTGGTGGCTATGTGGCCAGGAATGAGGCATTAGAGTAAATATGACTGATGATTATGTCTTTGTGATGCTCGTTCAGAGGTAGCAGAGAGAAAAAGAGAGATTAAGAGAAAGCTGCATATCAGTGTGTTCTGTTCTGGTGCACATGACGACGCCAGGATCAACACCGGATAAATCCATTAAAGGACAATAGCTGTATGTTATAGCCCATACACTGCAACTCACATAGTCTCAACGTCACGTCCAATAATTTGCAAACCGTTTCTTACAGTTTAGACTTTTTTTCCATTTAGCCATTAACACAGGGTGCTTCAGCAACTTCGTATTGTATGTCCACAAAATTCAGGGAAAGATCTGTTGAAATTGTAACCCAGGCTTTCTGCTATAAAAGCTAGCCTTAAAGCAAGATAAGATCATCGTCCAGGGTTATTTACTAAAACATTTCAGAAATTTAGTTTTAAACATTATAATAAAAATATAACCGTTTTATGAGCTGACTGACTTTGACATGGATGTGGAGGGCCCCTCTAAATACAACTAATAACGTGTTTTCAAGCTACGTTGCCGTGGAGTCGCTGAAGTGTTTCTTGAGGGCTCGTCAGTAGTATATTATCATCAGAGGGGCAGCTTCTGCCAACGGGCACGGCAGACAACTGCTTGGGCCTTTAAACTACAGTTTTCAGTGACAGTATGAGAGGCCTCCCTTAGCCTCCACCTGATACAACTGTGCACCCTCAGTCCCTGTTACTGTTACTTGTCGTGTGCATGAGTCTTTAAGAATGACAGTGCCCAATTCAGAATGAAAAGAAGTTATCCCTCTGGGGGTACAAAAAAAGAAAAGAAAGAAGAAGATAAAATAAATAATAAATAATAAAAAATAACACTAAATTGCTACCTGAATGCTGTTAGTCTTTCCTTAACGGGGGAGAGACATTTTAATGAATTCCACTAACGTCACATTATTTCATTTGTTCTTTCTTTGAGAGTTACCTTGGCTAACTTAGCTAGCAGAGCAATATGTCCAGCTCTGTCACTTACCAAGTCTGGTGCGGAAATGTTTGCATCAGACCTCAATAGACGCTAGAACAGTGATGGGCAAACTTTTTGACTCAAGGGCCCCACTGGGTTTTAAGGTTTGACAGATGGTCAGGGCCAGCATCAGACTGAGGGTGAATTAATATAAATTACTTGCAAGTAGAGACGATAGACGCGGCTTTAGCAAAGGTCGTAAGTTTTTGGAGCGGGTCATCTAGTGCAATCAACTAAAACGCACCACATATTGCAGGATAAAGACAAAATGAATGCGGCCGTTAGGACAATTTTGTAAACGCTCGATGGGCCAGATTAAATAGGCCGTAGTTTGCCCACCACTGCTCGAGACTCACCTCTGATTGTCATCAGTTTAAACTAACTCATGATTGGTCAAGCCTAGCTTGACAAGTGATTTCATACTTGTCACGGCCTTCAAATAGCGGCAACCACCGACTGTCAATTTGAAGCTACGTATCAGTGGCATTCATTAAAAATTACTTGCAGGTAGTTCCTTTTTAGTGTGAACAGCTCTGCTACGCTAAGCTAAACTCAACATGTCAACGCTAACCACGTAACGAGCATGCTAGCACTCCAACTAGGATGGGAGGCAAAGTACTTCTGAAGTGGCCAGGAATGACAGTTGTTCTGCACATATATTGGTCATAAAATCGAGTTTGACGAGTTAAAATTTATATCTGATTGTCATGTTAGAGGGAGAAAACACGACAGCTTACAACTGATTCAGAGGGGAATGTAAATCTGTGCCAAATTTAATCCATCCAATAGCTCGTCAGCATTTTACTCAAGACCACAGTCGTTACGATTCACTAAGGGACCACTAATGCCAAATTTAACAACAATTCATTTCATTGTTTATATATTTCAGTGAGTTCGGTGTGTCTCAACTGACCCAGAGTCGGCTGGTAAACTGCTGAATGCTTTTTGTCATTTAATTTTTTTCCCCTTGATGCTGGATTCTATGATGCTTGATTCTCTAGACATGATATTCTGCATTTCTACATTTCTCTAGCCCGACTCAATCCCTATCAGAAATGAGTCTGGTAACACTCCGTCGGGATTTGGGATTTAATTATGTTTCACCCGATACAGAGAAACAAACACTTGTGCACAAAACCGGACAGTCCTACAACCAATCAGCCATTTTGTTGCACAGATGACATGTATGACTACGTTGCTGTTTGACTGGCCTTGCAGATCTTTGCCAGAGCATAATGAGTTCCCAACGGAGTGACTCCAGAGCAACTTTGTATCACTCAGTATTACTTTATTTATTTTTTCCTATGTTGTTTCACCTGTTGGTTTACCTGACAGCATAACATACAGTACATACAACATCCCTTTACTGCACCCATGTAGGGAAATGTTAAGAACTGTTTGTGATTTGTAGTTGAAGGGCTACAACATGGAATATTAGCAGTATTGTCCTAACACTGAAGGGAAAGCAACACACACTGTTATCCAGCTAAAGCGGCACCATGACAAAGCAACTTGGCAGACACTCTAACCAAAGCAAGCACAAGCAGCACAGCGGTCTGGGAGACATATGGGCATTTATTGCGTTGAGAGAGCATTACCGCAACTAAATGGCCCACCAACTCCACAAATGAGTCTGGGAGAGCTGGACAGTCACAGAGAAGGGCACGCAAGACTGCCTTCCACACTAAACGCTTACCTGTAAATGTCTTTATGGATACCATTTACTAAGAGGGGCATTTTGGGGGGGAGTGTGTTGCTGTATCTACCTATGCCCCTGGTTGTATGAATGGACATCATGCGCGTAAAGGAAGACAAGAAAACGATATGTAACTGCTGTGAGAGAATGCGACCAATGCAAAAAAAAAAAAAAATGAAATAAATGAATCAAAAGAGCTTTGCCTTCTTTGAGGTCAGGTCTTTAATCCCCTCATACTGTGATCACTGTGTTGGCTGCGTTTTTATGAGAGTGTTGTGGTGATAGACAAGAACTGGACATGAACTTATGAGTGTACTACTACTGCTAATGTGACAGTTTTGGCACATGCAGGTGCAGACGAGCAGAAATATATTTATCATTTAAAGATATCAGTTGATTCAATTTTCATTTACAAAATTTACTTTGGATGTGTTAAGATGGACTTGTTAAAGCATAGTGAGGATGGCAATGATGATATTTTAAAATAAAGTGGAAGATGGTTGTCTTTTTTTTTTTTTTTTTTTTTTTACCTGTTTGTGTGCAGGCACTCGGCACTCCCGCCCCGGATAGACCTGTGTATCTCCAGGACCTCACTGTCATTGCCATGACGATGGGTGAACCAATGAAAAAACAACGCAAGAAAACACAACAGAAGAGGATGGCAACAGGCAAAGTGAATTTATGAATGACAGAAACCAGGAAATCATAATTCTGAGATTTCAAGTCTGCATTAAACAGCAGAAAATCATACAACTAAGTCAGTATGTTGATTCACTGTTAGTAGTATTAGTAGAATTTAGTTTGCAAAAACTGATTAAGCAAAACAAGATTAAATCTTTGTGTAATATCAGTAAATATTAGCACATTAAGCACTTCATTCATGGACGACGTAGACCAGAGTTGCTGCCAAAGCCACTGATCCACTCATCCTATTATGTGTGCATCTTGTTTTTAGCATGTAGTTTATACATATATAACAAATCCTCATAACCCTGTCCCTCAAAAATCTCAGAGATCCAACTTACCTGTCCTCAGAGTATTCGTAATCCGAGTCGCCGGAGCGTTGGTGCTCCAGGTGAGACTCGCTGTAGCGGGAAGGAGAGTGAGTGGGGTGGCGGTTCTGGTGGATCTCATCCAAACTCCTGATGAAATAAAAGATATCTAATGAATATCTGTACCGTACAGATGCAGGAAGAAAAGCAGGTAACATAAATATGTGCATGTTCTTGTTTTATGGAGTTTGGATCTTGACGATGATCTTGAGTCATTAAGTTTATGCTTCTTTTAACTGGATCTGACAACAGATATGGAAGCAAAGAAGAGATGAGACTTGAGTCTTTTATTTTGAAAGACATGCAGGAAGTGTCAAGTATCAGGTACAGTATAATGCTTTGCAGCAATCCCCTTTGGTTTGTAGCAGAATTTTTGCGTCAGTGGCAGTTTATACCAAGTACGCGAATTGCCGACTCGCATACTTGGTAGTTCGGACGTTAACATTTTTGGCAGCCTCCATGTGTCAAAGGAGTTCATGACTAGCAATGATGTGTATTACTCTGATTTGGCCATAAGGTCATGTGATTAAAAGCCTCTAAAACATGTTAACAAGCTGGATTAATAACAGGATACATATGCCGAACAGTCAGGGGGATATTGGATTATTGACTCTCACACTGATTAAAAGACAAATGCAATCACAACTGTTTGTGATATCTAAGAGGTAACTGTATTTTATAGAACAGGCCAAGCTTTCACACACTCCTCTGTGTTTATATTATGTTTTATAGAAAACAATATTTATCATTATAATCAGAAAGTTTTTAAAAGCTGAAACCATGCAATCTTTCAGGCATTATATGTGAATATTAACTTTTATTCTGTGTAAACAAGACTAATAGCTGTAGTTGTAGGATAAATCATGTTTTCGCTGCATAATGCCGGCAGGTGATGCTGACCTTTGTATGGGCACGTGCGCAGGTCGAGACCGAGCCCTGCAGGAGTCCTCTCTGTGAGGAGACACTGAGCGGGAGCGGTGCTGGACGGGCCGCTGCTGCTCCGGCACGGCCAGCGTACTGCCCCGCTCCCTCTCCCTGGAGTTGCGCTCTGCACCTACACATGAACAGAGAGATCCAGAACGGATATCCAGTTCACAAACATTCATAAAACATGTCTCAGGTTTCCTAAGGATTCAACACAAGCACACAAACGCACACCCGAGCATTGACTGAATGTCCTTTGATGAGGACGCACCAGTTGTGAGTGTTGTGCTACGAACTACCATGACAGATGTCATTCTCTTGCAGACTGTAAAACATCACCTCAGCGCGTTTTACAGGCAAATGACCAGCTAGCAAACAAGTTAGCTGGTCATGTGTGCTAGCAAACTGTTTCTGCAATGTCTCTGCCAGACCTGAAGAGTCCCAGGAGAGAAGACATATCTGACGTTTGCAGCTATAAGGCC
Organism: Chelon labrosus; assembly: GCF_963514085.1. Lineage (NCBI taxonomy): Eukaryota > Metazoa > Chordata > Actinopteri > Mugiliformes > Mugilidae > Chelon > Chelon labrosus. The sequence continues at coordinate 21,075,904 of NC_140338.1, read as the reverse complement.
TCAAAGCACGTCTTGCATATGAGTCACATGGTACAGGACAATATAAATACAACAAATGCATGAGATTTACGAAACCTGTGTTAGCCCAAATTAAGCATGTAGTTGTTGATAGAAGGTAGAAGTGAAATGTTATATTTTTTATGAATTCAGAGTTCCACAAGTCTCATTCATTTTCTGCATAGATCATTTTTTAACTGATGAGGCGTACAAGCCTGTGTTGACCTAGGTAAGACTCCTCTGATGCTGTTTGGTGAGAGGCACAAGCTAAGGGAACACTGTCTGAGGCTGAATTCACTTTTGGATTTTGAGTCAGTTGTGAATACACTGAGCAAATATGGTATTGTATCAAACATGTTTCTTAACTGAGGCGGCTTAGTATTGTATAAATAGAGATTCATATATTTTTCCTGATAAATAGCTGTAATAATGAACAGTAATGATGATAGTATCAATCTGTTAAATCATTTTCTGATCATATACACTTTTCAGTCACAAACCATACCAATCCAGCATTTGAAAATGCCAAAATAAAACATATTTTTTTCGTCAGGTCCACTACTGACTGACAGGATCTGAAGTCACGGCAGAAACAGGCAAACAGCGAAGCGGTTGTAGTAATTCTGCTGGCCAGAATAATAAGAATTCCTCTACCACTGTACATGTTCTGTGTCGTTTCAGTGAAGTAAGCAAACATAAGGAAGGGCTGGAAGCATGCAGGACAATGGCAGGAGGCTTAGAGGAATGGCGGTGAGCTCTACAGCTGAACATGCACTCAGTTCTTCAGTGTTTCTATGGCCCAGCAGAAGAGGAGAAGAGGAGCATGTATGAATTACAAAAGTCTTTGCTGATACAGCATTGCTTTTTTAAATTTGGGTGCAATTTGTGTTAAATAATACGTAGAGCCAGAAGTAGGTTAGAAGGATGGAGGGAGGATACAACAATTTGCTCTCTCACCCAGTGCTGGGCACCTACAGACTACTACGAGGAAATGCTCAGTAATCGTGTCCCCCACCCACCTTTATTCACTACTAACAAACCATCATCAAACTCTGAATCAATGATGCGATGAGACCCTGCACAGGACACGCACGCACACAACACACACAAACAGACAGGGTTGAGAGGTTCTGTTTGTCAGTCTCCCACACTGAGAGACACAAAAGAGAAAGCTCAGAAAAAGAAAGGTTAGCAACCACACGCTCAAACGAACTGTAGGTAAAATGACACATATCCTGTAAAAATGCACAGACAGACATACTCTGTAGTTTCTTGCTGGGGCTGTCTCCGTGGACGTGTCTGCGTGGGAGGTACGGAGACGGCTGGGGCAGAGGTATAGAGGACACGTCGTGTGTCTGGAGTTTATACCAGTGCGGAGTGTCGTCTAGCAAGGCCGTCTCCAACTCTATCAGGATCTGACAGAAGACAAAGAGGGAAATGTTGGAAGAATCAGATGAGAGGGTTTCTGATGATAACCAGCCGCAATGGTCACAAAGTTCAGTGACTTTCACTCATGCTGTTCAACTGTTGCCTGAAATATTGCTAGCAGTTACAAGACAACCTTAACAAAATGGGAAGTTTTTTGTAATCATATCACTAGCATTCAGATTCACCCTGTCACCACTTAAAGCAGACTGTGAACCACTGTTTTAACTGGAAAAAAATCTTTAAACCCATCTGGCTTTATTTTAAATCATAGTCAAAATGCCAAGGTTTCTGATGAGCAGTACTGCCTACTACTAAGTATTGCCTCTTTTTGCTGTGGAGACTGAATGAGGTCAAGTGCATCTTGTTTGTTTTAATTATCCTTGATACGTGTCTAGAACCTGAACTAGAGTTGAAGTGATTGGCCATAAGGTCTACACACAGAAATCCAGGACAAAGACAAGCCATGAAGTCCAAGGATCTGTGATAAAGCCACGGTGATGCATAGATCAGGATAAGGACATACAATGATTTCCGATGCACTGAGTGTTCCCAGGAGCACTGTGTGGTTCAGAATTGATCAGGTATTTATGGTAGAGCAGCTAGATGGAACCCACTCTGAGTAAATGGCACATGACATCCTTTGTGACGTTTGTCGAACGTTAAAGGTCTCAAGGAAAGGAAATATTTGTGGTCTAACAAGCCAAAACTGAATTCTGAGGGCAGGGCTATGCTGTTTAAACAGCAAGTTCTCCTCATCACCAGCTAATAGAATCCATACAGTGAAGCATGGCGGTGGCAGCATCATGCTTATAAGACTGTTTGTCAGCAGCTGGGACAGGGACACCAGTTGGTTATGAGGGAAGGGAAGGATCCATGCAAATGCAGAGAGGTGCTTGAAGAAAACCTGGTCTAGAATCCAAGACCTGAGACTGAGTTAATGGTTCAAAATTTTTTAGCCTTGAGTTGTTGATGTTAATTCAACATCCAACATGTAAAATCACTTGGTTTATAAACTAGAGCTGTACAACAGCAGTGTATGTACACTGGTATGTCACCCACCTCGCCCAGGAATTCACTCTCCTCCTCCTGGACTCTGGGCTGGTCCCAGACTGTGATCTCCAGCATGCGCTCTCTAAAGTCCCGTCGGTGAACATGGGAATAAATGAAGGTCTGGTTCCACTTGGGCTCAGCGCTCTTCTTCACTGTTTTAGTCCGTCGTTTACTCTTATCACTGCAACGGAAATGTAAGCACGCACAGTTTAGATCACATGTTTGTGTGTATGCCAGCCCTTCCTCAACAACCAGGTGAAACGCACCTACAAAATAATTGATAATGAACACAAAGAGCTAACCTCCTGTCAGGCAGGAAGTACATCTTGACATAGGGGTTCCGAGGTCTTCCATCTGGTCGGGTTGGCAGGTCTATGGCTTGAAGGACGTTGACAATCAACTGATGGCCTACTTTGTCGTACGACAGCTTCACCTGAAATGATACAGGAAGACAGTTAGCTTCAGTACAAAATAAGCTATACCCATTCACATGAACCAAAGTTCTCCTCTTCCAGGTACTTACAGAGAGCTGTCCAGGCAGTACCAAAGGAAGGTCCCGAAGGGTGCCAGGGCTGGTAGGCGACATCACCGATATAGAGGGACGCTCCATTTTCTGCGATTCGAAGGAACTGGAGCCTGCTGAGTGATGATAACAACAGATCTTTTAATAAACCACAGAAAAGTAAAGCGCAGTCAACCCCAACATTTGAAATGAAAGCATACCGTGATGTGTAAAGAGCCTATTTCTCCACAGAGGCTACTGATATGTGTAATGAACCGCTGCACAAACAAATATAATCACTAAACCCCTCCATATAAACACTTACTAGATTCTAGAGGAGGGTGGGACGACTCTGGGATTCTTGGGATGTCTCTGCAAAAAGTAAAAGAGAGTCACTGAGTACATTCAGATCTACTACATGTTCCTGTCTTAACTGAAGGAGCAACAGTTTCATGGTGGAGGAAGCAGTCAATCAACCACACAGCTTGGGGGGAAGTATAGAGGAGAAAACAACAGCAGGAAAAGAGGGATTTTTCTCTTGGATCTGAAGGATTTCAGGGAAGATGTAGGGGAAAGGACTCCATCCATTAGATCAACTCTACTTACTGACAGACTCTATACACTTTTCTCAAGAAGTTTTTTGATATAATTCTGTGGATAGAGCTTTCAGATAAAGGAAGGAAACATATCAAAAGTGTCAGAAAAAGATTCTTTATTCAAGTATTTGGATGATAATCATTACCTATGAACAGCACTAATCTTACCCTATAGGTCTTGAAACAACAATCTCCACTTGAGGCTCAGCCTTGGATTCAAGAATGATGTTGTACACTTCTTTCTTGGTTGCTCCCGGCAACGACTTCCCATTCCACTGCAACACCTCATCACCTGGGAACAGGATGTCATGACACACAAGATGAGAACGAATAACCACACCTGAAGAGTGGAGGCTAGTTAGGCTGCCAGTGTACCACCAGACACATTTCATCTCCATCATTGGCAGCTGCTGCATGGCATCAGCTGTCCCTCTCTGATGGGTCCAGATGTGCTGATATTAAGTGACCTGGCTGTCAAAATTGACCTTGGCACTCCATACATCACTCTGATTATTGGAATCATGACATCTAATGCTCAGGTTACAGATGTGACTGACCGCATTCACATCATGTCAGAGGGAAAGTAACGGACGATTCTCGTTTGTACACCTTGCTAGCGTTCGTGTCATCTGACAACTCAGGATGGCTGCAATCAGTACTCTTCTGCTGCCTGGGTTGTCAGGTGTGACGGTGTGGATGCATGAGAGGTGGGGGTGGTTATCTTCCAGTTACTTATTTGGCTACATGGCCCACGCAGACATGATGCCAATAAAATTACCATTACCAACGTTGTTACACTGTAGGCCACAACACGTTTTTGCAAAAACATCATTTTACATTCAGTTCAACATTTGTGCTACAAATAAATGCCGTAGTACAGTGTTCAAAAGATTTGCACCTGCGCGTAGGTGTCCAACAACATCCGCCAGGCTGCCTTTTTTGACTTTAGTGATGAAGGCCCCTAGTCTCCCCGTCTCTGTCATCTTCCCTCCAACAACCTACACACACAGAGAGGAGAATGAAGAGGAGCATCACCTTTTCCAGTTTGGGAAATTCCTGTTTGATTTCTTTGTTTAAAGCATTGATGTAGAGGATTCCATGCTTACTTTCAGACCCAGGAGGGAGCCAGCCTCGCGAGGCATGGCCGACCTCTTGCTTAGCGTGATGCGTCCAATCAGGTGGTCCCCTTCTTTGGACGGCTGCCACGTAACTGGATGCTACAGGTACAGATGATTAAGATGACGGGAGACAAAGACAGTTATGAAGGGAGTCATAAAGTGAAAATATCCCTGATTGATATATAATTTATATGAATCTAAATGTGGCGGTCCCACTTGTGTTAATCGGGTCTGTTTGAAGATGAGAAGTGCACGTAGGTGTATATGTGTAAAAGTTGTCACGGCAGAGATTGACAATACTTTCTGCTGAAACTTACATGCCACACTGCAGGATCTAGAGGATGACAGTCCCAGTCACCTGCATGGAGAAAGAACAGGAAATTAGGTCTTCAGACACAATATATCGACAGCAAACATATCCAGAAAGTAAGCTTAAAAATTTTATTATACACCAATCAGCCACAAAATTAACCACTGACAGGAGGTGTAAAAAACTTAGACCATCTTGTGACAATGTGCTGGGAAATTTTTGGACCTGGCATTCATGTGGATGTTACTTAGACATGTACCACCCACCTGGACCAGACCATTCACCCCCACCCCATAGCAGGACCCACACAATATTAGGCAGCCGGTCATAATGTCATGGCTAATCGGTGTATATCACCTCACAAAACACCAAATGGGTTTAGCTGTAGATCCCTCCCCTTTTATACCCCTGTTTATTGTACTGTAGATTGAATTACACTTTATAATAACATAATTTTTAAAAAATATAATACAGATTTCAGGTCCTTTGGTGTGACCAGTAGCATTTAGCAGTTTGCTTTAGTTATTTGAGTAATGTGTACAGAATGACTGGAGATTAGATTCACACTGTGTGAACATGAAGTGATAAATAAAGTATATCAAGGCAAATGGTTATAAAACCATTTACCATTTTGAGTGTTTCTAAGAGCACAGTGGCCTCAATCACTGTAAAATAAAGTGTTTTTGAATCACGCAGACTCTTCATAAACAAACCAGGTAACTGAACAAGAAGAACCTTTGGTTAAAGAGGTGAACAAAAACCAAAACTAACCATTTCAGCAGCACTGTGAGTTTAGAGATTTGAAACTGGGATAATTGTCCTCAATGCCCCAAAGCAAACAGACAACACTGGAGTGGCTTCAAGATGAGTTTCTAATTGTCCTTCAGGGGCCCGCAGAAGTCCAGACAGAATGTGCTCAAAAAGAGAAGGGGCCCAAATACTCTGCAATGACTGCACAGCCGTCACAGACACAATATGGGATTGCCTGACACACAATTTACATATCCCTCGCCCAGCACAGAAGAAGTGCTGGGCGAGGGCGAGGAACCACCACTTCCACACACATTTTAAATTGCGCCCCCACGCCTCTCATTGAGGTTTAGAAGCATGTGGTTTTCACCGAGCCACTTAGAGAAGATCAAGGCAACATCCTTGGGTCAAATCAGGGTCACATGTGGTCTCCAAGGTCCACCTCTGCATGAACGCTGAGTGTAACTGCTTTATTAGGTAACACGAAGAAGTGGCCTAATGTTGTCTAATGTGATAATGTGTATGCTGACAAGTGTCTGAATCAGCACTTATGTTCTAATGGTCTAAATACGTGTTTACATTTGTTCATCACTTAAGGACAATGAACCATATATGGTAATTTCATTGATCTTGATTTCCTACATGAAAATGAAAAATTTTTAAAAATGTTGCAAAAGGGGAAAAAGTCTTCTTATGCCCTACAACAACACTCTGGGGTTGAAATTTATAATTTACAAGTATTTCAATGAGCGTCCTATAAAGGTTTTTTTTTTTTTATGAACTGCTTAGATATGAACAGGTACCTCAGGTATTTCTTACTTACATAAATGTTTCTATTTAACTTAAAGATTCATCAGTGTAAATTAAATTATTTTTGTTAATTTGACCTTTTCCTTTCCCCATTTTTTACTCTTGGACAACATCCAACATTGTTAGTTGAAACTTTAAACCAATAAAAAGATTAAAACGAGTCAAATATGGAGTGTATAGAAAATCATTATACTTCAATAATACATTGAAGTAATGTAAAATAAAACATACAGTGAATGAGTGCAAAGTGGAAAGTACTCTTCTCAAAAATGCATATTGAACTTAAGTAATAAGAGGCATAAAGACTTGGAAGTTACATAACAGGGCCCATGTCTTGGGAAAAACCATTAAACTGTCATTCAAGAGCCAGGGCTAAAAACGCCGTTCACAATCAACCTAATTCACAATACGCTCTGAGATGGCCTGTCTAAGACTCGTTCCAGAGCCTGGCCAAGGACAGAGACACCAGCGGCTGTCAGTGCATCCCGGCACTCATTAGCACTGACAGATGGTCGGCCCGAGCAGAGCGGCTAACTGGCCCAGCATCAGACCAGAGGAGTCTGAGAGATTCATGGCAACTATTTCACAGCAGGACTAAAACAACAGCAAGATAGCATCAGACTGGGAGTTTAAAAGCTCTTGTGGAAGTTCAGTTTTAATGTAAGAGAGCAAAGAGAATGATTCAGTTGAGGTTTCTGGCAAAAGACAACAGGAAGGGAAACGATACGGCTTAAAGTTTGTGTGGAAAAAAACTAAGGAACACATATTTAGTGGCCACCAAGTGGAAAATGACAGGCTAACCCACAGGATCATGGATGATGGAGGGAGTATAAATCAGAGACAAAGCATGTAAGACTCCGCTGCTGCTAATCTGATATCTGAAAATCCATTAAACATGTTTCAGTGGAAAAATGCCCACTACACAGTTTAAACTGCTGAGTTGACTTTCTGTGTTTTGGAGGCCAGTGTTATTATTTATTAGTCTTAGTGTCAGATAATATTGTTCTGGGGAAGCATTGTGTGTGTTTCATTCGTCTATTTCTACTGCTACTCCTCCTGTTTCACCAATTTCAGTCACAAAATTGAGCAAGCTTGACAAAATCTCTCACAGCCAGATCGTTTTAACTCTAAACCCAACAAGCTGCCTTAATATCAGGAGCCTAATCATTTCTCGATGGATTGACCCCAGACCAACTATAATGACTGAACACTGACTGTTAAAAGTATATCTCTTTCCACATCACTGCGTTGGCTCTGTGTACGGACACCTACACGTACAGTTCAGTGAAACACGTTCACACCCATTCTCTGGGGAATGTTAACGTAATCCTGATAAGTGTAGGACACACACACATACACACAGTAACAGTACACGCGACTGAGGTGCATCACCATGGGACCCAGTGTCATCCCAATTGCATACTTCCTCTTCCATTTACTCAGCACCATTATCACCTCGCTGTTCTTTTTCACACCAAGGGAGTAACGCGATTACTCTGAATCACTGCCTGCTTCCATTTAACTTCACTGAGTCAAAGTTGCCGTGTCACTAAAGCCTCAGACCAGGATACATACAGTACTTTGTGCATCCGGTGGGATATAATTTGCGACATGTCCATCTGTGTTAACATTGTTGAAAGTAATCTGAGAATTCATGGAACATACAATCAAACATTTCTGAAAATGACATAACATCTTCATACAGTATCATGCATTTTTTTGAGATGGGTGTTTAAGCTCGTAAATGAAGGAGTGTGAATGGATAGCTTCAGTGTTTGTATTTTCCATTTAATCCAACTGTAAAAAATTTACAAATACGGAATACGGTCAAATACGGTTTTTAGACCAACATAAAGCTCAGTAACTTAAAGATATTAGGAAGTATTTCGTTAACTAAAGACAAATCATCAGTGACTATATCACAGTCAAATGTGTCAACAGTCTATGCTACGCCTACAAATAATCAACAGATCCAACATCTTAAAAAACATACGACCTTACAACCATTTAATACTGTATCCATCATAGTGTACTGTTTCCTGTATTCGCTGTTTACCAATGTACTTCAATGTGCTCCATTGTGACAATCATGCAAAGAATGAAACATACCAATAAAAACGCAGGAAGCCTATAGTGTAATCTGCAGTCTTTTCTTTGTTCTTGAATGTTTATGAGAAACCCTTGACTCAATATTGATATCATCTAGAACATTAGATAAAGATCTTTTTTTTATATAATATATTTTTTTAAATGTGACTGTAAAAACAATCGAATTGTGAAAGGAGATGGTTGTAAAGGAGCTAAACAATGTCTGCTAAACAGTAGAGCTGAACTGGCCCACAGCTTTTTTAAATAAAAGAAAAAGAAAAACGTACCCACTGAAAACTACCTGCGCAACATCAAACACCAGACAGTCAACTTGGAAAATGTTTGTTGGCTAATAAAACGGAAAGTTCACTCAGGAGAAGGTGGAGACCAAAAACGGTGCTAAAAGCCAGAGCTTTTTAGCTAGGTTTGCCTAAAGCATAACTTCAACTGTTGCTCTTTACTTGCAAAGAAATGTACTGCATTAATTCAGAAGTTGACCATACTACAAGTTCCCATACACATTTTTTGCAATCTCTTTGAAATTAAATGTGACTAATGCTCATTATCTGCTACTATGGTCAGTCCATGTGGGTGTCATTAAAAAGAGATGATATTATTAAAAGAGCACCAGTCAAACCTTAAACAAATAAAACGATTGCTGAAAATGTAATGTAAAGTGCGGTTCTCTTTATTCCAAACATGATTTTCATCATCTTATCTTAAAAGTTTCTGTAAGCAGAAAAAAAAAGATAACTTGACCTTGTGTCGCCATCTCCCTTAACTTGATGTACAGTATCTATTTAGGGATACATACTGCACATTATCCTGTAAAACTTGAATGCATGCCACAGATGAGAGCAAAAGGAGACTGAGCTAGCTAAAACAGCTAATAATCCCAATCCACACCATCTATCCATTACCAGTTCCTGTTCTGGATTAAAACATCCGGAAACATCCAGCAGAGCTAACTGTACCTACTCTCTCTCAAGCTCAAACACACATTTTAGCCCAGCCTAGCATGTTATAGCAGAAAGCGGGAAAATACATAGGTACCAGAGGGCTAGCAACCACACAGCACGCAACCACAACCAGGCTTGATTTTTAGCTGGTGGTCCATGGTTAGTGGTTGCCTGATGGCTGTTTGCGAGGCATTATGTAGCCAGCGCGCCACTGACCTAATTCCACAAATCTGCTGGCCTAAATCACGGGGACTCTCGAAAATAAATGAGAGCTGTCCTGAGAGCAGCAGGGTTTAGCCACAGCACAGAGGTGTAGATGATACGCAGTGATAGTATTGCAGTGTGTGCTAGGTAGGGGCTTCATCGTATCACTCTTCCTATAGTTTTACACTCCCAAATTTTATTGAAATAGTCTGAGAAGGCAAACTATGTCTTCTTTTACAACAAGGCTATTTTAGATGCTAAGGCAGTTTAAGAAATCCACCAAGCCTCCACAACCATCTTTCATCTGAACAGCAATTCAGTTCCAGGTTAAAAATGTGTCGGCTCATTTGTCTGGTCACTCAGTTGGGATCTGACTATCTCTCAGAGCATTAGCTGCAGGTCAGGTTACAATTAGCCATCAGACCTATTACTGCTGTGATTTTAATCCTGCCCACAGTACACTCAGCAGTCGGATAGGTCATGAAAGTAATCTTGACAATGATGAGAATATAGCACACGCAAAGATCAAACTATGGTCCTTCATGATTCAGCATTATCAGGGTCACATGTAGAAATTATGGATGATCATGTGAGCAAGGTAAGACTCGCACCTCATTAACACGTTCTGGTGGGAGGAAAAGGTAGCCTCAACAAATGATGAACATGTGTCTAATGTATAGAAATGAATGATGACAAACAGGGCTATCAGTTATCATGGGTTTAGCTAAGTAAACTAGTGGAGTGGAGTGTGCACATCTGTCTGACTGACCTTTCTCGCTGACGCTTTCCATGTCCACGTCCTCACAGCTGGTGTACTCGGGCGTGGAGCCGCCCTCCTCCTCTGAGCTGCTGATGGACATCTGCCTCTTGTTGACTCCGCGCTTGCTCTTGTATGAACGTGGAGGGGGCGGCCGCAAAGACTCCGACTGGTCCGAGCTCTGAGAGTCCTTCCTCAGCAGGTTATCCCCACCTTTGTCCCTTGGTGTCCGTGTTGTACCGGGTTCCAGGCGGCCATTGTTCGGGCCCCAGTCTGGAGGCACCTGTCCCCCAGGTTGGGGCCCTGATCTCACTCCACCTCCAGCAGGTGGTGCACCCCCTCCGACCCCCACGGTCCTATCCACAGAGTACGCTCGGTGGTTCTCCAAGTGGGTCTTGCAGTCTCCCTCCCCACCTCCACCCCTCCTTGCCAAACGGTTTTCAGGTACCTCCCCTGAGCGGCCTCCTCCACCTCCTCCACCCCCTCCTTCTCCAGGCCCCAGTCCAACCTCATTGATCGCGAGATCACTGTGTCGTCGTTCATGTCGTACCTTTGATACCTTAGCGTGCATACGCATCTCCTGCTCCTCCTTCTGTGGTTTCACTGGGTATCTTGCCAGGTTGGGGTCACTACGATAACGATTCTGAAACTCCTCCTCACGTCGCTGGCGCTCCCTCTGCTCCTCCTCGTCAGGACGCCTCCGGTGTGTCTCTTGACGACCCAGGTTTTCATTTCCATCCTCATAGTCCTGAGAATGGATCTTCTCCAGCCGCCGGCCCTCTCCTAACCTTCTCTCTCCTCTGTCTCCAGGGCCCACTCGCTCATCCAGGGATGACTGAGACTGCAACTTGCCAGCAGGTCTCCGGCCACGTCCCATGCCTCCCTTACCATTTTGTTCATGTAAGGAAACTGGCCTTTTCCTGGAGCAGAAGGGGATTCATTTTAGGTCATATAATCTAGAAACACTAACACACAGGTGCACCAGTTTCATTCAAACAGGCAAAGTTGTGATTTTACTGAAAAGGTGTTATGGACTGGATGATCCTGTGCTTTTTCTATATATACTTTTTACAAAATCTCCTTAGTTCAATAATGAACAAACGTGAATAGATTAAAAATTCTACTAGCCAAGATGAGATGCTGACAAAACTAAGGGATTGAATCAAAAATCTCTCAAGGCTAAAACCTGTGACCCACTGGTTAAGTTGGAGTAGACACAGAAATACCCTTTTTCTTTTTTTTTACCCTGACGATTTGGAAAAACAAAACAAGAGCTTCAGCAAATGTACACCATGGGTCCAAAGCTTTGTCTTATAGCCTTTCTAGGTTTCTTTGTGCCAAATACGTCTTCCCATTTTCCAATTTTACATTTCATCAGTATAATAAAGTAAATGAAAAGAGGTACAGGGTGCAAACGCAACACAGACAGGCACTGTTTCAGAGATGTTGTGCTCCGTGTGTGACTCTTACTTTTCTTTAGGTGGTTCACTTTGTGAGCGAGAGCCAGGCATAGTGTCAGCGCCCTTGGCAGCAGTGACACCAGGGGGCGGCTGTGTCCCGTCCGGCAGCCCTGTGTTGGCGCTGGACGGCGCTTGGGACCTGGAGCGGAGTAGCTTCCTGTCCCGTTGGGCCTCACCTCTTGTGGCTGGGTCGTTCAAGGAGGTGCCCAGGCTCCCAGGCCGCACCCCTGACCCCGAAAACCATTCTCCTGATTTGGTGAGAATCTCCTGTTGCTTACGGCATAGGTTGCATACCCACATTACCTGGAGGGGTTGAAAGGACAAAAGTGTTTGGCATGCTCGGTTTAGGTTGGTTAGGCATGTCTGTGACACAAAATATGCAGTCATATCAATCAATACCATTACTCCTATTGAGCATGTAGCCTTGCACCAAAACAAATGTAGCATGGTTAACGTTATGGGGGCAGTTAAGTTTCTTCTAGAGAGATCTGTGGTTAGGTTGTGGTAAGTTCTGTATTGCTGTTTAAAAATATACAGAATCACCTCAGGAGGCTATGTTTTACTTGTCCTAAATTGTATTACTCTGATTGCAATGCACCTAGAATACATAGAATATGTTATAATTATAGATGACAGCTATCTGTTACAGAATGCATAAGGCTACATATGATCCTGTAATAAGGCTGATGTAAAGAAGAAAGGAACAGTGAAATCTAAATGACATTGTTGTGTATATTATTTTCACCATCTTTGCACAAGCAGGGAATTATTTCTACAATCAAGACTCTATAAATATATACAGTACACCCTCAGAAAGTAAGACGGATGATTACAGAAAATTAGTGATCATATTTGATTGTTCACTCTATAAATAAACCCAAAGACAACATCAAATACTCACATGTAGCCATGGCTACTGACTATCACCTCACTTCGACAGCACAAAAACAGGATTTATCTCTCCCTCTGTATATTTATAATCCCACCGGTTTATTTTGCAGCGAATAAATCCAAAGCAGAAATAAAACACGGTCGTCCCCTGTATTCCGCTGCAAAACCTTGGCACAAAGTGAACACGGAACACCCCCGAGACCCTTGGACACCCCAAAATGTTACTCCTTGACAGCCAGGGGGAAGCACTGCTAGCAGTCAGTTTAGCAGTTAGCTCTCAGCGCGCCAAAGCGCATTCATCATGGCCTGATTGAATCCCAGTTGGCGCATGTCCAGACTAATCTAAAGTAAATCAGCTGTCCGCACGGCCCACAGCTGTCGGACAGCCACGCACTACACTCTCTTTCTCTCTGTGTCTTTGTCCACCTCAGCGGAGGGGCCACAGATTATCAGTGGCCAGTAATCCTTTCAGCTCTTCACTATTATTCAACTCATCATCAGCTGACAATACTGGCTTAGAATCCATAACTTCTAACCTATAGGCCCCTCCCCCCATCATCTCACACAGGCGGAGCAGGTTAGAGATTAAACTCGTGCCCCGACCGCCTTCATTCCCAGAGCACAATTTTTCCTACCATAATACCATAAAATCCTTTTTGACATTTTAGGCATTCACTGTTTTCAAAGTTGTCAGTATGTCATTTCAGAACTTTAAAACTTAAAACTATCCTTAAACGTTATAATTTAGAAAATTTGGTGAGTTTCTGGAAAACAAAACATACAATATCATATCCTGATTAGCATGCGAGGAAAACCAGTTCAAGGAATAACTCACATCACTGACATGTTGTTACTAATCAACTCCACAACATGTCATTATTAAAAAACTAAAACCAAAAATGGAAATTAATGCTATGAAATTTATTTATATTTGATTTATATTTAAGATTTTTTTGTTTTTTGGTAATTTATTCATTTCCATTTGCTGAAGGATTATAGCTTCACTTTTACACTGGCCCTTGTGAGTATCTATAGGCGGCTTTGCTCGTCACTGAAGAGGAATAAAATGCTCTCGTCCACAAGCGTAATCCTCGAATGAGATCACCATATTGCAGGAACGCACATCGACTGTGCCAGTGTGTGCTCTAACCAAAGAAAGACATTATAAAAAGCTCTCACAACCTATATAGCACGCCTGCATGTTTCTACACTGCAGAAAACAATCAAATAAACAGATGTTACAGCACACATACTGACACGCACATAAAATACATGTATAATGTATGTATAATGCATATAATCCCCCACTGGAGTGACTGCACTCTGTGTTCCTGGACAGCCTAAAAGATATTATAGGAGGAATTAAGTGTGCGCCTGAGTGTGTGCATGCGTGTGCCATTGTGTTTATGTGCACAAGATACACAGATACGATGTGAGACCGTCCAATCAGCTCCCTCCGTCCAGAGGCATCTCACTCCGGTGTCACCTCAAGTTCATCTCGCTGCTTCATGCCGCAGAATGAGGATGTGTGTTTGTGTGTGTGTCTGCATCTGCACGCATGATGTGTGTTACAGTATGGAAATGTAGGACATTTCTGAAACCTTCTTGCCTAGAAGAGTGTGGCGTAGGCGAGCGCCTGTAGACGAGATGTGTGCGTGTGTGTGTGTGTAGAGAATAGGCAGTGCCGTTTCTGTCATGTAATAATGTCAACCTCCTTCTGCCTAAAAATGTGCTTCTCCATGGTAACTGAATCACAGAGAAGAGCCAGGGAGAGAAAGGAGTACAAAGCACTGTGTGTGTGTGATTGCATGTGTGTGTTTGTGTGTCCAATCCAAAAAATTAAAAATATTTGCACAAATGCCACAGAACTGACATGGATTTCACTTCACATTGATTTCAATTTTAATTTTCTTCTATCCTTTTCTACCTTTCTTTCATGTTCCCTCTTATCTCCTTTGCTTTGCTTTCTTTTGTCATTTCCTTTCCTTTCTTTCATGGCATTGACTTCCTTTTCCATTTCTTTCCTTTGAATCATCAGCACCTTTTCTGCTCTAATTTTCTTTTTTTTCCTTTCTCCTTAATACGTTTCTCTCCTTACTTTCTCTCATTTTCTTTCCTTTCAGTTTATTTCATTTCCGCTCTATCCCCTTCCTTGGCTTTGCTCCAGTCTTCTATTTCCTTTCTAATTTCCTCTCATCTCTCCTCACCTTTGTGCTCAGCTGACACACCTGGCTGACTTGACAAATGAAGGCCCTGCACACCTGTCACTCACGCCTCTCTACCCCGCCACCCCTCCGCCCCTTCACCCCCTCGGGGCGGCTCCGTCCATCTGCTGACAGAGCAGCGAACGGGTTTGTTGCTGCCGCAGCCATGCCAACGGCAGCAGCGCTCAACATCGGCTCGCGTCCTGAATTGTGTGAACATCAGCTTTTTCCTTAAATGGGAAGAATATATGGAAGCCTTGGGGGGGTTTTGAATCAGTGGGGAGGGAGTGATTGGCTTTTAGCGCGCAGCGACCCCACCCTCAACACACACACACACACACCTCGACAGGATGACATATGAGGCAGCGCTGGGTGTAAACTGCTATCCTTCACATGGCATGATAAATCCTGAATGGTAGGAAGAAACACGACCGCAAAAGACATAATGCTCCATTTCCCCTAATAAGGTGGTAGATCAACTCTACAAGCAGGCCAGTCAGTGGTGGGGAAAGGCTGAAAGGGAAGCCGAGCTGTTGTGGCTGTAAATCCTCACTATTTTCTTTTTTTATTTCTGAGGCGGTTTGTGAAGCTCACATAATCGTGATAGCATGATCAAAGCTGTGCGAGAAGTTTAGTAAAAATGTCTACTGTATTCTGTCCTTCTTTGGTGTCTTGTGTGCACTGAGAAGTAAGAGCTCCTTTTTTGTGTTGCATGCCTCACAGAATAGATGACAGCATATAAATGGCAGGACATGAGAGGAGACAGTGATGATGAGTGGCATGTACTAAACTTTCCCAACTGAGTGCAAACCGGGGACCCTGTGGGATCATGGTCGAAACCAGTGTGTCCCTAAAATAACAGATTTATCTACTGGCTTTCACCATCAGCGTCTGTCCGTCTTATTTCATGCCCAAATTAAAAATGCTTCTTACAGATGTGGTCACATTTTTATAGTGTGCATTTTTATGGTTTTATAGTGCTCATGTCCATGACAACACACACTAGCAGCAGTCAAACCTGCACGCAAGCTAACAATTTATCTAGCTAATGTAACTGATAAAAGTGAGCATGCCTGAAATGTTGGTTACAGGAAAACAGCCTGCACAGGTGACTACATGAAGTATAGTACCTCAAACCTATACCTGAAAGTGGAGCCATGACGCATGTTTATTAACCGACAGTTCTGTCATTTTTGGCGTAGCCAGACTCAGTTCTTATCAAAATATGAGTCTGGAAACACTAACACTCATTATGGGGTTTGTTTCAACTGATACAAAGGAAAATATTACTTCTGTAAGCAACTGAACGGTCCTACAACCAATCAGCGTTGTAAGTCACATTGTTTTCCAACATTTTTAATTTGGAGGTTCATGTAAAATCTGTCTGACTGCTCCTGTCGATTTCACCTGTGCAACTTCGATCCTCAATCTCAGCAATCACATTGGTGTGTGCGATGTTAAAGCCGCACAACGACACACTTCCCAAAAACAAGCTGAGGCAACTGGACTTCTGTGGTTTCTTGAAGACGTTTCGTTCAAATAGCTTCGTCAGCTCTAAACGATTGGTGGGAGGTTGAGGTACAAATAGGAACAATCGTTCTTCTTTTAGACCTAGAGAAACTATTTGGAGTGACAAAACGTTTTCAAGAAACCCTACAAGTCCAGTCATCTTTGTCTCTGCTTGTTTTTTGCATATGCCATCAACTAGATGGCTGTGAACCTTCACGGACAAGCAACAAGCAGTTTGTCCAAAGATTGTCCTCTTATAACTTTAGCTGATACTTAAATCTTCCAGTCACTGAGGTCCTATTATCAGAGCTACTGTCGGCTTCAAAGTCCAAGTTCCCCCATCACATTTGCCAGAATCATAAACACCCTGTTTTATATACAAATAGATTAATGCAATGGCGTCTTGATGTGTGAGTAGACACAGAGGTAGAGAGTAAAGACAGAAATAAGAACACACAGCAAAAGAAGGGAACACAGAGTGAAATGGAAATGGACAGAATCGGAGAACAAAGAGAGAGAGTGCTACGGACTCTGCTACAGATACAATGATGTACCAGCAGAGAGGAGAGGCGTGTGAGGAGAGAGCAGCGGGTTAGTCATCTTAGTGCTGAGGAACATGATTGAGATTATGCAGTGCATCCTCCCTTCCCGCAAAAAGTGCAGCGTCAGCTTGACGCACTAACCGAGAAAGGTTTTGTGGAGCAATATCAGTGTGAATCTGAGTGTGTTAATGTCAGATGGTGTAGGCCGTAAAACAGGGACACCAATACAAATAACACAAATAAGGACACCACGCAGCTGCACGTGCATACAATACGAAAGCCTTCATTTGGTTTAGAATACCCTTTACATCGGCACTGGAGAAGGTAATGTGTGAATGTTAGGACCCAGCACCTGTCTGTTCTCCACTGGGAGGCAGTGCCCCTCTACAAAGGAGACAGATTGTTAGCGGTTTGTTCAGTTTCTGGGAGCTATCTGGAGCTACTATTAAACACACATAAACGAATACTCCAAGTTATAACAGCAGCAAAAAATGTTTTGACAGAAACCGCTAGACAATTTACATCAGCTTCTCCTCAAGACCTATTTTGCCACAACCTGGAAAATAAGTATCCTTCCTTCCTACCATAGTGTGCACCTCGTAACGCAGCGATGCCACAGATAGTCACAGTTAGACTGTAATTTTTGAAATATATCGTTATGTGTATAGTGTATATTTACTTCTATTTCTTGTAGATTTGTACATATGCAAATCTTGTATTTTTTTCCTTATACTATTGTATTTTATTGATTTCATTATTTATTTGTTTATATTATTTATTTCACCATTTATTTTATTTATTTCATTATTCATTTATCATATTTATTTCACCATTTATTTTATTTATTTCATTATTTTATTTTATTTTATTTTACCCGTCTACACCATACACCATCTTTTTACTAGTGGTTTTTAAGATTTTCTTTATTTTTTCTTTCTTTTTTTTATGTGCAACTGAGCTACTGTGACCAAGCAATTTCCCTTGTGGATCAAAAAAGTTCTAACCATCAAGATTTGAAGTTGAATTGCACCTAGTAAATTTTATTAGTTTAAGCTAACCATCTCTTTGTTAGCTGATCTTATTTAATTCTGATTTTGTAACACTGTCAACTGCGCCTTAAGTTATGTTTTAGTTCTAAATTTAGCGCTACATTTTTTTCCCACTTCATGTTTTATTTTGAATTCTCACCTCTCCTTTCGTTTCAGGTGTCTTGACTGCCCCTCACCCCTCCTGTGTCTCCAGCTGCTGTTGAATACCTGCCCCCTCCCCTACCTGCACCTGTGCGTCTCCTTGCCCCCTTGTGTTATACAGTCTTTGTCTTCTCTTCACCTACTCTGCCACATCATCTTTCCTCCAATGTTACAGCATTAATCTTATAGTGAATCTCTACTGTTTGACCTTGCCTGTTTTTTATTTATTATGTTCTTGCTTTCTCCTTTTGTGAGTTGTTTTCTTCCTTGACTTATCATCTGTGTACTGAACCAGTTTTTGAGTTGATTTTCCATCTCCGATTACATGAATGCGAGTCCAGTCAGTTGTACTTTTTTTGACAGATTTTTAAAAGAGAACCTTGTCAAAAGCATAATAAATATGCATGTGATGGACACATACATCTCATGACTTAACTTTAGAAGAGAATAGCCTTTAGAGTAAGGACGCTGTTGCAATAAATGCAGGTTAAAGCTGTTAAAAATTTGAATTATTTGTATTTTATTCAACCAGGTGAAAAATCCAGTTGAAAAGGTGACCTGACCAAGAGGGAAGCAAAGTTCGCACAGTTAAAACTATTCTTTTTAAACCAAAAGCTATTGTAGTCAAACATATTCCAGCATCATTAACTCTTAAAGCACCTGGATCATTCTGTAAAATGGAGAATAAACTACACATTGGATCTGATTGTAGTCGAAGTTTTTATTTTTGGTGACGGTTAACACCACGGATGAATGTGGTTACTATTAAACTAGTCTTTGAAGTCACATTTAACTAGTAAGCTAGTTCCTACAGTTACAACATGCACACTTAACTAACTAAACTACAGCTTGACATTCCTGAAAATTCCTCAGCTAAAATGGAACAACTGACATGGGTCAAGTTTTTACCTTTCTATCATAACAAAGAAGAAATCTCTGCAGTGGCAAAACAACTGCAGTTCCTAGATTGGGCACTAGTCAAGTTTAGAGAGTTTAGCGTTTAGATACAACCCACCTGTTTAAATGATATTAAATCTTAAAGTTGTACAGAGTTAAGGGCATGGCTGCTTTCAGTGACAGGTGGGAGCTGCTAGCTGTCTATCTTGGCATCGACACCTCAGGTCTCCACACGCTCCACCTCTTTGACCATTTTTGAATCAGCTAGGAGTTAAGTGGACTCGGGCACTGCCAAAACTACTCTTAGGGAAACACATGTGTACCGTCACGCAGGGTTCTTCTACTTTCATATATTGATTAGTCATTATAGTCAGCGATTGTGACTGCTGATTAGCCTCACTGTGCAATGCACCTGCTATATATGGCTGAACTTGACCTTTGACCTTTGATGCATATGCACAGTAACAATAAATCCTCTTCCTGAATCGTCAAGGGCAGCATGACAAAAACTTATCTTCACCATTTCTGACATTTACAGCAGCCACAACACTTTTGCGCAACATTTTGCAGTGACCAAGCATTGAGGGGAAGTGGACAAGTGGAACATATATACCTGGGCCTGTCCCGTCTCCCCATGGCAAGGCTGGTCTGGTCTCAAACACACAGGCAGGGAAAGCATGCACAGGCATGAGTGTGCATTCATTATGCATTCAGATAAAAGGTCTATAGGCTGAAGTGCTTTCTTATAAACATGTCCGCTGAAATGCCAATCTCATAGACCCCCTTTTTGTTTTCATCACAATATATTCATCCCCCACTCCCAGCACAGCCATGCCTACAGCCACAGGAAGAGGGGTCAGGGTGGGTCAGAAGGGCCAGACACCCCTGCAGACAGCCTTATGGTTCATGCTCGTTCTGTCCGCCAGCTGATTTTCAGGGTCTGCATTCATTCTCAGAAATATTGATCCACATTGATCAGTGAGGCGAAAACTGATGGTGGGTCTGAATTCCTGTTCTGGTACTGTGAATGAGCACAGACCCGAGTGTGGAGGGAGGGGACAATAGTAGTGACCCATGCAGCAAAATCCATCACCCAGGAAGTCTTACCCTGTCCTTCACTATGAGACACTTTGCAGGGGGAGGAGACAGACAATGGACACAGAGTTAGTCAGGGTTTACATGGGAGAAAAACCGCTGAGGATGCAACAGCTCCAGGTGTCTCCAGCCCAGATAGCAGTAAATTCTCGGAGAAAAACTGCATGAACTATCAGGGACTCCCTCGGTTCAGTTAAGTCAGTAATCCATAAGTGGATTTGTGCAAACACTGGCTACGTTCCAATCCGATATTACTCGCTCTCTTACATCTCGTGTTGTTTTCAAACAGTTTTCTTTCAGCCGGGAAATTATAAACATAGAAACATCTGACATCACCATCCCAGGACAGAATCTACATGTAAACAGACGAGAGATCGGAACAGATGTGAACGCAGCCAGCATTTTTTAGACCTTCAGGTGGCACGAACATCACATTCACAGGACAGAGAGAACATAAAAAAAAAAAAAGATGCTAACCACTTTGTCCTCCTTTGTGGCATGCAGTCCAGGTAGCAGTGGGGAAAAGTGAAGGAGGAGGTGGAGCAAGGTAGAGAAGGAGAGAAATAAAAGACAGGAACAGATGCAGAGAGTGTGAATTTGTGAAAGCAGGTAGATTTGGGGGGAAAAGAAGGGGTGAAAAGGAAGAAAGAGGGGAAAGAGGATGTGGTGCAAATATTTGTTAATTACATTCTGCAGGATTGTTACACACACTTCATATTCAGTGACAAAGTCTGAGGGCGGTGAGGACGACAAATGTATGTGACCACTGACATGCTAGACTGCAGCGACATGCATGATCTCGGCATGACCTGCAAGCAACATGGAGCACATCCTTCCACGATGTTTCCCCTTTCTAAATCCTATTTCTACATTAATAGACCCATAACACGTGTCTTTTAAAAGCTTCCAAATATTCACATCTGAAGCACCGTGTTCCTGTCTTATACTCTCATAAACGTACTACACATAGTAATGACAGGGTTAAACGATCATTTCAATTAACTATTATATCTGATGTGTGTGTGTGAGACATATTAATATCTCTATTATATCATCACATGGCGGTTAAACCATGTGGCTTGTGAGTAATGAGTGTCTGGATGGAGTCTGAATCGTCATCATGCTGCTGTGATGCCTTCTGCAGGAGACGGGCCAGCACTACACAGCTCTGTCAATAGGAAGTGACGAATTATTCCTGTAAGCTGCTTAGAAGGAACGGAGGTTTCGTTTGCTGATTCACAGTTTTACAGAGGCCCTCCGTCATGGAAGATGTAATCTGAGAACTGAAAACTGTCATTAAAGTATTTTTAAAACACAACTCAGAGGCAATAAGACATCTGAGCTTGCTCAGAAACAAGGCTGTGGTTAAGTAAACTCAATACGTACTGTTTAAATATTACATTGTGTGGTCTTGTATTTCTGTTTTAGGTACTTTTTATGGTTGAGTTTTGAAATTACATTGATCAGCCATAACATTATGATCACTGAAAAGTGAAGTAAATAACATTGATTATCTGATTGCCATGGCACCTGTTAGTGGGTGGGATACATTAGGCAGCAAGTGAATATTTTGTCCTCAAAGTTGATGTTAGAAGCAGGAAGGACTTTGATAAGGACCAGACTGTCATGTCTAGATGACTCGGTCAGAGTGTCCCCAAAACTGCAGCTCTTGTGGGGTGTTCCTGGTCTGCAGTGGTCCGTATTTATCAAAAGTTGCCCAAGAAAGGAAAATAAGTGAACCCAGAGACAGGGTTATGGGCGGTGACGGCTCACTGGAGAGAAGGTTGATCCGTGTGGCCCAGCCAAACAGACGAGCAACTGCAGCTCAAAATAGCTGAAATCGTTCATGCCAGTTCTGATAGAAAGATTTTTTTTTATATATACTGTAAATATGTATATATATATATATATATATATATATATATATATATATATATATATATATATATATATATATACAGATGTGGGATATGTTGGACAAATAAGTCCAACTTGAAGGATCTGGTGCTGACGTCTTGGTGTCAATTACCACAGCACATCTTCAGAGTTCTAGTGAATTCCATGACTCAATGGGCCAGGGTTGTCTGAGTGGCAAAAGTGGGAGAACCACAATATGAGGAAGATGGTCATAATGGCATGGCTGATGTGTAGATTTAGTACTGGTATTTGTGATGCGGCACTTTTTAAACATATAATCTGGCACTTCTGTGGTCCTTTCATAGCCTGGAAGCCAGCCCGAAATTTTCCCTGACCACAGAAGTTTGTGTGGAGTCACTTTGTTGGGAATTAATTATGCTCTGGCAAAGATCAAATTGTTTGGACAGGCTTTATGTAACAATGGACAGAAGAGCAACAGTGATGTAGTCATACACGTCATCTGAGCACAGCGGAGTTGAATTTGTTTAGAAAGAAATGGCACTGATTGGTTGTAGGACTATCACATGTTATTGTGGTTCTTTGTGTTAATGTGTTACCACTGCCTAATGTCATATCTCAGGATATGGCTGAACAAATCCAAATCACATAAAAGGTAAAATATGTTTCATGGCTTTTGGTAATTCAGATGAACTGACCCTTTTCTAATGTATTCTAATGTGCAGCTTTAAAATCTGGCTTCCCTGTTTACCCAGTCACTGTAGTCCATTCATTACAATAAATCTGATGAAACAAGCAGTTGCAGTATGTTTATATTCTAATGTAAATGTGCTGTTTGTCTGGAAGACTAACCGCCAACAGGAGGGAAATGCAGAGTGCTGCTGATGTGGAGTAAATGAGCACACTGTAGCCAGAAGAGACTTTTTATGTAATAGAACAAAGCTTTCTTAACACTGTTATTCTACTTGGCTGGAAAAACAACTTGGAACAAAGGCCAGCGCTGCTGAATCCGGAGGAGCGTCACTTCTACCATATCACTCCCACACTTCACACACATGACCGGTCACAAACGTACAGACAGGAAGGAAACGCGGCACAAATGACATATTCTGCTCTCTTGTTCATCGAAAATTTTCATCAATTAAAATGTAGCCTGGTGTAGCCACTTAACATGGTACTTGGGTTTTAATATTTAAACCGCTGCAAAGAAATACCTCTGCAAATAATTGGATAGTTCTACAACCAATCAGAGCCATTTTGCTGTAATTAAATTAAACTGAGCTCAGATCACGTGTACGACTACGTCACTGTTATAGGCAGTTTAGGCTTCTGCGTCAATTTGACAGCATAGCTAAGGCAACAGCGCAGACTCCACACAGACCCTAACACCGTAGCTGATGTGCACCTCACCAGAAATGTAACTACGTGCCGCGGCGACGCAGACAGCAAGAGCTGTGATTGGTCGCCTTGGTAGTAGTCGTGTTTCTCCTTTAGTATTTCTGGCTGTTTCCCCATCTCCGCAATTTTCGAAATTGATTGTTTTGGATCAATAAAGATGGAACACATCGAGGAAAGGTTAACTGAGGAGCTTCGGAGATATAAACATTTGTACGACTCGTCTTCGGCGAAATTTCAGCAACAGTTTGAGTCGCTATTGTTGACTGGCAAAACAGACACAGTGCAGACTAGTGTTTGGGTGGTGTTGTTACAGAGTGAGCCAGACTGACGAGCGCATAAGTATAAATGGCTCGCACGGGTGTAGGCTACGTGCACAGGTTACAGCGTCTATGTCCCACAGTATTTTAAATGAGCCTTTACTCTTCTGTCCAATTTGACTCCAGACCAACTTTCTGCCAGCAGGCTATGTTGGTCTGGCTTCCAGGATCTCCAGGATCTGTTTTGGTTAAATGCTACACTGTATAATAAAAGCAAAGATCTGAATCCAGGATTCCAGTGCTGCTTGCTGATTTATTTAATTTTTCTTTTTTTAATCGTTTATACTGCATTTTTATTGTTTTGTAACACTGCATAGTTGTACTAAATTTAGTTGTACAGCTGTGCAATATCAATCATCTGTCATTTGATTTGAAAGGATAAAAACTACAGAGTTATAATAATCAATGCAAGTATAATTCCTCACGCAAGTGGAGAACAGCCGCGTTATGATCTGCAAATAAAGCATGTATTAAATAGATTTTGAGGCTGATGTCTTCTAATCCCAGTTAATTCAAACTCATTCATTCATTGATCCGTTGTGTCAAAGTGACGCAGACACAAAAAACACTCTCACATCAACGCACCCCACTAATAATGTGAACTACTCCTACTGAAGCTATGAACAGTGTCTGTGTACTAATGCCTTTGAGTTCTTTTGAAATGTCTCTTTTAAATGGAGTCATATCACATCTCATGGCATTAAATTCCATATTAAAACATTAATTATTCAAAAAAGCCTGATTGACTGATGCTATTTTAAGCATAATTTCCTTTCGCATAAGTTCCTTGTTTGATGTGTCTCATTTATAGATCCTGTTAGTCTCCTCTCTTTGTTTCCAGGTAGCTGCCTGCCTGCTGTTAAAGTTATATTAATGACTTTACCAGCAGGTATACTATCTTTATCCCTTGTTCTGACGGGTCTTTCAGTTCTGCAAGCATGCAGCGCCCGTGTGAGCCTGGCCCCAGCTGGGATGGGCGGATACTGAGCAGATTGGGGACCAGCAGGCTGAGGGTGGAGGGTCCATAGTCAGGTAAGGTAACCAGAAGGAGGGCCTCTTTCATGGGCTGGAGTGGAGCCCAGACGATGCTTGGTTGGAAGAGGGCCGGGTCTTAAAATAGCGCAAACATATTTGGTTTAGAAGACACAACCTGGATCACATTAATAGTTATATCATGGTTTTATATTAGCGAGGCTTCTTGAGCTGGTAGGTTCGTGTTAGCTCCCATCAGTGTTTTGGTGCATCGTTGGTTTAAGTTAAAAATGTTTTGTTGATGTGTTTACTTTAATTTTCCACCATTATGTCCAGTACTTAACTACATAACTAACTAACATTCCCATCAGACGCAGCTATACGTAGCTATGCTGTAGATACTTATGTGTGCTAATTACAAATGCCAACAAGTTAAACTTGGATGTTTAACCCTGTAATTATATTCATTAGCATTTTAGCAGTTTTATTGTGAACCTGTTAGTATGGTAATATTAGCATTTAGCTCAAAGCGCCCCAGAACAAAATGACAGCTTAATGGCAATGGAAAACAGCAAGTAACGGTGTCAGGAAATGTGCCTTGAATGACGGCCCCACTGCCCCTGTCTTCTATAGGGCTGTAACCTCCAGCTCTACTGGTCAATTTGTTGGTTGATATCTTCTTCTCCAACCGAATTCTCAGTGCTCAGACAATGTGCAGCCAACATCTGCCGAACGTTTAATTATAGTTTGCTATCCCAAAAAACAAGCTTGACTTTCTTTAGAGGTTTTGCCCCTCATCCAAGTTGCACTTTCGCTTCTAAAGTCTGATGATGGTTTTAACAACGGTCCCCAAGCACTTCCAGCCCCGTTCCCACCTTCTGACTGCAGACTCTGGACATTAATGTGTCAGGAAACATGATCAAAACAGATTCCTTTAACCACAGGTAAGTATCTGGTCGTTAAAAGAGCTTAGTAATGCGACTCAACAACCAACAATGCGTCAAAAAAGGTTTGGCTGCAGAGATTTAAAGATGATTTAAATCTTTCAATAGCTCTTGAGCTGGAATCACCTAACAATATCGTTTTTCCTAAATAATATGAATATGGGTAGGTGTCCAATTTTACTGATCTAGACTTTTTTTTTTTGACGCAGATCACTCGATTGGTTGAAGAGTTCTCATTTGCTTGACTACATCCCTAAACTTCCATGTGTGCCAAGACTCATCGTCTCATATAATATGGTTAGATACACTGCTTTCCTTTAAACTTTCTTGAGGTACGATGTTGTCAGGTGGAACCAGTTTAAGCAATTAAACCAATTTCTTTGCAACAAGTATTTCTTGTTAGTTTGGAAGTGTTTGGATAAAAACTGAACGTAGACAGTAAACAGATGGATCCTACAAGAACGAAGTTTCTTTGAACGGTTAAGATCCTTCTCTGCAGAGTAATACGTTTAGTTTAAGGTCCCATCTGAACATTGTTGTTGCCCTTGTTGCCCTTTTTTCTTTCTTTCCTGGACATGTTGCTTGTGAGGAGCAGCTCTATCACTGGCTGACATGCTTATTGATGGCTGCAGTACTGTAACAAGAGACAAATGACAACACAGATGCTCTAACTGCTGTATTTCATGTTCAGGTGAGCTAAGGTGCTTCAGCTTATCATCATTCCACCACACTACAGCCTGAGACATACAACGAGCCTTGAAGGGCTGATGACTGGTGCCAAGCCATTCTTCCAATACACTTTGGTCTCCCCAAAGTGTGACCAGAAAAGCAAAAAATAACAAACAAACCCAAAAGCAGATGGTGACGAGGACACAGAAGCAGAAGGACCAAGTGTACGTTATCTACAGTGGGAATGAGGTGAGCGTGAGAGGGAGGAGGAAAGAAGCGAGGGAGGTCAGTTTCTCACATTGTTGGAACGCAAAGAGACCCGCCCTCCACAGCGAGCGCAGAATTTGGTCTGGCAGTAGGAGCAGAGGTGTCCGCAGCCGTCGGCAAACTTGGTCTTGCGGCAGATACCGCAGGTGGGCGCGTCGTCCTTCTGCTGGGTCTGCTGGCGCCGCGTCTCGGCCCCGATGCGACGCACCTCCTGTTTGTAGCTCTCAAACTGCTGGTGCAGTGTTCTGGGGAGAGACAGAAGTTGAAGATAGCCCATTAAAGGTACATCATGAAGACTTTTTGTACTTTGATAAACTTCACGCTTCAGTGCACCAGAAGAAGACGTGGAGGAACATCTGAAAAACGGAATATTTTTAAATCTTTTAGAAACAAAAAGCCTTGTAATGCATGTCCATGGAAAAGACGTTTCAGGTGGAACAAACTATCTGGTAATTAGAGAACCACTGGAATGGTCCCTGTCAAAAAATAAATAAATCATACAAGCAATTAAATGAAACTCCAGCTCAGTTTTGCACTCTCTGGCTCACAGCCTATCCCCTCCCTTGAGTTGGAAATAAGTGTGAACTGCAAATCAGGCCATGTGAAAACACCCACAATGTTGTCTCAACAGAACTGTCAAAGGACTACTGCATTAGCATTGCATTGCTTGCATATATGGCAACCCTATGATGGCAACCCAGACAGGAACTTTAATTACCGCTCCTTGAGAGAGAGGTTGACAGGAAGGAGATGGCTTCATTCACAGATTGCAGCCAATTTGCCAGTTTGTGCAAGAAGACAAACTCTAGTAAAGACTCCGACAGCACACTGACTTTCCAGTTGCGTCTGTGTAAATTGCATGGAATTCACAGTTCACTTCTGCATACTTAAAATGACGAACTCATTCCAAGTCTTTGAACACTGAAAAGACAGTTGGAAACCCTACTGGTTATCAGGGAACAGTGCTCTTGCTTAATAGTTGGTCAAAATGGCTCAGAACCCAAACGTATTCAATTTACACGATTACCTGGGTCTGTTGAAGGCAGACATGTCCTCCTGTGCGTATTGTTCAGCTGCTCGGTCGGAAACCGGTCCAAAACATAACACCTGATCGTTTGTCAGCAGCTTTTTCTGGTACAAATGATCAAACAGATAACGGTCCTCCACCATGACCCATCCGAAGTCCAGGAACCGTGCCGCAACAGCGTTGTTCTGGACTGTTTTTTTAAAAAAAGGTCTGTCTTCGTCTGTCTTTTTTGACAAGCAAGCCGTCCAAATAAAACATTAAGCAATTCTCAAAAAGCATACAGTCAAATAGAAACTTTCCAAGCTCTCTTCACTGGAGCCTTCCTAGCTCTCTGTGGCTCATTGTGCTGCAGCAGCAGACTGCCTCCATGCACAGTTGGAACAGGGAGGTGACTGGCGCTTTGGGACATGTCTTGGCCAATCGGCTGGCACAGAGAATGGCTGGAAACGGGACAGCGACTTGGTGACGTAGAAAAATGCAATCGTGAGGAATAGCTTCACATAGATGTCAAGGTTACAGTTCAGATACAAGCTTTGTATTCAGCATCAACAAGCCATTATGTCCTCTGGACTTCGCATCAAAGCCTCCGTGCCATCTATAATGCAGAACCAGGGCACTTTAAAGTTCAGTCATATAGGTAAACATAATAAAGATCATCGCTCTACCATAATAGCATGATTTCATACCATTACATCCATCCTGGGCTCTTTATCCATGGCTGTGCTTGACTGGGCGAAGCTTTGAAGAGGTATTATCTTGTAGCTACTGCGATAAAGTATCCAATTGGATCACAGATATCAGTGTGTGCACTTTCAACTATGTTTTTGCTAGTAAATGCTTCAAGCAGGCTTTGATTTAACTTTCAAGACAATGATGATAAATGGACACAGGACAAACCTTAACCATATTTCAGATGGAAAAACAACATGACGTCGCCACGGCATCAACGTCATAAACGTGACCTCTGACCCCGAGAAGCTATCTATCCTGCCAATGGGAGTCCAGGGGCTGAGCTGAGTCCAGGCACCATGGGAACAGCTGTCAGAAACAGAGGGTGCACCGCCGGTTGTCACGGTAACGTGGTGGCGTCAAGCACTAAGTGTCAGCGGGTGTCAGTGCACCAGCTGTTCCTGTTCTTAGAGCCACCGTTTCATAAGTCTTTTCTACCGTTTTTAACAAATTCAGCACACACTGTTAAAGCTGTACCTCATATAAAAATAAATGTCCGTTGTCAGCCTAAATCAGGGGTGCACACGTTTTTTTGGCTTGCAAGCTACTTTTACAGTGACCAAGTCAAAATGATCTACAGTATATCAGCCACAACATTAAAACCACTGAGAGGAGAAGTGAATTGACCATCTTGTGACAATTCAATGTTCTGCTGGGAAACTTCTGGACCTGGCATTCGTGTAGATGTTACTTAGACATGTACCACCCACCTGGACCAGAGCAGACACCCCCACCCCATAGCAATAACACTCCTTAATGGCATCCGCCATCCCCAGCAGGATGCAGCTTGACACACACAAACAAAAATGGTTTAGGAACAACTCAAAAAAGATGAAGAACAGCACAAGGTGTTGACCTGGCCTCCAAATTCACTAGATCCCAAACTGATCAAGTATCTGTGGGATGCACTGGAACAAGCCTGATCCACAGAGGCCCCTCCCCTCAACCCATAGGACCCAAAGGCCCCCACTAACATCATTCTGTTGCCAGAAGGCGGTCCAGTCCTTAAGGTTCTGGCCTCGACTGCATCGGCCCAGAAAGACATTAAGACTAAAAGTGTACAATTTTGTTCAAAGGAAATGAAATCTTAAATTTATACTGTGTTCCACATTCATTTACTTTCAACCAATAACATAAATACTTTTTTTTACACTTGTGCAGCAAACTTGGAAGTGTTACAGTCATTATGAAAATAAAAATCTAAAAGATATAATATATAGTCATTTGATTTAGCTTAACTCACCTGGAGATTGGTGAGAGGCCCCGACCACATGATAAAAACATAATCACACTGCATAGTCTCTCACAAGAAATTGTGCTACATGTCCTCTCAAGTAAGGACATGTACTTTGTGTTCAAAGGTTACATGTCTAAGCCTGCTGACTCCCCGGGGGTCAGCCAGCAAGCCTGGGATCACAAATGGTGAAGAAGTGCTAAGGTATTTTTGGGAGGTCTTCAGATACACGTGCCTTAGAAAGGACTTACGTAGGGAAATACTACTGAAAAAGGTTTACAAAAATCAACATTTTCCTCAGACATTTTAAAAGAGTAACTTAACATCCACATCCACCATTTCTGAAAGCGTCAGCAAGCGCATAACAACCTGAATACCACAAAAGGGACCATTCATATGGACTCTTCTCGTGAACAATTAATACTGGCAAGCGGACTAGGGTTGCAGGGACGCTACATAAACACATCAATTTGTGCGACGTTCTTCCCTCGTTATGCTGATTCCTGATGGCAGGAATGCTGAAAATGACAGATGAAGCCTGAACCTGATCGTTAGAAGTGTGGGAATTATTTTAATAGGGAGCCAATAAAATGCACACTTGCACAAGCATGTCAACAGAGAAGATGTGCAAGAAGCCTGGCGCTCTTGTCTACTGTGATTCACACAAGAACTAAACAAACAATCTAGAGCAGATGCTAATGGCTAGTATCTGAAATGGTGAGCCACTATGCTATTCATTACAGTAAAAAATAACCTTGTGTGTTACTATCTAACAGTGTTAGTCACAGCCGGGTTAAAAAAAAAGATTTTCCGATGCAAATTGATCTAATTTGAAAGATCCGATATTGACTCATAAAGTCCTTGGATCGATTGTTTAAATACACGCCATTTCCTGCATCCTCTCGTTAGAAACGACGCTGAAGTCATGCAAGACTGCTTTCGCATGACTAGTCCCGTGAGATCACGCAAAGGGATTAGTCAGCGTGGGAGGTAGATCTAAAACATGACAGAAGATTCAACTCTGAGAGCGCCGTCACACCTGAAAGCTGATGTGCGGCAGCATTTTGGATTTAAAAAGTATGCGGACTGGGGAGATCTAGACAGAAGCAAAGAGATGTGCAAGATGTGAGAAGCAGATGTGAAATATTGAGGAAATACAAATCTCTGAAACCAAATCGAATCAAATTGAGACCTTCTGTTCGGAGTCGACTCGGTCGAACCAGCCCTAGCGTTAGCATGTGGCGCAGCAGACGGTCCCCTGGAGGGTCCGAGTGGTGTGAACAGACTGAGCTGTCTCCTCTCTCTAGGTCAGCACCACAGCCCAGCAGGGACAGGGAGCCAGATGTGGGTTAGCCCAGCTGTGGCCTTGTCAAAACAAGTGTGAGTGCAGACACACAGGCATGCAAATATAAACAATGACACAGACATAGACGCACAGATACACATGTACGGGTTTGCCTTTGCCTCCGGCCTTGCATACAGTATTCAGCTCAGCAAGTCTAAGGCCTCCCCCTCACTCTCCCTCGCTTTCTTCACTTTCTCCTGTGTTCTCTCCATCTCTCCCTCGTGTGTCTCCACTCTCTCACCAGTCATTGGTGTTGAGTTGTTAATTAGCACCACTATGAATACATTGCTCAAGGATGGGGAGGGGAAAGCTGTGCGTGTGTTTGTGTGTGTGTCTGTGTGTGTGTGGCAGTACTATTTCTGTCTCATCAGCTGATTCCCTGTGACGCTTTGCAGAAGACTCTCAGTCGGAGGAAGGAATTTATAAAATACAAAAAGATAAATAAAAAGGAGGTTTTCAAGGGTTGTTTATTGAAATTTTCAAGCTCTGGCCACCGCCTGTGTCAGTGTTTGACACGTGTCTCATCCCACAGATAGTTAAAGGCGTGGAGTGTGAGTGGAGCTGAGGTGGGAGGGTGATGCCAAGTTAGTCACCTAGCAACCTGTGAGGACACCCACTTGTCACTCAAAGAGGCCATGCATTCAATTATACATACCTTAAATCTTGATATCATTTTAATCTAAATGTTCTCCTCTGTACAGCTGTCACAACTGGAGAAATTAGTTTTAATTAACAGAATTAATAGAGACCAAATAATTTATTTTTTTGCACCAGGCTGTAAACATGAAAGAACCCCGCCTGATGTCATGCATATGTTTCCTGAAGAGCAGGTTTGAAGCTCAGTGTGGTGTCTCTGGCCATCTCCATCTTGGCAGTGCCTGACCCCATCTACCTACTAACTAATTCAAAAATGGTGTAATAGGTGCAGTATGAGTGGAGCTGACGGAGACAGCTAACACCCACCTGTCACTGAAAGTAGCCACACACTTAATTATACATAACTTGATATAATGTAAACAGGTTAAAAAGTAAAAACCCTTATCGTCTTATAGAGTTCCTTATAGTTTCGTGGGGGTCTTTATAGTTTGTGTCTCAGAATTACTAAAAATATTGTACTGTTACGAAATGTGTAAAACTCCTAATATACAATATACAGGACCGCAAACTGGCAATTTATGAAGATTTTAGTCTTAAGAATAAAACAAGTGCTCTGGTACAATTCAAATCCAAACATTGCATGAGACACAACAAAAGGTGTTGAAAAAAAGATGTCTCCTTTTGATGAAGCTAGAGACCACGGAAGACAGCAGACGTGTTGACACATGCTGCGAGGAAACAGGGCGAGGGGATGGAGGTGGAGTGATCAGTAGATGGAAATGAAAGAGAGCAGACTGGGAGAGGAGACAGCAGGGTAAAAAAAAGAAGACAGGAAGAAGCAGAAAAAGAGCGAGTGAGCAGTGTATAAAACACAGAGTCCCCGAAGTCTTCATCTTAGAAAGAGATGGATCGACAAACTGCCGTCTACGGGGAGGAGGACGAGGAGGTGGAAGGAGAACAAGTGAAAAAGGAAAGGATGTACAAAAGGAGCCAAGACGGAAACAAGCGTGGGCCAGAGACCAGCGGAGGAGAGAAGCCGATGCATCCGGAGCCACTCTATAAATACCACTTGAGAAGAGGGGTGGATGATGGAAAGAGGATGGAGACAGAGCGATGGAAAGACGATGGGGAGGAAGATGAGAAGGAGGAAAAAAAAAAAAAACAGACAGGTCCTCTCAGGAAAAGTCAGTTTAAAAAAACAGTATCTTTCTGGAAATTAAAAATGTAGTTACATGTAAGAACCAAATCCTAAAAAGATATCCAAAGTGCCAAAAAGAAGCAAGAAAGAAAGAAAGAAAGGAAAGAGGAGAGCAACAGATGGGCTCTTAACCAAATGCAAACACCTTCTTTGTTTTCTTGTTTGCCTGGCATGATGTTCTCCATGACGACTTTTTCATATTTGGCTCCCTCCATTGTCAAGAGGCTATAAAACGGCGCTAACGTCATAATGCTAGCAGAAATAAAGCACCCAGATGGCCAGTGTGTGTCTAACTATAGGGCAGCGATTTCTCAAACAATCTGGTCAAGCCTCCCCTGATTCCCGCCTGTCATTCTTTCCAGGCTCCAACGTCTCTTCAGACTGCTGGAGTCACATAAACCTTTAGATGCTTTAGTACTCAGCTTGAGGGCAACAGTGATGAAGGTCAAAGTTTGGCTTTATGAATCTTCATATTTTTACCATGCAATCAAACTAACAAATGCGCATCCCCAAAATGTCTGTGAGACTCAGTCATCTTGTTCTTGCTATATCCAAAAAAAAAAAAAATGGTGAAACAAGGGCTACTCAACTTGTTGGGTTTCTTGAAGATGTTTCTCTGCTGTTTCAAGTTTAAATAGAAACATTGCCCACCTAAATCTTACATGACGAGGGTCTGTTAACCCTCGTCATGTAAGTTTCAGATGGGCTACACACAGAGGTGGACACCCTTGGATCGGTGGCGGAACATCTCCAAGAAACTTTACAAGTCAAGTTGCCCTTGTTTTCTTGGATGTATCCCCATAACAATAACCACAAACCATCTACAATTTGCACAAATGAGAGTTTGAAAAGTCAGAAAATGATGCATGATGAGGTTTGTCGTTAAAGTGTCAACTAGATGCAACAAAAAAGCATGAAGCGGGTGACTTCAACGTCCACTGAAGCTTCTGTTCACGTTACTCATCATGTTTGAATGGAGCTCTTTAGACAGCATCGTCTTGTTGTACTCCTCTCCTTCTATAATGTTTAAATGAAAAAACAATTAATATTAGTCTAATTATAAAGAATGAAAATGTCATTCATTTGAATTTTCTTTTTCACATATTCACTGACTTCCCTTTAACTTGCATCACAACACGTTTGGATGAAAAAGTAGCCAGCGTATTGTCTGTTCACCTCCTCTGCTAACGTCCACAGACGTGAGGTTAAAAGCCTGCAGTCGTAGAGAGCTGACACGTGATATTGGTTTAAGATGATGGCGTACAGTTTGGGGCAGACAATCCTCAAAGACATCTGTGGAATCTTTAACTTGTTGAATCGCCTGCAATCATCTCCAAACAGAGGTCAAGTGGAGATGTGTGATGGTCCTGAATGGGAAAGAGTGCCCTGTGGTCCCTGTCTTGCCACAAACCTTCAGAGCTTCTTTACTGTCGGGTGTGAAACCAAAGGTGAATAAAATATTCTTGTATGTAGACTGGAATCTCAAATAAAACAGCCACTCAACATGCACGTGTACTGAGGTATCACTGCTGGTCCTGTGCGTCTGGAGAGGTTAAACGAACAGACGTGATGTTGTCTTCGGCCTGTAGCATCAGACTGCAGCAGCCCCTCCCACGCATTGATGTTGATAAGTCTTTTATTGATGTTGTGAGTGTTTTAGCCATATTCATAGAGCAGAGTGTTTTTTTGGCATGGAC
Organism: Chelon labrosus; assembly: GCF_963514085.1. Classification (NCBI taxonomy): domain Eukaryota; kingdom Metazoa; phylum Chordata; class Actinopteri; order Mugiliformes; family Mugilidae; genus Chelon; species Chelon labrosus. The sequence continues at coordinate 21,041,278 of NC_140338.1, read as the reverse complement.
TCCTCAGCGTTTGAGTGTCCATCACTCTTTCTCTCTCCAACTTCTGCATTTATATTTTCTGTCTCTTCCATTTATATCCCGCCAACTGTCCCTCCATTTCCTTTTCATCCTTTACTTCTTTTCCTCTCACAATTCACTGTCTGTTCTGTTGGGCTATAAATACATATACAGTTCACTTTGCTCTCATTGCCTTCTCTCTGAAAAACTGAGGCACACGTAAAGAAATCACATGTAGCGTAAACGACCTCTGACCTCACACAGCCTGCCGGGCGATGTATAAGCCATGAGTCTAGCTGGTGGAGTAGTTGTAGAGTAATCATGGGCGACCTCTAATCCCCTCACTATATCCCAGCAGCCGCTCCATTACTCGCGTCATCATTTGTGTTCACATCAAGCTACAAATGACAGTTCTTTACTTTTCACTGCATGCTGTGACCTGGTACTTGAGGGTGGATAACTGCCTACCTCCACTTTAATGAAGTACGTATGTAAGGAAATTATAAATCTCAGTGTTCCTTTATAAGAAAACGCCAGTTCAAGACATTTCTTTCCTTTGTTTTCCATAACAATCCTTTATTTTTCAGTACAGGACTACATGGACTATATTATGGCCACCTAAAGGAAACAAAGAGAAGTGTACTTACATCCTTTTTTGTTCAAGTTGACTGTTGGGATAACCGCTAATATATAAACAGGTGATAAAATATAAGATAAGAGAATCTATGGAGCTCTTAATCTGTCTTGGGGGTTTGTTACGGATCAACGCTTAATAGGTATAATACCTTATTATGAGTACATTTAAATTCAATTATAGCTGAATTTCTTTACAACTAAACAGTTCTGATTGGTTGTATGACTATTCGGTAATATACAGAGGTATTTATTTCAGTTGAAATGCATAACAAAGTCCAAAATGACGCGTTACCAGACTCATATTCTGAAAAGAGCTGAGTCTGACTACACCAGATTAGGAATTACTTTCAAGAAGACCACCAGCGCACAGAAGAAGGGAATGACATCAAGACAAATGACTGTACTGATTTGAGTTTTCAGTTGACAAGCTGACGATTTTTGAGTCTAATGGAGCCAGAAATTATTTGGTGGAAACAGCTAGAAACTGGTATTACATTTTCAAAGAGGCTGGCTGCATTAGTGGAATAATGTAATATGAAATTGTTATGGTTACTCACTTTAGACACTTCCTGTCTGTGTTTTCCCTCTGGTTGTATAATCGGTTTCTCCTCATGTCTTTTGTCTGCATGCTCCTCCCCACGCTGGCTTCACCTGTGTCTCGTCATTCCATCAACCCTTATGTGTGTGCGTGTGTGTGTGTATATATATAACCCTGCCTTTTCCTCTGTCCATGTCAAGTCATCTGTGAAGTTCTGCCGTTGATGTTTCCTCTCTTCCTGTCTCCCTTTGTGTCCTGTGTTTGGGTCCTACCTCAGCGCTCTACACAAATAATATGACATGTGTCTGTATTTCCTCTACATATCATTTGCAGTCGTTTTTTGTTAGGGCGTTTCACCAGCCTTTAAAAAAACGAGCAAGGTCAAGAAATATGGATCTCAACTGTAGTTTTGACACTGAAAAAGGATGAAAACCTAAGCGGAAAAGCAGGAGGAGAAGAAGAAGAATCTAGCTAATGACATAATATAGGCTGGAAGCCAAACTACATCCAGAGTCTATCCGTTGGGAAACGATTATGCTACTGCAAAGATCCGTTGGGCCAATCAAATCGTTTGGGTGGGCTTCGTGTGTTGATGGACAGATGAGTAACAGCGATGTTGTTATATACGTCATCTCAGCATCATGGAGATGAATTTGTTTACAACATAATGGCTCTGATTTGTTGGAGGACTAGCCAATAGTGTGTAGAGGTTGAAACACTGCCATAATGAAATCCAAGCTGAGTCTGGCAACATTAGGCTGGACTGACATAGTATTTCATGGAAGAATTTGACTCCATTTTTAGACTTTTGGCTTTGTCCATCATACTGTCTATATTTAAGACACTGTTTTGGTCACGCCACATTATGACGTTAGATGATCAGTCACAGGTGTGTCCCTGTTGTTTAGTTCGTTATTTAAGCAGGCATGCAGAGATGCTTTTTGCGCGGTGGCTGATCTCACACAGCTTTGTGCGTGGCCGTCCATGACACGATCCCATCACTTCCTCCGAACGCATACACACACCGAGATGGAGGGAGAGAGATGTGGAGAGCCTGGTCAGCCCAAGCAGAATGCATTCTCATTAAACTTTAATGTTGGGGAGGTCTGGGAGCACTAAAGAGGCTCCTCACTCAGGTCTCTCACTCTCAACACACTCACTCAAGAGTCCCGCCCAGCCAGCATCTCTTCCTCTTTGAGCGTGAAATGACATACCTGTCCCACTTTGTTCCCTCTGTCACCGCGAATGTAGCTAATGATCAACCAGATCTCAAGTCAGTGCAGCTGTATCAACACAAGGCGGTTTCCCAAGCTACACAAGATAGCCCTGGCCCTGTTTACCAGAGGGAAATTGAAAGGAATATGAATAAGGAAGTGAATAAGATGGGTGTATATACTGATTCTGTGATAATCCTCCCTTTTCTAGGTAGGATTCCCATCAGAAGTTGGAAGGGTTTGCTCTAGTGTTAGATGGCACATTAATAAGGCCTGGCTTCGTGAGGGGAAGGACAGTGATTTATTCCCATCAGTCAAGTTCTTCTACACCAAACTGGAACCATCACTGAGCCAATGAATTGTGAATTAGAGCAACGGTCAATTACTTTACTTGAAAAATTAACTAGGTTTAAATTTATAAGTATAAAACACTTAATTTAATTCTCTCCGTGATGATTTAGGACACTGAACGATTCAGATTTCATGTAGATATGTAAGAGTGCTCAGGTTTATTTGTACACTTGGTGGCATTCGGTCATGATAAAAAAAGAAGTGGTATAATTCTAGCTTACATTTTTGTTCACTGCATTTGTTAGCGTCAGACCTCAGTTCTGGTTAATAAGCAACTTCTTTTATATGTAAAAAAAAAAAATGGTAGATACCAACATCCACACACCAGGAGAAAGTTAAAAGGGTCATAAGCAGGAGAGGTTTAGAAATAGCCCAGAATCATAGGAATATACACTGATCTACCATCATAACATTAAAACTACTGAGAGGAGAAGTAAACATTGAACATCTTATGACAGTACAATGTTCTGCTGGGAAACTTTCGGACCTGGCATTCATGTGGATAATATGTAGACATGTACCACCCACCGAGACCAGACCTCCACCCCACAGTAATAACACTCCTGGATGGCAGCAGCCATCCCTAGCAGGATGCAGCCTCACACAGGCACACACACAAACGGTTTAGGAACAACTCAAAAAACATTAAAAACAGCACAAGGTGTTGACCTGGCCTCCAAATTCACTGGATCCCAAACTGATCAAGTATCTGCACGATGCACTGAAACAAGCCTGATCTACAGAGGCCCCTTCTATGACTTGTGTGACTCAACATAGGATTTGCACTAAAGCCAGACCTTAGCCCAAACCAGAAAGCCTGGCGTCATTGCCAGACTCAATTCTTATCTGAGTATGAGTCTGGTAACACGGCATTTGGATTTGATTACAGGACACGCTGCAAAAGATACAGAGAAAAAAATATCTCTGCACACAACTGGATAGTCCCACAACCAACTAATTCTTCACAAATATCTTAATTGCTATTAATTGTTTGTCCTTTAAAGTTATTCAGCTGTCAATATCTTTCACAACAAACACGAGAGCGGAATCTAAACAGCTCGCTTCTCAGATGGAACCCGTTTTGTGGTGAATAAATTCTACCCCACAGTGCTCAGATGACGTGTATGGCTACATCACTGTTACTCTTCTCTCTATAACCAAATAAAGCTTGTCCAAACCATTCGATTGGCTCGGCAGATATTTGCCAGAGCGTAATCGGTTCCAAATGGATAGGTTCCAGACCAAACATGACACAAAACAAATTGTAGGCACGAAGGCTGGTCTGGCTTTCAGGCTACGAAGCGGAAGTACTCCACAATATGTGGAGAAGGCTGCCCACTGACTGACTACGAATCTGTTCTACGGCATAAGATGACCACAGCATTACAGTATGATTAATACAAATAAAATCATCCATAATTAATTCAATTCATATTTAATTCAGTCTGCCTTGGCACACATTTAGTGCACACATGCATGAAGAGGTATAATAATGTATTGAGCATAAAGTAGTGAGTTTTGTGAAAAACCTAGAGAAACAAACATAGCTGCTCCATCAGACATAAAGATGCACGCACACCAGCACTGCACAAACACAGGCACAAATCATGTTCCCACGACGCACACACACACCGACTTCTATTCCTCCAGGTGTTGCAGACACACCCGACTGCCTTGGAGTTCTTTTAATTAAGAGCAAAGTGGGAAGATCTATTGCGGCAAACTCGTACACATATGAAGCGCTTGGATTCACACTGTCTCCAGCTGTCAGGAAACCGAGTCGAGGCTGGCTACAAAGCAACAGGACCAACTGTGCAGGAACACAATCTATCAAAGAGTGTCCTTTCCTTCTGCAAGCATCAACCAGCTGAAGAAACAGCCACACCATCCGGGTCTGTGGTGGAGTTTGTGTTTCACTTGTCATGAAGGCTGCAGTTGCCAGTGCAAGCGCTGTGCATATGGAGGTGGGTATTTGAGATGGGGGCATTTATTTGCATAAAATAATAAGGAGCATGCACACGTTTCCTAATGTACACACATGTTTCCTAATGTACATTAAAATACCTCCGCTCACTGTGCACACAGTATGACTGCACACCAAGCAAAAAAAAACAGTACACACTGCAATTAGTCAAATTCAACTCTGAGCTAAAACTGAAACAGGTTAACAACAGAAAAACAGTTCAACAGAGCATCAACAGCAGCCACTGAACTGAATACTTAAATATTTCACGAACTGCTTCCAAGTGCGTGCTATTTTCAGACATGATCCATAATTCAACATTAGCATTTTTCTCCCAGAAACCTGGGAACTCTTATGTATGCTCTGAAAATGTTTCTCTTCGATTCATCTTCGATTTCTTTTTTACTCCAGAGACTTAATGTGATAACTTGAGAATAAGAGCTGCAGCTGTTTCCAACACAAAAGTCTGTGAAGTTGATGCAGACTAATATATAAAATGGGTGCCCCCCAGGGGACTGTCCTGGCCCCCTTTCTTTTCACCCTCTACACAGCAGACTTCAGACACAACACCGACAGCTGTGTACTGCTGAAGTTCTCTGACGACTCTGCGATTGTCGGCCTCATCAGAGATGATGACGACGCAGAGTACAGAGGACTGACGGGGAACTTTGTGGACTGGTGTCAGTGAAACCACCTTCTTATCAATGCAAGGAAAACCAAGGAGATGGTGGTGAACTTTCGCAGACGCCGTTCTGCCCTCCCCTCACCACTGAACATCCAGGGAATGGACATCGAGCAAGTGGACTCTTATAAGTACCTGGGTGTTCACCTTAACACCAAACTGGACTGGACTCACCACACTGACGCACTCAGGCCTTTTGGAGCGTCTATGACTCTGTAGTGGCATCAGCCATCCTGTACAGAGTGGTCTGGTGGAACAGTGGCATCACAGAGAGGGAGAGGAAGAAGCTGGATAAGATCATCAGGAAGTCCAGCTCTGTCCTAGGCTGCCCCTTGGACTCAGTGAGGGAGGTGGGTGACAGGAGAGTTATGGCTAAACTGTCCTTCATGCTGGACAATGAGTCTTTTATGCTAGTTTTAAAGTCTTTATGTTGTTTTATGTGCATTGTAGCACTTTGAGGTCATTGCTTTGATGTAAAGTGCGTTATAAATAAAATGTATTATTATTATTATTATTATCATATTATTATTATAGTCCCACCCCCTGCATGGTGACCTGACAGGACTGAGGAGCAGCAGACTGCTTCACCCTCAATGTGTGAAGGAAAGATACAGAAGGTCTTTCCTTCCTGCTTCTGTTAGGCTTCAAAACGAGCACTCCTAATATGTGCAATATTATTACACCATAAGGTGTAATAACTTTATAACCCAGCTACACCAGTCTGTGCAATATCTGACTATTCAATCTGTGCAATCTCTGCCATTTCTGTATGCTGTCGCAAACTGCAATTTCCCCATTGTGGGACAAATAAAGGTTTTTCTTATTCTTATGATGAAATACAAATGAAGTGTTACAGACTCAATTCTTATCAGAATATGATAAGGCTAACAACTTGCTGTAAATCTTCTGATACACATTCCAGTCCTGTAGGAGGCAGTAATGCACCTGCAAAAGCAGTTTGGCAACTCCCAAAAAGAAGAATAATGAGAAGAAAGAAGGCATTTCCAATCGGATTAAGAGGGTGGTGTAAAATATGGAAATCTGATCTCCTAATAACCATGTAAACGCTTGATCTGATGGTTTCTCTCTGGTTGGAATAAATTCATTCTTACTGATGATGTTTGCTCCAAACATCAGGTAAAGAGATTCCAGGAAGGACGGAAACATGGAGGAAGCAAAACAGCCAATAAACAAGTGTAGAGAAGATGAACAAAGCTGAAATCCATGTCAACAGCAACGTTGGAAATATGGAAACATCTTGGTCATCTTCTTCTACTGAAGGAATTCAGTGTTGGAAAGGTTAGTTGAGGGAAAACCTTCTTCTTCTCCTGTTATATTTCCACAGCATGAGAACCACTTTGTCAATAAAGTTCTATAGAAATTGATGTAAACACATATATCTGATCAGATCATTTCATTTAACTTTATTTAAGTCTCTGATCAGAATGATAGATTAAGCTGATGTAATACTGTCCATGTAAACATGGCTAGAAATAGCTCTCTGGGAGGCAACAGCTCTCACTTTCCGCCCAGTCATCTGATCCACTGTTAGTATGTAAGTATTGATTAGTGCAGCATTAAGTAAATAAAATCAAATCCAGAAGCAACACATTAGAAAAGAAGACAAGCTACGTCCCCTGAAACATCCCAGCCTGCTCCTGACCTTGTCTCCCAACTACATTTGACCTCTTGGACAGTAGCAGCCATATCAGACAGCGGACAGCAAGGAGGGCTTCACTGCCCCCTCGATGCACCCTGCAGCCTGCAGCCCTGGTAAAGAGAGATTAGGAGTGTGTGTGTGTGTGTGTGTGTGTGTGTGTGTGTGTGTGTGTGTGGGACCCCTTACAGAAGCTCTTCCCATTCTTTCAGTCTCCCCCTTTTCTCTCTCTCCCTCCACCGCTCTAATCCGTAAAAACCTCTAAATCCTCCCTCCGCTCCCTCCGTCTGTGCCCCAAGTCCTGATTTCTTCTTCTGTCCATCTGGTGCAAGAAACAATCTGCAGCAACAATCTGAACCGGCGATCAGAAAAGAGTCAAAGAAGAAATAAATGTTACTAAAGAACAAAGCCAAGGTCAGGAACGTGCTCCAGTGGATTAAATGAGTGCTACTACTAATAGTGCTTACTAGTGCTTCTCAGCCATTAAAGTCCTCCACCATTCTAACCCTCGGCCCTGTGTGCATCCACCCCGGGCTGAAACGTCTACAGTCTCTCTGCTGAGCGCATAAATATTTTACAAGTTATTTCTATATTTACGTTTTGGAAACCTCAAAAGCTCCCATGGGAGTTCGGGAACCTGAAGTAGCGCTGAGCTGCTGTGAAAAGATTTCCTGTTTTTTTTTTAAATTTCACTATATCTGAGATGTCGGTCACTGTAGTGTTCAGCCTTTCACTCGCTGTCCACAGCGTGACAGCTCCCCTCCGCTAACATCCTCTGGATTAGGAAGTCAATGGAGGTTTAGCGAGTCAATGGAGGGAGTCTCTGAAGTCTGTAGTGTATTAGACGAGGACAAGGCGTCCGTTGGGGCTCTGAATCAGAGCAGGAAAGCCCAGGTGCTGACTTCCCAACACCTTTTAGCCCGGGAGCAGGTGTTCTGACTCAACTTATTGGGACACTTTCGGTTCTTTCATGCTGGAGGTTAAATTCATGACAGACAGCAGCATAACCTTATCACTGCCAGCTGCTCAGGTCTCAGGCAGCGCTGCAACCCGATTGGACAGCGCTGAGCAGGTGGAACAGTCTTGGCGTACTATTGGGTACTGAATGTTCTTTTTTGGATGTGAACTGCCACTGCTGGTGGAACGTAACGTGTCTTTGGCTGTTTTTTATCTTGCAGTGAAGATAAATTCATTCTTCTTATAGACAGTGTTTCCTTTCAAGAGATTCTAAAATGGGGTTTTAACACATATAGAACTCCATTAAGATATCATGCGTAAAGGCCAAATAAATAAAATTAAAAGTGAAGCAGAGATTACACTTCTGGTATTTTTAGCCGTCTCTTTGTTGTTTAGTAGCCTTATGATCAGGGTTAAGTGCCACATATTTATGCAGACTGTGTTTACATTGGCTTCTAGTAGCTGTTAGAATTTTAGGCCAATTTAGAAGTTCATCGTCAAGTAGCGGAGACATGTACGCCAACTAACCGCTGGCTGGCTCCGTTCTACGGTGGCCGAGAGTTCGACGCACTGCAACACAAGAGAACTAAACATAAGCAAAGTGAAAAATGAGGGCTTTCATCAAAGTGACAACACATTCCCTGGAAGTTCTCACAATGCTAGCAAATACAGAAAGGCACCGCAAGAAATGCAAATGACAAAGGAAATGTTTCCAGTGGATCACAAAAAGCGATGAACCTGATGTAAGGCCTTGTAATTCTTTTGCTTTTTATCAGCAATTTAAATAATCTGACGACACAATTCATTTGCAGATTGGCGACATTTGTCATTTGTGCTGCTTGGAGCATATTTCCGTATTTGATGGTGTTGCAGTGCATAGGTTGTCAACTTGCTGAGGATGTATTCCCAGTTTACTGAAGTTGCCATGCGCTGAGCTCTCCCTTTTCCCTATACATGTAGGTTACTGTACATATCTAGGAGATCGGTTTTATCATCAATTGGGGCCATTAACTGTTTCCGTTAGGGGAATCCAAACACACAATTTGCCCACGACCAGTTTTATTTGCACATTCGCTGCATATCCTAATATTAGTGATCGGTCCAAGCTGCACCCCGCCTCTCTGCCCAATGCTAGCTGCTACACTCGGGTCCCCTGTGACCCTCCACAGGATTATAGATAAGTGATGGGTGGATATCCTGATATCAACACAGCTTCTCCTCTAAATGAGAAATCACCATTTACTAACAGTCTGCACTGAATTACTGAGATAATCCTGTATTCTAATTCGTCTGCAAACACGCGTAAATTACTAGACCCCATTTGTGGCCATGTAGGCTTGAGCCTGCTCGCGTTTTTTAATGCTACAAGCCAGGCTTTGTGTGGTTAGTTGCTCATGACAAAACTGAACTGAGGTGACAACGCTAGTGATGGGGCCACAAATGACACATAACATATGATAAGGCTTTACAAGTTTATGTGTGTGAAGGTTCTCAGTCATCCAGGTCATGGTATATCCAAGGGGTGTCACTACAGGTAATTGGTTGTCAACAGATCCTTACCAGTCTTTTAAAGCTGAAGAGGCTACTTAGATGAAATCTCTTCAAGAAACTCTACAAGTCAACTCTGACAGTACATACACTGTACATTCAGGATACTCAATTTGCAAAGAAGTCATCAAGTATAAAATAACGTCTGTGTTGTTGAACATCCATGGCAACATTACACTTCCTGTTTCTTGTATTATCCAAAAAAATAAGATGAGACAAGAACAACTGGGCTTCTGTGGTTTCTCGAAAACATTTCATCCAGGCAGCTTCTGCAGTTCTAAAAGACTGGTGAGGAGTTGGGGTTGAAATAGGAACATCTGTGGGAGATGCCAGTAAGAAACTAGGGTCTGTTAAACCCCGACTTCCCATCAGTCATTTTAAATTGAAGAAGATACACGGATGAATCATCTCCAAGAAGCTGCCCTTGTTTCCGCTTGTTTTCTCTTTCCATGAGCGTGCTTTAAAACTATACGCTTTTCTTTCCTTCATTTTTCCTCATTTTCTCTGTCTCGTTTACTCCGACCCACATACATCAACGCCGGACAAATGACTCTGCTGCTGTTCTATCTATATTTGTCTGTAGCATGCTCAAGCTGCTTTGTGTGCTTATGGGAGGTAAGGCCAATTTTACTGGTGGAACTAATTCTGGATGGCAGCATCAGCTAAATGGCTAAAATACTTTAAAAAAGGAGGGTATAATTATTTGCATTCTGCTGCCCGAGAGATGTTACATCTTGCTGATCTTACCTATAATATATTTACACACACACACACAGAGATGAATTTAGAAGCCTTCCCTTCCGTAACAAAGAGCACTTCACTGCTATTTATCCATCTGTCGTGTAAATCATGTCAAGGCTCCTCCTATCCTTGTGGGTAACAATCTAAAAATGCACCGTGTGCCTTACTATCTGCACATTTCTCCAAAATCACATTTGTCCTTTGTCCACGCTGCTCTGGTCCCAGTAATGATTAGCCAGATGATGAAGCCATTATTGACTGAACCTGCTGCCTGTGCCTCATGGAACATTAAATACATCACTTCCTCTCCAGGGGCCCGACGCCGGCCCCCCTCGCCCAGCCTCCCTTCAGGCTGCAGTCAGGAAATGGAAACAGCCATTAGAATGAGAGCAAGCCAGAGTGTTACGAGGCTACATGATGCTGCACGCCTGCAACGGCAACATCCCTTATTAGGAAGCCAGAAGCAGCAGCCAGGGGGCCCTCACAGGCTTCAGTGTGGATGGAGCAGGTTAGCGTTGAGTGCTGGTGGTTCTGATTGCTTGTGCTGGAAACCCCCACAAGGCATCAAACTGCAAAGCAAGCCTTTGTCAGAGGCAGCTGATAAACCCTCAGTAATGTCTCTCTAAGTGACCTATAGCTTCCTCCTGTCAGCCCCTCATAACGCTCATTTACTGGTATACAGCTTTTCTCCCGAATGTAACATCCTCATTCTCATGCTCAACTCGGATTATTTGGCGACACAGAGGCGTATAGAGACGTGCCGGCTTCAAGACATTTCTATCGTCTGTATCTGTATCGTGTCCGGGTAAGGCCTGCCTAGCTTGCCAACCACACCCCATCTTCTGCTCTCCGCCGATGGAGACGAAGACGCCGCCTCGCCGCCGTCCCTCGGTCGGGGCTTATAAAACGGTTTGGGTCGCTCCAGGGCCCATGAGCTATAATGTCATTGTTGTTCCCATTAATGCTAAAGCGATCTCTCTTTCTCTCTTTCACACACAAACACACAACCCCGCACACTCCGACCTTACAGAGAGCCTTCGGGGATGAAGCCCCCTCCAGCGTGCGTGCGTGCGTAAAAAGGAAAGCAGTACTGATGTGTAAACTGAGGGATGGGGTGCAGTCCCCATTGATGAAAACGAGTGGGTGAAGGATGGATGAAGCTATGATTCATCCCAAGCACCCCCCCCCCCCCCCCCACCCCCGTCCTCCTCCTCCTCCTCCTCCTCCCCCCTCCTCCCTCCAGCTCTGTCACACCCCATCCTCACAGCCCCATCTACACCTGTAACACGTTTGACCCTGTTTCGGGTCACCCCCGCTCACGTCTTCTATTAATTTATTGATTGAAACAGTTTGGATTTTTCTGAGGCTGCCGGCTGTTGTAGTCGTGAAGATGAAGGGGGCTTCTTTTGGAAAACTGAGCTCTAACTGCTCCAGTGCGCCTTTATATCGATAGGTACATGTTTGGGAACACACGGCACCTCTTTAAGACGAATCTACAAGTGAAGGATGACGGCGGAGCAGAGCAGATGGTGGTTACTGGGTGTGATGGGTGTGTGGCGGTATCACTGGGCTCTAACGAGCAGCTACAGGACGCATCTTTCTACCTTGAATGTCTCCTAACTTCCGCGAGAGAAAAAAAAAAAAAAAAGGAAATGCAGCCCTTACTTTAGCATGGCTTGTTCTTTCTCCTCTTCCTCCTTTTGCCGAGCCATCACTGCCATGATGATCTTCCTCTCCTCCTCCGTGAGGTGGCTGAGGTCCGGCAGATCCGGCATGGCTGGCGGCACGGTGGGTGGGCGAGGGCCGCCCTGGGGCCCCACCGAGGCGGACATCTTTTCGACCACCACCGCCCCACCACCACCACCACCTCCTCCTCCTCCTCCTCCCCCTCCTCCCCCCTCTCCTCGGCGTGTCGTTTCGGCTGACAGGTTCCCCGGAGCGTTCCCGAGCCACACCTCACGACATGGTCCGCGGGCAGAGCGGCAGCGGCAGCCGCAGCGAACAGTGCAAGCCGCTCATGGTTGCAGGCACCCCCGGTTGTGCTTTTGTTTGTCCTCTCTCTGGGTGTTTCTCCCAGCACTCTCTCGTCGTCGTTCCCCCCCACCCCCCCTGTCGTTGCCCTCCTCTCCCCTCCACCGCCCGGATTTCACGGCGAACCCATGTCCTTTTTATCACGCCGGTAGTTGAGTCGAGCTGAGGGGGGGCGGCCCTGGTTCACTCGGCCGGTCTCTGATGCCTCCTCCGTCGTCGGACTGGATCTGGATGTTGGGGAGGTAAAGGCGGAGCCCGTGCTCTCTCTCTCGCTCTCTCGCTCTCCCTTCTCTCTCTCTCTCTCTCTCTCTCTCTCTCTCTCTCTCTCTCTCTCATACTCGCGTAAGAATGAAGTCCTCCCCATCGTCACATTCTACACATCCTAATGCTTTATCCACCTCACACACACAAAGTTGACAAAGCACACATACACCGATCGGACACAATATTATGCCCACTAACAGGATTAGTAAATACCATCGACCATCTTGTGACAATACAATATTCTGCTGGGAACCTTTGGACCTGGTATTCATTCATGTGGATGTTACTCAGACATGTACCACCCACCTAGACCAGACCAGGCACCCCCACCCCATAGCAATGACACTCCTTGATGGCAGCAGCCATCCCCAGCGGAATGCAGCCTGACACAGACACACACACACAAAAACGGTTTAGGAACAACTCAAAAAACATGAAAAACAGCGCAAGGTGTTGACCTGGCCTCCAAATTCACTAGATCCCAAACTGATCAAGTATCAAATACCCTCCCCTCAAACCATAGGACCCAAAGCCCCCCTGTTGCCAGACACCTCAGGACACCCTCAGAAGGACCATGTCCATTCTCTGATGAGTCACAACTGTTTTAGAGGCACAAGGGAGACCTACACAATATTAGGAAGGTGGTCATAATGTTACGCCAGATTGGTGTATATTGGTATGTATTCAGACCTGTCAAGAGTGATGTGGTAACTGTGCTGGTTAAATGTGTTTTGAATTTTGAATAATTCACCAACAATGTCAGCAGCAAAGCAAACACACACCTCGTCCTCTGTGCATCATGGTTGAACCACACATGTAGAAACCACCCGCTCACCTTTTCTGAGTGTCACAAAGACATGGAAGGTGGAACCAGACACCAACACCATTTCCACTGGTCAAATGTCCATTCCTTATGTAATGATGGACTGCCATTTCTCTTTACTTGAGTGGTTCTTGACATAATATGGATTGAAACAGCAGTGGAATTGGGCTAGTCAGTGTAGAGAACTGTGCACCAATCCTGCCTCTACAAAACACAACTGACAGTGTCAAACACATCAAGAAAGCCCACAAATTCATCCTTGACCAGGCACACCTGTTAATAGTAAACCATTCCAGGTCTCTGTCTCATGAAGATGATGTAGAAAATGTCAGGAGTGTGCAAAGCTGTCATAAAATCAAAAGATGGCTGCTTTGCACAATTTAAAGTATAAAACGCTTCCCATTTTGTTAAACGCTTTTGTGTTTACAACATAATTCCATATGTGGCCCTTCATAGGTTTTGATGCTTTGATACTTGATATATATATATTCTTTTGTAATTTAAATACAATTCTCAAGTTAAAGCCAGTTTTATTAATACAGCATCTCGTTTTATGGCTCATTTCAGCACCATGGACAGCAGGTGGTCCATTTACAGTTACTGGCTTCATTGTACAAGGGACGGGATTTACACCTGATAGAATGAAAGAGCCCACCTCATAAAGACCTAACTGGAGACCTGGATGAAACACTTTTAATATAAAAATCCTTAAGCAGAAAAGTATAGTATAATAAAATCTTAAAATCTACACCTACTGTGGATCTTATCATTTCATTATTATGATTTTGACTTACTTGGCTATTTTAAGTCAAACACCTTCCATTTCCTATTGCTAGTGTTTTAATGCTGCAGAAAATATTATATGTCATGTTATATTTTTCCCCAAAGTGAAATGCAAACATGTAATGAAGAACCAAAACTACAAAGCTGAAACAAAGGCAACTGGACTTGGTGGGTTGTCGTGAAGAATGAAATGCAAAGATCTTCCATGTTTAATGTCTGTTTGATTCCAGTGCTAGTATTTATTCAAACCAGCCAACGTGTGCGTGTAAAAAAGAAATTTATCTGGTAGATTTCTTAGCATATCATCAGATTGTTCTTTTTGTCATCAGGGGCATGCACTTCTTTCTGCTATTCAGACAGAAAAAACATTTTCTGGATCTACTCTGCAACTGCAAGATGCTCACCTGCAATTGGAGGAATCTATTTTGATTCTTCCTTCAGTGAATGGTACTCTAACGTCCCGTTAATGGTCATGACCTGGATGACTGAGAACCTTCACAGACATATGATGAAGATATTAATTGTTAATATTGTCAGCTAATCTGTGAAAGGCCAAAGCTCCAGCCCCGGTCCAATAATAGTCTCAGTCGGAGTTACTACAGGGCAGCCCTCCCTCCCTCCCTCTCCCTTCCTCCTCGTTTTGCATTCAGATCCAGACTCTGAGGCTTCACCGATTCGATGCTGGCACCGGTTTCTCTCCGATGACATAATACTTGGTGAACGGCTGAGTCCGTCCAGCAGATGGCATTAACCCCCGGCTCGGCTGAAGCTGACGCCGCCGCCGCCACCAAGCCTCCGTCCAGTGACGTCACTGAGGAGGTGACTGTGCCGCGGTGACGTCAGCTTCCCGTGGTGCAGGATTTTGTCATCATTTAGGTCGTGACTGGGGACCACCAGCTCTGAGTGACACACACAGCTGCAGCAGACGTTCGCTGCAGGGAGACGCGGACGTCCCCGCTTTTGATTTCAGCCGTGTCAGCCCTGATCTCGGGACATACAGTCAATATGGTCACATGCATGCACAGTTTATTCACGCCAGAAGCATGAGAGGAGTTAGCTCTTAAAGTCAGGTCTTAGTTTGTTTTAATGCATCTGAGCTGGTTGGAACTACAGGAAGCAGCACTGGATATTTTAAAAACTTTCCACATGGAAACAGCTCATATCTGCAGGTGGCTACTGCTGAAATACAAATGTAGCTTTTTGTTGTGACGATTCTGTCGATTCTCAGTCATTCAGGGTTATTTGTCATGTGTCTACAATACATACACACAAGGAATTTATTCTCTGCATTTTACCTATCTCCACACTTGGAGCAGTGGGCAGCCGTTTAAGGCTCTTGCTCAAGGACATAGAGGGGATTTAACCAGGGACCCCATCTCCCCACATCGTTGTATATCCAAAAAAACACAGCAAAAAGCCAATTAGACTCCAAAAAGTGCAGTTTTTATTTTAATTTACTTATATTTATATCTGGATTTGTAGATTTATGTATTTGGCACAAACATACATTTTATCAGGAGCTGACTCTGATGATGACGCTGAGAAAACTCTGCAGAGAGAAGCTGACCGAATTAGCTTCAAGCTGTCAGGCTTTTAGTCCTTAATTTGAACGTCAAAGACAACACACTAAACTGCCAAGAAAAGGAAACACGTCAAA
This sequence comes from Chelon labrosus, assembly GCF_963514085.1. Taxonomy (NCBI): domain Eukaryota; kingdom Metazoa; phylum Chordata; class Actinopteri; order Mugiliformes; family Mugilidae; genus Chelon; species Chelon labrosus. Next base: position 21,025,436 of record NC_140338.1, on the reverse strand, counting down.
TGTACTGTGATTTGGCTTGTTTTAAAAACATCCAGTTTAAAAATAGCTGAGTATTACGTTCAAAGGGACAAAAAGGGACAATGAGATGGAGCCCAGACATCCTAATTATATGCTAAGGATTAACATTCAAAACAACAATTGTCCCTATGATATATGATCCATACTAAGTACTAGTGAAAATGAATGCATTATATATATATATATATATATATATATATATATATATATAGATAGATAGATAGATAGATAGATAGATATTGTAATTGCACATAGGTCACCACTTTTTAATGATTTTAAGCTATTCTGGCATTAACGTTCTGTTACCTGTTAACGTTATAATGCCAAAAGCAAGTTCAAGATTAACACTACAAGAATGTTAGCTAACTTATAAGGTGAACGCCCTTAATTATGCAGAATTTTAAACCTTAATAAAAAATAAAGAAAACACAGAGTGAAACACATAAACCTTAATATCCTGTAAATAAATATTTAAACCTGAATCATTTCTATAAAACTTCAACTTGACATTGTCTCAGTTCACATTGTAAAATTATGATTAAGACAGATAAATGCTTTTTGTATGTTTATGTATGTTTTTGTAGTTTTATTTTTTTTAAATTTTTTTTTGGATGGGTGGGGGGCGGGTGGGCTGGGGTGGAGTGGGGCGGGGTGACGTGGGGGGCGTGGGGGGCGTGTGGGCTGGGGTGGCGTGGGGGGCATGTGGGCTAGGGTGGGGTGACGTGACGTGGGGGGCGTGTGGGCTGGGGTGGGGTGACGTGACGGGGTGGGGTGACGTGACGTGGGGGGTGGGTGGGCTGGGCTGGGGCGGGGGTCTGTCAGTCACCCAGATCATGGTGTATGAACAAAACCAACTGGACTGGTTTTTTGGATAAAACCCATGATCTATGAGGGATGGGGGGTGGCCGGGGCAGGGGCAGGGGGTGGCGGGGGCGGGGGGGGGGGGGGGGGGGGGGGGGTTAAGGGTTAGAGGGGGTAGGTGCTGAGGTGTCTAGTCTGGTCTAGCGTCAGTGTGACGGCGGCAGCTCATCATCTTGCGAAATCTGCACCAGAAGCCATGATGTTTCGTCTTTCTGCCGTCTTCCTGTTCATCCTGAGATGGAGATACAACAGCTTCATCATCGCTGGTCTTTGGTTGTTTTCTCCAGAAGCTGTGTTTCTTGCCTCGTTTCTCGTCCTGAGGTGGAGAGACTGCGGCCTCATCCTCTTCAGTGCTGCTGTTTTGCTGGTTTTCACGTGTCGAGCCCCTCTTAGTTTTCTTTGTTTTCTGCTTGTTCTGAAGGGCAAGCTCTTGAAGGCGGATGTTTTCGGCGATCACAAGCTTCAGTTCTTCTTCAGCTTTGCTGGCCTTCTCCTTCAGGGCTTCTTCTTTCTCCAGCCACAGCTTCTCCATCTCTTTAAGTCTCGTCTCTGAGCTCTCCTCTCTCTCAGCCAGCTCCTCCTTGAACTTCTCCTCCAGAGCCTGGCACTTGTTGATGCTCTGGTCTAGTTCAGCTTGTTTGAGGCTGAGCTCAGATGAAATGGTCAAATGGTCACTTCTTACAGTGTCGATCAGGTTGTCTTTCTCAGTGATCTGTTCCTGCAGCTGGTTCACCTTCTTCTGACATTCGGTTTCCATTTGCTGCAGGTCAGAGATGCACTGGGTGTCGTATGTTGATCTGAGCTTTGTCAGCTCATTCTCAAAGTCAGTCTTCATCTGGTCACAGGTTTTCATCAATGAATCTGTGACTGTTTCTGTCTCCGTCTTCTGAGCATGAAGAGTTTCTTGAAGAGAGGAGATTTCCTGGTCTTTCTCCAGAATAATTTCTTCTCTTCTCTTGTGCTCCTCAGCCAGCTCCTCGTTGAACTTCTCCTCCAGAGCTTGGCACTCGTTGATGCTGTGGTCCAGTTCAGCATGTTTGAGGCCGAGCTCAGATGAAATGGCTGATAGCTCGTTCTTGACGGTGTCGATCAGGTTGTCTTTCTCGGTGACCTGCTCCTGAAGCTGGTTCACCTTCTCCTGACATTCGGTTTCCATTTGCTGCAGGTCAGCGCTGCGCTGGGCGTCGTATGTTGATTTGAGCTTTGTCAGCTCGTTCTCATAGGTAGCCTTCTGTTGGTCAATGGTGTTCATCCAGAACATTTTGCTTTTCTCTGTTGCCTCTAGTTCAGCACGGAGTGAGCGGATTTGTTCTTCTCTCATCATGTTCTGCTCCTCGTCTATCCTTGCGGCATTTAAAGCATTTTCCAACCCGCTGATCTTCTGGTTGGCTATATACACCTTTCTGCCTAGCTTGCCCTGTAAACAGCGATTGTTGATTTCCAGCTGGACGTTTGTGCGCTCCTGTTCAGCTGCAAGACTTGACATGGTGTTCATTGCAGAGGTCATCCCCTGAATTTTCTTCTCTGCAGAATGAAGCTCTTCTCTGACTATGGGCACATCAGAGCTTTGATACAACTCTCTAGGTTGTATGTCATGCCATGACCTGGGATGCTGGGGGGTGTGAGTCTGTGCTCTTTGCGAAACCTGATGCAAGTCCATATACGAGCTGGGGGGCACTCCTGCAGGTTGCATTCTATGCTGGTGCTGGCGATGCTGGGCGAGGGCACGCGACTGTGCTCTGCGCGATGCGTGATGTGAGTGCATATCCGAGCTGGGGGGCACTCCTGCAGGTTGCCGGGGGGCGTGAGCCTGCGCTATACGCGATGCTTGATTTGAGTGCATATCCAAGTTGGGGGGCACTCCTGCACGTTGAAAGTTATCCTGGTGGGCTGGAGTCTGTGATCTCGATGCTTGATGTGTGTTCATTTCTGATCAGGATTTATCAGTTGTAGGAAACTGTAGTTGACAGTTAGTCCTGGGGGTGGCGCTCGTTGTCAGTGGCTAACGATGCCGGATGTGTGTGAACGGTTGTTCGGAGTATCTGACGGTGTCTGACGGACGTGAGTCGGTTGACGGTAGTCTGTGTGCGTTGATCGTCGCTGATCGTAGCTAATTGTTGAGAAGCTTCTGCGCTGAGCTGACTATACATGGTTTTGAATGTGACGTCATCACATCAAAGCCAAAAAACATTTTCCTTTGATGTCAAAGAAAAAGCGTTTCCTTTGATGTCGACCCATCGTGACGTCACCCATTGGATTCTGGAATTATTATTATTATTTTTTTTTTGCACTTCCGCATTGGCTTCAAATTTCAGACCCGGATGTTGCCGCCTGGCCCTGACATGAGAGCAAATAAAACGACCCCCCCCCCCCCAAACGTACAATCCCCCCACTGAAAAGTGTGAAAGTATCAAATTTGTTAGTCATGCAGAGTAGCTTCTTTTGAGTGTGTCATATATATTTAGCCTATATTATTAACAGATAACTATTACTAACGCAGCATATTTTCCAACCTTGTTTTGATCTGCAAAATATGTACATACCTCCACACGCATCTTTAGCTTCACCAAACTAGCTATTTACACTTGCAGAACTTTTTTTCTGTTTTATCACATGTAAACCTGCTGTGTGCAGCTCTGCCATTGGACAATACTGTCCAAACCCTCGTATTGTTTTTTTTTGTTTGTTTGTTTGTTTTTTTTCAGGGAGTTTGACCAGTTTTTACACTGCTCTTTTGAGTTTCTGACTGTTGATTTGGACATAATTTCTATACACTGTGTGCTGTTAAGTGTTGTTATGAAGCTGAGTCAGTAAAGAGCGTCAACAGCCAGCTAAACTTGGGGCTGTACATATGGATGGTGAACATGATGTGGTAAATATGAATACTTAATTAGATTTAGGAATGACACTGTTTTTTTATTTATTTTTTTGGTCACATTTTGATATATTTTAACAAAAATGGTGTTTGGGCCACACACATGTAATGTTAAATATCTATTTTTTTTTCATACTTTATTTTTTTATTCGGTCATTTTTTACCAAAGCAAATAACTATGTGACAGTGTATGTATGGGGATCTAATTTAAATTCACACAGAGAGCACTCCGGATCGAAGTAGGGCGCCTCAAAATCCCAGGCAAAACACATTTAGAGGCCCCGTCCAACTGAGAAACCCTAATAAACCTATAGTCATGTGATATGACGCTTAACCAATCTAAATGAACTAAGTAAATGCTGCTGGCTTGTATGGCTCGTTCAGCTCAAACCTAACTCAAACCTTCTGAAATATAAGCTAACCAAATGCTGCTGGATAGCTTAACCTATAATCTAAATGAACTAAGTAAATGCTGCTGGCTTGTAGGCCCACAGAGCAGCAGAGGATAATTCGAACCTTGTGAAATATATATATATATATATATATGTATGTGTATAATATAACAGTCCTGCACTAAATCTCCTTCGTGACTGTTCAGTTTATGTCTAAACACAACAACATTTTGGAGGATGGAGTTTGTGGTACTGTTAAACTTGAATGAATTAAACACTAAAGTGTTCCTGTTATTTCACCTCGCCCACTGACTAAATTGTGATGTCAAAATAATATAAACATGCAACACAATGCAATTCAATAGGACTACAGAGTCCAAAGTAAAACACAGCTGAATCAAAAGCTCCCTCGGTTATTTGAAACTAATGCTGAATACCAGAACCTTCATGAAGGTGAGATTTATAGTAGGACTGTTATATTAGAATACATTTGTATTTAGTAGTGTACCTAATGATCTGGCAAGTGGGTGCACATCGGTCATTGTGAACATACTGACATCTAGTGGACACCTGAAGACACTGCATGGCAGGGAGCGACTAGAGAAACCTTCAACACGTATGACGTTGTGTTTGTCACTTAAAGGGAAAGTGTTGGGCTCGTTGACTCATCAATCCACATCCACACAGTCCAAATAAATAAGTACACCAGCAGCAAACGTGAAGAAGAACCCTGATGTCTGTACACTTGTAAATATCCTGCTGACATGTATCAAAAGCTGAACTTCACATCTTAATCTTGTTTTGTATCTTTCCCTCTAAATGATCCTAATTTCTCACCTTAATCCAGATTTCATTCAGGGAGAGCATGTCACATTCACAGACTTCAGTTACAACACAGAGTCATGTCACATGCAGAAGTCCTCAGATTACTTCAGTTGTGTGATGTATCTGGGATGGACATCTGTGGACTATAACCATCAACAGGGAGTGTGTAGAGGTGGTTCAGACCTATAAGTACCTGAGTCTACAGCTGGATCACAAACTGGACTGGTTGGCTAAGATAGACTCAAAAAAGGTCAGCGCCATCTCTATTTCCTTAGGAGGTTAAGGACGTTTAATATCTGCCAGAAGCTGCTGGACATGTTCTACTGGACTATCGTTGCCAGTGGCCTTTTCTACGCTGTGGTGTGCCGGGGACACAGCACTAACAAGAAGGACACCTCGCGGCCGGGCAGACTGATACAGAAGGTGGGCTCTGTGGTAGGGGCAGAGCTGGAGTCCCTGACATCGGTGGCAGAGGCAAGGACCTTGAACAAACTCTGTTCCATCATGAACAATGTCCACCACAATCTACATGACACCATAGTCAGGAAACTCTTTCAGTGACAGGCTGCTGTCTCTGTCCTGCACCACAGACAGGTTGAGGAGGTCGTATGTCCCTCAGGCCATAAGACTATACAACTCCTCCCTGTGAGGAAACAACTAAACATCGGTCATTGCTGCCAGTACTGTATATTTTTTGCAAAGCATCATATATTCATTCATTCATTCATCTTCTGTAACCGCTTGTCCTGTGAATCTAATCTAATCTAATGTCTGTGAGTCATCCAGGTCATGGTATCTCCAAAAAACAAGCTAAAAACCAGTAACTGATGGGCATCATCGCAACCAGTCTTTTAGAACTGAAGAAGCTACTTGGATGAAACGTCAAGAAACCCTAATTCTAAGTCCAGTTTGCCTTTGTTTCCACTTTCTGTCTGTTGTATCATACAAGTAACAGGAAGTAGAATTGGAAACCCTGTGTTTAGGGCGTTGCTAGGTTTCCATATAGCTCCTAGGGTGGTGTGAACATTCAAACAATGAGCAACTCCAACTGTTTGTTTATGAACAGCTGAAGGGGGATAGTGGTGGGTGTGTGGGAAGACCAGGTGGATGATTGGATGACTTTTTTCTGAATAAAACATAAAAATACACACAGACGAGTTAAACATAATCTGAAGCAACTCAAAAGTTAGCATCTCAGATGGGAAATTAAAGGTGAAGCTGACAACTCATGTCGCTAATTCATCAGTTGTCTCTCAAAACTTCACGTAATACAGCAATCCAAATTAGGATAAAGAGGTCAGCAACTGATACACACCATCAAACCAAATAAACTGAAGTAAGTTTTTAAAACATTAATTTTACTCACAGGTTAAATGCTTCAGTGCGGCATGGGGGTGTTTTTTGGAGTCTGACTTGTGATTTAACAATAACGTTGGCTCGAATACATGACAACACTGGCCATATTTTATGTTCGTTAACATTTTTGAAAATGAAGCAGGAAAACCATCTCATAATCAAGATCAAGGATGGGACTGCGCACTGGGAGTTCATAGTCAGAGCTGTGAACTGTTACTGGTTAATTATTTTCCAAAAGGTAAAACATCCATTCAAGTAGTTTGACTCACTTGACAGTAGATTACACATTAATATGTTCTCACAATTACAAAACAAGATTATCCTTTCTTCACTGAATGCAATGGGCTGACAAACAGGACTATTACGTTTACTTGGCACTTCATATAATGCCCTCGGCAATTGCCAAAGTTGTGGTGCAAATATGAAGAGGTGCACCCTGTTTGCGAAGCATTCTTGTTTCTCTTAACATTTGAACTAAGAGCTAGTGAATAAACACTCACTGCAGAACAAGTAATAGGCTTAAACATTTGTCTGTTTGTGTCTTTTAAGAACAATATTGATTCAGCAAATAGAAAAATGAAGTACCCTTGTGAGAAAAAATCTCACCTGACTAAAAACCTGAACACTGAAACTGAGCTGTGGTATGTGTCATTGCTTTTAGCAGCCTATTATTAAGAAAGACACACCAAACTGATGTGCACACAGTAACGTAGAGCTTTCTTTATGGCTTCAGAAGAAGACGAAAGGAGGATGTTTATCCTGCTCAAACAATTAACAGAAGATAAAACGCATGGGAGGTGTGGTCTCAACTAAGAGAAATACTGCGATCACAGAGACGGTCAGATATCTTGACGACAATCTCATTTGTTGATGGGATTTGCACTATGGTGACATGTAACTTGACTACAGCTGAGTCTTGGTGTTTGTAGAAACGTACACATCATTACAATAAAATTCATTTTTCTATGACCTTTCTCAGTGACAACAGCATAAAAAAAACACAATTGGTCGGGGATATTATATTTCTTTTTAATATTTCTTTCAATATAAACGTCTTAATTTGGCGTAAGTGCTTTTCTTTTCTTCAATCTGTTTCACAATGCTTCTGGTGTTACAAAATCTAAGAAAGAAAACATTTTACAGTAAGTCAGATTAAGAATTTAGTAGTATTTTCTTACAATGCTCTTCTTCTTGGTTGCGTTTAGTAGTTTTATTTTTAGTTGTTTTTATCCATGCAATAGCCCCAGCTCTGTTGGGAACCCATTGGTCTACTTCCTGATGACCTCTGTGTCCACATCCTCTGTGCGAGACACTACTTTCCCATCAATGAGCTCCTCAATCACCACCTTTGTCCTCTGGGTGATGACGGGTTTATCTGCAGAGAAAATCAGAAAAAAATAAATATATATTCATATTACATTAATCAACAGCAAAAGAGCGGGAAAATGCAGCAATGGTGTAAACTCACGTTTTTCCTGTGGGACTTGTTGGACAGTTTGTTGGACAGTTTGTTGGACAGTTTGCCTAGAAGATAAGCAAGAAGTTAGTTTTTCATTCTCACCACTTGAGAAACGCATAATGCAGATGTTAAAGGAGTTGATCAACAGTTTTAAAAACACACTTATGTGCACTCTGCTTGTGACAAATGCACCTCTAAAGGCACAAATCAACAATTTGTTTGTCAAGTGATAATTAAGGAGTATGTGTTTTGTTGCTGTAGGACAGAGGCAGATCTGTTTCTAGTCTTTATGCTAAACTGAGCCTTGTTCTGTTTTGACTCTAGAATCTGAATCTACACGTGAATGGTGAACGTCCCTTTTTAACATTATACCTGCCGGCCTTATTCCAGAGCGTTAGGTTGGACTTTGTGTGACAAACATTTTACTTACCTTCCGCACTCTCCGTCCAGCAGTCTCCTGTACTCAGCGATCTCCATCTCCAGCCTGGTCTTGATGTCAAGCAGTAGCTTGTATTCTGAAGACTGCCTCTCGATGTCCGCCCTCATCTGGCAGAGCTCGTTCTCCAGGGCGTCGACTTGGGCCTGGCGCTGGGCGAGCTGCTGGCTGTAGCGGGACTCTGTCTCCGCCAGCTGGCCCTCCAAGGCGGATTTCTGAAGAAGAAACACATGAGCGTTCACTGGGTGCTAATTGCTTGTTTTTCAACATCTCTTTCAGGTTATGTCACCTAAGGTACAGAAAAGTGAGGGAGCAATTACAAAAGGTGACTGACAGGTTTGAGGACTGTCAGTCACCTTTGAGATTTTCTTCTTTGAAACATCTTGTAAAAATATGTTGTGCAGTGCAACAGGTCACACAGATAAACGCACTGTAATGATACATAAATGCATAAACACAGAAAGTGTTTCCTTCAGTATTGACATGTGTATCTGTGCAGATCTGTCATTACCAGGCTGAGCTGGGACTGCAGTTCGATCTGAAGCCCCTGCAGGGTCCTCTTCAGCTCGGTGATCTCACTTCGGGAAGTATTGAGAGTCTCCGTGCAGGACTCCACTTGTTGGTTCAGTTCGTCAAACTGGAAGACAAAAGATTGGACATGGAGATGGTCACAGCGCTGTTGTGGATCTTTCAGGGTCTTTCTTAAAGCGATGAGGTTCAAAGTACGGCTTCACGCTCCCCTCACCTTGACCTTGTACCAGGCCTCCATCTCTTTGCGGTTCTTTGCGGCGATAGCCTCGTACTGACATCTGACCTCATCCAGGATCTTGTTCAGGTCTTCCTGAGGCTTGGCGTCCACCTCCACGTTCACGGAGCCGGAGGAAACTTGGTTACGCATGGCCGCTATTTCCTACAAGTAGGATAGCAGACAAAGGTTAGATAAGGCCAAAAACAAACCCAGAAGAGGAACAAAATAATAAATTATCCCCTGAGACCTTGGAAAAGAGCTAGAAATTTCAAAGACCTCGTAATAAAGAAATACAGAATCTGAGGTCCGTGATAGCAAAACTGCAGCCGTTAGACTAAGAAATGAGATGCTGTGATCAGAAGAGCAGGCCTCTCACCTCTGCATGGTTCTTCTTCAGGTAGACCAGCTCCTCCTTCAAGCCCTCCAATTGCATCTCCAGGTCAGACCGGGCCATGGTCAGCTCATCCAGGACTCTACGCAGCCCGGCGATGTCTGCCTCAACCGAAAGGCGCACTCCCTGCTCATTCTCGAACCTGTCAAGCAGAAAGAAAGCAATTAATATTAAAACCAACAACAAACAGACGCTCCGACAGAAACCAGTCAGGCCAGTTTTACCGCTCGGACCGTTACAGCCTTGTGATTATGTGCCCACAAGGCCTGAAACAACCGAGCGAACATGTCATTTTGGAACAATACAAATGATCTCTCCAAGTCCGCATCATAAAACACACTTCTACGAATTAGGACGGGGATTATGAACTGTGAGCTCACTTGATTCTGAAGTCCTCTGCTGCGAGTCTGGCGTTGTCAATCTGCAGCATCAGCCTAGCGTTGTCCTGTGTGGCAGTGCAGATCTAGGAAAAGTAAAGAGTCCGTTGTTAAATATCATTACGAAGGTGTGTTAGTGATTCATTGTTCAGAATGTGAGCTGGCAGGGTATTCCTTCCAGTTGTTTTCTTAACGCCTGACTGGATTCCACTGCAACTGCTGTGACTCTGATCGGCGTCAGATATACCACCAGCACTACTCTCAGCAGGGTTCGCAGATAACTCACACATGCCAAAATAAGCAGTGCCTGACATTTAATGAGGTTTTCTCCTGAGGGCATGTGACTGAGTGATGATGCTGATAGACTTTAAGTAGTCTGTCAACCTGCAGTGTATCACATGAAGGAGACCCAATACAAAAGAGAATAAATAAGAATATAATAGAAAATAAAATGAGCTGCGATCTAATCCACGGACAACAATCTCTGTCCTTAGTTAATAAAATGAAAGCATAAAGAAGATTTATAAGAACGACTGGAAGTGACATTTTTCAAAGTATGAGTACTGGAAGGGAGCGTTATTTTTGACTTAAACAGAGGTTATGATGTGTATGAGATGCTTACCTTTCTGCGCAGCTCATCGATGATAACCTCGTACTTGCTGTAGTCTTTGGTTTCGGGGGTCCTCTTTTCGTACCACTCCCGGATTTGGCGCTCCAGCTGCGCATTGGCTGACTCCAGAGAGCGCACCTTCTCCAGGTAGGTGGCCAGACGGTCGTTGAGATTCTGCATGGTCGCCTTCTCGCCGCCCGACAGCACCAAGTTGCTGCTGCTGCCGCCGCCAGCTCCACCTCCGAGCGCAGCAGACAGGTCAAAGCCGGAGCCCAGGCCGCTGGAGGCGTAGGACACCCGGACGTTTCTGCCGCCAGCGCCGCCGTAGACGCTAGTCCCGCGCCGAGCGCAGGAGAGTGAGGGCATGGAGTACAGAGACATGGCGGATTGTCCGGAGCGGTACGAGGTCATGGTGACTTGCTGTCAGGTGAAGCTTTCACTGAAACTCAGAGAGAGGCGTAGAGGAGCTGGTGTTGAGGCAGCCCGGGAGATGAGCTTTTATAGCAGCCTACCTGGAGGCGGGAGGGGCTGGGACAGGTAGGTGGAAAGATGCTGCTCGCCACTATCACAGGTGTGACCCCCCTGGGCGTGGTAGATTTAGCACTCGCATGAAATTTCCAGATAAAGGACACTGGGCGTGTGAGGCGTTGCTCCTTCTGACTGTCATGTTTAATTAGCGCATTTAATCCGGAAATGGAGAGTTCATTTTCCCTTTACAGGCAAATTTACTTTAACTGCGCATTTAATGAGTCACTGCAGTAGTTTTAACGTGTAGGTTTAGGAGTTATTGTAATTAACGGAAGAAAAGCCTATTAAAAATGAATGCAGTGCTCTTTTTATTATATTTTCCCATGTATCGTATTGCTGTGCTTGCATGTGTTCATATAGACCGTATATGAATACAGCAGGTGTACATCAGAATTATTTAAATCAGTACTGTTTTCTCTCGCACATATTTTTATATTCATGATTTTTTTTTTTTATTTTTTTTTTTTAAGCTGTTATTAAGTTACTCAAACTTGGTACAGATACTACTTGTAAATTTATTATAAATATAATTCATATAATTAAAATATATTTTTTAACTTATTCTACTTTTTTTATTTTTTAAAAAAAGTTGCACCTTATCTGGTCTTGTCTTGTCTTGTTAATGCTGCTTTCTCTCCCTGAATTTCTATTACGGGAGATCAATAAAGGTAAAATCAAAACGTACCTAATATTTGTCTTTAAATTTTAAACATGGTATTCATTTTATAACCCTGAACATTTCGACATATGTCTTGAGTCATACGTGGAGGACTGACTGACCAACCTGCATCTCCATCCCTGTGGCTACAGCTCTAGTTTGGCTAAGTAAAGTGATGAGTAAACAAGCCACAGGGCAGCTCATTTGCATATACATGGGCCTATTACTTTACTGAAATTCACACATCAATTCACTGCTCACAAGTTAAGACATACACATATAGTTTACACAACATGACCCTTGAGCCTCTAATTATATAATTTGGTTTTTGGCATTACATTTAAATGAAATGACATGATCATTTTCAGTTGTTGGCACGGAGATCAGACAGTTAATACTCAGAACACACTTTGTTTCAGTGCTTCGCCGCCTCGGGGTTCTTCTGTTACAAAGGCACTTGCCGGTGTGTATGCGCTAGAAATCTTTCCAGTTTGGCGTCAAATGTTGGACGAGTGACTTTTTTCAATTTCCGGCAAATTCTCATAACCTCTGAAGGAGATGATTAAAAATCATTAGATGCTTGAAGATTATATTGTTCCCTTCCCACTTGATACCGTGGGATGGCTCCCAGAGCAGCTAACAGAAGAAAAGGATGCCATTTATTGTCTTAATAAAAAGAAATCTGTTTCTTTTTTCATGTACAGTCATTCTTATTTGTGCTCTCATAAAATTATTAAAAGCCCACATTAGAGGAAACCAATAATAAAAGAAATTGGCATGCATCCCAATAAAATCTAATATGACACATGTTTAAATGCTTATTCAATCTACCACAGACTTATACGGAAACACAGAGGCTTGAGGCTACCCTCTACACCTTGATCATTCCATGCTCCACATTATGGCTTCATTAAATCCACACAGGACATGGTCACCCAGTCTGTTAGCGAGTTTTAATCTACTTGCAAACGGCTGAACAAGCCCGTGTGTTGCCACCCAGGATGATTGACTGCATCTGGGTTCTGGTGTTTGCTACCAGCTGTTGCACGACAAAGCCTCAGCATCAGTAGGCTTCTATCTTGGCAGCGATGGTTGTCTACTGCAGTCTAAGACGGTGGCTCTAAAGGTGAACAGGCTCCAGTTCCCATGACACACTGTCATAACTGCTGACATTTCGACAGACATGTCCATATATCATTTACTTGATGTGTCATTACAAGTGTGGATCCTGTGAAATGGTTCAAGCAGAGGTAATTGGCAGTTAATACTCCAGTTAATGGAGGGATGGGCACGCTCTGCCCTTTAATCAGATGTTCTTAATTTGTTTGCCTTTTTGTAACCTTTCACATTTGCATAGAGTAGATTCAGGAAGTGAATTTTCAGGTTTTACCTGAGTAAAAGAAGTGAATGTCCTCAATCACAAAAAGAACAATCTGATAAAATACTTAAATAGCTCCCTATCTAGCAAACACGCCTTTTTGAGTGAATGCATGATAACACTGACTAGCTCTAGAATTAGACAAATATTATAAAAGAAAATATAGCAAGACAACATTTATCACTAACAGACCCTAGTTTAATAAACTTGAGTCTTTAAGGTAACTTCTGATCAGTCGTCTACAGCAGCTCGGAGGGATTTTAGCCCATTCTTCAGTACAGAGCCGCTTCAGTACTGAGATGTTGGTGGGTTTCCTCACATTAAACTGTTTGCTTCAAGTCCTTCCACAACATTTCTTGTATTAAGGTCAGGACTTCATTCATTTTGTTGTTCATTCACCAGTCTTTTGTAGAACAATTTGTGTGCTTGGGATTTCTCAGTTCATGAGTCCATCAGCGATGGCAAGCAAAACAGCAGATGCAGCAAAAAAAAGGCCCAAACAAGGACATTACCACCCCCATGTGTCACGGACAGGATGTGGTTCTGATGCTGGAATACAGCCTTGTTTAGTCTCCAGACATGACGCCTCTCATTTAAACCAAACAATTCTAGTTTGGTCTCATCTCTCATACATCCTCCTCCCTGCCACAGCAGCAGAAGCCGTTCTAATGCTGTGACTTTGGATTTCATGGGTTCGGTAGTCTTCTTTTTCGGTTTATTAGAGTTTAGTTTGGCATGTACAGGGTTAGAGGGGAGACACCAGGTCCCACGGTCCTGTGTGTGCTGGCTCATGTGGTTACTCCTCTGTTTAGTTATTTTGAACGGCCTCTGGATAAACTTTACATGCAGCATACAAACATGATACAAACAAGAGCCCATGATACTTAGAGGTGGTGCATGTTACATGAGAGATTGGAACAGACAGAGCTTCCACTCAAAGTATTCACTGTAGAAAAGTTAAACTTGCCGTGGTGGGAAAAAGATGAACTTCGGTGAGGTTAACTCATGCCCCCAGAAGACTTACTGTGCACTCTGTCTGCGGCCTGCGCAAACGGTCTCTGTCAACCTGTACACAGCTCTGACTTGTTGGGCCGTTTGAATTATTTGCCCAACCTTATTTTGAATGACAGCTAAGCGTGACACTCCTAGTGTAATTGTTTTGTCAGAAACAAGTACGGCATAACCCTGAAGTGCTTTGCAAAACGTCAAACAGATTACGAGGAGGATAATAGTTTTTCAGGGACTGTTGCCCTTTAGGTTGTAAATCTTTCTGCCTAATTTATCTTTTCATGTCTTTGCTCACGCAGCTGCTTCGTTTTTCTGTTGATTCTTAGTACTGTGGTCAATTATTATTAATGGCAAGTGGAATGGCATAAAACAGCTTTTACAATGGAAGCTGATGATACACAGATACCTAATCATTTTCTACCTACTTTCCCAGACACTCATGAGGAGCCGCCCTGCCAGTTTCATGCATGAGTGACGAAACATTTTAGCTGTGTCCTATCTGACTACTTTCTCTATATGGGTGTAAAGATCCCTAAGAGGGTGTTTATGCCATGTTTATGGTTTGTCTTCCACTTTGCAAGCTGTGATACGCGTGGAATGTGTGTCTAATAGTCTTAGGCATAACTATCTCCCCCCACTGGTATGATCAGAATTAAATTCTAAGGCGTGTGGTGGTTGATTGACAGATTCTAAAGGTGCAGTTGAAATGTGCTCATTCTGGTTCTGGTACTGTCTGAACTGAGATCACCCTGGCAGTAAAGTAAAGTAATTGTGCAGCTCAGGTACAAATGACTGTTGTTGTTTTTTTTAGGTCATTTTAGTGCAGGAACCTTTCCACTGAGAGTTTCTGTGTGTCAAGACTGCAAGGTCTCCCACAGTCCAAATACCTGCATGCTGGGTTATCTGGTGATTCTAAATTGGATAGAATTTAGATAATTTTTTTTGTCTCATGGACTGGTGACCTGTCCAGGGTGCACCCAACCTCTCGCCCAATCCCAGCAGGGATAGTCTCAAACCTAACTGGCCAAGATGTGTTGGATTCAACCCAAAGGTGTCTGAGTCAAGTTCTTTCACATCATACCGGGAAACCCATCTCTTTCACTTTGTGCAAAGGGGCATGTTCAAACAGGAATAATTCTTGCAGCAAAGTTTGGCAGAACAATTATCTAAAATATTATTGTATGCCACAGAATTTGCTTTCCCCTTAACTGGAAATAAAGAGCCCTAGACCAAAATAACATACACCTACATATCACAAGACTGCCTTTAAGGGAATAGGTGTGTCGAGAGAAACCGACATTTGTTCGTCCAAAGGTTTATGTAAAAAGCCCTTCTTTTTTAGAAAATATTGAAATATAATAATTTTCAATATCGACTGGTGGGGACTGTAACAAGTAACAAGTAATGACATGTGAGGGGGGGGGGGGGGCTGCAGGCTATCCCAGCTGTCATCGGGTGAGAGGTGGGGTACACCCTGGACAGGTTGCCAGTCTATCACAGGGCTAACAGAAAGAGACAGACAACCATTCACACTCACACCTACAGCCAATTTAGAATCACCAGTCAACCAGTTAACAATCATTAGATTAGATTACTTTATTTATCCAGTGGGAAATTCGGTGTCCAGTAGCTTCATTGCACAGATATAAAGATATTTAAGTTATATAATAATATGAATATTTAATACTGTGTAAAAAATACACAGTATTGACAGCAATGACCAAAGTCCAGTTGTTTCCTCACAGGGATGCTCCACAACCTGTCCGTGGCGCAGGACAGAGACAGCAGCCTGTCACTGAACGAGCTTCTCTGCCTGACTATGGTGTCGTGTAGAGGGTGGTGGACATTGTTCATGATGGACCGGAGTTTGTTCAAGGTCCTTGCCTCTGCCACCGATGTCAGGGACTCCAGCTCTGCCCGGACCACAGAGCCCACCTTCTGTATCAGTCTGTCCAGCCGCGAGGTGCCCTTCTTCTTAGTGCTGCCTCCCCGGCACACCACAGTGTAGAAAAGGGCACTGGCAACGAAAGACACAGGGAGAACATGCAAACTCCAATTAATTGTCCTCAAAATTAAATTTGCTTAGTGATCAACACAATGTGTTTATTTCAGTTTATTTGGATGTGTTACTTCTTCATTGCATTGTAAAGAGGAGGTCAGGCTTCTGTTGCTTGAATATGATGTTAAAAACTCTTTTCTTTGCGCCTGTGAACTAGTCCCTGAAGTGTACACATAATATGTTAGTGTGTGCCTGAGTGGTTGTTACTTATCTTCTACTGCAAAATAGACTGGAGTGGTAGTAACTTGCACTGAGCCCTAAAAAAATATATATATATAAAAAAAATCTGTGAGAGTAAATATGACACTGCCTCTACACCAGACCTCTCTCAAAGACAGGAACTCCTCCTTTCATCCTCTGTTCTAAAGGCCTTGTAGAAATGTTTCTGTCAGCCATAATCCTGGGAATGTTTTCTTTAGAACGTACTGTATAAAAGCTCAAACAAGCACAAACAAAAGAGATGTGTTTGATCAAAAGTCTAATTGAAGAGTCACAAAACTCCCAATCTAGGATCCCAGCGGCTTTTGTCTGATGATTTAGCCTCCAGGGGCAATTTTTTGGGGCTTCAAGTGCAGTCAGTCAGATACTTCCTGTTCCATGTGTTGACGATTGTTCACAGTCTGACTAAGAACTTGAGATGCAAAAAAATGTAGCTGGATTTGAGAGGCAACATCCACTGCAACAGCTTTGTGTAAGTTATTTGTTTGGCAAATCCAATGTGTTAACTTGCTTGCCTACAGGGTATGGCAGGAATTTCCAGACTGTATACCTGCATGCAACTAAACTTCACTTAAACCCTTGTTCTTTACTTACAGATTCACATGAAGATACTGTATCTGTTTAAAGAGACAAAACAATGAATCTGACCCTTATTTTCTCCTTTTATACTTATGGTGCCATGGTTTTAACCGAACCGGACCAGACCAGAAGATGAGCAGCGTGTTTAAATCCTGAAAGACAGTCTCAGTCCCTGATCTTGTCAGATGCTCTATACCGCTGAGTGAAAAGTCCTCCACCCTGGTGCAGGCTGTTGAAATGTTCCTGCCCACTCTGCATCGTCTGCATGCCAAGACTTTCCTTATTGTAAGTATTGTCTGCACTGGCAGAAATTACACTCATCAGTGAAAAGTAGACTCTTTTCCTGAAGAGTTTCCAGGACCAGAGTGTATTGTCTCTGACTCTTGGATGGAGGAATAAGCAAACCTAACCTGCTGGCTTCAGTGTGGAGAGGGCTCCCACTTTCAAATTCCTCTGCCTTTAGACCCCTGAGTCCTCCTGCTCCTGCTCGGCCAACACCACAGCAGCAGTGAGGAAGGCTCAGCAGCGACTCCACTTCCTGAGGATACTCAGAAGGAACAAACTGGTGGAGCGGTTTGTTGACTGGAGTTGCTGCTGCAAACCTTCCACCATAGAGAATGTGCAGGCTTACCTGTACTTCATTTCTGTGTAGTACGATGGCTGCACAGCGGCTGACAATAAAATCTGCAGAGGGTCATAAGCCCAGCTAAAAAATACTGGCTCTCCTTCATCGTCCCTGGATGACATCGCCCTCTCTCGTTGCCTCTCTGGGACCAAGAATATCATCTGTGACCACCTCCATCTCATACGCCACCTGCTCAGCCTGCTGCCCTCTGAAAGGAGACAGAAGGGCATCAAAACCAGAACAAACAGACTAAAAAATAATTTTTCTTCTTACCTTTTCTTCATTCAGCAGTCATTGAGCGAGAGGCGGGGTACACCCTGGACAGGTCGCCAGTCTATCGCAGGGTTAACACAGAGAGACAGTCAACCATTCACACTCACAATCACACCTACGGTCAGTTTTGAATTAACCAATGAACCTAACGTGCATGTCTTTTGACTGTGGGAGGAGATATCCATTTTGCTGTATATGTGACTATACAATGAAAATAAAAGCTAAGTTTTGTCATCGTATCGTATCGTATCGTTCTGGGCCCCCTGCTGTGCTGCTGAAATGCCATGAACATTTAAATGAATTTATAGATGACAAGAAAGCAGCTTCAATATCATACCCATTAATAAACTTAAGCTGTGTCAGTATCTTTATCTTCTTGGTAAAAAGTAATGGTCTTACAAATGTAGCAACATCTAGACTGAAGAATTTTCACTGAATGTAACACTGAACTAGCAAAAAACAGAGCCTGAACACTGAAGCTCAGCATAACCCAAACATTAGAACTAGAAAAACTAGAAAAAGTGAACTGTAGAGTTGGCAGACTTTCTGTTTCTCATTACATTTGGCCCATTGTGAATGCAAAACTATTAGTGCACCTATTATAATGATTATTTTCAGTAGAAGCGTTCACAATGAGAACTTGTCAGGTATAAACAAGTCCAGAGCGTCTTAGACTGAATGGGGACTCTTACTGTACATTTACACGGCATGTAAAAACACATGAGACCTGCTTTAGCTGAACATAACCCCTACAGCAGAGTCTGGCAGAGAGCTTATCTGAACAATCCCTGTGTGGTTTTGGATTTAGGCCACAATAGCTTCCAACCCAGGTTTAAAGGGACTTGTATAAGGATATCATGTAAGGGCAAAAACCTGCTGGCATGAAGCTTGTTTGATAATTGTTAAGGAGTGGATCAAAGCTATTGTGTGTTTTTATAGCAGATGTTTCTTCTCTTTTTGACAGCTGGTAAAAAGGCCCCTTGCACAGAAAATGAGGGGTCACATGAGGAGGGATCAAAGAGTTCCTCAGCACCCACCCTCGAAAGGGAACAGAGGCGGAGGAATGTCAAGTCACAGAGGTCAGGTTCCTGAGACTGTTCAGTGTCAAACCCATAATCTTAGGCTACCGCTTGTTTTGTTGTTTCTTCTCTTTCTGGCACAGTCGACCACTGATGTCTCCACCTCTTCTCTTATTTGCCTAATCTGACAAACAAGTGAACACCTGCTTTATTACTCACGTCCAAGATTCCGTTCAAGCATTGCTGTAAATGTCGTGAGACAGCCTCTTCTTGGATCTTCGATGGAGCAACATGACATTCAGAAACAGGCTCGGTGGCATTCCCTGTTGCCGATTAGCAGAAATAATCCGTACCAGATTCTTACAACAGAGTTGCCTCCCACACCATTTTCCAGGATTTTTAACTGACTGTTAAAGGCCACCACCATCAAGGAGGCCGCCTTGCTGAGAAGGTGTAGGAGTGTGTCCTGGTTGGTCCGCATGTTGTGCGCATGTTCGCTATTCTCCCCCTGTTTCTTTATCTCTACACAACAACCATCCCTCTCTTTTCTGGCCGTAATGATGAATGATGAGCACAAGCTGTCAAGCAGTTCAGAAAGTCGGCTGGCTGCTTCCTCACGGAAAGAGTAAAAGTCTAGACAGAGACAATATTTGCACAACAGTCATAGCTGAAAGAAGTGCAGTTATCTGTATTAATAAGCCCCACATTCTGCCTCCAGCAAAGTATGCTTGTTGATCTAACAAATACTCAGATAAAGTATATGCAAATGAACAAAAGCGGCTCTTTGAAGCTGAGGAAGGCACTCAGAAATACAGCAGGTAAAGACAAAGCCAAAGTCTCCATCGAATTAGCTTCACATCCAGCTGTATAACTCACACATACATGAGCAATCTTTATTTTTTATCTAAACTTTTGTAATCAAACTAAATAGAAGAGGATTAGCACTGCTTATTATAATGTTAGCTAATGTTAGCAAAGTCAAAGATGCTATGCTGCCATTAAATGGGGTGTTACCATGTCAATGGTATTCACACCCTTTTATGTCGACGTTGTCAGAAATGTCTGAAGCTGCCTTCGAATGAAACTCCTGAGCTCGTTGTGACAACATGAGTAGTTGTGTACACAAAGTGTTTGGTATTCAAGTGGTAAGATCAGCCGCAAGTTGTGAGAACACTGTTGCCAGGCAACTGTTGGTGTCTAGAAACCACATAGGTTAACAGTAATCAGACATAATTAGAGGTTGTTGGGAATATCAACATTTACCTCTGACGTATTATGAAATTTCAAAGAAAATGATATAAATGGTATATTTACTTAACGTCTACTTTTCATCATTTCTAGAAACGTCACAGCTCATGAACTATGACGAACACGACCTCGTTTGAAGGCAGCAGGAGTTCACGACTTTCTATGTGCACAACTTCCCACGTTGTAACCACAAGTTCACGTAACACTCCATCTGGATTTCGGCATGGGGGAATTTTGTTGTTTGTTTTGATGAACGATAACGATAAGAGTCAAGGTCGCTGGCAAAATACAAAATCAGGAATGGATGAAGCTTTTACAGCTTTTATTGGACAATACATTTTTCTTACCTGATTATTCGCCTTAAGACATTTAAGAAAATTTGTAGCCTGGGGAACTATTCTGAATGACTATTATTTCACCAGCTGCCTATCACATTAGTGTTCAGATGATTTATTAGCTTGCCCTGGGAAGTCATCACACCAGCAATCTTCCAGCAATGATAAAGTGTTTTAACCACTTTGTGTTTTGACCGAAGCTATCTTTTAGCATGTAGCTTGTGATTCCCTCATTTGACCACAGGGGTCACTGTTCATCACATTGCAGACTCTAGATGCATGGACTAGTAGTTGATGCATGGTGTTGTTTTCTGTAGCTGGGGGGCCATACCAGGTTACCACAATTATTTTTATTTATTTATTTTTTTTATTTATTTTTTTTTTTTTGTAATAGTGGCTCACCCATCTGTTTCCACGTGGATCAGAGTTTGTGTCTTTATATATTCAGGACAATCTTTGTACCACACCTATAACCAAACACACCTTATGATAACAACTTGAATATTTTCATTATATTATTGAAGTCTACAATTATTCTGCACGGTCTGCCAGCAAGGCTGTAAAAGGTAGCTATGAAAATATATGGAAATTCTACATGCGCAGCTCTGTAGCTGTTATGCCATCTCTGTATCCAAGGAGACAGTAAAACCACGTTAAAATATTTTGAAAACGAAACCTTTGGTCCAGACAGTCAGACACAAACACTCTCTCAAACAGCCAAGACTGCCATTGAGCAAGAGTGACTCTGCACAAAGTAATGTCAGAGCAGAGTGTGTGCAGACACCGATTAATTACAGTACATGTAACCTCTCATTAAACGTCCACGCACTCAAACACTGTCCTGTCACTGTGTCTCCCTGAACATTCCCTCCACAGCTTGTGTTGCTGCCTGTTTGAAAGCAGCTCAGTAATCCTGGATCAGAGAGTACAAAAGGCCCCAGAGTGCTGGTGATGTAAGCACTGTGTCCAGTGCTTACCCCACTGCTCTCCCCTCTCCCACATGCTGTCTGGGGGGTGAGGTGGGACAGGGAGGAACATCCCTGTTGTGGATGATCCTGAAGACTGCACACTGACTCACAAATTGTGATTCCAGCAGCCCGTCTGCTTTGCCTCATGGGCCGCTTCTGATGACCCGGTCACACAGTGGGAAGGAGAAAGTGTTGACCAGCTCTGTGTAGAGGAATGTGGCTAAGCTGTGGGGAGTGGTGGATCGGCTCGCTGTGACCAGGAGAACAGACTGACTGACTGACTACATTTACTCTGGCTCATTCGTGGCAGCCACGTAGACTCAGGTGAGTATCACTGGGTAAACATTTACCTTGTAAACGCCTTTGGCAGCATGTGATCCCGAATGGGAGGCAGAGTCTGCGGTGGCGATTGTAACCTCATGTTTTTTTGTCAATGTGGTCTGTCAGTGGTGTACCAGCTGAATATTTCAGCACCAGCAGCTGTGCCATTTGACTGTAAGGAAATTTCACGGGCACGATATGTTCATGTGACTGTCAACATTTGGTTGTGCGCTCTTTCAGGTCTCCATGGACTTGCTGCAGGATTCCAGTCACACAATGGGGGATCTGAACGCCCGCTTGAGGGGCTTCTTGGAGCAGGTGAGCAGGCTGCAGGAGGCCAACTACCGGCTGGAAGCTCAGATAGCCGACTGGGGCGCCAGGAGCAGCTCTCGCTCCCAGGAGTGGTCCCAGCAGGAACAGACTGTCAAGGAGCTCCGTGCCCAGGTCAGATTTCCAACAATCAGGTGACGCACATTGCACAGCTGTTTGATTTAATGGTGATGAAGTATTATTTTCACGTCGCTTTATGATTATGCTCAGCACATGATCCATTACATCAGCCCAAGGCCATTTTGGCTGCCAGAGTGGAGAAGTGTATAATCAAACACAACCTATTGTGTAGTTTAGTGTTGATGACAGCTGCAACATGGTGCGTACTGCCTGAATAACATCTTGAATTAAAAGCCAGGGTACGTGTCTTAACTGCAGTGCTATAATCCTGGTTTAACACTGAATATAAAGACTGAGAATGCATGGAGGCTGGACGATATAAAACTTGTAAATTTCAGTTGTTAATTAATCACCTGTACATAGGTTCTGATCTGTAAATATTGTCCATATGCTGTAAAAACCATACTTATTTACCATAATATTTATGCCACGTGCACTTACTGCCTATTGCACTTCTGGTTATATGCTAAACTGCATTTCGTTGCTCTGTACATGTACATGTGTAATGACAATAAAGTTGAATCTAATCTAATCTAATCTAATAACTTTTGCTGGTTTGGGGCCGCAGACTCTACTTGAAATATAAAACCCACCTCAGAACAGAAACAGAAGGGAACTCCACATCTAAGGAGCGTGTTGCTGAGGATTGCAAAGTTATAGGTGTCATTGCGTCTGTGGTTGAGTCACAGAGAAGAATGACGAATGTCACACACGGAAAGAATGCGGAAATCTTTATTACGGGGCTCTCACATGACTTGACTTGATGGTTTTCAACTACTCCCTAGATTAAGTGTCACTTTCTGTATGAAGCGCATCAGTAGTTAGCAGTGACAGACATTTTAATTATATTCTTGTTTATCTTTGCATGCCATCTCAGTCGAAAGTTGGCACGTTTACGTACTCACAACAGCGTCCTTGTATTCTGTTGTGAAGGGAGCTTTGCTTTATAATACCTCGAAATGATGGATAATCGGTCTCTACGACAGGAGATCTCAGAGTTCAAGTCCCCGACACACTCGCCTCACACAGACTCAAAGAGTTGTAATGTGACGTCCACACAATGACTGTCTAATGGTGCGTGTGGTGTAAATGTTGTGGAATATTCCATGTTGTCTTTGGCTTTTCTTCAAAATGGGTGTGTCTCGAGTTGCACTCATAAGAAACAAAGGGAAACAGGGGTGTGTTAACGATTTCGTGTGTGATAAAATACTTGAGCCACCTTTTCATACTTAGAATCCTACACTGGAATTCGTGAATATGTTGGGCTTTGCGTTATTCACACAGCTTTTAAGCCTTAAACAGTGAGAATGAACCGCAGCTGGAAGGCACTGTAATGAAATTGTGGTAATTTTTTACACAAATCTTTGCACTCTGTTGGCTTCTTGAACTGTTGCGTGTATGTAAACACTGCATACAGGCTTAAGCACTGATTGGCTTTTTGAGCCTAGAGGAAAGAGATTCCCTGGGAAAAGCACCTCTGTAATATGACAAATAACGTTTAAAGCGAACTAGTTAAAGGTTTTAATGTTTTTTTATTACAAGTTAATGTTGTTTATTTGCATTAAAATGGTTATATGTTCTAATATTGTTTAATCAGCTTCATCCAGACCCAGATCTGCTCCTCTAACCACGGGTTCTTCAGCCAACCATAACTTCTTTTCAAAAAAACCGTAGCGTGCTTTTTATACAAAGTTGGTTTCGTGTGAGTTGATGACTTCGGTCCACCACGAGAAGTGAAAAATAATGGATGAAGACTGAACGAGTTTGGCTCAATGTGTGTAGCTTGTTTACAGAGAGACCTTCATGTGGAACGAATTTACTGTACCAGGACATTTTGTGTCTTACAACTCACAGGCAAATATTGACTTTTACTTTCTAATGCAGTACTAACAACAAAGAGTCTTGCAAAACCAGTT
The DNA here is from genome assembly GCF_963514085.1 of Chelon labrosus. Classification (NCBI taxonomy): domain Eukaryota; kingdom Metazoa; phylum Chordata; class Actinopteri; order Mugiliformes; family Mugilidae; genus Chelon; species Chelon labrosus. Next base: position 21,001,504 of record NC_140338.1, on the reverse strand, counting down.
GTGGGATTTAAAAGATTGATCCTCATACAGGACTTGGGCTGATTCAAATCTCTGGCCGTAAACTTTATTTTATTTTATTTATGCAAAAAAATTTTATGCAACAAGAATTAACACAATTAAATTGTTTAGGCAGACTCTATGTGGTGATGGACAGAAGAATAACGGCAAGGTAGTCATGCACGTCATCTGAGCACCATGGAGTTCAATTTGTAGCTGTTTAGAATCCCGTATCAAGTCTGTTGTAAAAGATATCGACATGAAATAACTTTAAAGGATCAGTCAAAAGAGAGAAATGCTTTAATTGCTTAATGTCACATACGCCATTGCTCTGATTAGTTGTAGGACTATTCAATTGCACCAGAAGTCTTTTTTTTTTTCGGTATTGGTTGAAAAAGTTGTGTTACCAGAGTCATATTCAGATAAGAACTGAGTCTGGCTACATCAGGCTAAAATCGATTCCACATATTAGGGACCAACACAGCAAACGTACAGTCACCTTTAGTTGGAATTTGTGCGGGAAATGGAAAGAAGGCCGAGTGATAGAGTATGGGATTAAAGCCTAGAGGTATAAGTGGGGGCAAGGTAGTTTGTTTGCCTTTAATATATTGAACGTGACCCAAAATTTTACTGGAAGCCAGTGAAGAGATCCAAGAACTGGGGTGACGTCATGCTGAGTGTGTCATGGCCAACGCTTAGAGAGGACAGCAGTGTCTGACAGTTACTATTACAACACTGGTGCTTTTCCTAATGAATCAAGCATGATACAGTAATACAGGAAGAATGTACAAACCCTCTCATTAGAACAGACGTTAACAGGATGTCAGCTGGTGCTAATAACATTTAATATCCAAAATGAATGAAGACTTCTACGTTATAGCAGACTTCTTTTACTAATTTTTTTGTTGTTGTTGTTGTTGTTGTTTTTTGTCAGGTTGGTAAACTCCTGATGGAAAATGCCCACCTGGCATTACAGTCTGACAGCGTGAAGTCCAGAGCTGCTGCCATCCAGGCCAGGTCAGCTGTATTCGGCTGTGGTTTTCCTGATCCCCTTCCTCATCCGATACAGTCCAGGCTTTACAGATTAGTATATTAGCCGTAAGATCACGTCTCTTGAACGTATTAAACCCTTTGATCCACTGCATGTGGCTGCACACATATTTGCTCAGTTGCATTGTTGATACTCTCAACATTACACAAATGCTGGATTACTACTAAAATATCTCCATACGATGAGCCGTAGAGTGAGCTTGAAAGACTTCCTGTTGTCATCCTGCTGCAATGCATTTCCAGTCAGCTGTTATCTAACTCAGGTCAGTTCCCGCTCCTGTGAGCCAACCTGCATACAAATCCAGGCCGGGCTCTGTTGCCGCGTCGGCACTTTGTATAGATGCAGAGTGACACCAACCCCCCCCCCCCCCCCCCCCGCCAAACACCACCGATCCCCACCCACATGCACATACACAAACACACACACACTTCCCTCTGCTGTCAGCCATTAACCCCTGAAGGACAGTGGAGGCTGAAATACGTACCTGTTCCTTAAATAGATCCACAGACGTGTGTCCTGACCAGCAAAATGTGTCTGTTTCTGACACACTTAGCGTGATGTCAAGGTCTTTAATGCCCTGTTCTCTTTTTGTTAAGATATCTGCAACAAATTCCCTTGTAATGATGCTGGAACATGAGTATTAGATACTTCCCACCTGTTGTTGTAATCCCTGTTTACATCATCATGTTAAAGCCTGAGGAACATGTCAGTGCTTCAATAAAATTTTTTGTTTCATGTGACTTGAACACATGTTTTTTTTTCTGTATGATCCTGTACTGACTCTTTATTTATGTGACATTTGTCCGTGATTAATGCATTTTATTCATGTGTTGACATCCCATCCTAGGTGCAAGGCGGAGGAGAAGAACACTAAGCGTCTCGAGCAACAAGTGGCTCAGCTCAGGGAGTTAAAGAGGAAGGCAGACCAGAGCAGCATGTCCCTGCAGACAGACTTCCACCGCTCCATGACAGAGCTGCAGGAGATGCACGAGGAGTTTGAGGTTACTCACTGACCCCTTTTTTTCCACATTTTTACTGAGGCTTCCTTTTCTGTCTGCCTTTCTAATCGTACACGCACTGCCCCACGGTAAAATTGAGCCCCATTTGTAAACCATTCCTTGGTACAGGCATAAAAATTTAGTCCCTGTTATAAGTTTAAAAACAGCAGCAGGAACATTTCGGGCACCTGATAACCCAATAACTGTAAAACAAAGTAGAAGGGGAGGCAGGAGAGGCTAACATTATTAGACTCACTTAATCATTGTTTCCACAACGAGACTCCTGTTAGAGTTGGCCTCTCTTTTATCAGCATATTAGTCTGGTAACACGTCATTTTGGATTTCACTACGGGGCGTGTTTCAACAGACATCCTGGCGCTCAGATGGCGTGTATGGCTGTGTTGCTGTTACTCTCCTGTCCATCACCACATTAAGCTCATGCAAATATTTTGATTGGCACAGTAGATCTTTGCCAAAAGCACAATCACTTTCCAACCAAGGGAATCCAGACCAACTCTCTGCCATAAAACTGTTGTGGGAGGCTTCCAGGCTGACGCGTCAGGCCTCACAAAGAGACAACGATTTAGATGTGTGGTCTCTCTGTATGAATATGAAAGTGTAGAGCTGTTTGATTTCCAAACAAGCACAAATTTCAAGGAGTTTATATGAACATATATCTTTATACCCTTTTGTAAAAAGTATTTTTCTTACAGTTGTGATGAAAAGAGAAATTGTTTGGATGATACAGCGAAGCGGAACAGTTTACTAGCCATGCTAGCTCTATGGCTTCTTGGTTAATAATATTCTGTCCACCACTTAAGTCCAGACTGAAATATCTTATCATCTATTAAAAAAACTGCTAAAAAGATTTGTACTTTTTTTTAGCACCTGGATTCAGTAAAGAAATTAACGGTTCCAGGACTAAATTAAGAGCCAATACTTCACAGACCGTACAGTATTTCCATTGCCCTAAGCTGTATTTCTGTTCAGACAATTATTAAATGTTAGCGTGCTGGCACATACAGTAAGTAGTATAGGTACAGTTCAACTTCACACAGCTGTTTGCAGTGTGTGTTCTTCTAATGTATGGTTGGCTATGTTGAAAACATGTTGAAAACATGTTCTTCTAGTCACACGTCTGACCCAGTTCTGACCCGGTTTTAAGTGGTTTTAGAAAAAAACGAACAGAACAATTGGGTATAATATTCCTCTTTTAGATGCGTAATTGTGGGAATGTCTGTTATCACAGTTATTGTAGGATGGGAGTCATGAGTGTTCAAACCGCAAAGCAATAATCCCGTAATGACTGGGCGTGTATGTGTGTGTCTTGTATGTCTATATGTGAGAGGAGTCTTCCCAGCATCTTCTGAGTCCCTTCCTTTCTCGCCTACATCTCGTTGGTTTGTCATTTTGCTGACTAATATCAAGATTTTCCTGCACCCTCACACACACATGCTCATGTACAGACACGTGCTCGAGTTTGACGAAATAACTGATTTGTGATTCTTCTTGCTACTGCATTGCGTGGACTCACTCCCCCCCCCCATCACACACACACACACACACACACTTGTCTCCTATGTTTCTCCTTTGCGTTTATTCACCTATACCATCAAAGATTGTTTTAGGCCCACTCTTATCTCTCTCTTGTCTTGTTGTTCTCTTGTATTTCTTGCTGTCCTTCACTCCCTTTGTACCCTCTCTCTCCCTCTCTCCCTCTTCCTCCCTCTCTCTCGCTCTCTCTCTCTCTCCCCCTCTTCCTCCCTCTCCCTCTCTCTCTCTATCTATCTCTCTCTCCCTCCCTCCCCTTCGTGCTCCCTCTGGTTGGCTGTTTGCAGGCAGCCCGGGCTCTGCAGCTGCAGCGGGCCAGCTCCTGCGATGCTCTGTTAAAGACGGCCACAGCAGCAGCAGCAGGAGGGGAGGAGGAGGATGGCACAGGGATGGAGCTCACCCAGCTCCTCGACAGAATCAGAGCGCAGTGCGACCAGAGCAGACTTCCAGGTCCGGACGAGAGACACCTCGGCCTGGGCGCCGTCTCAAATCCACCCCCCGGCTCAGCCGGGCCTAGCCACTCTGGAGCTGGAGCAGCAGCATCCAGGGCACACAGAGGAGCTCTCAGTGAGGTACGCATCCACTCCTGCATGCTCATGTTTTTATTTCAGTGAGTGTCATCCTGGCTCTGTGCCAGCCAGACACACCCTCAAGATCAACTCCAGACTGTTCCAGATGTTTGCTTTCTGACTGTAGTTAAATGGTTGGTATGGTCTTTGTTCAGTGGACAGCTGCAGATGCACTGTGTCCCTCCCCTCTCTCTATGTGTATATGTGTACATGCCTTCTTGTAGTTTGTGTGTTCATTTGTGTGTCACTCTCTTCATCTAAAAACTGCTGCGGTCTGTTCTATTACAGCACTGTATACATGATGAATGACCCTCATTTTCATTAAGCATCTATGAGCCAAATTACAGCCTAAGCATTCTCATCCTTTATCTAATAACAGCAGTGTTGCTCTATTTTTAAGTTCCTTCTGTAGTTTTGTCCTCCTTCCTTTTGGTGTGATGAGGAAAAAAAAAACGCAGTCTGGATGCATTTTTTTTTTATTCCGCTGCGCCTCAGAATAATGACTTTGGTCTGACAGCGACAATAAAGTCCAGCTGACGAGAGCTGTAAGCCACCAACGTGATTAATCACAGCAGGTTTCGGGAAATGCTGTTGTTTCTCTCTGTCTCGCTAAATGCTGCAGTCATAAGCATGAAGGATGTCCATAATAATGAGAGATGACATTAAAATAGTGCTCTCATGTCCCATGTGTTGCATGTGGAATATTAGCACGCAGTCAGCTGGATGTCATCACGTCAGAATATCACAGAGGGAAATCATGCGCCTCGTGGGATGAGGTTGCATTGCTCACGTCATGAAGTGACAAAGCTGGAGGGCAGATTACAGTAAAGTACAAGACATACATCGTCCCTTTCTGTGACATTAAAGCCTTTTTAGGATTAAAGACGTCATGTGTCGTTGTAAACAAACAAAGCTTGCATTTGGAGTTTTTGTGAGTTGAATGAGTTGTACTGAATGTATTTCGATGCCTCAAAGCTGGAAAACCGGGAGTGTCGATAATGTTTGCAAGCTTGAGGACGCCTGCCTTTTGTTGCACTTTGCTACATGGCTATAGCCAGTAACACGTGCCACAATTTCACCTCTGTCCTCTTTCAGAGAAGAAACTATAAATCGGTAACAATGTGCAGCAGGTACAAATTGTTAGAATGCACTTATGTACAACTGAGCATTTCCATTTGATGCTAATAGTTTTTACTAAACAGAATCTACCTACCAACTAAATTTACTTGTTCCATTGCAGATAAAGGTTTTATAATCACTGAGAAAGGTATCATCCATTGAGATAAATTAAATATTAGTCTGGGTGACCCAGTGGTGCAGTGGTTAGCACTGATGCCTCACAGTGGGTTCAAATCCAGGCCAACTGGGCCTTTCTGTGTGGAGTTTGCATGTTCTCCCTGTGTCTGCGTGGGTTTTCTCCGGCTTCCTCCCACTGTTCAAAGACATGCCCATTAGGTTCATTAGCGATTCTAAATTGGCCGTTGTGGTGTGCATGTGAGTGTGAATGGTTGTCTGTCTCTCTGTGTTAGCCCTGTGATACACTGGCGACCTGTCCAGGGTGTACCCCTCCTCTCGCCCGATGATAGCTGGGATAGGTTCCAGCTCCCCCGCGACCCTTCACAGGACTGACTGAATAAATGAATAAATATTAGTCTATAAAGCTACAACAACAACAAACCACAAGATTAAAACACCTACGTCCAAATCCAGCAATTTTCTAACTGACGCCAACTTTACTAATCCTTTTGTACATTTATATCTCCATAAATTGTGATTGCTGAGCTTTAACTTATACTGAAGAAATGAATCCAAATACTTCCTCTGGCTGAGATAACACATGGAATGGTAATCTTCTTCGGTAGTCATATAATTACACACTTGTGGATGCAGGCCCGAATGTTCTTATCAGTTAAGAACATTTGAACGGATACATGAGCCGTTGGACATGAAAATAGCTTGCATAACTTGAGTTTTCTTTTGTTTTTACTGTCAAAATGTTGTCATAACTGTGCTGAGACAACTTCACTGCTTCAGCGCATTTGAGGGTGTGAGACGCCTGACAGCTGTGCAGTGTGTCGGTGTAGCTTGTACAGCTGTACATACAAGCAGGCCTGTGTGTCTGTTCCGCTGTCTGTTTGCCTAAAGTGAAGCGAACACGACCAACAGCACCACAAGTGTCTGCTCCTCCTGAATGTCTGACTATGTGCCAATGGGGGAAAAAAACACTTACTTAAAGGTGTGTGGTAGTAAAAGAGACGGTTGTACATTCCTTTCTGTTTTGTTTTCACAGTTCAGACACGAATTCAAATAAACACAGGTGGTACACATTTACATGTGATGTAAAAACATTGTCACATAAGACTGGAGAGGAGTGTTTGTTCACGGGAGAGTGATTGTGTTTTTTTATGCTGAGATGGAGGTAGTCGTGGTGGTTTTGGGGTCTCTTTCAATATCCGGTGCCCCTCTCTTCATGCAGGAGGAGGCAGCGTGGGCACAGGTGAGCCTCGGCGGCGCTGCCCTAAGGGAGGCACGGGCTGAGCTAGCTGAGGCCAGGAAGCAGTGGCACTCCCTGCAGGTGGAGATCGAGACTCTACATGCCTTGGTAAGAAAACACATGTAGGATTAATTTCGCCAGCAGAGGTCCTTCTTTGGACAAAACAGGCTGACCAGACCAAGCTAACCAATCCAACTGACTTTGTTGATGGTAGGCCAATAAAGGACAATATTCATGATTTTCACACTGTTAGTGTGGAATTACTAAAAGAAACGTGAAAAGAACTGTGCAGCCCTAACCCTTGCCTCCCGGTGTCCAGGAGAAAGGCCTGGAGACCTCCCTGCAGCACACCCAGCGGCTGTACTCCAGCCAGCTGCAGGATCTGTCCCAGGTGATCGCCGGGCTGGAGGGCGAGCTGGATCAGGTGAGGAGCGGACTGGTCACGCAGCGTCAGCGTCACAGCCAGCTGCTCAACACCAAGATGAGGCTGGAGCGAGAGATCGCCACGTACCGCCGCCTGCTGGAGCGGGAAGAGGGAAGGTGAGGGCAACCTTAGAGGAACCAGGATGTAATCATTCATAGGGAATTTTGTGGTTTTCTTGTTCTTCCTGGTTTGCAAGTTTTCTACTTAATTGTAAAACGATTCGTTAAACAAATGATAAAATGAAACGTCTGAAAAGTCTAATCATTATAAAAAATAAATAAATCATTATATTTTATACATGCTTGACTGACAGGACTCAAACCCAATCCTCAGCACTTAAACAGGATTTCTTAATCGATGTTTCTCTGAACACTGGCTGTCAAACAGCTTGTTTTATATAACTGGTATTTTCAGTTTTGTCAAAGCCATCCATTATACTATGGATTATGTAAACTCTTTCTGAATAGAATATGAAAATCCACGATAATTAGATGAGATGACAGAAACCAGACATCAGTTGTCTGGTCTCTTTATTTCTACCAGGATCTTTTATTAGGGAATATTCCACTATTTAACCCTTCAGGTGTTATGGCGCCGTCTAAGACATTTGGTGCATCAGCCATATAAGTATAATTTTATAGCTTCAAGAATGGAATCTGGTTTTAATGGCTCTTGATGAGGTTATGGCTGAAGTGCTGGCTTTGATTTCACTCATTTCTTTAGATTGACTGATGTCACTAAAGGAAGGAGAGATGGGATCTGGAATGTGCATGGTTTATTCATATTTGACAAGAGTGGCAGCTGAAGGAGTAGAAGAAAAAGAGGACAGAGCATCCTCACATAAAACTGTAAAGGTATCCTGCAAGCCAGACTAACTCCCCAGCCTACAATTTTTTGTGGCAGGAAGCTGCTCTGGGGCGCTCAGTTGGGAACTGATAATGCTCCGACAAAGATCTGCCAGGCCAATGAAAACGTTTTGGCGGGTGTTATGTGGTGACGGACAGGAGAGTAACAGTGACGTAGTCATACACGTCGTCTTGGCACCATGGAGTTGTATCAGGATACCATAAAGGATTCTGAGAGGGCTAAATCTAGGTATTAGACACAAACGATTATTTGGAAGACACCTTGCAAATGTGTTTTATGTCATCTTTTAAACCTTCAAAGTCGTGTTCAGGATGGGAATGGAATATTCATATATACTGTATTTGTGGTTGGCAGAGTCTTCATTGTAAAGAAGACTCTGAAGTTATGGCATTTCTAGAGGTTCATTTGAGATAAATGCTAACTCCAGCATGCTAACATGCTCATAGTGACATGTGAACACGATATGTTACTTTACATTGCCATCAAATGAGGTTGTGTTTATCGTGTACACAAGAACAGTCCACATGGATATATAGCAGGAAACTAAGCTAAAACCAAGGCAACTGGATTTCTTGGATAAACCACGACCTGGATGACTAAGAATCTTTACAGACATAATAACATAATGTATATGAGCAGCACCACCTTCAAAGTGGTGCCGCCACCAAAGTTGGTGGCCGTAGAATGGTTAAAAGGTACTACTGGCTTTGTGGTTACAACATTATAACCACAATGTGGCTCAGTAGAGCGGGTTGTCCCGCGGGTTGTCCACAAACCAGAGGGTTAGCGGTTCGATCCCCGGAATGTGCCACATGCCGAAGTGTCCTTGAGCAAGACACTGAACCCCCAGTTGCTCCCAGTGCGTGGCACTGGTGTGTGAATGTGTGTGTGCTTGTTTGAGCGAATGGGTAGATGTGTCTATGACTGTAAAGCGCTTTGAGTACCAATAGGTAGAAAAGCGCTATATAAAAGCAAGGCCATTTACCATTTACCATAAATCATATACACAACTTGAGAACTTGGGCCTTATCAAAAACAACCACAAGACGTCGCTGTTCACATGAACTCTTCTTGTGAACATGGTAAATATGACCTCATTTGAAAGCAGCATAAATGTACTACAGTTTAGTCGTATAGACTTTTCATTTTATAACATGTGCATGACAAATGTCGATAAGCCCAGTAGCCTCATCCTTTAACTATGCCTTTACATTTCCCTACCTGGTTGTTAGCTTGGTAAACTGTTAGCTTTGGTTGTTTCTAGACAAAAACAGTTGCCCCGGAGCGGTGTTCTCTCAAAGAACTTTGTGTACTTGACTTTCCAAGTCGTAACCATGAAATTACAGGTTCTGTTTGAAGGTAGCAATGGTGTGTCAGCACGCTTACACTTACTAATTAACATTAAACATAGGACGGATGAGGCTGGAGACGTCATTAGTTGCGCAGGTATTTGGTCATAAACCTGTAAATGGGATTGTCTTTACAATGTTCACCAGAGAGTCATCATGTACTCCTGTAGGCACTCATAAATCAGGAGCATTACACATTTACTATTCTGTACGGCGTGCAGGTACATGGGTCGTAATGTGCAGCACTTGGGTCTGCGGCCCTGGAGGTCTTCCATGGAGGAGCCGAAGGAAAACGGGCTGGAGAACGGCTTCAGTGAAACTGCTGTGACGCCGGATGAACCCAAGTCAGAGCCCCTGCCCGAAATACCCCCACTCCTCCCTGCAGACAATGGGATAAAGAAGAGTATACTGTACAGGCAGCAAAGTCTTGTGATACTCACAGGTACTGTGACACACACCTGCGTGCACATTACAGTCTTATTACAGTCATCTCTTGTGAAATAATTTGTCAATAATGTCTTCTCGCAGAGCCAGAGCAAGATAAAGACTTGCCAATCTCCACTGTGAAGACTCAGGAGATTCTTCAGGGCAACGTTGTACGCGAAAGTGCAGAGGGTCACGGCACTATCGAGTAAGTATTGATTTTTTTGAGCCCCCCTCTGACCTGCAGTCAGCACCTCTGCTTCTGTCTGAAATGTTGGCATTTTCTTGTAGCAAGCACTAATTGCATCACTTCAGAGCACACCGTTTTACATTACCCAGATAAACACTGTTGGGGACTACAAAATAACATAGTTTCTTGTTTGCTAAGTCTCCTCAAGATGTAGTACTTTTCAGCTACAACTGCTTGAGTTTATATTGACTCATTGGTTCACAACAATACAACACTGTGTCCTCCCCTCCCAGGCGACGTCTGGTTCAGCAGACAAGCCGTACCCTCAATTATCTTTATGCATCCAACAAGTTACAAGGAGTCACACATCGAGATGGCCTTGCAGGTTCCCATGAGTAATTCATGCATGGGAATTTTCCTCCTCTAATGGTCTGTGTTTGATGTAGAGGAACCCGCCTTGTGTGCGGTCTACAGGGTGTGGCACCTTGTTATTATTTGAAGAGACATGGGTGGAATTCTTTGTTCCACAGTGATCAGGTTTTACCAGCCTCAGCCACAAAAGCCACACTCGCTTGTATAATGTCCTCAGTTGCACAGTCACGTTCATCGTTCTGCCTGTGTGTCGTTGTTCCACTAAGAAAGACAGTTTTCTAAAATTTCACAAATATGAATACTGATGCCATTTCACATTAGTTGTGGTGTGATGATGAGGTATGTTTGGAAGCGTCTCTTTTGTAGTCAGACCAGGCCTTAGGATAGTTCCCTCTATAAGCACAATGAGTTCAGACACGAAGGAGCAGAATACTTTCTTTTGTATCTTTTAAAGCAACTCCCGTAGCCAGGTCACTAAAATCATTTGTCATCTATAATACTCGATAATTCTTTAATGAGAGCAGATTAATGCAAGCAACAAAAGAGGAGTGATATCAGGCGATGGATGATACTCAAGATAAATATGCTGTAAACTAAAGGAGAAGTTCACCAAAGTTTAAGAGGTTTTTTTTCCGCTCTTTAAGCTAAAACTGACACAAGGTTCCCCACCTACACTCTCTTAAAAATGAGCATAACAAAAAAACAGGAGGGAGTAGCACCCCCTTTCTGATCCAGATACAGCTATTAAACACTAGGGACAGTCTGACTTTTAGTGACACCAAGGTGACATGATTATTAGGACACCATCCAGTGTGGGTGGATGACACTCTGACACCAGACGAATGGGTGAAGGTGAGAGGAGGATCAGGGGAGGAGTTAGGAAGCCAGCACCGATACAGGCAACACACGCACAGGCAACACACGCACAACACTCTTGGCTGTAAGACACTGATACTGCAGTTATACTTTAAGTCTCCAGTTAACATACTGAAGCTCCCAGCAGCATGAACAAGTTTAGGCACCTCCTTAATTAACCCAAGGAAATTTATTAATTTACAGAGGCCAGTGGAGGGATGAAAGGGGAGTTGGTCAGTGAGGTGGTCAAGGGGATAGGATTGGAAGGTGATAGGGATGGGATGAAAAGAATTGAAGCAATGTGATGAGTGGGGTCAAGGTACAGGACGAGAGGGGTTGAAGGGATAGAATGAGGCATCGAATGGGATGAAAAGGGTTGAAGAGATGGGACAAAAAAGGTCTAAGGGATGGGATGAGAAGGGTTGAAGGGATAGGGAAGAGGGATGGGAAAGATAAGATGAAAGCAGTTGAGAGGACCAGGTGTCAAGGATCGCAGAGATAGATTGAGAGGGTAGAAGGCATGGGTTGAAGGTTTAGGGTGAGGGGTGCAAAAGGATGGAATGAGAAGTTCAAGGGATGAGATGAATGGGGCCAAGAGATACGATGAGAGGGGTCGAATGAATGGGATGAAGAAGGTTGGAGAGATGGGATGAAAAGGGTCTAAGGGATGGAATGAGGATCGAAGTGATAGGGTGGAGGTGTCATTGGGATGGGATGAGGAGGGTTGATGGGATAGGGTGAGGGGTGCGAAAGGATAGAACGTAAGGATAGTGAAGGGATGAAGGGTGAAAGATGATCTTCAGTTGTGGCGGAACCCCTGGAGGGATACTCGGGGTTGACCAAATCATTGCTCAACGTAAGAAATGATTTATGTACAGAATAGCAGAACAGAGACCCATGACCCATTTGTTGGATTCTTCTATTGTCAAAATAGTTCCTGTACAAGATTACATTATCACTTTCTATTGCTGCTACGTCCAACCTGTCTCACCAGGACGGAGAAGATTGACAAGGTGATAAAGCAGTGGGAGGGCTCCTTCTTCAGAGGGAATCCCAAGCTGCGGAAGAAGTCCGTGTCTCTGCGTTTCGACCTGCACATGGCCGCGGCAGACGAGGGGTGTGCCCAGACCAAACAGGACAGCCTTCCCGACGTGGAGGTGCGTCTCATCATGAAGAGGTCTCGCAGCATCCCGTCCATCACACAGTAATGGCTCTGCGGTCGTTTGGCCCGAGTTGACGCCGGTTCGCAGCTATTTGTGGTAACACTGCTGATTCAGACGTAACCCCAATCTCACTGACATCGAAGGATATAACTGTCCATTTCCATCTTGCTTAGTATGAATTTCAAATGCCGCATTAACTGAACTTTGCACCAGAGCTGACGACTGGAACGGAGATTTCTCGTATCTCGACTCTGGCAGGATGAGCTTCACCCATCAGGCTTTTGTGGTGGCCATTTTTCTAGTGTCAGAAAGACTTACGTTCATGACATTACAGAGGATAATAATTTAGTATATAAATCACATTTCTGCGTTATCAGTCTAGATGAAGAAAAAGGTGTGATTATCCCAGTAAGACTTGGATGAGAGAGGTTATAATAAATCTGATTAACACTTGAGGCAGGAGTGCACAGATACATGCAGAGCAGATAAACATAAGGTGCTGTGAACTATCTAAGAGTGGATTTTATTTTGGTAGGTTTTCTGGAAGGGGCTGTATGAAAATGATTAGGATTCTTTTCTGTAATAATTCAACAATATCTTTCCAGTTATCACTATCCAATAGCAGCAATAGTGTAGGTGTGACTTGCAGGCAAAGTGAGAATACTCTTGTCCAGAAGATATATAAAACATTTCAGTATAAATAACAATATTTATTATTATAATATAATATATAATGGATTCAACTGGAAGGCACAGCCTTAAAGTTCCAAGGGAGGGTGCAGAGCGTGATTCATTTGATGAAGAGGAGGCCGCCTGGTGCTACAGGGAATAAAAGGGATGTTGCATTTGTTTTGCCTAATTTCTGTGGCATAAAATTAGTTGCGGTCGAGTATTTTTAGGTTCAACAAGTTCAGTAGCATCTGTGTCATAGAATTATTAGTTTACATTTTTGTCATTTACATATTTCACGGAAGTGGAAGTAAAGCGGGGAAAGTTTGCTGCAGATAACACTCCAGCCAGGTGACAAAGATTTTGAGACTTGTTTGTCTCTTCTCCACAGAGCCCCAGGTTGATTATTTAGTTGTCACAGTTTTGCAGCGGTTGTTAGCTGAATTAAAGTATATTTTCCAATGCAAATAATAATAATAAAAAATCTTAACGGGTTAAAGGCAAAAATTATTTTTACCATTTTACCACTGCTGCATTATATTATTTATTGTGAGAACGGTCTAAAAACGTGTTTTTAAAAAAGGCAAGCAAAATGTTTACCCCCTCTTCCCAGTGATTTTCATACAGTCCCTAAATGCTTTGCACTGCACACACGTACCGCACTTAGAAGAACATCATCAGCACTGAAAGATATCCAGAGTTTGGGCACTTTGAGGGTCTTTTGTCACTGCAGTTAATTCTCTGTGTGGAGAAAACAAAAGATATCCTGCGACTCTGATAACTGATAATGTAGGCTTCATCTGACAGTGCTCACTGTGACCTAAACAGCAGTGAGGCTTTTAACACTCACCGTGTGTGTCTCAGAGAATTTGGATTCCCTGTCTTAACCAGAGGAGGGCAGCATTTGTAAATAGTTAACACCGCAGTGTATCTGACGCTCGACTCGGGTTGTGTAACACATGCTACCGGTTACACCGTAGAAGCAGGGTTTTTATGCTTAGTTTTGAGTTGGCACCAAAGAAAATGACAAATGGACCCTTGTGCATTGCATTTGGGTCCCTCAAAACATGTTGAGAATATTTAAATATATTATCTATGCAGTTCTGTGCTTGATTTTGCTTTGCCTCATGGAGCACAGTCTTCATTTTGAGAGCTCTGTATCTTCCGAATGAAGCGTTATGCTTTTATCTAAAAAGAAAAAAAAAAAGATCATTTAAAATAAAACAAAAAAGAAATATGTCCACAATGATGTGTTTCCTGTCAAATGCTTACCGTCCAAAACTATTTACTATTTTAGAAGACACAAACAAGCTAGTCAACCACAGTGTGTTTCCATGACAGCTTTGGTGGTGAGGCAAAGGTAAAAGTCTGTCTTTTAACACTTTCATGTCATGTCAGCTGTCTCAGACATAAACATTCACAAGTTCAGCGGTTCAACCTGTTTATTTTTCTTAATAATTGAACATAAAAAATCTGGAATATACAGAAAAGAAAGTTTTTACAGTGCAGTATAATAATAAATACATTAAGAATGAAACAGATGGGCTAGTGAAATAAAAGGAGGTATTAGTATTTCTGTTCACTTTCAGACGCTTCAAATTCCCCCATCAACTTATTTTACATCAACTTTTAGTGCAGATTTTCAGATCATCTGTTTACATAGAAATCTATTGACGTAAAGACAAATCAACTGGTTTACTATTTCCCCCAGTTAAAGGTAAGCTGCTGGTTTCTGACCAGTTAATGTCAGTCTTATATATCAGTATTACATCAGTATGGTTGAGTTAGGTGTACCATTACAGCTGCTTAACTTTTTAACTGCAGTGTGCAATTTAATTACAATCACATGCTGCTGCTTCCCCCGTCTGTTGCGCTCTTGTTTTCAGTTTTGTACATCTCCATCTATGCCATATTCTCGCCCGTCTTTTAATATAACTCATCATCTGGCTGTTTTACGAGTGTAAATCCTGCAGATGTGGTGGCTGAGAGAGCTCAATGGACCGCCCAAGGAAACGCATGCAGAAAGACAATAGAGACAAGCAAAGTAAAACAACTTCCTCAACACCTGCAATATATTTTGAAATGTTTCTACAGGACCCCAGAAAGTGATTAAGTTGTTGGCATTTGCTACTCATCAGTGAAGTTGGAAATGAGCTGAAATGCAAGTTTTGTGTTTGTTTGTTTTTTGTCTTTTAACATCCTGATCACATGATGCCACACAAGGCTTATGTTTTCCATTATCTTGTCAGTACAAATAACCTGACAACAATTCATTTGCAGATATGCTGCATTAATAATATTTTAACATTAAGGACATTTTCTTGAATTGCCCATTTTCTGTGCTCTCTGCTTCCATAAGCAAACGTGGCTTGTCCAGTTTTATCAGCAGCAATGACACCATATTGGAAAGGTAACTTAATTTACAGTGTAAGTATCACGTTGTCACACGGCCCCTGTGTCTATGGTTTGACTACGGCGGCCTGAATAACCTGGAGGACTTGGCTGCAGGGCTGCAGGGGGTCATACTCTGCAAAGACATGGCACATGTTCTCCATGCCAGCCTCGATGCCTTTTGCTACAAAGCCAAATATCCTGTTGGGACAAAGAAAATCAAGAAATTAGATTGACTTGTACTAAAATACCGCAAGATGCCACAAGATGCCACATTTAAGTAAATAGACCCAAAATGCAGTTTACCTTGCACCAAAACTTGAACCTCTCGTCCACCTGTAAGAGAGAAAATATGAAGTTGGAGATTATACTTGCT
This sequence comes from Chelon labrosus, assembly GCF_963514085.1. Lineage (NCBI taxonomy): Eukaryota > Metazoa > Chordata > Actinopteri > Mugiliformes > Mugilidae > Chelon > Chelon labrosus. The sequence goes on along the minus strand of NC_140338.1, from coordinate 20,985,765 downwards.
TTCATATCCCTCAGCCACTAAAATAAGACCAATGTTTTCTGCACTGAGTTTGTGTCTTCTCAAAATGACTCTCGTGAATATGTCGTACACTCACACTCGATTGTCTGGATCTTCACCACTGTAGCTAAGCAGGTGAGCGGGGTAATGGCGTCTGAAGAAAAGCCTGAGAAGAAACGATCAGTCCTTACTAAGTGTTGCACACAAACCACACCTTGCACCACTGTCTGTAATGTACCAAGTCAAATCTCGGCAGCAAATTTGTCTTTCTTACTTCCTGTTGATGTCTGTCAGTGTAACGCCCTTCAGAGACACCTTCATGTTCACTATCGTGGGTGTAAAGGACCCTGGCGCTTTCTCAATTGTTGCGGACACCGCCTTCTGCACTGCCCAAGGGCCCGTCAGCATCTCAGTGGGGACAGCATTCAGGTAGACAAAGTTGCAAGCTGCAGAAGACATAAACATTGAGAAATTGTGCTTAGAATTAGAAGCTGAATCCTTGTGCACATGACATTAAAACGAATGAAAGCCCAATTTAGCTTCAGCGTTTATGCTACATGCAGCTGTCTTTTAACAGAGCGGCTCCACTTCACAGGTTTCACCAAAATATGCAACTACACACAAGTTGAAGTATGCTCTCTGCACTGGCAACAGGTTTGTTATTTTTAACCTTTTATTTCTCCTTTCATTCGAAAAAGCCACGTTTTGAATATATTGCCCTGCTCCCGCCACAATTTTGCAAACTATCAATCCAAATTTTGCCCTCACACCTCAGTGTAATCATGTGGTTTTGTCTTGCAAGGCTAAAACATGTGTTGCAACCGCTACAGAAAGAAAACAAATCCTTGCACGCAATTTCATAGTCTTACAACAAATCAGATGACAGATGACAAATCAAAGTATGTGACAGTAAGGGATTAAAGTATTCTCGACAAATGCCTTAATTGCTTCGGGCGGGAGAGCTGGGCCCGCTTCCAGTTGTTAAAAACAATGCTGAGTGTTCTTTGACTTACTTTTGCTTACTTACTTTTCCAAACACTATAGGTCAATTAAATTTTAGAAAAAGAAAACGGTTAGCGCCCCGAACAAAATCTATGCTAATATGTTAATTGGACAAATTGCAGCTAAGGCTAAAGCTAATGATGTCATCTGAGTCTTGGAATTTATTGTTTTGAAAAAAAAAAAAAAATGGCAATAGAAAATAAAATGAAATCATCCAAAGACTTTAAAACTAGTTTTCAGTACTAATTAAAAAACATGTTGTTAGCATTTCCTATGGGCACTGAACAGCAAAGGTAAATACATATGTATGAAGAAATAAACTCACTTTTGTTGATTAAAGTAAATGTGTTAGTCACATCTTAAAAATGTACAAGTACATGTAATGTATAAAACAATGAGCCAACAATGAGGTGACAAAAACTGCAGTTCCGCTAATGTGCACTTGAGGCTGACTCTGACTGGGAGTCTGTGCTGTACAGGGGAAAAGTCACCTGTTTAAATAACATCACAGCTTAAACTTATGCATAATTATGGACTTGTCTACGTTGAGTGACAGGTAGGTGTTGCCTTAGCATCGCCCACCCACCTCAGCTCCACCTCCTTGACCAATCTTTAATTAGTCAGGAGCTAGGCTCTGCCAAGATAGCGACATCCAGAGATCCCACACAGGAAACATGGGTGACGTCAATATATATATAAAGTGGGTGGTATAACCTTTGACTGACCTGTTTTAATCTCCTCTGATGCAGTTTTTTCTTTTGCCCTCTCTTCTGCTGGGCCCATACCTGTGGAAGAAATATAAGAAACAGTATTTTCATTTTTCTACTTTTCTCTCTCTGACACCCACACTCACACCCACACACACACAGAAAAAAAAAGAAGCTTTTCTAATTTACCTTGAGAGGGGAGCAGTAATCTGCAGGGTAAAGCGTAAGCAGAAATAGTGTGCTGGTAGACCAAGGCAGAGAGACTACCTGCAAAGACATAAATAAACATTGCAGCTTTGTTAAGCACAATTAAGAATGTGTCTCTTTGTTTTACTCTGGAAGATGACAGGTTGTAAAAGGTCCAATAGGCCCAAAAGACATTTTTGTGGCATGATTCTACATCAGTTTATCTCATCCTTCACACCCACATATGTCAGATAAGAATGAGGGGGCCCAAAACAAATGGCTCGGTGAGGCTGAGAACAATGAATGCAAATAAATGATCCACTGACTGGAGCACACCCACACCTCAAGACGCCTGATATGACTCAATCAGTTCCAATGAGCAAGACCAAGGTGTGCATATAGAATGAGTGAATTTTAATTGAGTTAGATGGAAAACGAATCTTACCAAAGTACGGTTCCTGAGAAGAGCCTTTAATGCGGACGCCCTTGGGTGATGATTCAATCAGGAAGTGCCTGATCACATCTGAAGTTGTCACTCCTGTTTTAATAAAATGACAAATATCAGAAAAAAGATTTACACACAATTACTGAGTGATAGATGATGGTAATAAAATAAATGCGAAACCATAAACAAACACTGAAAGTTAGGATATATGGTTCCCAACATGCATGTGGGCTTAAAAGACACTAGACAACAGTAAAGATCAAGATGAAATGATAATGAAGAATAAAAGGTACTCTGTTCCAGCCACCATTTTCTTTCTAAAAATCTTGCCAAACCAAACGTCATTAAAAAGCCAACTCAACATTTGGCTTCCAGACAGACAGAATAAAAAAGAATCCTTCAACTGATTGTTTTCAGATACCAACTCATGTCAGTTGCTGTGCATGGGGTATTGAATGATTGTGAAATAAAATTCCTGCTGATCAGCAAGATCACTAAAACTTGTCTACCAAATCTGCCAAGAATGAATTATGAGGTGAGGTAATATAGTTTGTAATAAGCACATAAGAGCATCTGTGTATGATATTAATGACGAATGAATGGATTAGAGAGACGCCATCATATTGTATTCTTCATCATAATAACTATTTCAAAGACACCATGATTCCACATGTTTACTCATTTCATGGGATAAAGTTTACTAATGCCACACGGCGGTATGGTTTACTGATGCCACAATGTGAAGTTTACAAATGATACACAGTAAAATTTACAGATTCCTTGCAGTAAAGTTTACAGATGCTATAGAATAAAGTTTGCCACAATGTAAAGTTTACTGATGCTGCAATGTAAAGTTTGCTGATGTTGCGGCGCAAAGTTTACAGATGTCATGGAGTAAAGTTTACAGATACCACACAGTAAAGTTTACTGGTTCCTTGCTGTAAAGTTTACACATGCTATAAAATAAAGTTTGCCACAATGTAAAGTTTACTGATACTGCAATGTAAAGTTTGATGTTGTGATGTAAAGTTTACATATGCCACATAGTAAAGTTTACAGATGCCACGGAGAAGAGTTTACTGATTCCTTGCGGTAAAGTTTACAGATGCCGCAGAGTCAAGTTTACAAATGTTTACCAGTTTCTACCAAGCAAAATACCACCACGAAATTGTTCCAGAAAATAATGTAAGGCAAACCCTCACCAACAATTACTGTATTCTGTAATCGTCTTTATTTGAATGTCTCACATTGCATGGAGAAATGCTCTCAGTGTCTGAGACGGTGCTCACGTGTCTTTGATATCCTGATTTTCTAAAAGGGTTGAATTAATACCAATCTGAAAAAAATGTAAGCCTCAGAATTGTTTGTTGGGAGTGAGATCCATTTTTTCTTTTTTTTTTCTTTGATTGGCTACGCTGCCATAAACAGATGGTTTTCTTTTGTGTTTACTCAAGGTAAACTTCGGGTGGAAAAAATAACAGCACTGTCTCCTGCCTCACCACAGATTGCTAGATGTTTTCACCAGTGGCCTTTCACATGAGCAGTTGAGTAAGTTATGCCCTGAGCCTTTCTGGTGCTTGCTATAGACAAAGGACAACAGCAGCATTGTGCTGCATTTTGTTGAAGCTGCTCTGAAGCTTGTCTGTGTTTGTGGTATATTTTAAGGACTTTTGTTTCCTGTATCTGACCAAACACCAGTGTGTCTTTTTAAAATAGCATACCACAAGAGTCACAAGGGCAAGCATCTGCTCTCACATGTTTACCTGGGTAGGGGGAAGCAGTGACGCTGGTGGGGGATTGATCCACCTTCATAGCCAAACCGAAATTGCCTTTGTAGGAGGTGCTGTCTCTCACCACAAACGTTCCTGCGTCTTTGTCCATCAACAGGGCCTCAGCTTGAATGAATAAAACATCACAGAGAAGTGAAAGTTGAATATGTGTTTCAGTTCTCTATCTAGTCTGCAGAGTTTGTCTGGATCTTCACCGCTGTAGCTAAGCAGGCTAGATGCCTGCAGAATAAACACTAGAAAGTACATGATTAGAGAGGTGTTTTGAGAGACTCACCTTCTGCTCTGCTGATATGTGGACGGAACCAAAACTTTGAAGTGTCCATGACAAATTTCAATGATGGCTGGCTAACACTAAAAGAAGCTTGGAAATCTGAACAACGGGGCTTCGGGCTGGACACAGGAATGAGCTGATTCGAGTCAATTCCTGGTCCAGGGAGCTGACTGCACACATCTGGCTGTGGTGCACCGTTGATGAGCAGTACGGGAATATCGGTCAGTGACCTGGAGAGCGAAGTAGGACTGCTATGTGCTTCCTTGCTGTGGTGTTCCTGCAGATGTCCACGCTTTGTCATTGAGGGTTTGTCTGGGCTTTCCCTCATTCTGTATGCCTCACTGAAGGAACCAGGCGTGCAACTCGGCATGGACTCTGGAGAGTCAATGTCTTCACTGGCCAAGGACAGGTTACTACGCACAGAGGAAAACCAAATGTTAAGAATGTATGCATCATTGCTGTAAATTCTTTAATTTGTATCAGTAAACTTTAGCTCTACTGAACAGTTTCTCCAGTCCTTCAATATGTAACATAAGAAACAAATGAAAAAAGTAGGAAAAGCGGCACCGTATTGTTTAATAATTTACTGTATTGTTCCCTTATGGGGAAATTCTTTGCATTTGACTTATCCATTTGATCACAGAGTAGTGTGTACACTCGCAGCAATGGGCTGCCACTTGTGCAGCCCCAAGGGTGTAGTTTGGGAGTTAGGTGCTGGCTCCAGATACCTCGGTCATTGACACAAAGGGATGCAAATCTGTGACCCTTCAGTCTCAGAGCTGCTTCACAAACCACTAATCCACAGCTTCAGCGAACATGGTCAAAAGTTCCCATGTGGAACTGTTATTACTGCCTTTAAGCTTTTGTTGCATGGCAAAATCAGTTCAGTAAGTCACTCAGTGAATTGTCTTTGGTCAGCTCAGAATACAGGGAAAGATTTGGAGCATAATTACAAAAGGCTGCATTAACGGCAGGCGTTGCTTTAATTGTAAGTTTTACCTGCCAAGGATGTAGCTGGTGTCTGAGCATGTTGACGTGGAGAGGATCGAGGTGGCGCTGTTTCTGTTGGAGTGCGACAAGCGCAAGGATCCTTGGGGAAAGGCAAAGTCGGGCCTCGGGGAGAGATTTCTGGGTACACTTCCACACGGCAGTGGAGGCAGGGAGGATGTAGGGGAGGAGGAGAACACCAGCGAACCCTGGGGACTGCAGCTGAGACTGCTCTGTGTAGGGATGGGTATACTGGGTGACATGGATGGCAGCACTGTGGGCGATGAGCTGGAGGAGATTCCTCTGGAAACCAGCACACAGTTGGAGATATCTTCGTTTGAGCAAAAGGCATCTGAGGGTAGAGAGGAAAGTGTTAAAAATATTTCAGTAAGTACATGTAGGTTGTGCAACTGGTGGAAAAAACCCCAGTTCGAAGTTCTCTTCCTTTTGGTTTTCAGTTTGTGAAATGGGTTTGGCCTTTGCACAGAAAAACGAAATGTCGAAGACATTCATATTTCTCATGCAGGTACCTGCTTGCACAGGGCAGGTCATATTATCCAAATATATCATTTGTATAATGCATTTTGGCTGCTCATACCAGATCACTTAGAGGAGTTTCAGCTTGTTATTGTGTGCTTGGGGATGTCTGTGCTTGTGGGAAGTGAGTGAGCACATGCTGACAGGAATGCACCGCAGCCTGTGGTCAGTGATTGAACCAGACGGATGGCAGCCGAAGTTACATAACGTGTAGTTTACACCGTGACAACTACACTGACTAATATTCACACACAAATAGAAAAATCGGTCGAATGCTGAATGTGGGCAGGAGCTGTGGTGAGCGTTGTAGGTACAGGAAAGGAGTAGTCACGAGCACAGTGCATGATTTTTCTCTGCTGTCTTGCCCTCTGATCATATTGACAGTTGAGTAGTCTCATTTCGTATCACAGTCACTTGATTTCCTTCGCTGCTTTTTCATCTCTACGCAGCCAGTTTCATAAAAACAGAAGGAAATTTTTTTCAAAGATGAGCAACAGGAAATCCATTTATACGGTTTGTAGACTTCTCGACTCTTGTACTCACTTTTTGAAGAAAGTAGGTGTGAGCGAAGACACCACTACACCACCTACACGCACCACTAACCAGTGAGCTGTGACTGTAGCCCAACATGTGAAGGGTGTGGTACTAGTCTGGGCAGTAGTCCCAGAACAGCTGAAGTGGTGCAATTAAGAATATTAAGACTATCTCGAAAAGGGTGAGTACATTTCCAGAGCCCCGGGCTACGTGCACTGTGTGCACTTTACTAGAGAGATTACAGGTTTATTATATTCTGTGTCACACTTCTATTGTTTGAAAGCCGACCTTTGTTGTGCTTTATTGTCCGTGCGCGTTGGCCTTTAAGAGTTATCTGTTTGAATAGTGTTGAAACAAAAGAAGGCTTCAGTGTAAAGTGGCTTTCCTGTCACGCTGTCATACCTGTAGGCGGGCTGATGCATGGAGGACTTTTGTTGCCCGTGATGGGTTCAAACGTCGGATCCAGTTCCAGGATGAGCTGGTTGAGATTATCCAGGGAGATGTCGAGCTCGGCGTCCTCATGGTGACTGCTGGAATCCGTGAGGCTTGGGTGTTGGCTGGGTGTCCCCTGCGCCGGGTCCATGTGGATAGTTTGACCCACTCTCAGGACATGATTGGGTATCATGTGGGACATGCCTTTGGCTGTAGAAATCATGTTAGAAAAGCTCACAGTCTACAGACAGGAGTAGAATGGAGAGAGATCAGTTACACACCATCGCCTTTGTCCTCTTTGCAAAACAGATCCATCATAAGCTCATTTTCCCAGGAATCTAGTATTATATTATAATCTAGCGTTATTCAGTACACCACACATGTACACCTACTGTACACTGAGTTTTTCATTGTTGTCTTTTGGTGACTATTTGCAAACAACACCTTGCATTGACAGCTATCAAATTTTAATAACAGCTGAAGTAAAATTTTATGGAGAGAGGAGTATAGTCTGGAATAAAATTGGTTGTTTGCTGCAAAGCCTGATGCCATGTTCCTCGCAATTAACTTCAGTTAGAATTGAAACAGTTCCTAGAAGGCACAAATAATAACTTGTAGCCCGAGGCTTCAGACGTGTTTCCCAATCCATTAAACCACCGATTGAATAATGACACAGGCTGAGTAAAAGGTGTATTTCCGTGCTGATATCAGCATGATTGTGTCTTCAGCCATTCAGACAAGGCGTGGTGCTCAGTGAGTCACCCAGCTGACTGGCCGTTACCTTGACTACTCTAGTGTTTTCCTACAACAGACAAAAACTTGAGAGTGCATGTAATGTTTTGGAGGGTTGACTACAGACTAAAACCAGCATTGATTTATTTTATTTTTTTTGTCGTTTTTTTGGAGAACTCTGACTATTAACAACATTTTCTGATAGCGAAAAGCACTCACAAACTTACAGTAAATGAGAGCGCATGAAATGCAGTTGCTGTGTTTGTTTTTTCATTTTTCAGCTCAGAAAATGACCACATAAATATTGTCATTATTTGCTTTAATGTAGCTTTGTGCTCCCCTGCTCTGACTTGCTGCAATAACACTGATAAAATAAACTGTAATGTGTCATTAATGAAACATGCAGCACTAACAACATGCAGTCCAATAAAGATGAAGTCCTCTCACTATGTCGACAAATCATTTATATTTATATATTTAACATATTTAACAGTAGAGAAAAGTCATCTTACCTTATTTTCCTTTGGTCGTGATTCTTCTGCTTTATCACTGCGTTACTTTCAGACTCTTAAGTGCCTCACATCTCATATGTTGCATGCTTTTATCAGTGAAATCCCAACCCTTTTCCTGGAGAGCCTATCAGCAGTGACGCTCTCCAATCCCTGCTCTCCATTAATGATGTCATATGTGTAGTGTAAAGTGTGTGGCTGCAGGGATGGGTCTTTAACATTGAATCAGATCAGAGCACAGACCTGAACCATGGCTCGTCGTTTCAACACTTCTCACATTAGTATAATGGACATGTTTCTTCTTGCTTTCTTTTTTTTCCACGCCCTGCTCCTGAAAGGACGGAGCCCACTGTATTTTCCATCACTGTTTCTTTTGTGCGAGTACAGTAACTCATGAGTGTTCACACACAGTTGCCCTACAGCCCACTTGACATACTTCCTTTAAGATTTTACAAAAACTAGGGATAAATATTAATAAGATTTGACAGATACCAGTCAGGGGCGGCACAGTGGCGAGGTGCTTCACAGCAAGAAGGTCCCGGGTTCGAATCCATGGGCCGACTGGGCCATTCTGTGTGGAGTTTGCATGTTCTCCCTGTGTCTGCGTTGGTTCTCTTCAGGTACTCCAGCTTCCTCCCACCATCCAAAGACATGCTCATTAGGTTAACTGGTGATTCTAAATTGGCCATAGGTGTGAATGTGAGTGTGAATGGTTGTCTGTCTCTCTGTGTCAGCCCTGCGATAGACTGGCAACCTGTCCAGGGTGTACCCCGCCTCTCGCCCGATGACAGCTGGGATAGGCTCCAGCCCCCCATGAATGAATGAAGGATACCAGTCAAAGTTATCAACTATGCTTTTTGGTCTGATTGATTACAGAAGATGAATGAATGATAGAATGATCTATCATTCTAATCAGGGATTCCTCCTTAACTTTTTCCATGCTGTTTCCGTGTGTTCTACGCTAAATAAAATGATATGATCAGATATATGTGTTTACCTGCCCCAAAACATCAATTACTGCAGAACCTTATTGAGAAATTGGTTCTGCTGCTGTGGAGCAACAAATCTCCTGGAAATAGAGAAGAAGAAGAAGTTTATTCTTCCAGCTATGTTGACAGTACTGAAAGATTTCAGTAGAAGATGATTGAAACAACTGAAAGATTTCAGTAGAAGAACAACTGGTTGTTTTTCTACCTCTGTGTTTCCGTTCCTCCTGGAAACACATCACCTGGTGTTTTCCCCACGTGGAGCAAACATGCTCAGAAAGAATGGATTTATTCCAACCAGAGAGAAACCATCAGATGAAGTGTTTACATGGTTATTAGATTTTCTTATTGAACACATAACATTATCAAAGGTTTCCACCAACCCTCATCTGAATGAAGACTCCTTCTGATCAGCTGAGTCCGTTCTGACTGAGGTGGTTACATGAGTGATTTTTATTCTGATTATTAGTGGAATACATATATCCACGCAGCAGTTGTTTTGCAGTGCCTGCATTGATAAAATTAATTGAATCTGGCTATATATTTATATTTGGAGCAGGTTCTCGATTCCCAACAGAAAGCGGTAAACCTTACTGACCTGGCTTGCTCTTACTGCCAAAGAAAACATACAGACTTACATAGACAGAGGTATTTGTTTTCAAAATTACAGTAATAAATCGTAACAGAACTAAGTAATTATTTAGTACCAGTTGACATCACTCATTAAGATTTAATTAAAAACATAACCTCCAGCCTCACACAGTCCGGCTGTCTCTATGCATCTGTCAGGTTTCCCCTTGTCAGTAAAACTTTTTTCATGTGTTTCGTTACTATTACCAAGACCAAACCTTTTCTAAACTTATTTAGTATTCCGATTGATTTTGATATGATTTTATTATGCATAACATGCTTAGTTAACACCACCAGCTCGGTTACCGGCTATCTGATCTAAACTCACACTTCTTTACTCCACATTAGTTTATTATTCAGTAATAAACAGTGTAGACCTGTGGTTTGTTTAGTTAGTTTAATGCACACTTTAATATTTGGCTGGAAGCACTGTAGTTTGTTATTATTAGGATTTGCGAAATACATTGTAAATACATCAAAATAACCAAAGCTTTGATTGATTTTAACTAATAAAAAAAATTAAAAAAAAACAGACGGAAAGAGCAACAAACTGCAAAAACCCAAATTTTCATTCATATAACATTTGCTATGTACAGACATATAGTACAGATGGACCTCTGTGTGGTGTGCAGGTTAGGACCGGTTGGCCATACTGAAACCGCTCTAGGGAGAGAACGTGGTGGTGGTGTCGGTTTCGGTGGCTGCTGAGCTCCTCCTCCTCTTGCCATTGGTATATTTGAAGAAAATCTCCGGGCTCATGCAACCAAAGACCTTCATTAGCTTCAGGAGGTCGTGACGAAACTTCACACCGATAAAGGCATAGACGAAGGGGTTCAGGCAGCACCTCAGGAAGGCCACACACTGGGTGATATCGGTAGCGTAGAGGAGATTGTTGTCATAGTTGCAGTCTACTGTTCCCCCTTTTCCTGTGACAACGGTGGTCCAAAATAGGACCACGTTATAAGGGAGCTGGCAGACGAGAAACACAGTGACCACCGCAAGAATCACCTTGACAGCCTTGTTCCGTTCAAAGCTACGAGCCTGGCAAAGGGTCTGAACAATGCTGCTGTAACAGAAGGTCATGATCAGGAGTGGAAGGACAAAAGCCAAAGCAATCTGACTGGCCTGGATGGTGATACGGAGCCTGTCAGTGTTGCTGGAAAAAGGAGTGCAGGTGTTGTTGTTGACATTGGTGTACACCATTTCTGGTATGGAGAAGACCAGTGCCATGACCCAGGTGGCGGCCGATGACACCTTGCTGAGAAAGACTGCTTGAGAGCGATGGCGGTGAGCAGAGATGGCTTTGGCGATGACAAAGTAGCGGTCCACGCTGATGAAGGAGAGGAGGAACATGCTGCTGTATAAGCTGACTTTGTAAACTGTGTGCATGGCCTTGCAGAGCACCACACCCAGCACCCACTCTGCCATGGAGTTGGCTGCCCAAAAGGGGAGTGACAGAGAAAAGAGCAGGTCCGCAAAGGACAAGTTGAGCAGGTACACATCCGTCATGGTCTTGAGCCGCTTGAAGTAGAAGAAGGTAAGGATGACCAGCAGGTTTCCTGCCAGCCCCAGCAAGCAGATGATGGAGTAGAAAGTAGGAATAAACCAGAGACGGAATTCACGGTTGGACGTTTTCATGCACATTGAAGGAAAGTCATCATAATCCATACTGGGGATGAAGCTATAATCCGAGTATTGGCTCATGGTGGTTGAATTCTCTCCATCTTTTTCAGACAAGCAAACCTGTAAGAAAAAACAAAACAAAAAAACATTAAACGATAAAATAAAAGGCAGTATGAAATTAAAAAAAGCAGCCTCTTCCTTGCCACCTGACGCATTTTACTGTTTGGTGTACCTTTATCAACCACTTCTTGAGAGGAAATGGTGTTTTTAAATAGGGATATAAAAAAAAAACTCTTGTGATAGTGTGTCGAGCTCAAAAACGCTCAACCCATCTTTGCCCAGATCGCACACGTACTGATACGATGTGGCAGCCAAAGATCCCACTGACGATACTAACTGCATGGAAATTACATTTTTTCTCCTTCTTAGATTACAAATATATATATATTTATATAAATATATATATATATATATATACAGATTTTAATTTTATGCTATGACAGATTAGAAAAAAGCAACCAAATATCAAAACAGTAGCCGCTGCCTCTTCCTTGCCACCTGACTCATTTTATTGTTTGGTGTACCTTTATCAACCACTTCCTGAGAGGAAATGGTGTTTTTAAATAGGGATATTAAAAAAAACAAAAACCTCTTGTGATAGTGTGTCGATCTCAAAAACACTCAACCCATCTTTGCCCAGATCGCACACGTACTGATACGATGTGGCATCCAAAGATCTCACTGACGATACTAACTGCATGAAAATTACATTTTTTCTCCTTCTTAGATTAGAAATATATATATATATATATATATATATATATATATATATACAATTATATATATACAGATTTTAATTTTATGCTATAACAGATTAGAATTACTGTGAAAACGTATATTGAGTCATCTGTTTCATGAAACCTATCTTATCACCAGAATCTCGTCAGGAGGAGGCTGTGGTTTGATACCTGCGAAATTGTTTATCCGTCTGCACGGATAACATATTGCCACAAGTATTGTTAAACATCTTTCAAGCTGCATTTGCAACTTTCCTGGAGTGTGAATATCTTACCTTGAAATGAACTAACCATATCAGCACAGCGGGCAGAAGGTTTTGGTTATCTGGAAAGCAAATGGTGAGAATTTTTAGAGGACCGTGAGTGACAGTGTGACTAATAAGTCCGGAAACCTGCAGACAGTCACTACGTGTTTATATTTAAATAGTAAAAGAGTAAACAATGAAAGTGATTACCTAAATCCATCTACTTCATAATAACAAATATGACCCAGACTTTTGGTTATACAGAAAATATGTAGTCTCCAAACCCAAGTTTTGGTAATCTAATGACATTATAACACTTGATTACTATCCAAAGCTACTCCCACAACTGCTCGAGGCTGATGAGTACTCCTTATTACTAGTAAACTGGCTTTCATGAGAAAGACTGGTGGATTCCCCCTTTAAAGGCTAGCCTATTAATCATGTTTTCTGTTTCCGTATGTTTCAGTGTTACTTCATTGTAAAAAATAAGAGGCCTCCTCTGCAATGTGCTCACGGAAAAAGGCTCAGTTCCTTATTTTTGCAAAAATTCCAAGCGGCAGTTATTACTCATAATCTGTGCAGTCCCTGACTGACACTGTTTATTACATTTCACTAAGTAGCGTTTGTCTTCGTATGGGGAGAAAATAACGCCACCAGCTGCTGACAGAAATAAATCAGTTTAAAAGCACTACCACCGCTGTTAACTGTACTCATCAACAGTGTATTATTGTTTAGCTGTGACAGCGGTAGGTTTTGGCAACTTCAAAAATGACGTGACAAAAGCCTACAACTAAACACACACAAGGTCAAGCTCACATGTCTGTGTCGGCATGGCGTGTAACGGTCACGTTGCAGCAGCTGAGGTAATCACACAATATCACAATAGCACTTCTAATCTTTTACTCAGTCACATTTGTCACACACATTCATTTTACAGCTGTTTTTTTTTTTTTTCTCTCCCCTACTTGCAATTCATTCACCGCGGCACACTCAACATCCTTTTGACAGTGGTAGCTAAACTCTGATCAGGTACTCACCGCTGACAGCAGTCATGTTGACTGAGGGAGTCTTCTGCAAGTCAAGCCACTAAACACAGATGTGATGGATATGTGTGTTTGATGGTGGTTTCCCGTTGCTGAAAAAAAAAAAAAAAGAAGAAGAACCTGCCTGACTGAAACCTTTTCTACAGAGACCTCAAATATCATGTGAGAAACACAGAAAACCACAGATTCCAACTTAAACCTACGAAAAAACACCTCTTTTGATTATTGCCACTGCAGTACGTGATGTTTTTAAAACATTTAAGTTTCATTAATAATTCATTCAGTTCAAAATGCCATTAGATGGTAACTATGATTGTAACTGTGATTGTCCAAGAATATTATGGACTCAAATATATATAACTTTCAGTTCTGTTTAGTTTAGTTCACTACAAATTCCTTTATTATCTGTCATTATTTTTATTAATAATAATAATCCTAAATGTCTGTTGCACTGTGGAACCTTGTGCACAACCTAAAGTATTTTAAATGAATATAGATCTACGCTGAGAATGTTTTCAGTCATTAGTTAACAATGAGTGGGTGAATGTTATGCAAATGAGCTGTTCCAGAGAAAACCTGTTGCTTGTCTGTTTGATCGTGACTCTATGAATACTCGAAGCCACAAAATCAGTGGGCTCTGATCTGTCACTGCTCTGCAACACCTCGTGCATTTTACTCGGTAACATGCTAGTGAACTGTTGGTGACAGCGCTCTGTTGGAGCTGTGTCCTTCCGTCTTACGATACCGGGCAGCACACTATGCTCTGCAGAGCTACTATTTTACAGAGATGTGCTCTGCCTTCTGCACACCTGTATGTCATGCTTGTGGTTTGTAGCTTTCACTTGAGGTGACGCTAACCGCATAGTACAAAACGTGGCGAGCTGCAACGCAGGGGCACACGTTTAATCTAAAGCGCTGTTAAATCTGATCTTCACAAGATCTCAAACCATCAATATCATCACACAGGGAGATTCAAATAAAAACCTCCTGTCAGGTCGGAGTCGTTCCTCGTGGTAGAAAATGTGAATTTGGCCACAAAGCACAACAGGAAGACTTGTGCTGCACTGAAAACAGGAAATCAGAACTATTCCCTCTCATCTCACCCACTTCCCTTACCTGTAGTGTGCAAAGGACAAATACGCTACGTTCAAAGACACACACACACACTGCATGCCACAGTAATAATGTATGATACCAGCAGCTTCATACCAGAAAACTTCACACTTGTGCAGCATAATGAAAGAATAACGCTGCAGATATGATGTCGGAAGTGCTATGTGTTTTAAATTCTACGTTTGCACTGTAAAAATGCACTCACTTGGCAATTCACTAGGTACACCAGAGAAAACGAAAGCATGCTAATATAACAGCAATAAATCCTCCTTCACGCCTGTTCTAATCATCGGTTGATGTTGAAACAACTGAACCAGAACGGTGGTGACTCATCTGGATGATCATTGTGAAGGATGTCATTAGTGGTGCTGTTAAACTGGATTAAATGTAAGGGGTTTGTTAAAATAATAGGAACATGTGTTGTTCCCTCGTTGTTCACTCAACTGTGTGAAAGTCGGCAGTTCTATTATTTTATAGATAATAGATAAATGCTGAATACCTTATCCATGAAGATAGGATTTAGTGCAGGACTGTCACATTAGAAGAGTACGGCATGGACAGAGTTAATTCTTATCAGAGTTAACGCTCATTTAGATTTCATTAAGGCGTGTTTCAGCCAATACAAAGAATATCTCTGCACGCATTTGGATAGCCATCAAAGCAGTTAAGCATGTGCCAAAATCAGTTGTTCATCGCTTAAGTTATTTTGCCATTGCCACGGAGCTCAGGTGACGTGTACGACTACACTGTCGTTACTCTTCTGCAGATCATCACAACATTCCCAACAGAGAGACTTCACACACAAAATGTATATTTATGGACAGAGAAGTTGGCCTGGCTTCCAGATTAGTTTTAGCATGCATTCACTTTCACTAGTGTACCTAATGAGGAAGTGCGTAGTCCTATTTTTAACTGAAAGAAAGATTTTTCCAAAATCACCGCAAAGTGCAAATTTTTTCTAGGGTAGAAAAATTTATTGGTATAAATATGCAAAAGGAAATTCGTTTAAGACTGCATGTTTATGACTGTTCTTCAAGCTGTTTTACGACAACATGAAAATCCATGTTTAAGCAAACCTCGTTACACTGCGTACACAATTACGGTACATTTAAAAGTTTCCTGCAGAAAACGGCTATATTGATCATAACACAGAAATGTTCTAAGCGTACTGCTTTTGATTTGATTGACAGCTAGCAAACTTGAGAACACTGGTAGTCGAGCATTGTACAGCACTGATGATGATGATGTACCCACGGATGGACTGGGACGGGCCCAGGGCACCCAATACACAAGTATAATAAAAATGCTGATAATAAATAACAAAAATAACTACTACTAATGACTAACTCCTGAGACAATACCGCCACTGTAATACTGATACAGAAAGTAAACAAATATTCTCCTGGCAAGGAGATGGTCACCTAGCTCCACGCTTCACAAACTTGTTTTTAAAAAAATTGCAACATGCAAAAATAACAATAAAAGCAACAATGACACTACAATACAAAGGACAAAGTTAAATATAACACTGAGCAATGTTTGTTTTAACTTATTTTTTTCTTCAATCTGGGATCTGCCATAGTGCTAGAGATATGTATCAATATGTGCTGAAGAGGGCCTGTATGGATTCTTCCAAACGGCTCTGCGGCCTGTGGAGAAAATGTAGTGCTTTCACATGGGCTTTTGTGGCACACATTAGCATTAGCAGCCATTGATTTTGGACAGGATCATTGCTTAGTCGGCTTTAAGTGCAGATTTTTTATGTGTGTTCAGCTCCTGTCTGTGAGCCTCGGTGTTCAAACTCTACTGAAACCTCATCTTCCCCCCCCAATGTGGTTAAACACTGAGCCCATCTGTAAGCTCTTCGTATGCACTGACAAAATGTGATGATATACTGAGCAATATCTGTGACCAGAGGATCGAATCAGCGGTTAGCAGACCAGATGTCAACCTCGCAGTTCACAGACAGTCTGGTGGTGGACTCAGTGGGCTGCTCTTGTCCTGCTGGGTCCCTCTGATGGCTCACTAGTCATGGCATCTTCGGTTTGAGCAGAGGTGGTCTCTGAGCCTGTGTTGCTGTCGCTCGTTCCCTCCTCCATGGCTCCCTCTGGGACGCTCTCCTTGTCCTCCGACGCCCCCTCTTCACTACCTGGATGGGCCTCGAGTTCCTCTGAGGCCTTTGTCTTCCCTAAGTGAAAGAAAAACACAAAATGACATGCTGTTACAAGATGCGAAGGCAAGAGCCAGGCAGCACTAAAGACACACATAGACAATCACCTGGTTTATCTGTGGTGCTGGATTCTGTGTCCTCGCCTTCCTTGCTGCTGCTTTCGCTGAGGGGAGTTTGCTGGGACTTGCTGCCATGTGTTGCACAAATGTGTTTTTCTTCCTCTGCCAACACACAGGTGGGGGCCTCTCTTGCACCTCGCTCTCCTGCATCTTTCTCACGTTCTGCCAGACGTTTGCGGGCAGCCTCTTCTGCCGCAGCGATCTCTGCAGAAATTTTCTCCATGTCCACTTCCACCTTCATGCAGCACAGCTGTAAAACAGTAAATAGGGGAATTAATGTGTCAACGGCCACCTGCACTCTTGCACACATGCTGCAGGTGCTTGCAAGATCTAATTTCCCGTTACAAATGTTGGCTGAACAGGCATGAGCTGCCTCCACACCGGAAGCCACTAAAAAATGGAACTGAATAAACACTTCTGTCGACTAAAACAATGCTGCAGCGCTCGTCGAATGTGAATGGACGGGGTTTCGAAGCTCTGTGAAGGATAAATGGCGCCGCCTGTTGTGAACACTGGTCACTGCATTCAACTGCACCCCAGAACAACACTTATTGTGCAGGCTACAAATTGTAAATGATGACAGCTATATGATTGCCAGAACATGTGGATGGAGTTAGCCGCAGCTGGTGGCTGAAAGGCAGACGGAGCCTGGCACACAACCAGAGCTGCACACTACATGTAAAATGAAGCTTGCGTGCAAGTGAGCAATGACCAAGTTTGACGTAAAAGATGCCATACCCTTTTAAGCTCATTTGTGAACGACTCTGTGGCCTCAATGAATTTTCTTTTCTTGTCCTGGTGGCGGTCTTCAATCTGAAGCAACTCTGCCTCCAATTTTCTCTGTGATACGAGACACACAGGCACCACAGTCATTACCTAATAAGCCAGTAAAAACAAATCTGCCAATGTCCCACGCAACGGCTATGTGCGGATTTGAGGACTGATCCTACCTGATGCACCATCAAAGACTGGACCTGGCGTTTGAGGACCTGCATTCGGGCGGTGGTGACAACGGACCGCACATCTGGGACGACGCTCTCGCTGAGGATCTCGCTGATCAGGCGGTGGTTGCGTTGGAAGCGAGCCGCGGCTGAGTGCTTTATAGAAAACCCGTCGTCGTAATCTGAAGAGAGGAGAAACATTGTATCAATCAACACTGACTCGATTTGTGTACGAAATATATTTGTATACAGAAGGCAAAGGGCTGGAATGTGTTACACAGTCTTCAGAGGCATCAGCAAACTACTACAGAAGACGTGATACACAACAAAAATCGCCCAAACAATGCTGCATGATGACACTGTAAACATAAGAAGGCTATTGCTCAATATTTATACAGAGCTGGAGTTAAGTATATGCCATTATGTCAAAACACATCCTTAGGCAAAGCAGAGTCATTATTGTTACGTGAACGGGACAAGCAGTTAATTATAGCCCGGTGTGTGTGTGGACAGATGTTTTAAGATGTAGTCGGTAGTGGATGATGGTGCAGTAAGGTAAAATCCAAATACGGAGCCTTGATACAATAATCACCCGCTTTTCCACTACTGTGGTGATTAAGTCCAGATGGGTTTTTATCTGAACTTTTTATTTCATGAATATTTATTCTAGTAAGTGTTTTTAAAGATTTTAAAATACAGAAATGCAGGTTTTTTTTGGAGGCTCTATTTGAACTTGTGATAACGTTGTATTTGCTCAGGCTTTTCAGAAGAATTCAAAACTCAAACCATTGTCTGTAAGTGACAGCCCCGGAAAAAGTCGTTTGTGTACACGGTTTTACTGTGGGAAAAAAACAATAAATGTCACATGTCACAAAGAATGTGCAAGTTAACTATTAACTGAGAGTTGATTTGACAGCAATTAATTTGAAAAGATTATCTGAACCTTTATTTGCTTTCCCTGTTGTTTTCCATTCAGCAGCAAGGTTCAACAAAACACTGAACCGCTACGTTTCGGCTTTGTTGTGGCAAAACTTTACTGTGTAATCACTTGGCATTGACACTGCCGTGCACCCGCGTGTGCATCTTTGACGCTTTCAACAGTGCAGAGATGAATCTCCTCTGCCATGTTGAAAGTTTCAAAGGTGCTCAGACAGGTGTTCTAACACCACAACAGGAAACAATAGATTCAGAAGGTTTTCAGAGAATTAAGCTGCTCTTTAAGTTCACAAATTTAGCAGACTAGCACGTGGGATGTATCTCAACACTGAATATTGCTCCGTGTTATTTTTCTTTCGAGATTTTAAGTTTTAAGACCACAGCACTTTATATTAGACTTTGTTTTCGTCTGCTGTGTAGCAGTAGTGCTGAAAATAACCAGGACACAGAACAAAATAAACCACGTCAGATCCATAATTTCCTTCTGACTTTCTATCTCTGTGAGCTGAAACCGGTATAAGCAGCAGCTTACAGGAGAATTACTTTAAGATTTAATAAAGCACAATCACAATATGAAGCCGCCCGGAGAGTTTAATCTTATTTAATCATTGCTGTACGTGCAGTCTGTTGAGAACATAACCCACTGGGATACCAGCTTTGACATTTTCATGGTCTGGGGTGTTTCTAAATAGCAGCTGTTTTATCTGTAGCTTTCCTGTAAATCCTTATCTTCTACCGTAGCCCAGCCAGACCCCAGACGAGCATAATTTCCTTGAGGTGGGTGTAACTCAAACGTCTTCTTCTGAATGTAAATTTTGTAATTACATCTGAAAACCAATGCCAAAAATATCTGTGAAATGTAAACACATGTGCAAAACAGAGACAAATTTTGTTCCACTTTGCAGCTGAAAAGCAGAAGTGGCATTTCAAAGGTAGCATTACCAAAAGTGTGGATGGTTGTGGCAGTGTGGGAGGAGGGAAAAAGATAACACATTCCCTGGGTGTGCGGACTGGCAACTCTGTGTGGTCGTGCAGCAATAATTACAGCTCTGTCACAGCGCTCTCAACCTTGGGAGACAAAGCATTCAGCTGAGTGGCCTTACCATCTGGATCCTCTGCTGGCTGGATACTCATGTAAGGCTCACCCTTGTCCAGTCTGGACTGCCTCTGACGACTCTCCTCTTCCAGAGCTGCCTCGGCCCGGCTTTTTGCATTGACGTAGGCCAGGTAGGCTGGCGAATTGTGATAGGCCTTCATGCTCTCATTATACTCAATCTACAGTGGAAAAGATGACAGGAATGACAAGGAAACGGAGAAGGCGAGCAGACACAACATGTGGACCTTTGATTGTATCAGCTATGACAAGATAAGGAAAAAGGTTTATTCAGGACTGTTAGACAGGAAGGAATGATGACTGGAGGGACCCACAACAGTTGGGGACACATGTACTGGTCACCCATCAGAAAACCCCCATAAACACCCCTTGTAAAACAACCAACCTTCTCTGCTTCGTAGTCATTCAAATAATCCTGTTTCTCCTCATCAGTGAGGTCCCTCCACATGCCACCGATTATCTTCCCAATTTCCCATAGCTTCAGATCAGGATTGGAGGCTTTTACTTGATCCCAAACCTGGTGATGAGAACCAGACATGGGTGTGGGGTTGGGTTGGATTGGAGGGGCTATACGTGGTTATCTCTTAGCAGAGAGGTCACAAACCAGAGGAGGCCGTGTGCTTTAAGCTCCATCTCCAAGTTGATAAATCCCACTATGTGATGTGAGGAGTCCTAGCTAAGTCTTGGCTTAATTTGGCTTCACACCTACCTCGATAAACAACTGTCTGAAACAAACAAATCTAGCTCATTTTATATACTATCTTATAATCAAAGAATCCCTGTCTTCCAGCAGATCACATGATGATGCAAAAGGCAGCAAATACACACTGCGTACTTACCTTTCGACTATATCTCATATATGGCATCAGTGGCTTATCAGGTGGCTTGGGTGGCTTTGGAATATTTATTCCAGAGGAATTCTGGTAAAAAAGAAAAAGTCAAGTTGAGGCGTAGCTGCTCTTGAATTACCAGACCACCACTTAGACAAAGCTAAACAGGGACTTGTGAAACTACATGAAAGTTCATGGTTATGTAATTTGACTATCACAAAATAAGACTCAAATATAAGATGCTTCAAACTTCAGTCATCTTGAATAAAGTAATGGTTGTTGGAGGCCATACACAAGTCAGGAACCCCACACAGTACAATGGAATAGCGCTGACTGTGGAAAAACAAAACAAAAATCTCACTTAAGCTGAGATTTGCCCACGGCGAAACATAATGCCATTATCAGAGTCAGCCAACCACAGCTTGCATGCAGCGACTAAATTACTGCTCAGCAGCCAGAGCCATGCCGAGCAGCTAGTCTGTAATGCCATGGCAACACTGATGGCATGGGTTACTTAACATGGCTGTCAGAAATGCACTTTGAAAGGCAGGTGGTATCTGAATAGACACAGATGGACCCTTAGCCAGTCTGCACTGTGATGGAGGCAGCAGAGGGAGTTTGGGAATGATGTGTGTTTCAGATTCAGAATCAGCAATGGAATGACTACTACTCTGCAGCAAATGCAAAAATACATCTCATCTCATTTGCTCTGAACATAGCTACGGTCAATCTTGTGAAAAGCTGCAAAGACATAATGCTTGCACATGCTCCTGCAATGTCTTTATTTGACTAAGCAAGCTGACAGTTACGTGAAACTCTACTAGAAGTGAGCTGGTGTTAATTTGCCTTCTGTTTCCAGTAATCTTGTTGTCTATGTTAATATTCATACCGTTACCCGACTGTTGCTGCTTTGGCTCCCTCCCAGTCTGTAGTTGTTGTAGGCCAGATGGCTGTATGGGTTGTACCCCACAAACCCGGTAGTGTTGGGCATTTGCTGATGGAAACAAATGAGATAGAAACACGGATGAGAAATGACATAAAATAAGGAGAGGGGAGGGGGAGCCCAAGACAAAAGAAAAAAACAATGTCAGAAGCTGAGAAAATGCAAAATAAAGAAACTTGCATACATGCTGGGGTTATAAATAGAACATAAATATTTTCAGAAGCAGTGTGTATTACCACAAAGTCTGCATGACTAATAGGAAAATGTAGATTTCCATGAAAGATATGCTTAGATAACTATACTGAAAAGTCTCCAAACAAGCACATCAGCTTAACACGGGGCAGTTTATAAATACTTACAGTTGTAGGGGCAGGGGGAGGTGGAGGGGCATAGGATGGTCGCTCTGTCATGAAAGAAAAATTCACATGAAACAGCATTTGCAATCCTAAAGCTTCTTTCAAGTTAAATATCCCTGTCCACCTTATTTTATTCAGGAAGTCATCAATAATAAACTTTACCATTTAACAGGAATTATCTGTAAATGACACATTTGATATTGCAGTGCTGTGGTTATACACTGATGTACTGACGCACTACCTGATATATGAATATTCATTTTGATATCATCACCTGCGAAGCACTTGCAGCACACCTATCGTACAAAAAACAATCCCAGTTCCTTACTTGACATTGTTGAGGCGATGTGAAGGTTTCAGTCTATTCCAGACATTGGATCTGCAATAAACACATTTCAGAGTAGGAGTAATATTACCGCACAGATGTCATGGATAGTGTTGGATGTTCATACAAAGAATGAAACAAAGAGATGCCAACGGTAATTGTCAGAGAACAAGGCAAAGCTAACGCTAACTAGCATCGCCGTTAGCTTAATGCGGCTATGAAGCCTGGCAACCTGTACAGTGGGGTGAATATATATTACAGTTTAATTCATATTAACAAAAGAAATGGTATCAGTGTGGCTGTAATCTTGCTCATGGTCTCATTAAATGTCCCGTGGGTTGTGACAATAATTAATGAAAACGCTCTGGTGCTTGACGCTAGCATGGACTGGTCATCAAACGTTCATTCAATGAACGTAGCTTAGCTAGCGAGCTGGCGTTAGCTTGTATTGTGCTAGCTGATAGCCGATGCTGCTAGCTAAAATCATTTGTTGTCAGGTTTGCTGACCGACAGCAAAAGCCAACAATAACAAGTCAACGTGTGTGGACTGACTTTAATTACATCTGCGATGTTAGGGCGTAAGGTATTATATATTATTAGCGTGGCTTTGTCGCACGTATCGCTTTAAATAACGGCAGGGTTATGGGTAGCTAGGTAGCTAGCAGCTTAGCTTCTTCAGTGAAAAGAAAATGACACCTGTGAGAAATGATTAGCATGCAGCGTCAAGTCAAACCAACACGTCTACAGATGTAAACATTCCCATAGATTCTGATGGTGACAAACGAGCATGTATACTTAAGTGATGGCCAGAAAACTCACCCTAAAACCTTTAGTCCCCACCACTGAGTATGTACGTTGTGGCTTTGACAGGGAAGGCTAACCAGCTAGCTCAGACTAACAGTCCCCACAATAAACGAATGAAATGGGGTCCACTCGTATGATTCCTGTAGAATCTTCCAGAATTGCACCCCCACCCTCTCCTTATTACAGCTGTGCTTTGCCTCGATGCCGATTCGCATCGCCCTCAACTGTCATTGCTGCAGCTCTCACATACTAGTATGGCAGCAGAAACATATTTCTCTCCATGAATAGATATTCAGACAGTGAGAAAACGTGTAACAACGCAGCGGCTCTTGATTTGAGGCTGCCCATGTGTTTCACCATAATATATAATCATGTAGCCTAGTTACTGTATAATAGCATGGCTGCAAAAAGTTGACGTGCACTGTTTTACAAGAATACAAAAGACATGTGAGTGCAGATGATTTGTAGCAAAGGTTGCAGTCTTAAACTATAAAAATTAAAAACGTGCTATTATGTCACCATACCATGAGTTGCATTATGGACTCTGCACATGCTGTGAGCATTTTAGAAATTCAAGGTAGCCCCATCCACTGCTCCCTTGTTGTTAGAACTGAAATAGTTTGCATTCTTGTTCACATTGTTTGAGAGCCGCCCAGGTCAATAGTTGTAATAGTGTGTTGCCTAGAGATAACAATCCAAAGCCCACAGGAATTAGCCTACATCTCTGTGAATGCATCCTGAATAGTACTTGTTTGGGATTTCTTAATTGATTGTGTTCATTGTGACCTCGATTCTGTCTGTTTACACTGCACACTTGTGAGCTTATTTTATTTCTGCTTGACCTGCCTCCTGCACAATATGCGTTCAGACACTGTTGTGATCTCATCTCCAGGTGTGGCGCTTTGCCTTCTTTACATTCGCCGGACTGTGGCCAGAAAAGCTGTATGGATGGGACGGGGAGTGGATTCCACACAATGCACGGGCAGGACCTTAGACACCTGCGCTGGAGAACATGTGGAGGTAGGGTGGAGGTCACATGCCTCCTGTAAACTACTGTGTAGGCTTAACGCTCATACAGGGCCTCCCAGGCACAGCTGTGGGATTGTAGATGGCCAGGGGCTGAATGTCCTGTGGACATTTTGAGTCAATCAGAGGAAAGCTGTTCTTGTAATGTATATTCAGACCCACTTCTTAAGCCTGCAGAGCTCTCCAAAATGGATTCAGGCAGTGGAACTAAACAGACTTGAAAGTTTACTCTGGTGGCGGAGGTAGAGATATTTTTAGAAGCTGCTGCAGTCAGATTTTATTGATGTATCTTTCCAGAGGTATACATTACACAACTGCCTTGAGTATTATCATTAACCTGTCTGTCTAACTAGCGGTCACAATAAACTCAGGGAAACAAACCTGGATTAGGATGTGGAAAAAAAGGAAGGTCTGAAGGCAACACTAGACGGTCTTATTCAATTCCAGTGTACCACAAATCAGTCACTTTCAGTGGAATGCTACCATCATTATATTTTATTTAACTATTTGATGGACATAAAAAAATCATTCTTGCTCATGATCAAATCACAGAATGTGTGTCTGTTATTGCGCGTCATAAAACTTTTGTCTGTTCAGACCTTGCACCTTGCAGCTCCTGGGCAATGCCATTGCAAGTCCATCCATCCTACTGCGGTGGCAATAGGCTAAGTAAGGAATTCCAGGCATCCCTTTCCCCACCAACACATTCCAGCTCTTCCTGGGGGATCTGGCATAACATTATGACCACCTTCCTGTTGTATATATCTGCCCTTATCCTCTATTTAATGTGTACAGATTGAGATTTATTTTTTTCACTTATTTAAGTTCCGTGTGTTTTTGAACAAGAGAGCAAAGTTAGTGGAGTCAAATTCCCGGTATGTGCACACATACTTGGCCAGTAAAGCTAATTCTGATTCTGACTGATCTCCCTTGTGCCTCCAAAACAGTTGTGACTCATCAGTGAATGGACATGGGCCTTCTGAGGGTGTCCTGTGGTGTCTGGCAACAGAATATTGTTAGTGGGGGCCTTTGGATCCTACGGATTGAGGGGAGGGGTCTCTGTGGATCAGGGTTGTTCCAGTGCATCCCACAGATGCTTGATCAGTTTGGGATCAAGGGAATTTGAAGGCCAGGTCAACACCCTGTGTTGTTTTTCATGTTTTTTGAGTTGTTCCTAAACCGTTTTTGTGTGTGTGTCTGTGTCAGGCTGAATGCTGCTGGGGATGGCTGCTGCTGAGTGTCATGGGGTGGGGGTGCCTGGTCTGGTCTAGGCGGGTGGTACATGTCTAAGTAACATCCACACAAATGTGAGGTCCAAAAGTTTCCCAGCAGAACATTGCATTGTCACAAGATGGTCAGTGTTACTTACTTATCCTGTCAGTGGTTTTAATGTTGTGGCTGATCGGTGTATATTACCTCCAGCAAGTGCCCGGTAAACCTTCAAAAGGAGATCTCCTGAAGGCATACGAACCAGATGCCCGAACCACCTCAGTTGGCCCCCTTCTATGTGAAAGGAGAAGCGGCTCTACTCTGAGCTCCCTCTGGACGTCTGAGCTCCTCACCCTCTCTCAGGCTGAACCTAGCCACCCTTCAGAGGAACCTAATTTCAGCTGCTCGTATTCATGATGCCATTCTTTCGGTCTCTACCCACAGTTCATGACTATAGGTGACAGTTGAAACCAAGATTGACTGGCAAATCGACATACGCTTAGAATTAAGGCCAAAAAGTTCAATCTTGGTCTCATCAGACCAGAGAATCTTATTTCTCATAGTGTGGGAGAACTTCATGTGTTTTTTGGCAAACTCTATGCGGGCTTTCATGTGTCTTGCACCCAGGAGAGGTTTCCGTCGGGCCACTCTGCCATAAAGCCCCGATTGGTGGAGGGCTGCAGTGATGGTTGACTTCTCCCATCTCCCCACTGCATCTCTGGAGCTCAGCCACAGTGATCTTTGGGTTCTTCTTTACCCTTCTCACCAAGGCTCTTCTCTCCTGATTGCTCAGTTTGGCCGGACAGCCAGCTCTAGGAAGAGTTCTGGTCTTCCCAAATGTCTTCCATTTAAGGATTATGGACTCACTGTGCTCTTAGGGTGTATTCACACCTGCCTTGTTTAGTTCGATTAAAACGAACTCAAGTTCGTTTCCTTGCTTGGTTCGGACCTTTTTGACTGGTGTGAATACAATCACTCGAACTCTGGTGCGGACCAAACAAGCGGACCGAGACCCAGCTGAGGAGGTGGTCTCGGAGCGCTTCCTACCGAACCCTGGTGCGGTTCCTTTATGGTGTGAAAGCAGCCCGACCTCGATCCGACCCAAGTTGCAAAAATCTACCTTTTTGGATTTGACGAGCTCCCGTAGTTTTCGCGCATCTATCAAGAAGCGTCTGTGTGTCTGTCTGTCTGTGGCACGCATATGTCGCGAACCGTTGGCCCGATTGATTTGAAACTGGGCAGGTGTCTCGCTACGGGCACGAAGATGTGCACTGCTAAGTTTGACGTTGTTTGGATAAGAAATGTAAAATATATCGGTAAAATAGATTTTCTCCGCTCTAATATTTCCAGTTGCCTGATGACAGTTCTAAATTATTGCGCTGGCTCAAACGCTAGATGGTAACCATGGCAACGGAGACTCAACGTTATTTTACAGTTTACAGACAAAACATGAGTGATTTGATCATCTATCTATAAATCAAGAATTTCTTTTAACTTATTTGGTGAGTTTGTGTCTGTCTGTCTGTCTGTGGCACGCTGATTTGAAACTGGGCAGGTGTCTTTGTGGGGAGGAGACATGGGTCACGACAATGGTCACAACTGAAAAATCTTCTTCAGCTCCCACTATAGGAATACATACTTCCGACGGGCACTGCACTAGTTATGGGAAATGTAGGATAGCCCAGTGACACACACAACAGAGAGAGGTACGTGAAGCAAACAAACGCAGGTAGGTTAGGTAGAGATGAGCCGTGGCTTAACCTGGAGCTCTGAGGAGACACGCTGCCTCCTAGATATCTGGGCAGATGTCCAGATATCTCAAATGCTGGAGAAAACACATAAAAATGCAGAAGTATATAAGATTTTTAGTAAACAAATGAGAGAGAGGGGATTCCAGCGCTCAGTTTATAAACCATATTGCTAGCATAATAACAAGTAGACGTACAGTACGCAAAGTCTCCATTGTAGCCTATTTACGTGGGACATTTGGCTTCCTTCTTTACCCCGCCTATACGTTTACCAGCCAATGGCTGAACGACCTTAGCACATGTGTTTTTGTTTATAAATTCTGGTCCGGTTGCAATTAATCACAGTGTGAAAGCGAACCGCACTAAAAAAAAAAAATGAAAAAAAAAATTGGTCCGGACCAAAGCAAGTGAACTAACGGACCTTCCTGGTGTGAATACGCCCTTAGGAACCTTAAGTGCAGCAGAAAATTTTCTGTAACCTTGGAAAGATCTGTGCCTTTCCACAATTCTGTCTCTGAGCTCTTCGGGCAGTTCCTACGACCTCGTGATTCTCATTTGCTCTGACACACACTGTGAGCTGTAAGGTCTTGTATAGACAGGTGTGTATCTTTCCCAATCAAGTCCAATCAATTTAATTAAACATAGCTGGACTCCAATGAAGGTGTAGAACCATCTCAAGGATGATCAGAAGAAATGGACAGCATCTGGGTTAATTATATGAGCGTCACTGAAAAGGGTCTGAATACTTATGGCCATGAGATATTTCAGTTTTCAGCACTGATGACGAAAAACAAATCATCTTAAATGCTTTTAGCAAATGGCTGCAATATGACAAAGAGTGACAAATTTAATGGGGTCGTAATACTTTCCGTACCCACTGTATATCATGTCCCCCAGTCTTCATGTCATGACGCACACAACAAGCAGCTGTTCATGGTTCTGATCCAGCAGTAGGTAGAGATCCAGAGACAGCAGCTGTTTTAATGTTCTGCCGCGCTCCAAGTGATGTCGGTGTTTATTTGCACACAGAGCTCAGTGCTGGCTGGAGGCGCATGTGACGACGCATTTTAAAGCATGTGTGACCGCAGGTACTCAAGGCTGGCAACTTGGATTTGGACTGCCTGGGTTGGATATAAATGCAAGGTCTGAACGGGACCTTAGTGGCGATATAAGGAATGTGCGTTAACACATTATTATAACGTTATTAACTTTCACGGCCCTACATAGTTGATACCACTTACAAAGAGTATCTAACACGTCACAAGTAAGCATTTAGAAATAGTCACGTATCTTTTCTTTTTTAACATTGCCCCAATTACCATTTATATCAGCCACTGATGCTAAAATGTGTCTAATACAAATATTACTCTAATACTAAAACAAATATAGATATATCAATATATATTTTCAAACATATGCAAATCATATAAACCAGCATTTACAATAAGAATCTCAAATTTAGCTGAAAAATATAAGGGGAATTTTATGAATGCAACAAACAAACACTTTAAGAATATTTAATGAGGTTAAGACTCAAATTTAGCCTCTAAAACTAGAGTGAACTTGGTTAAACAATGTGTGGTTTGGACAAGCGTTTACTGTGAATATCATATTTACTTAGCATGTTTTCTCATACCGATGTATTAGTAATAAAATATCACTGCAGCTTATACCAGTACTGCCACTAAAAACAACACCTGCTGCCCCGTAGTTTCTGAAGTGTTTTAATTGATGTATTACAATGTGTACATTTTCATCAGGGTAAACATTTACAATGTGGCTGATTATTTCATCGACTGACACTCTATATTTCAGTTTATTGATCACTTCAGTGTTTGAGTATAATGATCCTGTTCTGGAGATACACAAGACCATAGCTGTTTTCCCACCCCTGTCCATTTGTATGCATGCAATCATTACTTCATGTCTCCCACTCATTAACAGATAATATCAAGGGCAAAACAGGAACAGCCTTATTCTCGTGAAACACAATTACAGTTCAGTACAGCAAAGTTAGAGATCAAGCAACTTACTATAGCTTAAATACACCGTTTTTGTAGTCACGAGGCCTTTACAAAAATCAAAGCCAAAACCGTTTGCCATCTCTCTCTGAGATTAAGACTGTTGAACAGAGAAACGCTTTTGAAGGTGTTTAGTAACACTTCATTTGTTGATGAATTACACGATAGGGTTTAGCTAGAGCGCTGTTTGTGCGCAGTTCACTGAATGAGTATTGATGTCTTTGTTTACTGTGCGTGTAGTCTTTGGAAGGGATATTTGGTTTTTTACATTTTCAAGCTGTAGCAAGGACAACATCTTCTGTCCATCTGTCTGTGCATTTGGATGCATTTGAAGTTTAATTGAAACTATATGTTACAAAAGGAGTGTTGCCATGAGTGGTTGAATTCCTTTAATAATAATGATAACAAAATAATAACCAGTACCCAGGATTGTATTTGACGGAAAAACTACATCAACACAAACCCCCCAAAAAAGACTTTATCACTTTTCAGTGATTATACTTAAACATTACAAGGTGTGAGTCTATGGAAAATGGAGTCAAGCCCTGGGTTTGAGATTGCTGGGATGTCTTTTAACCTTTGAAGGTTGTATATTTTTTATACTACCTTGCACAGTAAACAAATGTGAGAAGCACCAAATTAAGATATTTTTTTTATTTTCATATACATCTGAATGTTAGACAAGCTAAACCAAATTCCCAGTGGAAGAGTGTGCAAAAATTGGTAATAATAATAATAGCTATCATGGCACTTTTGCTATTTCTGTTCAATGCTGAGTGAACCTCTTTCAAATAGTCACATTTAAAGCTCAAGTTATGTCGAGGTAAAATCTGCAGGAGGAGACAAAAGGAGGCAAAGAACCCATGTATGGGAATATCTGTTTTTTTTCTGACGTGTCTGATGGTGATCTCTTTTGTTATGATCCTGCGTTCTGTGGAAATGACTCCATTCTTACTGCACCGACATCAAAAATCTTTTCCTGAGTCAGCAATAAGCAGAGTCTTCCATGGAAAAGATAAAACAGGCTCTCCATACATGGCAATGTCAAGCACCAGCGTTAGATTAAATCTCCCCTGAACTATTAATGAACCCCATTAGTACGATCAAATAGATACTGAAGAATGCTATCGCCTCGCCTACAGTATTTAAAATATGTGATGATGAGTAGCTATGTCACATGGACTGGTGATACATCAGATATTACTGTGCTTTCCTACAGATGACTGATAACTATTAATGTCAGATAAACGGAGGAGTTTCTGGTTTCCATGTTTCTTTACTGCTACATCAGAGTCCTCCATATAAAGCTTCATGTTAGCTAGAAGTTGCTATGCTGCCAGGAGCTTAATCAGTACAAGTTATATTTAAAACACATCACGCCTGCTATTTACATACTACTGACCGGCGAAACATTCAGCCAGTTAGCTGCGGTGATAGTGCAAAGCTAATGTGGGATGTTATAGTTTGACAAGACACACAAAGAAAGCCTTTGTCGCGACAAATCTGATTCTCACACATGTTGATGCTAATTGCTTCACTACCTAAACGATTCCCCAAAAAGTCCAGAAGCCCTTTTTTTTTTTTTTTTTTTTTGTATTTTGGCACAATCAATATGTAGCACCACCAAAGTTCTGTCAAGCAGTCTGTTTGGAAAGAAATCCCGTGTGTCGAAGCATGTTCATAGAAACACAAGAGTCACACTGGCATCTACGCACCGGCTGGTGAAGCAAGATTACCCTATCAGCAGTGTGCAGAGTTTTCTAGCCCAGCTACGCCGCCCGTCCAGAGGGAGCACATCGGCTATAAGAGAGGGGTGCAGAGTGAACCACGGAGTGATGGAGTAAATCTATTCTGGGCTTTCAGAGATGCACTTTTTCCGACTAATCTGACTTTTCAATTTGGTCTCCATGTTGTGAAAAGCTGCAGCTTAACATTTGGTAACTCAAGACGGGGGGCTGCTGCATTCCCTTGTGACCCAAGTTTATTTTTTCACTGGCTACGTCATTCTTATCCCATCTCTTATTTGGGGTTACAAAAAAAAATTGTTGAACGGCAATCTTTTGATAGTCAGGACTGATCTGATGCCGTTCCTGTTTGATCTCAGGTCTGAATATTGGGTGGAATGCTTGCATTTTCTTGTCACTTTTTAAGAATACTACGTTGAAATTGGTTAAAAAAAAACACACACCGCATTCTTACAAAGATCACAACTACAACTGTTATCAGTAGATGTGCGTTTCTTTTTCTGCCACCTGGTACTTTAAAGCGCATGTGTCTAAAGACTATCGGTATGTAGAAACAAAACACAACAAGTGCTCAACATACACAGAAACAAAATAGCAAAATAACTCAATTCAATGGTTTCCTTTTTGTTGCACGAGCTCGAGTACCGTTGGCCTCAGGTAGAGCGAGGCTTTAGGATGAAGTCCTTTAGTCATGTAGTTCTACTAATAAGCACCAGTAGAATTCAGCTGGTCCTGCACCCCTGCTGCCTCTCCTCCCTCCTCAATCCCTCAGGGTCGCAGTCATTAACTGGTGGCAGTCCAGGTCCCCTCGCAGCTCCGGCGGCCCCGGCAGCCTCATGCCCGTCTTCTGATCCACGCACCAGCATTTTCCCCGCTGGCCGTCACGTGCAGGATGGCACTGCAGGGGTAAAAATGAAGAAATGGTTCTAGTTGTGCAACAGCTTCTATGAAGATTAATATTAAAGCTGCTTTATATATTAACAAGTGCGCAAATGATTATGCGTAATGTGAAGGAGAAGTTCATAGTCTTCCATCCGTGCACGTCCTCTGGCTTCATATAATTTTAAAATGAATGTTTCAGTTTCACTGCGTGCAACTTTAATGTTTTAGCTCTCGCTCACTGTTGCAGCTGATGAGACAGCTATTTCCTCAGAAAAAACGACGGAGCTAAAACAATTTGGGACTCATTATTCAACGCGTGGACTTTAAGTAAATGTTAATGTCTGCTGGAGGTGTGAACAAGCAACATTCTCTGTTTACAGAGCTATAATCTGATGATCACACCAGGCCTTTTAAGACGTTTCAAAGCACTTTGTCCTAAATTAGTGGACAAATATGATATTTTAGCGCCAGGTTGTGGCTTACTTACCTAAAAACTTATGATACATTAAGGTATATTACACCTCTCTTCCCTGAAGTGGCCCTAAACTAACTGTATGTGAAGTAATTTAATTATCTGGTTCAAATCCCCCAACATTCCTCTTGTGGGCTTTTAACTGTTCCTGTAATACAACATTTATTGCGTGCGTTTGCTCCTATTTTCCATAATGATTTAGTTTCAAAAAGCCTCCAAGGCGGACCAGTTAACAATCTCGGAGCAAGCCTGCCATGAAATGACTCCCAGTTGTCCCTAATGACCTGTGCTTTACTTCCCAACAGGTTTTATCACAGTGCAGTTTTAGTTAAACAGTGAACAGATGCTTGTGAATCTGAGCAGAGATACTTAACCACGTTACGCAATCGACGGACTTTTGATGACTGTTGCCTTAGCAGAGCGTTCCTTTTTATCACTGACTCTGCGTCTGCCTCTCTGATTGCATATGCAGCTGACAGCGGCCTTATCTCTGTTTTTACGTTCTCTCATTCTCTCGCTCTTATCTGCGCGTTTGCCCAATCTTGCAAAAGGCAGAATAACAAACAAAGAAACTGCATCCAAAAACTAATTGCATCCATCACAGCAATAAAGTGATTATTGTCCAACAGTTTGGGGGAAACTGCTTTACACACAAACTCTTGATTTCTGAAAGTAAATCACTCTTGTGGGAGCTTAGAAAAATAAGGTTTTGGCATTACCATGACAGTCTGCTTGGAGACACTTTTGTGTTGATCTTGAACTAGTAAGACAATATGTCATCAGCTGCAGGCATGTTTCGTGTCTTGGCCTGCAGTTTGCTGATGCAGTTTAAAAGGAACGGTTTGAAGTATAAAGATAGGCATTTTTATTTGTATTGGCTTAATCACAGATATTTACAAGTCAATAGCAGACCAGTCCGCATAGTAGTCCGCTCTTTGCTTCTGAAGAGCTCATGGTGAGTGTCTGCGTTTGGAATCACAGACCTGTTTAGCGTGGAAATCTCCGTTCTTGTCACAGTTGGGTATGGGGATTGTGAAGAGATCATCGTGTGTGCGGGTATTTGATGCCAATCTGTCCAGCGCTCTTTGCAGCTCAGCACGACACGGAGCCTGTAGGAGAGATGTGTTTTGGTTTCATATATAGTTATACACAACTGAGTTCCAGCCATAGACGTCCGCTCACTTGACAGTTCACGAGGTACACTGGTGAAAACCAATGCGTTGTGATGTAACGTTCCCGCGAACACCGAGAGAGCTGTTGATTCAACTGTGTTTTCATTTTGGAGCCTGTGGTTTGTTGTAATGCTGAATTGTATTGTGTTGTACTGACACATGTTTCCATTAGTTCGACAACCCCATTTTAGTCAATGGGCTAGACTAAATAACAAACACTTTAGTGTTTATTCTATCCAGTTTAACGGCACCACAAACTACACCCTCCAAAATAATCACCCAATTGAACGCCACCTCTCTGACGCTGTTTTGACGTAGGATTTAGTGTGGGACTGTTAGTACCCAATGAAGTGGTAAGTGCGTGTATGTAGATATTTGCTCCATTCTGTATTAAAATAATCCCGAAGTTTTGTCTTTAATTTTCAAAACTATTTAGCATATTGCTCATACTGTTACACGGAATCAGTGATTGTACCTAGATTCACTTGCTATGTTTACATGAACACTAATATTCCACTAACCACTAATGTAACCACCTCAGTCAGAAAAGGCACATCTGATCCGATCGGAAAGTATTTTCATTCCGACTGAGGGGTTGGTGTAAACCATTGATAATCTGTTTAATAACAAAATCTGATCTCCTAATAATGATGTAAACACTTGATCTGATGGTTTCTCTCCGGCTGGAATAAATCCATTCTTTCTGAGCATGTTTGCTCCACGTAGGATAAACATCAGATGAAGAGTTTCCAGGAGGGACAGAAACATGGAGGTAGCAAAACAACCAGTTTAAACAAGTGTTCGAAAAGATGAACGAATCTGGAATCCATGTGGACAGCAATGTTGAAAACGTGGAAACATCTTAGTCACCTTCTTCTTCTACTGAATCAATTCAGTGTTGGAGATAAAGTTGGGGAAAAAAACATCTTCTGTTATATTTCCAGAAGATTTAACGCTCCACGGCATCAGAACCACTTTGTCAAGTTCTATAGTGATTGATGTGAACACATATATCTGATCACATCATTTTATTTAGTGTCCATGTAAACAGTCGGAGTCTCTGCTCAGAACGACTGATCAGGTCGGTGGAACAGAAGTGAATTTATAAGCTCCTTTACATTATTTGTTCAAATATCTGCGGTAAGGGTTTTGTGAATCATCTGCACTGACTTTACAAGCCAAGCTAATGATTGCCATCATTCTAGGTAATTTATTTTTTTAAGCAGTCTGCACAACCAGGCCAACCGCCATGACTTGAAAACATCAAATTACAGCAACATAAATGATTTTGGGTAGGGGTAAACCTACCTGTGTGGGTGGCCCAGATAAATGTCTATGTGGTAAGTTTGTGGCATTACTGTGTATTCTTGCAACGCATTTCTGTGTTTAATGAATTTACTGAAATGTGTGCCTGTTACTGATTAATGAGGATGTGATTATCCCCATTAATTATTATCCTCTTGCCTGTTGCTTGCTAATGCCAATGCGCACCTGAACTTTATTTCACAAGGCCGCAATTAAATGTTACGGTGTGTAAATAACTAATTTGTACAATTTATAACCTGACTGTTCCGCTTGAGGCTTTGGAGCTATAAAACCTTAATGTAAACCACCTGCTGTGGCTGGAGCATGTGCTGCGGAGGATGCATGATGTTGTCAGTGAAACCGATAAGTCGTCACAAGATCGTTTCTCTCACCAGCATCGCCTTGGCGTCCTCCCTGGCGTTGTTGCTTCTCTGATTTGTGGATTTGGGAGGGTGCCTGGCCAGCGTCTTCTGAATACAGCGCTTGTCCTGTGGACTGCACCGGATGTTGCTGTTGTTTGGGTGTTCGGGGGTGATCTCTTCCTGCCGGTCCATTGCTAAACCGAAAGGGAAAAGGCTTTAGTTTCTTAGTTGTCAACGCTATTACATTTCAGCTGCAATAACAGTCTGTTGAAACCATTTTCAGGGTTTTTGTTTCTTGATTGTCAGTGCAGCCTAGTGATACCTCATTCTCATGATATGAGCATAATTTCAGGTAGCAGCCATCCATCCTGTTCTGCTACTCCACCTCGTCCTTCAACATACAGCCCATACAGCTGAGTGTGGTGAAATGTAGGCTAAAAATGAGGCCAGGTTAACCACAAGGACACAGATCCTTGTTCCCGCTCTGGGGGGTAATCTGGAGCTCAGCTCTATGCCCCGGTACTCTTCAAATACTGCACCACAAACATGCCACAGGCTCTGAAGGCTTTTAAAATGGTACCACCCCTGTTCTGCCACCCTCTGTACATTGTGGTCTGTGCCACATTCACCTTTGCATCCCTATAATCCTACAGTCCTGTAGCCCTGCAGGCACCCAGCTGCTTCCTCAGGAAACGCTCCCCTCCCTCTTTACTCTCCACCCGTCCACAACAACCTCAGTCTGTGCCAGATGGAGGTTGTTAGAGGGTATTTGCACTGTCACAAGTAGGCACAAATGGGTGAGTGTGTGTGTGTGCGGTTGCGGGGCAAAATGAGGGATGAAAGTTATGTTTCGTCTTTCTTTGTGCGTCGTGCCTTTCACCTGTTGCTTGTAAGACTTGGCAACGTTTCGTGCTTTCTGCTCATAACCCATGGCTTTTTACAAACTGGCACCGAAATCAAAGCACTTGAACTGCACTTTTTAATTTAAAGTTTGAAGCCGTTCCTGCTCTGATCGCTGAACCAGATCCGAGCTCTGGTTAATATCTAATGTCACTGCAAGGCATCCACTGAACCTCTGCTGGCAAGGAGACAATGACGGAAGGCTTAGTGGCCTCCTTAATCTTACGAAGTGTGCAGGCTTTTTTTCTCAGGTTTGAAGTACACAAAAGCGTACACATCATAACCACTTCCCGCATGGTACCTCTGGTCCTGATTCTTTTAGGATATTGAGCCATTTTCTAGAGATGTAGGAGCATTTATAAGTTAGAGTTGGACAGTGACCGAGTTTCTCTAAACTTTATAGACAGTCATCTTACTTGGCTCGGCCTGTCTGAGGGGGAAGTGTCTCTTGGCTGTTTGTATTTTTAGTCTTATTGCTCTTAAGCCTGGCTCATCAGCACTTTGTTCCACAAGAGCCAGCAGGGTTTCAGCTGTTTCCTTCATCCCAAGTTGTTCTTACTCCTCTTTTGCCAGTTCACACTTTTCCGATTCCCCTGACTTTTTTTTCAGGGCGGGCTGAAGTGATTTAGAAGTGGGTCAGGGGTGGCATGTCCTGTTTGCTAAAACTGCTGTTTTCCATGGAGGAAGTCGCCACTTCTCTGTGTGGTTTCATTTGATTTGGATTGCCAGCGCTTGGCATTTAAAATTCCTACGGCGCTTTATCAGCCCAGAGCTGATACAGCGCAGAGCGTTGCTAGTCACAGGTGCACGGCAAGGGAAACATCTAATCGTTTTAATCCTCCAAATCAGAAGAATGAGCCTATGCCCGTCCTCTTTGGTAGTTTGGTACGTTGTAGATGATGAGATAAAGATCATTACTTGTCTGATAGCAAGCAGTTACACTCTTCATCAAGGTCATAGTACACAGACCGTATGGCATCTGATTAGCTCCAGTCGCTGGCGTTTTAGCTGTTACGCAGTGAACCGCATTTCTTGCTCAATCTAGTTCTTACTTAAATATTTGCTTTGACTTATCAGCTGCTGCTCTGCCACAAACGTGTTCGTCACAGTGGCCAAGAAATGCATCATTCGCTGTGAGGAAAAAAAAAGAAATTACATCTTTTTAAACTACATCATAACAACCCCAGCCCACACCCCTGTCTGTCTGTGTATTGGCCTCGGGACATGAAGGGGTCATCCGATTTCAGACTCCGCTGTTAGTGGCTTTTAAGGCTGAGCTTGTAAACCCCAAAGACAAATATCCCTCCCAAATAAATATTTAGTCATGCTCAGTGAGATGTTCCAGTGGTTTATACATCCACTAACTTAGATCTTGCACCTAACATAGAAGAGAGTCCATTATGTGAGACATTTGTATGAAAACATGAGACGCACCCATTTAGAAATAGTCTCTTCATTTGTGCTCTGTTTGATACAGATGCACTGAAGATGTAGTTACGGGCCATTTATAAAGTGAGGAAGACAGAAAAAAGGCGTTTGGTTTTGAGTTTGAAGGCACTAAAAGGAGCCGCTAAGCAACTTCCTTACAAGTTATAGATCCTGACAGATGTATCGCCCAATAGTCTTTGTATTGAAGATTATTTTTCAGCTCTAAAATGTCTCATTTAATACATGTTTTCAAATATAGACTGTTGTCAATAGAATGTTTTAGCTTCTCATTTAGTGATGTAGAAATCTACTTCAGGATGTGTCAGTATACCAAGACACCAGTTGCCGCATTTACATAGACATTAGTAGTCCACTAATAATCTCAATAAAAATGTCTCATGTAACCACTTTAGTCAGACCAAGCTGACCTGATCAGAAGTAGTTTTAAATCAGACTGAGAGGTGTGGTGTAAACCTTTGATAATCAGTTCAATATGATCTCCCTATAACCATATAAACACTTGATCTGATGGTTTCTCTTTGGCATGAATCCATTCATGCCAACCAGATCTGATGGTTTCTCTCTGGTTGGCATGAATCCATTCTTTCTGAGCGTGTTCGCGCCACGTGAGATAAAAGAAGGTGATGAGTTTCCGGGAGGAACAGAAACACGGAGGTAACAAAACAACCAGCTGCTAAAACAAGTGTTGAAAAAGATGAACGAGGCCAGAATCCATGCGGAAAGCAACAAATTGAATCAGTTCATTCTTTAAAGTTGTTCTCCTTTTAATGTCTGTCAGATTTGGTGATTCGCGGCAGGCAGAACTTCTTTGAGCAAAATTGCACTGTGAATGATGTTTTAGGACACGTAAACATACTGTACATACATCTTATCAGATCATTTTATTAAGCCTCCATGCAAACATGTCT
Source organism: Chelon labrosus (assembly GCF_963514085.1). Classification (NCBI taxonomy): domain Eukaryota; kingdom Metazoa; phylum Chordata; class Actinopteri; order Mugiliformes; family Mugilidae; genus Chelon; species Chelon labrosus. The sequence goes on along the minus strand of NC_140338.1, from coordinate 20,947,462 downwards.
GGGAGGGCGGTCAGTCATCCAGGACATGGTATATCTAAAACAAAGCTAAGACAACGGCGGGTTATTATCAGTTTCACCACTTGTTTAAGCAGCTTCTTCATGTCTGAATTGAACAGGAAACATCAAAGTTTGGAATCTCTGATCAGAAAGATTTTAATCAGGTTAAATAAATATTATGTTGGTCACGGCAGGCTGAAACATTTTAAGGAGAGCTGTTAGTAAAACAGAGAAACCGCTACCACCAAATGTACCAGAACAAGAAGAAAATTAACCAGCATGTGATTTAAAAAAACAACAACAATCGAACGCAGGAATGAAAGAAAATTAAATAACAGAGCGATGACGTAATCAGTATTGATGGGACTTAAAGTTAACATTATAAGTCTTATGTACATAATGTGTACATAACTCAGCCGTGTTACTATATGTCTAAACATTGGGATTAGCCAAACTACAAACTGTCGGTCCTAAAACATTGATTGTGGGGCTGTTGCTTTTCCCATGACACTAGATCGAAAAGCTCACACAACAACGACTCTTTATGGCGGCTACTTCTTTTTTTTCACAGATTCTGGCAAAAAAAAACGACTCAGTTAATCATCGCAGCGTAATGCACTTGTAAGAAGCCTCTTCGGGACCACTGACAAGGCCAATAAAAACAATTTATAGAGTCATCCGTCAAAAGGAAAGATAGAGGTAAAGTTAAATCAACAACGAATCACAAAGTCAAGAAGCCTGATTCCCCTCTGGCCACTTTCCAAGTGTTTTGCAGTTTGATTCCAAAGAGATCAGATTTAGTGCTGATTTACCGTTTAGGGAGCAGAAAATAATTAGAAGCAGTAAATCTGAAAATGAAAAGTGCACACTTTGAAACCTAAATTGCAGCAGCTCCTATTTAATTTTGCTGATATTCCTGATTACATTTAGGTGAACGTGTCACTCATTAATTCCACTGGAGGACTAAGCCAAGTACAAAACCATCATCACTCCTAGCAACGGCAGCTTTCTAGTGCCTTATTAATTTTCATTAGAGAAAACAATCCCTTTGCCTTGGCTTAGATCTTTCAGGATTGTGTAACAGTTCAGCCTCGGGCCTGAAACTCTTACAAGCCAGATATAACACACATACACACGCACACACACACCCAGACACACACACAGGTGTGGTTTGGGGCAAAATATGAGTAAAGCATAGAGCGGGAACCTCTTCCAGATGGATCATCATCAGGATAAACATGATCCCTTATCCTGTGGAAAACTGGAGGATCAAAGTATTGTTCTGTCATGAAAATAATCCAGGAGTTCACTGCCTCCTCTGAGAGTCATAGTTTTGTCTGTTTTCAGGAAGGAATTCTATTTTTCATCTTGATAAAAACAATCTCAATGTCAGTTGTACAACAGCATGAAGCGAAGCGAGGTCTAGGCGTCTTTCACCTCTTTCAGGCTCCATTTCTGCTCGTTACGTGTCTGCAGAGTTAATTCTTAAATCATGGTCCTGGATCTGATGATACTTCCATGCGATGAATAGATCTATGAATAGAGGGAAACCTGCAGCTGCAGTGAATTAGGTCAAACTATTCTGGGTTACACCATTAGCTTCATTTCAAGTAGAATATTCTACTTTTAATACAGAATCGGGGTCTTGAGTGGAAATGAATGCCACAGCATTTCTGATATCCAGTGAAGTGATGTGTGATCAGGAACTCTGCTAGAGTCCTGATGGTGACCACATCATTAATGATCACAGCTTAGACAGTGATCCTTTAATAAAACAGACATTTGTTCTCAAGAGATGGCGCTGCATTGTTTCATTACTGGAATATTGGCTCACATTTGAAATCCCAGCCCATTGTCCTCAGATTAAGGATGTGTCATGACCAGGACAAAGTTGGATTGTTTGTGTGTCTCTCAGCTCCAGCACCAGAAGGGGGTCCCTGTCCCATGGAGGACAGCAATTAGCTAATCACATTTACTCCCGCCTAAGAGCCGCAGCTGTACAAATGTGCCGCAAAACGCAAAGAAAGCAAATATACAACATTAAGGGGAATCTGCTGAAAGAGGTCAGAGAGTATCCTCATTTTACAGCACCCCTGGATCCTAACCAGTTCTAAAATCACTTCAGAACGTGCCGAGGAGTCCTCCCTCCTAAGAGAGTCGAAAATCTAGGTTAGCGTACTGCTTTCATAAAGACTTGTGTGCGTCACAGCAAATTGGACATAGCTGTGCATACTCTGCTTCATTCATGCGACTCCCCCGTTGCCTGTAGGTGTAAGACTTTTCATATCTGACATCTGTATCACTTTGTAAATAATATCCGTTTTCCCCTGCGAGGGGGGAAGCATCTGAATACCCGACACCATCCTCGGCAGGAATGTTGGAACAGAAGCCAACACGCGCATGATGATTTATTCCAAGTATTAAGATAGAGAGGGTTTCTAAGAATGGGATATTAAGAGCTCTAAAGCTGTCTTAGGCCTTGACATTTGATGCAGGATAGTGCTTGTTGTTGCTATGGAAATTCTGTTCAGGAAAAGAGAAATATGCAGCTTTGAACCTTAGAAAATTGAGTCTAGGATTCTTGGTTTAGTGCTGCTGTTTCACTGATAGCCTCGAAAATGAAGTGATAAACGCAACGCAGTACAAACCACTGGGTTTCAGTGTTCTCTTGCAGTAACTAACTACCAGCATGAACACCCTAAATTCCTTTCAGTGGGTTGTTAAGATGTGCCTCTATCCCAGTGTCCCCTTTATTAAGAATTCTCTTGGTTTTTAAAAACCCTCTTCTATTTTTATCTGGCATGTTCACTGTTGCTAGGAGTGGGGCAGTGTGGAACATGAATTCAGGAGATGCACCCCCTTGTTTAATAATGCAGAAGTACGGTGAATGCGCCACAAAGGAAATCTCCTGCCTGTGACTGGAGTTGCTCTTCGCCTCTCCCCTCCGTGCCTTTCTGATTGTCCCCCCACCGCCACGGTTTACATTGAACATTCTTATCCCGCGGATCTGAGCTGCTGCCCAGTAGAATTGATTTACAGTGAGATTTATTGGGCAGAGCTTCCCTGCCTTGTTATGACAGACTCCAGGGGTGAGAGGGAGTGTGGAGGCAAACAGCACTCGGATTACAAAGCACCGAAAAACAATGCTTATGAACTTTACAAAATGTTAAATTTTCTGTCACCCTGCCCGGTGAAGAGACCCCCGTGACTCCGATCGGCGGACTTTAGCCGTGCCACCTTATCGGACAATGCCCAGGATCCGAAGGAGCAGCAATGATGTTGAGGGGAAAAGGTTGTGCAAGAAAAAAACGGATGTGGACGGACGCAGCCAGCCCTCCATTTTTTATCATCTTCAAAACAGCTTTCCTCTTCTTTCTGATTCCATTCAGTCACGCTATGTGCCGGCCTAACCTATGCTGGCCCTGCACAGAGAGCAGAAGGCTCTAATTTCAGCTCTGGCAGCGAGAGTGCCGATGAGCTCATCCTCATGAAGGAGCTGGACGCGGTGGGCGATGCGCTCGAAGGCTTGTTAGGGATGGAAGGAGGTGGGGTGCACCCAGGGCCAGGGGAAACAGATGCTGCAATGAAGATGAGCGCCCTGGGAGTTTTATATTGGCTGAAGCCGATCCAATTCTTTGGTGTTCTGGCCCTAGCACACTGCCTACTACCATTACCAGTAACTTTCTGGGAACCTGGGTTCAGTGGGAGCGGTAGATAATCTGGAACAAATGAAAGAACCACCTTGTCTGTGAAACATTATAACGATTGTCTCATATGCCATAATGGAAATCCACACCACTCCCTTTGTAGAGAGCAGACGAAGACAAACAGCGAAGAGAAGTTAATGTTAGGCCAGTGAGCTGGAACTGGATATGCAGATAAGACATCCGTATCAGACGTCCTGCTGTGTGAAAGTGGAAACAGACTTTCTTCCATGCAAGAGGAATGCAGCAACAAAGAGAATAAGAAGCTGGCTCAGAGGAGAGTGATAGAGACATCATCTGCAGGAGAAGGTTTAGATGTGAGCAGCAGCATCGGGAGGAGGAGGCATGGGGGTGTCCATGAAAGAGCACCAAGTGAATTACTGATTGCAGAGAGCTCTAATAGCCCCAGACTGGCCGCACTCCATTACAGTCATTTCATACAGCGGCTTTTATTACCTCCCTCCATTACAAACACACACACACACACATTCGCTTGGACGTACACACGCGCAGACTCTCACATTTCCAGCACCGCCACAGTGCATTTCGCTGCCTGCACTTCACAGCTACCTGCAGGACCTCAGTTTAACAAGGCAGGATGGGGTAACGCGTTTTATTGTCACAGTCCGTATCAGAGGAATGTGCGATAGTCCTTCACCCGAACTGGCGCGGGCGCATTCGCGTGGAGCGCAAACACGGCAGCGCACACGTCCAGAGCAAGCCTCTCGCACACACACTTTGCACGCACACACGCCCACCCCAGCTATCACCACAACGCTCTGCTCTGCGTCTTACAGCAGGGCCCCTTTTACAGCCAGCGGCCACAAGACAGCAGAGGGACTGTGTGCGCTCTCCCATCAGGAGCTGGTGCGTGTGCATGGCTCTGGTTCGGGGCTTAGCCGAGATTAGGGTAAACAAGAAGCGCATTGTCACCGCCACCACCACCCCCCCCAACTCTGACTCTGCCCAGCTCAGGTAAGACATGAGGAGAAGAAACAGAAATTATTCAGGTCTGCCCGGCTGTGGGTCCACAGAGCGAGAACGACACCCAGACATGGTCAGCTGTGGATGCTTCATACACAGAGAGCATCTTGAAATACATTTCATAGAAAATGTGGTGTAACAGTGATAATGAAAACCAAGAAGTCCCCGCTGCAATGAATGCTAACTATCATCGGGCCACATACAGACTCTGACCCCCCCCCCTCACGCTCACCTGAGTTGTCCTCCACTTCTCTCTCATCGGTGCAGACCCCTTGGCCGTGCATCAGCGAGTGCAGTGGCCTCTCCACGCCACGTGGTGGGTAGCAGCGGAGGCCCGTGCCACATCGGGGCGAGTAAACGCCACAGTGCGCCCCTTTGGGGAGGGCGCAGGTGGGGCAGCATCCGCAGCCAGGTTCCCGCACCGTTTCCTCACAGCCCTCCGGCAGACGGCAGCTGGCTAGCCTCTCCTCGGAGCACACCGGGCAGCGAATGGCCTGGTCTGACGAGCACAGCGCCACCAGTGACAGGATGGCAAACATCCACAGGCCCCCACAGGACGGGGCTACTGCCACGCCACCTCCACGCACCATGGCAGCCCCGGCACCTGCACACAATCCTTTGCCCTCGTGTATGGTCCCCCTTCTCTGAGTGTTGGGCAGCTTTTGATCACTCTCTGCTTCAATTGCAGATTTTACACAAACGAGGCAGGTTTGAGAGGAACCCTTTGTCCAGGACAGTCTTTGATATTTTCAGCTGGTTAGTGTTTCATTTGCAGGGACACAATGCCTCTGCTGTATTGCCTCTCCGTTCCTCTGATTCAATTTCAGAGTGCAGAAATTGGAGCCTGCTCTTGATCTGCTCAGCTGGCGACTGTCGTGGTGATAAGAACTAGTTTCTGTTATGGTGGAACAAACAGGAAGGATATCCACCAGTGTGTTCAGGTGAGCCTTGCTCTGTCTTCGAGTTTGAGTCCAGAGGCTCGCCACCTTCTGCTGAAACACCAAAAAATCTGGTCTACAAGTGTCCAAATGCAAAGCAGGTCATTAAAAGGCAGTGTTTTAAAAACAGCTGCAGTTTCCTCCTCTTGCTGGTGTGCAGAGCAAAGGACTCTCTCCTGAGAATGGCTCAACACGAGTGGCTCTCCTTGGACTTTATACTGGTCCATGGACACGCCTCTTTCTACAGTGAGAGAGGAGCTGAAAGGCACAGCGGAGAAAAGCCAGGCTAAACCTCTCTCCCTCTGTCTCCGTCTGTCTCCCTCTCACTCAGACGCACAAACTTATATACACTCTCCCTCACTTGTCCTCCTCAGTCTTGAGAGAAAAACAGCTGAATCGCCTTTTCACTGGCTCTTCGCGGACATCTGCATTTTATGTGACAGTCAAAATTAGATTTTAATGAAACATTTCGGGGCAATAAAAACAATAAAAACAAGCACAAACAAAACCCATCAGTAATCTTTAATCTCCCCCAAATGCCAAAACATGTGCCTCTGGAGCCGAAACAGCAACAAATCTCTCTGCTCCTTTACCAGGGTCTCGGTGCAGTGGTCAGTCTGGTCTCGCCCTCCAATTATATCAGCTCCCAGATCTCTGTTTCTCTTTTACTCTCTCTTGCTACTAACTGGAGTGGGCAGCTATAAAAGGCAAATGGACAGTGTAACACCCCCTCTGCACTGCTGCCCTACCCCCACCGGTCCCAAAAAAAGCCTCCCACCAGTGGGATGTTTTAACAAAGCTGCACGGCCTGCACAGTTTATTATACGTGTGTGTGAGTGTTTCTAATCATGAAAGCCTCTGTAAATCAGTGTGATTCTTTGCTCTTGTGTGCCTGTGTGTGCATGTATGCCCTCCACCCAGACTTTGAATCATGGTTTTTATTGGTCTCTTTTTTTTCTTTTTTCTTTTTTTTTTTTTTTTTTCCTGTGTTCCTTTGCCTCCGTTTTGCCATGGAAACCCAGCATGCATTGTAACGCCTTTGTGAGTGTGCGTTCTTTCAGCTTTTCTCTAAGGGCTGGTGGCTGGTTGCCATAGGCGGACCATGGGCAGCAGCCAAGCCTTAGAGGGCTCACTCAGGTGGGTGCTACAGCGTGTGTCGTTGCTTACACGGCACCCGGATTCATCCCGCATCGCCGCACGGGCAATTACCAGACATGCGTGGAGATATCGGCGTGGCGCTTCACACATGGATTCAAGTCTGGTCCTAAAGAAAGCTTAAACCTATTTTTATTGAGACAATAAAAAAAAACATCTGTTCACTTTTAAGTGAATGCCTCCAATTAGATGACTGACTGTAATAACAATGTACGAAAGCAGTTAGTAGTTAGTGGAGCTCACTACAGGGCCAGCGTCTTCATTATGTGTCGTTTACGAGGTGCTCAGACTGTGTGTGTGTGTGTACGTGTGTGTGTGTGTGTTTTAGGGTGGTTCTGAGTTGCAGGAGGTTACTCGGAGGTTAACAGTGTCATACTAATGCTGTTTTGTAGATGCTGACTGTGCTAATGAGATGTGTGTGTTGTGTTTCACCGACAGTTCTTTCCATTTCAAACTCTTGGTGGGAGACGACCAGAACTAAGAGAAGTTTACCAAACAAAAAACTGAAGGGAAGAGCTCTCTTTCTGTAAACGTTCTTTTCCCACTGGCAGTCAGTTAACCTCATAACAAACTTTTCATACTGCATCCCAAATTTTCTAAACACACTAAACATGTCAGGCTAGTCTGGGAGCTAGACAATTTTTTTTTGTGGCGGAAAGTTTGTCTGGTATCATTCCATTGGGAACCAATTAAGGTCTGATAAAGATAGCTCTAACCCTGGGCCTGATTGTTTTTTGTGCAGGCTTTTCGTGGTGATTGACAGAAGAGTAAAGGCTCATTTAAGGTACTGCAGGACATGGACGCCGTAACCTGTGCACATAGCCTACGCCGGTGCATTCATACTTGTGCCTCGCTCTGTGAAAACGCCACCCAAACGCAAGTCGGCGCTGTGTCTTTTTTACCAGTCAGCTTAATTTTTGTTTCTACTTCCTGCTTCACTTTCAACTATGGCGACTAAAACTTTCAAGTCATACAAACATTTGAACCTCCTCAGTTAACCTTTCCTTGATGTGTTCCATCTTTATTGATCCAAAACAAGATGAGAGATGGAGAGACACCCGAATATACTAATGCGCAAATACGCTACTATCAAACAGACTAATCTCGCGATCTGTGTCGCTGCAACTACAGTCAGTCTGCGGCGCTAGGGTCTGCGTGTGGTGTAATCATGGGCCATATATCAAAATGCATCCTTGTCTACTTGTGTTGTTGTTGACTTGTGAAATGGCATCAGTCGCTGTACAGTTCCAGTTCAATGTCTGACCAAGTACAGTCCAAATACTGTCTTGGGCATGTTCTTGCATTACCCCTTTTTGCTGAGGGCGCATCAGGAGGTAACTTCTGTGGACGTGGTACAATCAGGTATCCTAGAGTGGCTTCTCATCAAGTACGCTGCTGTTTCAATTTCGGAATGACCGTTTTCCGCCCTCCATTCCTCCATTCCTCTGAACTTTAAAATCTGACGTGTCAAGTCTGAACTACCAAGTACGCAAGGCCAGAATTTGCGTACTCCCATAGACGTCATCTGACCGCAGTGGAGCTGAATTAGTTTACAACAAAATGGTTGTAGGACTATCCACTTCCATGCAGAGGTGTCTTTTCTCTGTATTAGTTGAAACACATCCCCTTTAAAAGTGTATTGTACAAAAATACGCTTCTAAGAGCAGCAATATCGGTGTTGCACTTCATAGAGAAGATTTTGCTCTCTCAGTTTTATCATCGTATATTAAATAAAAAGATGGAACGAGTAGACTTTCACATCCTTAAAGCTGCACAGGAGGAAAGTAAAAGTGGAAAATTCTCTAATGTGTGTCCAGTTGAGGAAATGGGATCCACAGATCTACACAGAAGCTAAAATGATGCTCCAGCAGTCGAGTTGATTAAATCGAGTGAATTTCATTGAAAGTTTTTTTTTTTTTTTTTTTCCTGGCTGAACTGTATGAACACTGCAAAGGAACTTCACTTACTCAGACTGCTGAGGCATCATTTTAGCTTCGGTTGAACTTTAGAACGCATTTTCGACAGAATGGGGACAATTGTAGATTTTGTCGCACATCACTTACATCAGAAGTGCATTAGGAAAAAATCCCCTCACAGCAAGTATGACTTGTCTGTCGAGGCAGATGTGAAGCATATCATTTAAACCTCTAGGCCACTAGATCGTCTCGTTATCCAGCACTTACAGCTAAGTTAATGTGGTGCTACTCTGCTGTTTAGAGTTTTAGTCAATTTATTGAATGCCCCTAAAATGTCTGCTTTAAACACTATTGCATTGTCCTGGTAGATTCAAACCAAACACTCTTGATATAGAACTCACCCAAATTAAAAAACAAAACAGCAAAAACTAAAAGTGTATGTCGTGAGCTATGGTACCACTGCTTTTTTTTTATTTTTCTAATATATTTATCACTCTGAAAGCTCAAATGAGAAGTTGCTTTCTTGCTTGGCCACAAGATGGAGATATAACTCCTTAAATGGATACTAGTCAGGGACCATGTGCCACTGCCTGAACTGTAATCAAACCCATAATCAGTTTTTGTTTCACTCATAAATGTGCAGTGTCAGAAACACCACACGTTTTTAGGTTCAGTCTAGGAACCTTTAAATCTTGAACATGGAGACAGTGTGAAGTGTTTCTAAATCTCACTGTTGTTGTTGTTACTCTTCCGTGTGTGAATGCTTTGGTCTTTGTTGCTCCACCTTGTTCAAAATGAGTTCCTGTTCCTTTAAGGGATGTCTCCAAAATTCACCGTAGTGACACTGCGTATATTCCATATTCAGAGAAAGTCCAGTGGCGGAGTGTGGAATCTCCTACTGCGAGGGCAGTTCTCCTCTGGGTGCTGAGCTAAAAGCAGGTAAGATCATTTCATCATTACTCAAACTTATCGTTAACCTCCCAGTAAGAAACAAAGCCAAAGACGTAGTTTAGGATGAACTGTAACTTGTAGACAGCATGTGTGGTGCTTCTCAATTTCATTTTGACTGAGTGAGAGAGTTTCCTATTCTATTTTCATCACAGACAACTAAATGATCAAAACTACACGAGGTATATCGTTTTCAATTTTGATGACGGTTAATATAACATTTTAAAAGTTTTTTTTTTTTTTTTTTTTGTTAACACAAAAGGATCCGATAAGGGGCGCAGGGGCAATAAGACCACAGTAGGAAATTTTATTAATTTTTAAACTGTGTCTACAAGTAGTGGAGTCTCTCTGTTGACTCTGTTGGAGTGGAAAGCTGTTTTACACTCGCTCCTATGTACAAACCCAGCAGGAAATACATGTGCAATGAACATCATCTCTTTCTCATAAGGCTAAATGTAGAGACAAGGTCGAGCAATCAACCGTGGGCTTTTACCCACTTTCTTTTTTATAAACGTCTTTTTACGCTGTCCAACCAACAGGAACAGCGACGTGCAAGTGTTGCTTCTATTTCTTCACATGCCGTTGTAGAAATAGTCTTCGGCCTTTTATTAGTGTCAAGGACGTCTGAAAAGTTAGTTTCAAAGGGTCAAACTAAAATTGACATGACGAATGTGTGCCACAAACCCACCTTTTGCGTCGTGTTCTCTCTCTTCAGCACAAACCTGCTTTTAAAGAAGGAATCAGGCGTGATCCTCCATCCCTCCATCATCTGATTAGACTTATTCGTGATTTTTTTTCTCTCTTTATTAACACAATATTATAACTGATTTTCGCAGAACATTCATCATGAACACAGACAAACATCCTGAATTTACGTCCCCAGAGGAAGACGGGATGGGTGAGTATCCGATTCCTTTAGTGTGAAAGTGTACGTGGTCAGGCTGCACACATTTCTCCACAGCTCCCGCCTGAAACACTGCCGGAGCGCGCACGACTCAAGAGTATTGAAAGTATATTAGAGACACTAGTGCAGGCAGTCGGAGGCGGGTCAGAGTGTTTTCTGTGTCCGTCTGAAATATTTAGTGAATGAAGATTTGCACGCTGACAACGTGTCCTTTTCAGATGTTTGCAGCAATGGTGCAGAAGTGAAGCCGCAGGAGGAGGAGGAAGAGAAGGAGGATAACTCATTCAGTGAGAATGGAACACAAGGTGCAGAAGGTGTCATGGATCCACGTACGTGAACCCACACACTCACATATATAAAGATTTATATGCACTTTATATGACGGAGATCATTCCGTTACCGCTTCCGTTTCATCCTGCTTCTTTGAAACTTTTCCTTGCTACAGTTACATTTATTTCTGTGGACGTTACACTACAAACCCTTGAACGCGCAATTGAAGAAGACAGAATAGAACTTAAACGTCATTATGTTGTGCCTGTCATTGTGCATTTGTGTGTTTGTTTTAAGGCTTTCATAAATCACTCTTTTTCCACATAAAGAAACAAGGTGAAGGGTTTTATAATTTAGTTGAACGCAAACATTAGTGCAGTTAGACTGCATGCATGGTTATTAATAATTATTAATCACTTAACTAAGTGAGATGGGAAAGGTATCAAACTTAGGTTAGGTGATCTGTTTATCATGATATTTGGTTAAAAGCTGCACCCGTGCTCTTCATAATGTTTCATTCGGTCCAAAGCAATTTGCAAAGAATTGTCAGTATTTGAGGATTTCATCACGGCTTGGATTCACTCACTGTTTCTTGAGTGCAATGTCAGCAAAGTCTGATTGTAGTCATCTCTGCAGAGTCATGCACTGTATAATAAAACTTCTTGATTATCTAAAATGACAACACTGTGACATACGATACATATGTGTGATGTGTGGCGGCGTCCAATACCCTCACATCAAACTGTGACCACTTTGTTTCTCACGGGATATTTTTTACTTTGTGGCCATAGTCTCTTATTTGTCACTTTAGAAAAAAAAAGAACATGGTGTTACAGACAGCTCTCCTCTTTATTTCTGACTGCCACCCATCTACCCGACTGGGTGCACTTCCTAAAGCCCTGCTCTGCGTCTAATGCACAGCCTGCGGTTCACTGCTCTGAGACCCTGGACTCTATATCGGGCCTCTCGGAGCTCTGTGTGCAAAGTTTCCATAGCACCTCAGAGCGCTTTCCACAATACAAGGCGCAGCTCTTCAGCTCATCACCAGTCACCGCCAAGACCACAGTGTGGTTTCTGGATGGAACTAATACGCTGGGGGGTTGGTTGACACTTAGCAAGATGCTGGGTGAGAGGTCCTGCAAACCAGGCCTCAGGACTCTGTGTGTCGACAGTTGTGGTGTTGAGAAATGTACATACAGTTGGACAAATCCTGTATGGTGTCATAGTTTGGTGTACAGTTGCAAAGGACCTATGGTCAAGAAAAAGTAACTTGGCAAACTACTAGAACTGGTACTGGCTGATAGATGGAATCATGAAGGACTTACGGTAAAGATGTTTTTCAGCCTCTATGACAGAGCTGGCAGCTAATGAGTCTGATTTTGCGTTTTAAAAGCAGATATTGGTGTTGTCTGTGTGAGGCGTCTCTGTGTCTCTCTCTCTCTCCTGCCCTGGTTCTAGTTTCTGTGTATTGAGAGGAAATGCCTTCCCCTTATCTCAAGCGCACATCTTTTGAATCTCTTTGTCACACTACGCATCAGCCCAAATTAAGCTACCCTCGCTTTGGAGATGTGCTAGTACTAATACTATCAACTTAAAATATAAATGTAGAAGTGAAGATGTGACAGCGTTTCACATTCTGATTGGAGCAGGGTCAAATCAGGCTTTTTTAGCTCCTTATTTGGAAGTGGAAAATGTTCTGTACATCAGTCCGTCTTGTCTCTGCAAGCTGCTTCAATTTCAGTCACCTCATGTGTGCTTACCTCAAATGTCTCTCCAAAGATATTCTTTGTTTCTCCCTCACTTCCACCTTGCTTAGGTGTGATAAAGACCGAGACCAAGGAGATGGAAGATAATGAGCAGTGTCTCAAGGCTGAAAGAGAGAGAGAGCTTGTGCCTAAAGAGGAAGTGGAGGGAGGAAGTGAGGACGGGATGGAGGAAGCATTTGATGAGGAGAGGACAGAGGAGGATAATGAGGAGGAGAGGGATGTGGAGGGAGATGAAGAGGGAGATGGCCTGAATGAGCCGCAGGACCTTTCACTGGTGGACTACTCGCGCTACGACAGCGCGGCCCTGCCAGACGCCCACGCCGCTGCAGCAGCTGAAGGGACCTACGTTCCTGGAACCGTGGCCCCCCGCACCCCGCCGACAGGCAAGCTCAGCTGTGACATCTGTGGCCTGTCCTGCATCAGCATTAATGTACTGCTGGTGCACAAGCGCAGCCACACGGGTAAGCGCAGGAACACAGCCCAAACACCTGACCTCAAACACAAGAGTTGTGCAATCATCACACTGTTGATAGCTCTGGGAGCTCCTCATACCGAGTAGGTCAGGATGCAAGATCGAGTAACACCGATAAGAGCACGCAAATCTGCATCATACGTGACGTGCGTGCTCCAACCAGTGCTACGGCAGCAGCGACGGGTTGTGAAATATCTTCTATTGTTCATATATAAAGCACATGCAATAACTGACTGATCCGATAGCAGGGACAGATAAGTCAACACATCATAGTACTTCTACAGTCATCCTGCAATAACTCGCTTATTCATATGGTTCACAATCTATTCAGATCAATCTGCTCAGAGCAGAGTAACAGTATGGAAAATAATGCTCATCCTGCACACATTTTCTGTTGTGGTCAGCTTACTGTCTATCCACATGAAGTAATATTTGCCACTGAAATATAGAGCTGTTATTGGCCACATCAGAAAAACTGACATAAGCTGTGAGATAAGTACATACGTTGTGTGCTTCTTTTGAATGTAGAGCAGAGCTTAATGAATGAACATGTCAAGGGTTTCCATAATGGCTGTAACCACGGCTCCACCAGCTCAGCCACGCTTAAGTCAAGATGACGGGCCGTTATGTTGTTGGTTTAGGTTGTAAAACATGCATTCGCTCTGCGGCTTCGTTTGACTAATGAGTTAAGCTGAATAGTGGAATCGTGACGCCTTCGGTTGGAACACACGCGGCCGCGTTTTCGACATGGGAAGTCAAGTGCACAATATGCTTGGCATTTGTGCGGTCTGAGTCGTGAGAACATTGTTTCTAGGTTTCTGACAATCAAAGTGGATGTTGCCTTGTTCCCCTTTCAGCGATGGTGAATGATTGCAATTCACTGCAATAAAAGGAACCAGAAGCAGAATCTGACCAAAGTATAGATAAAAAAAAGTAACAAATTAAAGTACCCTGCTAAGATAATTTAAACTTTTGTATGGAATCCAAAAATAAGTTTCTGATCAATGAGTTCAGAGGCCAAAGTGCAGAATTTGTTTTTCCATGGTGTGTTTTTTTCTGACACAGGTGAGAGACCATTCCACTGTACTCAGTGCGGGGCCTCCTTCACCCAGAAGGGAAACCTGCTTCGCCACATCAAACTACACTCCGGAGAAAAGCCTTTCAAATGCCCGATGTGCAGCTACGCCTGCCGACGACGTGACGCTCTGAGCGGGCACCTGCGCACCCATTCTGGTACCAGCCAGCCACATCCACGCGCATCCACTCACACGCGACGCCGATAAGCACTGATACTGTATGCACCTGTGTACAGTATTGTGCAGATTGGTTTTGTTACTCCTTCAAGTTGGTTTCTCACTCCTTTTGAATCTCAACACTTGAGGTCTGCTGAGCCTACATGGCTTTTCCAGTAACACACTACCATGCAGTCTCATATGGTGACACACATCACATATGGCATGTTACTCATACACTCCTGGAAACTTACTCATTCAATTTCAGTTCACGTGTTTTACCTGCAGACGCAGCCGCTAACGTGCACATCATCAGTTTTGTGTGAAACCGACTGCTTAACAAAATAATACTGTGCTTTTGTCGATGTGTTAGCGATTAACTGAAACTCTTGCTCACAGTGGAGAAGCCCTTCAAGTGCAACCACTGTAGTCGCAGCTACAAGCAGCGAAGTTCCCTTGATGAACACCGAGAGAGGTGCCATGTGTACATTCAGAGCAAAGGTCTAGCAGAGAGAGGTGAGCAGCGTTCACAAAAACATCCTCAGAGCCGTCTTTACGCACAGAAACACAGTTCACACATAGAGGTGTTAATGTAATCAGAACACAGCACAGTCACATAAACACTTTTGTGCAGCATGCACATAATTAAGCGAACAGATCCTTTTTTTTATAACCTCATTAAATTAATGAGCTCATGGCTAGTACCCCATCATTACAAGTAAATAGGTTATGGCTGCTGTGGTAGGAAGGCTCAGCGCAATGAAGACCGCTTCTCATGTCTGCACTGGCAAAGGGGAAGCCAAAGATGTAGGGCAAATGTTTCCGCCCAGGCATCAGACACACAAGCAGATGTACGCCATCTATTACCCCCCCATCACCACCACACACACACACACACACACATAGGGTCCCCCCCCAACACACACACATACACGCACACACATACACGCATGCACACACTCATACACACACATAAAAAAGCCTTTACATACTGACAGGACAGTTGCAAAGTTGCAGCACACAGACAATGCTCTGTTTCTGTGGTCACCAAATGTCGTAAGTTTATGCATGATAGTGCCTTAGCGGTGAGGAAGTACATCCTCATCCTGTGGTCTCTTCTCCTGCACGGGCAAAGTAAAGAAGAACCAGGAAGTGAGGTCAAAGTGACTTTTGATCTTAAATTAATATCTCCTTCCCCCCGAGCATGACACCACAGCTTGTCTTTGTTTTTTTCACTTCACTTTATACACTCAAAGGCTCAGACAGGTGGACAGCTGCATCTCAGTGCAGTCCCTTCACTCATGGTACTGCTCGACCGAGAAGAGGTTTTCATTTCCTTGTTGCTCTCTCTCACTCTCTTGCTGCCAACCAGAGGACAGCCACACATCCAGGACTCAGATGGGGACTGAGCGCGCGCTGCTGCTCGACAGGCTCGCAAGCAACGTTGCCAAACGGAAGAGTTCAATGCCGCAGAAGTTCACAGGTAAGAGCAGCAGCATAGATCTCAAGCTGGTAGAAGAGAAGCGTTAACTGTAGCAGTTTGATTGTTTGGATTGTCTGATATGTGTATTGACTACAGCTTTTATATGCTGCTCTTTTTAAATGTGAACATTGTCTGGCTTTTTGGGCATTTACTCTTTACAATACATCATCATCTGTGCTATGTTGTTTATTTGAAGCTGTCTGTCTGAGCTACTCGTCTGTCTGTTTGTCTTTGCTGGCCTCCATCTCTTGCCAAACAGGAATTGTGGGCAGAACACCTGCCTCATACCTGCACACACAACAGAGTGGTCTCAACTACCCTAAATTCTCTGTGAGAATCGTGTCATAGGTGGGTATTGGTAACCATGCATGGTTAATTAACTGGATATGTGTAACAAAAAATAAATTAAAAAAAGAGAGCGAGGCAGAGAGAGAGAAATGCACTTGAAGCTTCTCAGTTTAATTACTCACTTTGTGTTCTTTGATTTAGACTCAGATAATAATTCGACTTTGCGCAAAAGGATCAAAAGATATCAGTTTCAGTAAATGGCTGACTTTGCACAGCAGTTTCCCAAACTTTATGGGCGTACGCACACACACACATACAACGATTTTCAATAGTTGGCTCTCATCTTTCCGGTTAAGCCTAACATTGAGTTGTAGTTTCATAATCAAGCCTCAGGCTGCTCGCAAAACGAGGTGTATTGGCAAAAAAAAAAAAAAAAAAAAGGCCTCCTACGTCTCTATCAAGTTGACAAATGAAGTGAGATCTTTCAATATGACAACCACAGCGGGAAAGAGAAGTAATGCAACGCAACCGCAGAGAAAGATCAGGCGGGAGGCGAGAAACGTGAGCAGGTGTCTCTCTGTCAAAACTTCTGTGGTACAGCTGCACCAGAGGCCTTCGTCTGCGTCGTCTGCTTCCTCTCAGCCCTCTGTCCTCTCATACCTCCGATCTCTACTGCTGCCTCAGGAGTCTCTCGTGCTTTTGCGCTTCTTTATTCTTGTGAACCTGGTGCCTTTTCACTTGTTGTGCCCTAGAGATGCACACTTTTCTCACTGCTTCCACTTAGCACCAAAGTGAGGACCCCTTAGAGCTTCGTAAGGATCTCTGTTTGATCTTTACCCTCTGTAAGCAGTAACTGTTTTGCATGCTGCTCGCTGCCTGTGCCGTTTCTCTAGTTGTACTGTTGGATGAAGTGTGTGAAACCTCGTCCTATTAAGTCTTGAGTGCTTACTTGTCGTGTTACTGGTCCAGGCGACAATGGCGTATGCCTGGACCTGAGCTTTAACAGGGAGATGATCCAGCGAACTGATGTCAAGGACCCTCCGCCTGGCTCCCCAGGGCCCGACACCCACCATCAGCAACAGTCCATGCTCACAGGCCCAGACAATGACCCACCTCCCTCTCACAGGCCTTACCCCATCCCTTTAAGCCGTAATGACATGAGCCCCATGGGCCTCACCAATGGCCACAAGATGGGCATGTCGCTCATGGGCCTCTCTCACGCCACCCAGCCACCCCTCAGCATGGACTCCTTCCACTCTGATGGCTCCCAGATGTCCCAGCCTGTCATGTACAGCTTGGGGCACCTGCTCGGGGGTCTGAATCACCAGAACGGCATACCTCACCCACACTCCCAGCCCATCCCTCTGTCCCCTCTTGAGGCTTTGCGGGTGATGCGTGCTGACGGCGAGGCCGGAGCGCTGCCCGGGGCGGTGTACCCCTGCGGCCACTGCAGGGTGATCTTCCTGGACTATGTCATGTTCACCATCCACATGGGCTGCCACGGCTTCCGCGATCCGCTCGAGTGCAACGTGTGCGGCCACCGCAGTCGAGACCGTTACGAGTTCTCTTCCCACATAGCCCGCGGCGAGCACCGCCTAGAACTGAAGTAGACGTCACTCTTGCACATTCATGCCTATGCACACACACACGCACACAAATGTGCTCGGGCAGCTACCACTGTATGAAGACACACTCATATAAGTAGCTGGTCGTGTCAGAAATGAAAGCATGAAGTAGCAGCCATCTCTCTCTGTCTTTTGTGTGTGTGCATGAGTGTGTGTGTTAATTGTGTAAGAGAATGAGATTGAGAGAGACGTTATAGAAGTGTGACAGGCGTCAGAGTGTTCTTAGTCATACCGTACTCATCTGAAAAGATGGTCTGTAAAGTGTTTATGCGGGAGTAATTGTACTTCCTTTTCATGCATGTATTTGTACTTAATTGTCTCTGCTGCAGCTGCTGTTTATAACACAAAGCCGCATATTCTTTCAAGTGTTAAACAAAATAGCAAAAACAAATGCATTTACTGTGTATCTGCTGTTTTTTTTGTTTGTTTTTTTTACCTGTGTAAAGTTGTAAAAATAAAACTCTTCCTTTGTCACGCATGCACTACTGCACCATATCGAGAGAGGTTTACCTCCTCTGAAAACACTTGCCAATTCAAGACTGCAGAAAAAAAAATCCTATTATCTAGAAGGTCACATGTCTCTTTTTAGTCTGTGGGTTTTGAGAGAGAGCGGCTTCAAAGGACACCACTTCACTTTGCACCATGTGTTGGTTTCTCACTCCAGAATATTATACTCATTTAGCGCTCTGACAGGTTAGAAATTTCTCACAGTTTTACAGAGATGTTTAATTAATTTATTGTTTTGTCAAACTAGAGATTTGGAAAGTCCAAAAGTGCACGAGGTAAGCGGTAAAAGCGATATAAATAAAGGTTAAGGTCGGCCTAAACTAAATGTATAGTCTGGTTGAACACATCGAGATTGAAGCTATAATGCTGAACATCTATTCCCATGCATTTTCTAAGTATTGGTGAATTGGGAGTTGCCTTTGTTATGGGATTCATTTCGCCCTCATACGCTGAGAAAACGAATGTCAGTGACTCCTATGTGTCTTCACACCAGCATCCATCTGCTGGGGGAAGTGCGCATGACACTGAACTTGTTTTCTTTATGAATAATTGCTGTGTGAAAGTGAATGTTAGGACCCACTGGGGGTCTTTCAAACGGGTGCAGAATGAACAATAGCTTAAGGCTGTGATTATTTAACTAGAAAAGCAAAGAATTTGAGAATATGCAAAACAGCTTTCACTCTTCCCACTCAACTCTCATGTCACCCACAGAACGGATAGTAATAAATTAGGTCTGCCAGTAAAACTCCAGACATGGGAATTTATCTGTGTGAGAGCGAAGTTTAGGTAAAAATAAATGATTTGTGGGAATTTCCAATGTGATAAACCATTTGAGCCTCCGCTAACATCTAAATTAGGCTTTTCTGAGTATCGGGGATCTTTTGATGAGCACACAAATTGGGTTCTGACTAGTCACTTACTAACTCATTATGTCAATGGCTGTGCGAGCATGTGAGCGTGGATGAGCTTCGCCCACGTGCCGGTGCGGGGACTCGGTCACGCCTTGCTGCCTTCAGACCAGAAGAGGGTGTTAGCTTCTTCCAGCTGCCACCTCGCTATCTCCCCTCTCCATCAGCGCCAGTTCCCTTTTTCTTTCTTTGGGTCTGAAGAGAAGTGACACTTGTGAGGCAAACTGTCATCACATCTTTGTGTCCATATGTCAGGTTAAAAAGCCCAGTCATCCATTTCTACGCTGCAACGACGCTGGTTCTCTTTTTCCAATTAGAAACGGTTAACTTCAAGGCATTTCTCTTCTGAGAAGTTTGAGGACGTTGAGTAAGATTGTGGCTAAAATAGTAGTCAGGGTTATTTATGGTGTTGGAAGATAAAAACAAAAAAAAAAATGTAAAAGAAACGTGTCAGGAAACATTAATAGCAGCTAGAAATGCCTGCTTCTGCACCAAGTCTCAGTTTGTGAGTGTCTCAAGTCCCATTTCCACCATAAAACCAAGCCTCAGCCGGGCAGAGTTTACTCAGCCAGACGACATAAGAGTCATAAAGCATCCATGACGCATGTCCAGTCATCATGAGAGGCTTTTTGGTGACATCTGCTGACTGAATTACAAGAGTCTACCTCACAGCCAAATATCTAAATAAAATCCCTGCTTGTGAGTTTAAACTGTAACAACCAAGTAATCAATGAAGTATAAGTTAGAAAACGTGTTGGATTGAGGAGTTTCGTATCTACTTCCTTTTTATTATTTTGGTTGCAACTATGAAGAATGTAACGTGCAGAGAAAGAGGGTAATGGTGATATATTAAAACTTGAAATTCATCCAAACAGAGCTGGATACATTTGAACGAAACACCAAAAATAAGCACTGACACTGAGGATGTTTTCAACGCCAGGTCAGGACACACTGGATGGTGAAATAGCCTGTAATTGCTGTCTGAGTGTTCCGCTTAGATCCTGAAGATGGCGCTGTTGAAACACAATTGATAAATTGTGCCAGCCAGCGGTTTTGACCGGTTAATCCACATGTTCTATTAATCTAATTTATACGCGTATTTTAAGGAAGCCGACGTGTAAATATGAATACGGCACATCGGGAAGGGGTTAAGGCTAGACTGGGAGTTTGAAAACACGCGACGAAATCGACCATAAAAGCCAAAAAACCTGCGATAACTTACTACCTCTTGCTGTGACTTTTATTCCGACCCAGGAGCATGTCTGAGCATGCGCACTGCATCGGTTCTATGGGGACGGGGAGGACATCACGGAAAAAAACGTAGCAGCAGCAGCAGCAGCAGCACCACGAACCCCACGCCGAGATTTCGCCTCTCCACTGCTCAAAAAAAAAAATTAAAAAAAATACTGCGCGACGGACGCGGCCCACGACTATGCCCGGAGCGGCGTCGACCACTTGACAGGCCTGGCCGAGGTCTGAGCCGTTGCCGGGAGGGGTAATACAATTCTTCATATGGGAGCAGCATGCGGGAAATGGTCGGAGGTTGCTGCGTGTGTTCAGACGAGCGAGGCTGGGCTGAGAACCCGCTGGTCTACTGTGATGGACACGGCTGCAGCGTCGCCGTTCACCAAGGTAACGTTAGCCGCTGTTAGCGTGTGATTACCGGGCAGCTGTGGCGGCTCGAGGCGCTGGAAGGTCCGGTCGTGTGGCTTTAGGTTGGTCGCTGTCTACGTGCGTGTTTGTGTGTGTGTTTCGGTGTGTGTGGGAGGGGTTGGTAGGTAGGCGTGCTGTTTGTTGTTTCCTCTCCGCACACATGATTGAGCACACAGGGCTGAGAAAAGGCTGACACTGAGCCCGGATGGCGCCTTGATGGCACCGCGGGTCCGTGGAAAGTCTGGCCCAGTGGGTCCGCGACACTCTCCTACAGGAGGCGTGTTTGTGTGTCTGTGGGTGTGTGTGTGTGTATGTATGTATGTGTGTGTGCGTTTGCGGCAAACTAGCCCCGGTGAGGCCCACCGGGTTTGGACACCGTGTTGCCTTGTGTCCACCTGCTTTGTTGCTTTAATGCGACCTGAAATTGGAGCAAATAACTCCTCGTGTGGGATCATGTTTCTGAGTAGAAATCCTCTCTGGAGGTGGGTGTGCGTTGGCTCATCTGTGCATCATCTGCGAGGCTGTTCAAATAAATGTCGCCAAAAGTCAGAGGAAGTGCTCGAAAATGTAGTAAGGGAGGATCACACGTCTCAGCCGTCCTGTCCAGGTAGATAGCGGTTACATTTTAAGTCCAAATAAGAAGCTGACACAAGGGATGCTGAGCCTGTAGGGAGACAAGGATCAAAACAGATTTCTCCAGCTACAGGCAAGTATCTGGTCGTTACAGACCATAAGTCATGTGATGGGACACTCACAGATGTTCATATTCAAACCCCAAATATGAACCAGTCTTTTAGAAACGAAGGACCTACTTGGATGAAACGTCTTCAAGAAAATCAAAAAGTACCGCTGCACTTGTTTCAGCTTGTTTTTTGGGTATTAAATACCATGACAGAGCCTGGGTGCCAGACCAACCTCCACAAAGATGCTCTGGAACCGCTCCATTGGGAACAGATGTTTTTTTTTTGTTTTGTTTTTTTTAAATCCTTAAACGTCAGAGAAAGTGCTCTAAAATTGAATAAAGAAAGCTCAGATGTCTCAGTCTGAGTCAAGCTTCCTGCCCAAGTGGATAAGGATTACACTTTAAGGAATAATCAGATTAAGATGCTGGTAACACTTAAAACCACTGACACAAGAATTTAGAGATTATACCCAAAAAAAAAAAAAAAAACTGACACAAGGACATTGGACTTGTAGAGTTTCTTGAAGATGTTTCTTCCAGGTAGATTTTTTTAGCACTGAAAGACTGGTGTAGAGTTAGGGTTGAAATAGGAACATCTGGCTGTTGCTCACCTGAAACTCCCATGACTCCGGTATGACCAGACACTTACCTGTAGTTGGAGGAATCTGTTTTGATCCCGTTTCCCTTCCCCAATGAACGGTTTGTGAACAGGGGAGGAACTTCTTGAGAACAGATGTTAAGACTGTCTTCTAAAAGGATGATGACTTATAACTCAGTCCACCGGAGAGGGGTTCCGGTTTACTCCTCTTTCAAACCATCTGTCTTCTCCGGCTGAATTGTGGATGTTGTCGTCCTCAAAAGCTTGTCCTTTGTCCTTCAGGTGTAGGTGGACCGCTGAATCCTGACCTGAAGAGCTGTCACTCTTGTGTGGAGCCGTGTGTTTGTGAATTGGCCAAAAGCCTCCAATTGTAGGACTCTGGTCATTACAGACCCTAGTCATGTGAGTTTCATGTGGGAACCACCCACGCAAAAACCTAAACTCTCCACTAGTCAGAAGAAACTTGGATGTTACCCAACAAGTCCAGTTTTCTTTGTTTTGGCTTTGTTTTTGGAAGCCAGACCAACTTCACCCACTCACATCTTTTTTTGTGCCAGAAAGTTGTCAGGAGTCTGTCCATTGGGAGCTGATTATGCTCCGGGAAAGATCCTCCAGGCCGATCAAATGGTTTGGGCAGGCTTTATGTGGTGATGGAGAGAAGAATAACAGGGACATAGTCATACACGTCTTCTGAGCGCCTCTAGTTGTATGGTGGACTATTCAGCTGTCTGCTACAATGACCTGGAAGGCTGAGAACCTTCACAGACATACTAGATTAAATGATACTAATATGTGTTATATTCGTGCCCGTGTTGAGTAACCTGATCTGTGTGTCCCAGCATGCTACGGCATTGTCCAGGTGCCCACCGGCCCGTGGTTCTGTCGGAAGTGTGAGTCACAGGAGCGGGCAGCACGAGTGGTGAGTATGCCAAGTACAACACAAGCGCACAGCGTGACACAACTCATCTATGCATTCCTGCTTCACCTGCCGTGAGTAATGCCGCACTCTCAACAAGCTTGGCTCTCTCCTGTGTTTCCCCAGAGGTGTGAACTGTGTCCCCACAAAGATGGCGCCCTCAAGAGGACGGACAGCGGAGGTAATGTCTAACAGCACAGACAGGAGCGGGAGGGATTTTATCCCTAAAGAGCGCTATCGTACCATTGATCCACTGCCAATGTCTCTGTCCAATCAGGCTGGGCCCACGTCGTGTGTGCGCTCTACATCCCCGAGGTGCAGTTTGCCAACGTCCTCACAATGGAGCCCATCATCCTGCAGTACGTCCCACATGAGAGATACATCAAGGTACTTACACACACACTGTTGATGGGGAAAGCATGCCTCAAAACGTGTTAGCCTGCCGGACTTCATCAGAGTAAATGTCTGTGAAGATCCTCAGTCATCCAGGGCCTGACATATCCAAAGAACAAAGTTGAAACTTGGACAATTTAACTTCTATGGTTTCTTGAAGACGTTCCATTCATCCAGTTCTATATGACTGGTGGAGGGTTTAGGTTTTTATTAGGAACATCTGTGGGTGGTGCCCAACGTATGGGTCATTAGAGCACCGTTCATTGGGGAAAGCAAACAGGATCAAAACAGATTCCTCCAGATACAGATGAGTATCAGGTCGTTACATAACGCTGGTCATGTAAGTTGCCAGGTTTTGTTTGCAGGGATGTCCCACATCATGAGATCGAAATAAATGTCTTGTTACACTCAGATTTACTTCTCTCTTATGTTTTGTTAAAGCTCTTTTTTCTCTCATATCGTTTGTTTATAGACAACTTGGAAATTATTATTATTTTTTTTTTTATAGCCATAAAAAATAATACAGATCTTATCTAATAATAATAATGAGTATAACCTACTATCTCACAATTACAAGAGCCATAGACACTCACTTGTCAGTTCATTAGGTACACTATTGAAAACATTGTAATATAACAGTCCTGCATCAAATCTTATCTTCATTAAGGTCATGGATTTCAGCATTAGTTTCAAATAAATGAGAGAGCTGTTGATTTAAATAGACTCAGACAGACTTTAATCGTTCAAGGGAAATTGCTCGGTCACAGTAGCTTAGTAGTTAAAATAAAATAAAATATAAGTGAAATCAAGTTAAATCTAGTAAAATAAAATAAAAAAAAATAGTGTAAGCCAAAGATTTACAGAATTAGCATATGAACAAATGTACAAGAAATAGAGACGGAAGGATATATATTATATACATAGGAATGATGATAAGGTGCAATAGTGTCCATTAACATGAATAACTGTGGCAGAAAGGTGAGTTGTTTTAAAGTTGGATAGAGTGTTTGTGTTTTATTTTGGAGCCTGTGGTTTATAGTACTATAGACTTTTATTGTGTTGTACTGACACTGCTAGGATAAACACTAATAAAAACACTTTAGTGTTTAATCCAGTTTAACAGCACCACAAACTAACAGAGGTGTATAAAGTACTTGAAAAAAATAACTAAGTGAAAGTACAAATACCATAACTGAAAGTTAAAGTCACCCATAAGAAAATCACTTGAGTAAAAGTCTTAAAGTAGCTCACATTAAATGTACTTAAGTATCAAAAGTATCTTGTGAAATAATATACTCAAGTATCATAAGTACAAGTAAAGTACAAAGTATTTTTATAGTACGCATAAAAAGAAACAAAACAACCAAAAATGGTTCTCCCCCTGTTCTCTTTATTTCACTTTCAGGTGAATGAAATAGATGTGGTATAAAACAAAAACAGAAAAACACTTGTAGAGTGAGTGAATCAAGTGTCTCATGTCTGCCTGAGAACAAAATAAAGCGTCTGTCTGCCTAAGAACACAAAAAAGTGCCTCCTATCTCCTAGTGACGGGTGACTGTCGTCTTCTACCGAAGGAGATGCTGTCAGTGTGGTAACGTCTTCCGTGTCTTCCTCATCAGCGTTAACTGGGGAGGTAGCCATGTTGATGTCCGCCGCCCCGCGCATCCCGCCCTTACCTCTAAACCTCGTGAGAGTACCGTACGTTGTTCCTCTCGTCCTCTCGGACACGCCCATTCCAGATAATCCTTCGATGATTAATTATATTTCTATTTTTCTATTTTAATTTGTAACGAGTAGCGAGTTGGCAAACGTCACAGTAACAGAGTGAAAGTATATTTTTGAATTTTTAAATGTAGTAGAGTAAAAGTAAAAGTCCTGATTAAAAAAAAAACCTCAAGTACAGATCCTCAAAAAACTACTTAAGTAGTGTAATGAAGTACATCTACTTCGTTACTATACACCTCTGCAAACTACATCCTCCAAAATGATCATCCAGTTGAATCACCACCTTTCTGACACTGTTTCACCATAAACTGAACCTTATAACCGTCATGAAGGGGGATTTTGTGCAAGATTGTTTTTTATTATAATGTGTTTCACTAGTGTTACTGAATGAAGTGGCAAGACATTGTATATCAGATATCATTAAGACAGGGGACAGATGCAAATTTTTACAGGAAGTAAACAGGAAGTATTATGTTGCCTTGGATGTATGACAGATTACGTCAGTCTCCTTTTTTGTGTGTTATTGAATTTATTGATAACTATCAGTGAATTACTGTGATACTGAAGAAATGTT
Source organism: Chelon labrosus (assembly GCF_963514085.1). Lineage (NCBI taxonomy): Eukaryota > Metazoa > Chordata > Actinopteri > Mugiliformes > Mugilidae > Chelon > Chelon labrosus. The sequence goes on along the minus strand of NC_140338.1, from coordinate 20,921,824 downwards.
AAAAACCTGAAGATTCTCAGGCATCTTCTGAATTATTCCCATTACTGCTGCATTAGTCTGTTGTTCATTTTGTGGTAATTATGATTAAAAAAAAAAAAAACTCATAATCAGGATTAGGAATAAAAGTAGGTCAGGATCATGTAGACACAACTGTTAACTGCTGACAGTGAATTCATTTTACAAAATGTGAACAAATAAAGGCTCGAGATCTTTTTTTCTAGTTCAGATGAGAACTCCAGTAATATTTATTTTCTATTTTGTATTTTTTTTTTTGGTGGAAATTGAAACTAGAACTTAAAATATCATTTGTGGTGTCAAGCCTTTAAAGTAACAGATCAGGGACTTTCAGTGTCTATTCCACCGAGAGCAAAAAAGAAACAGAAAAACAGTAGTGTCAACAAATCATGATGCAATGCAGCGTCAATGTGGGAAACCAGATTCTTCTTTAGCGGGAAAACAACTATGCTTCACATCCCGTTGCTCCCTCCACCTACACGTCCTGTATACACCCAGCGCTGTGGCAAGGTCACGTCTGCTCTCTGGAGGCTGCTCAAAGTGTTTCTGGGAAACGTGGGAGATTTCCAGCTGAAGAAGACGAGGCAGGTTGAGGGAACAACAAAAGTTTACCATAAGCACTTGAAGAACATACCCTTTGTTGATGAGTTTGTTTTGATAACTTGCTGAATCTGTAGAAACTGAAGCTCTGGAATAACTGAGATTTTCACAGTTTAACATTTAACTCATTAATAATTGATTAGTCGTTACTGAGCTGCGACAGGGAAATATCTGCAGCTCTTGTTTTCATGTCAGCTCCATAATGACATGTTGATATATGAAACAGTTCCAGGGACTCATTCGACTGATCAGATCTCAGACCACATTTGGAGGTGGTCTGGGACACATTTGACCTCATCCCTCTGTAGGGTTGGATTTAAAAAACAGATACAAATCGATCTTGACACGAAAGATCTGATACTGGTTCATAAAATCCTCACATCGATATTTTAAACATTTCGTCGCAAGGGAGGGAGATCCAAAACATGATGAGCTCCAACTCTGAGAGCACTGTCAGGCCTGAAAACTGATGGGACTTTTTTTAAACTGTAGTATTTATTAAGCTTTTGTTTAGACATACAGTCACGTATTATAACTAAGTATTATGTCTAGAATGTAAAGTCCTAGGTCACATTAAAGACCACCTACTCAGCAGGAGTGCTCTTATGTAACTCGTAAATTCAGAAACAAACACAAGAGCCACTATTATAAATGATTGCCTGAAAATTAATAAAGCCCCTTAAATGATGTCTGTTCATTAGTAATAAAAGAGTTTTAAAATAGTCTGTCCTTGTAGCTGTTAACTAACTAAATAATAAATCTAAACAAGAATTAAATTATTGAATTTGTGGTTAATTATCATTGTGAACATATTGGGAGTGAAGCTGCAGTCTTAATTTACCCCTTATTTTTATTTTACTGCTGAAAAAAGCACATCAATTAAAAGGTCTGCGCTTTGGGGGACGAAGGCAATCGAGGCCGCCTGCGAAAAGCCCCCAGCCCTAGTTAAATTATGATGCTTGTTCCAAAATGTATATAATGTCCCAAAGTCATGACGCACACTCAAACAGCTGTTCATGGTTCTGATCCAGCAGTAGGTAGAGATCCACTAGAGACACCAGCTGTTACAACATTCAACTGCGCTTCCAGATGATGTCGGTTTTTATTTGCCTTGATCTTGAGACACATTTGGTGAGAACATTCAGCTATTTTCAGCTGGTTTCTTGTGATCGGATCACAGAGAAAGCGTTCAGATAACCGAGTCTGAACCGCTGACTGATGAAAGATAATAGGACCTGGCATACCGTCCAGACCTCGCAAGAAACGTTGTGCTCATTATTTTCTTTATTTTTTCACTTTGCAAAACAAACAGTTTAACCACAGCCCAGTTTCAGTTTTATCAAACATCATCTGCCTCTTAACTTGTAACCATTTGTACCTCTGTGTGCGTATGATAGTACCCAGCGTGCACCAGAGCCAGCCTTCTAAAGAAATGCACGTTACAAAGAAATCAATACTTGATGGGCTCTTTGGACTGATCCACCAGCGATGCCGGCGTGCCGTTTGTCCATGTGCGTGCCTGCATATAAATGTACATGTGTGAGTGTTTGAGAGTCTGGTTTCATATTACTGTGTCAGCTACAGTAAATTGCATGCAGCTTTCTCCCCCCCGTCAGAGCCATTCATCCAGATTTTGCTGCCTGCATTCCTAGACAGCATTACAAAGGACAGTGAAAACTTGAGAAGCCACTCTTCTTTTACATGCTCGGTGTAGTTATGTCTCTGAGCTTTTCATTAGCGAGTGAAGCGGAGATCAGGGTAGGATGTGGACTGTAGCAGAAAAAGGGAGAGAAAAAGCGAAACAGAGAGGGCTGAAGTAAAAAGGTAAAGAGCCTGCTGTTCCTTTGTCCCGCACCTGTTGCTAGGCCTCTTCGGCACCCCCACCCCTTCCCGACCAGTCAGCCCAGCTTACTGGAAAAAAATGAGAAAGTACAAAAGCTGTGTGTGTGTGTGCGTTTGCTTACATGTATTTAATGGACGGGTGAACACAGTTGCGTGTCGGCAAAGACCAAAATGAAGTGGTATCGTCATCTCCGCCGTAATTTCATCAAGAGGGTGATTCAAATTCGCAAAGAAAAATCTCTCTTGTGGAAACAGATACACAACGATGTGCGGTTCAACGGACGACAACTTTCTTAACAACATCCCCAAACATCTGCTCAGCAGTTTCGCTGTACAAAGCGGCGTGCTCTGTTTGGAAACCTCATCTGTTGTCTTGACAAGAAAAACTTCCTAATCATTTACAGTACGGCTGCAGCTGGACTCAAATTAAGGAGTGTTTCATCTTTCCTGCACTGCAATCACAATTCACTTTAGTGGCACAGTGATATGTGTTCGCCCTGGTTGCACTGGCACCACAGATGGAAAAGCAACGTAGCACCTGTTCTCAATAATAATAATAATACTAATAATGATGCCAGCTTCTCTCAATCATCTCCACAGACATGTTACATCTGTGAGGACCACGGCAGGGAGAGCAAGGCGGCCTGCGGAGCCTGCATGACCTGCAACAGGCAGGGCTGCAGACAAGCTTTCCATGTCACCTGGTGAGTGTTTAAAGTGTGCGTGTGAGTGTTTGTGCTTGTGGTTGAAGATGTGTCATCTACAGTACGGTAAGATCATAATCATCACAGAAGAAAGGTAGCAACGATAGGTCTGGTAGGGTTACAGATGCATGTTGACACATGATTTAAAAGTTACTAAAATACTTTTGCAGTTTGAATGTAGATGCATTGTGTAGTTATACGTGTTTGCTGACACAATCAGATAGGACCTCAGGCACTCATGCTGCTGCCAACAGGTTTTCTTTTCTTTTGCTGTCTGCACAAGGTCTTGCTCCTCCTGGGTTCAAATCTGGGTCTGATTCAAATCAGTCTTCATTTGAAAGATCAGATAATGGTTCATAATATCCTCAGATCATGTTTTTTTTAAATAAATGCCATTTTCTTCATCCCATTGGTAGAAATCTTGCTGCGAGACTGTGCAACAGAAGTAGTTCAGGTGAGATCGAGACCCAAAACGTGAGAGACGCTCCTGCCCTGAGAGATTTGAAAGTTGATGTGTGGCAACATTTTGGGTGTAGAAAGTAGGACGACGAAAGCGAAGTCACGTGCAAGATGTGAAACTAGGGTAAAATATTGTTCAAATACAACAGCAAAGATGTCCAAGATGTGTACCCTAAAAAACTGAAACTGTAGCGACGTGCATACTGGATTTGTTTACCTCTTGAGAGACGTTTTCTCTTGACTCTCTTGAGATTCAGCGTGTCCTTTCACTGCTGAAATTACGCAACGCTTGAATGATTGCTCTTGGGTGTACTGTATATTTGCTTTGTTTGTATTAAATAAAAGACACAGTAACTGCTCTGGGGTCATTTAATGCAATGTGAACGCCAGTATTTTTGTTAATGCACCTGTTCAGAGTACTTTGGTTAACATCTCTTTCATGACTACGAGAAACTGTTATTGAATCGGGACCTTGTTAAGAGGAATTGAAGCGTTTCAGGAAATCAAAGGCAACACCCAGCCCTGTCATTATTTAAAGTCAATCTTGGAACGCTACAAGGCTCAGATTTTGATGTGCAGAGATGTGACATTGAATCCTATTCTGGCAACATCAAAGTGTCGTTGTCTGGGCCTGTGTTTGTGTTTAACATTTGCTCCTCTGTTTCAGTGCTCAGATGGCTGGTCTGCTGTGTGAGGAGGAAGGCCCGGAGGCTGACAACGTGAAATATTGTGGCTACTGCAAGCATCACTACAACAAAATGGTAAAAAAAATAATCTCAGTACATTGTTCCTACAGAAATCCTCTCTTACATATATGAAGGAGGTTTGAGTCTGACTATTTCTTGGCCCAGCACGTTTACTTCCTGGATCCAACACAACGTAAATATAGAAAGTCACTGACAGTAACTGGCCTGGCACAACAACCTCCTGTAAGAAGACAACTTGTGGTTTTTACTCGTTGTGAATTCAACAAACCAGGGCCAAGTAAATGGGGATAACTGATTGCAGTCTTTGTCAAACTGTTCCTTTAAAACTTTGTGTAATGGAAGTAGCTTTAATTTGGGGCAACACTCTTTGTCTTCTTTTGGTTTTTGCAGCAGAAGAAGTTGCGCTCGAGTGAAAACACAAGTAGCTCCTTCAGTCACCCCAGGGTTCGCGCTAGTTCACCGTCGCAAGAAAAGCAACACCACCACCATAGACAGAGAAAGGTGAGCTCGGAAGTTAAATGGCATCATATTGGCATCGGTAACCGTGTAAAGATGTGGTGTCTGTAGTTGTCGACCTCTCGGAAGTGTCTCGGTTAATTCAGTAGTGGTTGAAGGGGCGGAGCAAATTAGACATTTTAACATGAAGGTCAATCATTGACTCGCTTTCAGAGCCAGCCTCAAGTGGACATTCGAGGAACTGCAATTTGTGACATTCAATACGTTAGCTTCAGTTTCCAGACCTGGAGGTTGCTGCTTGATTTAACAATGTGAAAATCGTGTGGTGCTTTGTCTTCTTTGTCATGAAACATGTTATTAAACTAACTCTAATCATATCCTGATAAGTTAGATTCACTGATGACCAGGGGACGAGGTCTATGATAAAAGCTAGTCAGTTCTTAGTGCGTTTTACAGGAGTAAAACTTTGTCACGAATGGAGAAATTAGATATAGAGACTGAAAGTGTTTTTTGTACCAGACTGTAAACTTGTTTATCTCTGTAAAGTTGCACACTTTAACACTGAGTTATACAGGGATTGACTCACTTTTGTAGCCAGTCTCATGTGGAAATGTGAGGAACTGCTGTGTTTGGCAGATCAAATCTAATTTCAACCATCTCAACACATCATGACTATCTTACACACCTAATCCATGTGTTTTCAGAGTCACAAAGACAAGATTCGGCAAAAGGAGCGGCACAAGAAGTCCACTGACGGCTTGAGCTCATCTGTGACGACGAGCAGCATAGAAAAGGTACAAAAAGCAAAGTGATTAGAGACATGTTGGTCAGAGAGACGTGTTGGTCACTTAAAATTCATACAACTCCTGATGCCACAGTATCTCAGTCTGGTCTAGTTACAGTATGATGTGCATGTTTCCACAGATCTCCTCAAGTCACCACAGCAGCAAGGACAGCGAGGGCAAGTCCAAGAAGCTGAGCTCACACAGTCATAGTCACCGCAGCAAGAAGACAGGAAGCACTGGCAAGAGCTGCTCCTCTTCCTCCTGCTCCTCCAGTCCATTCAACACAGGTACCAAAAGTCTGAGAGACTGCCAGACGTGATACAGGGAGGTTCTGTCAGTATTTGTGTTTGACTGTAACTCTGTGTTTCCCCTGGAGGAGGCTCCCTGTCCACCGCTCAGGACTTCCATCAGTTCTCATCTTCTTCCCGCCTGGAGCGAGACCACGACCGCGGAGGTGACGACCACGGCGGAGAGGAGCGCAAGGAGCGTCACCGGAGGCCGGCAGTCCAAGAGGAGGAGGAAGAGGAGGAGGATGAAAAGGAGGAAGACAAAGATGAAGAAGAGGAAGAGGACTGTAAATACCACAAGCCACCAGCATTGACCCCTGCTGATGGCCCACTAGCAGGGTCACAAGGTCACGATAGGTCAGAGGGAAACTCCAGCCCCTTTGAGAACAAGGTCACCATCTCCACCTTTGGGTCCATCATGCGCATCACCTCCTCATCGGGGCTCGGCAGCAGCAGCAAGATCCGTAAGATCTCCTCCTCGGGGGACTACAAGTCTTCCAAATCTATCTGCAAACCCTCCCAACTGAGCACGCCGCCTATCCTGGAGGAGGCGGACCTAGAGGAGAAGGCCACGCCCCCGCCGCTGCCCCGAGAAAGGAGGCACCGCGGCAACAAGAAGAGCCGGCATGGTCCAGGGCGCCCGCGGGGGAGCAAGAACCGAGAAAGGAGGGACGAGGAGCATCACCATCACCACCACCACACAGCGCCACCTCCTCCAGCCTTAACCTCCTCACTCTACCCAAGCCCGTCGTCCGCCCCCCACCCCGCCTTCCCCTCGACGCTGCCTCCAGCCTCCACCTCTTCCTCTTCTTCTTCCTCTTCCTTCTCTTCCTCCTCCGCTGGGAGCTTTTCTACAGGCCGTGGCAACTCGCTTCTCGGCTCCAGTGAGTCTAAGCGAGTGGGTGTGTGTGGTAGCCCTCTAACTTCCTGTGTGTGTCTCTGTGTGTGTGTGTGTGTGTGTGTGTGTTAGAGCAAGTGTATGTGGGGCGGAAAAAAACTGTATCGCTATCTATCTGCACTTTGGTGTGTGTACGTTTGCAGCTTCACTCAAGTGTTGAAATGTTTCCATTACACATAGCAGCCTATCCGTACATCTGAGAATAGAACAAGCAATTAGAAGTTGGAGCAAAGCAGGACAAACAGAGATCTCGGTGCTGCTTTTAAAATTCACAACATTTTGCAGGATATATTATAATATTTATTAGAATCTCAGTGAGGCCTCAGAGACATAATCCCAGAAAGTGTTTTTATGTGAGCTGCACCTGAGAGTAAGATTTACAGATTAAGCCTCTAGTGTTTGTCTCGCTATTTGTCAGTGAAAATATTTCTTATAATTCTTCTTTTGCCAAACTTAATTCTTTCACCTTTCTCACTCAGGTATCTACTCCGGTCTCAAGGACCCTCTCACACTGGGCGGGGGTGTCTGCAGTACTCCTCTTTCCCTGAGTGGAGGGGTGTGTAGCACCTCCATGTCTCTGGGAGGAGGCATGTGTAGCACCCCTCTCTCCTCAGGACTCCTTTCATCCCACGTCCCCTCGCTCTCTCTTCCGTCAATGAACGCTGTCTCAAACACACAGGTACGTCAGAGAGAGAGAGAGAGAGAGAAAAAGGACATTTAAGGTGGTCAAGTCAGATTGTTTTAAAGTGAAACACTCATTGACTTTTTGGTGGGAAAACATATCATTATAGAGCTGGAAGGCAACAATTTTGCAAATGACATACACTCTATGAATAAATAAATAATTATACTTCCTGTGTCCTGTAAAATTTACTTTTAAGGCTCTTAACATCCAAAATAATGGTAGTGATGGTCAAATACATATTCATTACATTAAATCAGTCTAAAAAAAAAACAGTCCTGCACTAAATCCTCCTTCATGACTGTTTAAATGTTCAGTTGAAGTTGAAACAGCATCAGAAAGGTGGTGATTTAACTGGATGATCATCGTGGAGGGTGTAATTTGTGTTGCTGTTAAACTGGATTGAATTAAACACTTAATATCTCTGAGTATCTGGTCAGACAAATAAATAATATTGCAGCATCATTCAGACAATCAGAGATGATGTTTCATGTTACTGTTGTTCTTGTTAAGATCTGGGTTGTAATACCAGTAGATAATGTTTCCTTTTCACAAAGAGCAGGACCTTGTTCTACCACCGTCCTTCTTTATCAGCCAGATATTGATGTTTTCTGTCTCGTAGGTCCATCCAGGTTCCAGTGTCTCGTACAGCCTGTCCTCCTCCCAGCCTTTCGGCAGCTGTCTTTCCACAGCCCCGGCACTGCCGCCACTACTGAGCCAAGCCCAGACCTCACTGCCAGGTGAGAGGAAAACAAAGATCAGAGATCAGCATGATTTATTCACATTTGTTGTTTAAGCTGATGTTTGCTTGAGATAAGCTTCCACAAGAAAGCCTCCTCTGACAGTTAGTCTTCCCTTTCTCAGAATCTGACTATAGATTTGCCGATGTGGCACAAAAAACCCCTCACCTTTAAGAAGCCTTTCATTAATCAGATGCGCAGCTGAGTTTGTGATTGCTTGTCTTCATTCTCAGAGTCCGACCTCGATGATTGCCGCTTCCCGTGTCAGGGGAACTCGCCGAGAGAGAGTCTTTCATCGCAGTACGTCTTGGTCTTTTCATCTTTATTGCCTTTTTCTTTGCTGCAGCTGTGACTTCTTACTAATGTCTGATGACCTGTTGGTTTGGTCCTTCTCCACATCCAGGTCTCCAATGAGCTGTCTTCCTCTTCTGTTTGACCAGAGAGACGGCTTGGGCGCTGGAGTCAGAGCCCGTCCCGAGAACGTCCCTCCGGCCAGCTCCCACATCGAGCTTTTGTTGGAGAAACACGGCAACGGAGAGATGGGAGTCAACAGTGAGTAAAAAAATTCCACTGGCTCCCAAAGGGTCCAGATATGAAACTGAGTCAGAACAGTCATAGTCCTGACCTCATCCAAAACAGCAGTTTGGGAAGTCGGGAAGTAATCAAAGCGGCAGTAACGCCGTGGAAAGCAAGCAGAATCTGAAGTGCTGCCGTAGTAAATAATTTTCTACACTTACAAGAATCCCTAAAGAAGAAGAGAACTGAGATATGATTTGAGCATGGGGCTTTCCAGGTGAATTTAAAACATATGTAGAAAAGTGTGAATAATTTGCGTTAACACATGCAATTAAATATTTCAATCTGTTGCCTTAATTCTAATACAACAGCCCTGCACTAAATCCTCCTTTATGACTGTTAGGTAAGATGTTGAAACAGAGTCTGAAAGGTGGTGGTTCAACTGGAGGATGTAGTTGGTGGTGCTGTTAAACTGGATTGAATTATAGTGTTTAAATGAAATAGTAATTTCCAAGCTGCCCCAACGCAACCGATAAGAGAAAAAGAGCTTAAACAAAACACAAGAAAGAACAATTGAATCTGAGTCAGATAAAGCATTTGTTTCCATCTTCTGTTATGTGACACCCGTCCAAACAGAGGGCAGAGAAATGTTAGAAAGGGTTTGTTGTCTGTGATGCTGAGCACTTTGCAGCAACGCTCTGTGAATCAGTTAAAAAGCAGTTATTGGATTGTGGGATTGGGTTGCAAGCTCAGACTGCTGCTGGCACCAAGGCAGATATAGAACCAGCTCGAGTGTAACAAGTCCACAGAAATCAGCTGTTATTATTAAGCCCTTTAAAGAAGTCTGTTTTCTTAGTTTTACACCTGTCAACAGTCAGTTGTACTAAATTCTGTGTAACATGTCAGAAATATTTAATTATGGAAAAGAATAATATGAGCTCCAGTAGTAGCGGCTTGATTGAAATCTCCCTCATCATGTTTAGGAGTATTTTATTTGAGAAAAAGCCCAGCACCATTCCCCACATAATAAACATTCACTTAGTTTGAAAGTTTCATTTTAACATCAATCACAGCCAAAGCATTGCATGGTGGGATGTTAAGAAAACATAATAAAAAAGTGGAGTGGTTTAGGACACAGCCTTAGTTGTGTGACCTCTTATATTTTCCTGCTCTGCCCAACTTCAACCCAAGCAGGGGCCCAAACAGCCAGGATAATTGGAAACACCTGGGTGGGGGTGCATGGACTGAAATAAAAGCTCAGTGCAGGTTACTGGGTCGACTCTTGTCACAGATATTCGCTGTGCCGTAGTGATAGTTTAACCTCAACCAGTTCATCCTGATACAAGCGATAAGTTAATGCATACAGTGTGAATTATGCAGTAATGTTTTACAGAAAAAAAAGTTCTTCATTCCTCCCCATCCTCCCCATCAATCTTTTCTTTGATCGGGCCCTGGTGAGCCAAGGTGAGCTTCTGTGACCCAAGTTTTTCCAGTGTGTCCTGCACTGGTTGACTCAGCATGTCGAATCAGCAGCTGAATGAATCGGCTAGATAGATCGCTCCGATTGGCTGATCGGCTTAGAGAACCAGACCGCGAGCAGAGAAACAGGAAGTGATGAAAGTAAACAAAGTCATAGCAAGATCCGCAAGGTGATGCAAAAGACTCTTCTCGTTTTTCTTCTTCATCTCATCCGAACATTCAAATCCAGAAACATTTATATGATTGTCTTGAATAAATAAACTGTAGAGCAACTCGTCATTCAGGAGAGGCCAACACTGCACACTTTTAGGTCTCCAGAGCTTCCTAGCCTCCCAGCTAATTGTAGCACTTCCTGTTTCTCTTAAGAGTTATTTCCTCTCATGTGCAGAACGTATGTGCCAGCTGGTTGTTGGCTGTAGTCCTTGCGGTGTGTTCAAATGCAGCTTTTTGGTCCAGGCACAGGAGATGTCACATGTTATTACTGGTAGTTCTTTGATGTCAGGTCTATGTGTCTATACCTTTATAATAAATTCTCCCTCATCCCCCTTCAAATCAGACTTTGCTTTATGGACGTTTTACTGTTTCAGAGGACCTACTCAATTGTTCATGATTACAAATCACGAACAGTCCCTTTCATCCTTTGAAATCAACTGTAAAGCAACGTGGGATTTGCATAGATTGCTGCATCTCATCCTCACACGCCTGTGTCCTGTTTCATTCCGATCTCCACTCATATTGTGTTTCTGTGCCCTTCCAGTCGTGGAGATGCTCCAGTCGCTTCACTCCCTGCAGCAGGAGAACCAGCGCCTCCAGGACCAGATCCTCAGCCTGACGGCCAAGAAGGAGCGGCTGCAGCTGCTGAACACGGAGCTGGCCGTGCCTTTCCCTCCTCACTTTCATTCCATCCAGAGCTCCATGCACACGTCTGCCCAGATCAACTTCCTGTCATCCACTCAAGGTCCGATTCTTCACCTCTGCTTTCATCTTTCATACCAAATTCTGGGGACATGCTCTTCCTTTGTTTCATCTCCTTTTCATCTGTCCTGTCCTCACAGCCCCAGCTGCATGCAGCATTTAAACACTAGTGTGCTATAACTTACAGTAAACACACTAAATGATTAAGTGATGTTAAATGTCTAGTGTCAGTAGTGGTAGTTTGTGATTGTTGCTCTCCTTTCCCTAGACCCTGTGAGCACCAATAAGAGTCCCCTCTCCAAAAGCTGCTTCCTGAATGAATCCTCCTTTGTTACCTCGTCCGAGGTGAGACACTAGATCCTTTGTTACACATCATGTAAACTAAAACATCAGCAGTGTTTGTGCTTCTTAAGCCTTTGTGTAGAAACATTTGTAGGTGTTGTTGTGAATATAATGACACTAATGGTGCATCCAGCTAAGATGCTCCTCCCCTGTCTTCCATTCAGGAGCTGCACTCTGGTAGTCCGTCCCGTAGCAGCTCATCGCTCTCCTTCCAGAGTACGCCTCCTCCTCAGCAGAGCCCCGCCTCCTTCGGCCAGCCGCTGCTAAACGGCTTGAGTCGAGGTTTGAGCGACGGTTTGGGGACCATCAGTCAGGCTGGCAGCTCCACTCTTCCAGTGGTGGGGGGGCTCATGGCGTCCCTGGCAGGAAGTCCTCAGCTGACCATGAACGGCGTACTGGGCACTTTGAACGGTGTGATCCAGTCTCCCATACAGAATGGCCCTCAGCCCACACTCCCAGCTCTGCGTCCTCAGCCTCCTCCGCTCAACCCTCAGGCGCTGGCACAGAGCTTTCAGCTTCCCAAGAGCGTGAGCCCGTACGTACGCACTGTGTCCTTAAAGAAAAAGCTATGATTGAGTTTAAAGGCATTGAAGTTGGTTTCAGGGACACATCTGAGTTTAGGCTGTGTCTGGTTTGTAACGTGGCCGCGTGTCAACATTTGTTTCAGGTCTTCTCTCCTGTCAGAGCAGCAGAAGCAGCTTCTTCTGGAGCAGCAGCAGCAGCAGCAGCAGATCCAGCAGTTTCTCACCTCTCAGAACTTCACGCCTGTAATGACACTTTACCACCCATCTCTTTCTCACCTCTATCTTCAGCTAATTTCACATTTCTGTTCACCTGACTGATACATCTATAGGCAGAAAATGTAAAACCAGAATTACGTGACGTCACACGACAATCACAAACCAGTGTGACACTTTAAACAATTAATGATCAATCCTTTTGCTCACTGACACACCATCGCACAAGTAGAACTTGTGATCAGAGGACACTACTTTAACAGCAGTGGACACTTCACACTACGAATGAGACATTGTCACCGAGCCGCTGCTGGATTCTCACTCAAGCACTTGGTGACATCATCTCTCACTGTTGGTGTGAATACACCATTGGATCAATAAAGTTTTATGTTCGGTTAGTTAATAACTTATTAATGGATGTAAAGGTAAAAGTGAAAGGAACAACATAGAGCTTTATCAGGCAGCAGCGAAGCAGCTGCTCTTATTTGACTTGCAAACTCATGACAGTCTGGTGAGGTTGGAACCAGTCAGGCTCTGTGACACCACGTAAATATAGAAACCATTTGGTTTCCTGTGCTGCTGTGGAGTTTAGTCATTGCTACAGAGACATGCGGGAACTGAACATTTTCACTTTTGCCTGCTAAATGGGTAAAAATGGAACTATAGACCGATCAGTCATAACATTATGACCACCTTCCTAATACTGTGTAGGTCTCCCTTGTGCCTCCAGTTGTGAACAGTTGTGACTCATCAGAGAATGGACATGGGACTTCTGAGGGTGTCTTGTGGTGTCTGGCAACATAATCTTGTTAGTGCCTTTGGGTCCTATAGCTTGATGAGAGGGGCCTCTGTGGATCAGGCTTGTTCCAGTGCATCCCACAGATACGTGATCACTTTGGGATCTAGTGGATTTGGAAGTCAGGTCAACACCTTGTGCTGTTCTTCTTGTTTTTTGAGTTGTTCCTAAACCATTTTTGTGTGTGTGCCTGTGTCAGACTGCACCCTGCTGGGGATGGCTGCTGCCATCAAGGAGTGTCATTGCTATGGGGTGAGGGCGCCTGGTCTGGTCTAGGTGGGTGGTGCATGTCTAAGTAACATCCACACAAACGCCAGGTCCAAAAGTTTCCCGGCAGAACACTGAATTGTCACAAGATGGTCTGTGTTATTCACTTCTCCTGTCAGTGGTTTTAATGTTGTGGCTGATTGGTGTATATGTGACCAAAGAAAGGTTTTAAATATTCTATTCTGAAAGCATAGAGTGTAATAATATTGAAGTTTGCAAATCAGAACCAGAAACCTTTTACATAATCACAGGTAGATCTCTGTACCTTTGTAAGAACTGACACTCCTCAAGATTTACAGTCTCTGATTAGACTTTTATCTAAAAAAAAATAAAAATGCAACGCGTTTGACCAGCTGTGCGGAAGTGAGAGGAGAGAGCAGATTTCTTATTATTCTGTTTTTCTGGCACCTTCCATGTGTACCGCCTAGTGCAGCAGTAACATTGACGATAAGGACAATATTTCTTCAACCTGACCAGTCATTCTGAGCAGAGATCACAATTTAACTGTTCACATGGACAAAAGGGGAAAAAATAATCTGATCGGATTTATGTGTTTACCTGCCCCAAAACATCAGCCACTGTAGAGAAAGTGGTTCTGTGCTGTGGAGCATCGAATCTGCTGGAAATATAACACAAGAAGAAGACGTTATTCTGCAACTTTCTTTTGAACTTCATTAGAAGAAGATCACCAACATGTCTCCACAACGTTTCTGTCCACATGGATTTTGGCTTCGTTCATCTTTTCAAACACTTACTGAACAGCTGGTTGTTTTGCTACCTCCATGTTTCTGTTCTTCCTGGAAAGTCATCACCCGGTCTTTACCCCACGTGGAGCAAACATGCTCAGAAAGAATGGATTTATTCCATCCAGGGAGAAGCCATCAGATCAATGTTTACATGGTTATAAGGAGATCAGATTCTCCTATAGAACAGATTATCGAAGGTTTACACCACCCCGCTACATCTGATTGAAAACTCCTTCAGATCAGTCTGTTCTGATTGAAGTGATTCCATGAGGAATACCGTCTCCTGCCCCTACTTCTCTGTGATGATCACCCTTTCGCTCCACCTTCACATCATTGTTGCCACTCAGATCAACTATCAGTCAGACAGCATGTCCCAGTTCAGATCACATGTCTCCTGATCGTCCATTAAACCTGTTGTCTTCTCCTCCAGGAGCAGCAGATGGTTGTGTACCAGATGCTGCAGCAGCAGAGACAGAGGGAGCTGCAGCGCCTCACGCTGACCGGAGCACTCACCTCCAGCCCCAACTCACCCATGATAGCCCAGTCGCCCAACCTGCTGTCCTCAGCCACAGCCTCACCCCTGCAGGGCGGCCAAGGAGGCGGCCTCTTTGGTCTGCAGGACAATGCACTTCACAAACCCGGGGTGAGTAACTCTGCGGGATTCCTCATTATGCTTGTGTGCACCCGTACTGAAAAATTAAAGCAAGTCCTGTGATTGTGTTTTCAGGCTGCAGGAGAGAAGGGTGGAGACAAGAATGGGTGATGAATCTGTTTTAACAGAGAAGCAGCTCAGATGAAAATATCAGGCATTACTTGCTGCCCTGAAGAAGTGAGGTCAAGACTTTTTTCCTTCTCTGTCATCTTCATCGTACACCCTCTTTATGAATGTAAAACAGGATGGACTTAAAGTTTTTCGTGTTTTGAAATTCTTGATATCGGAGGTTCTTCTCATAGATTTTTTTTTTGTGTAGGCAGCTTTCAGAGAGCATGAATAGAGTGGTCTCTTCTTAAATTGCACTAATTTGTTCGCTAGACCAATGGGGCTGCTTATGAAGGCAGATCCAGACTTCCTGCTCATCCCTGCAGGAGCTGTGCAGGATTTTGGTTCGAAGTATGAGCTCGAGGTTTCCAGCGTCTCTTTCTTCTCTGACTTTTCAAGCACTGACCATTCATGAATTCCCTCCACAGCTCACAGTTTCCATTCAGTCAGTGAGAACTTCTGCCACTTCATACACCCTCAGCTGTCTTCCTTGATATTTTGTCTTCCCTTTGTGTTCACCCCACCCAGATTTCATCAGATCTTCTATACATTGCAGCCTCTCACTGGCACTTACCATGTAAAGAATAGATATGCTGTCATTTTCGATGTGTGGTTAGTGTCATTTCAACGTTAAGCTAGTTATTACCTCAGACTTTTCTGCCAACTATTTTCCATTGTTGACATTTTGTGCAGACATGTTACCACAACAGCCTTCACTGGATATAAATGCCCATCAGAAATCTCGGTGTTCACTTTAAGGAATTAACTAAATGTAAAAAAAAAAAAAAAAAAAACGTCCGCCAGAGACTGAGTTCAGCACGCGAGCACCAAAACCACCACCAGAGTTCGTAAAGACTTTTATATCCTTCGAGTTGCTATGGAGATTAAGCAGACAAAACCAAACATTTGGAAATTTTAAGTAAGAAATTAATAGTTTTTTCCTAAACAAGTGTGCACTTTGCATGTTAGTTGCTAACAGAGCAAATCATCACAGCACCTTATAAAGGTTGCTCGGTACTTTCTAGGCCACTAGAGACTAACAGGTTTTTGATTTCTATGAGTATTTTGCACTCTGAAGTTTTTTAAGTTACTTCCATATATAAATATTACTTTCATGTCCTCAAACTAGTCATTCTTTTAGCAATACTGGATAGATAATGCCTTAATGACGCTAGATTTACAGAGATAACCACGAGCCCAAAGGCCAACTTTACTCTTTTGTCGTATTTCTTTGATAGTGTTTTTTATCTTGGGTACGTGGAGGGGTACGTTATTAAAATGAAAGCACTCTTCCTAAACCTGTTTATACTTTTGATAGCTGACTGAGGATTTCAACAGTTGTGAATAACCGTATAGTGGTGACTAAAGTGTCAAAGCATTTTCTATTGTAATTTTTGTGTTCAGATGTTCTTTAGTTGTTTGTGCTTCAGAGATCGAGTAGAAAATGTTACAGTGAAGCCTGCACAGTGGTGTCATAGGAGAGGTGTGAACTATTATTCAAGTGCTGCAGTTATAGCATGACCTAGTCTGGTGTAGGCAGACTCAGTTCTTCTCAGAATATGAGTTAAACTCTCATTAAGCTTAAATTTGGATTTCATTGTTTCAACTGATGCAGAGAATAAAAAATCAGTTGCATGCAATTGGATAGTCCTGCACCGGAGCCATGTTGTTTTAAACTAATTCAACGCCACAGCATTCAGATGACATGTGCGACTACGTCGCTCTTCATCAGCCCTCCCAAACGATTTGATTGGCCCGGCAGAACTTGCAGGAGCATAATCAGTTCCCACTGGAGCAGCTCCAGACCTATTCTCCACCACAAAATTATTGTGTTTGGAGGAAGTCGGGCTGACTTCCAGTCTAAGTGTGACCACTTCCCCGCACTAAGACTTTCCAATGTAGAGACTATGACAGGTCCTCCTCTCTGATTCATCCTTTTCCCCTCAAACTCAGTCACTTCTTTAACAATATTCTGTCAGAATCCTTCAGATACTTCCTCTTTTCTGTTTGCAATCTTGAACAGGATCTCCCAAACATGTGATATCTAGTTTGTTTTGTTAGCAGCACATGTAGACGTCAGAAATGAACTTTGAGCAGCTCACTAGTTGATGATAAATACTGTAGCAAAGACAGAAGGAGAATGTTGATTGTGTTGATCAAGACATGAGTCAATGCATTAACGTGGCTCAGTGGGAGGGCTGATTCACCTCTCAGCTGAGACAGAGTCCAGATCATGTCCGAGACGTTGACTGACGAGCGGCGCGAAGGATTTCTGAAGCGGTTTCTTCCTCATGTTGCACTGGGGCGCTTTTTGGCCCAATTGTAAATCGTTTTTTAGTAATTTTTTTTCAATTTTGTTGGAATACGAGTTGTATACTTTAATATGTTTGTGTAAAAACACATTCATTCTTTTAAGCTTTGAAGTTTGGGTAAACAAGATAATCCATGTTATGAATGTCGTACTGTGTATCTTTTTATGTATTGAAACATTTAAGCACCTGCCTCTGAATGAGGTTTGATGGAGAGCAAGTTAACCATTGGGATATGAATTGCATGAAATGCAGTGAAGTCTCTCAAATGTTTTGCTTTATACCAAGTAATAACTATGCATAATTTTAAATGCATTGTTCCCTGAAAGAAAAAAAAGAGAAATGAAATGAGCACTGAATTTTAAAAATGGACAAGCACGGTGTCACTGTACAGTGTAATCGATCAAAACAAATTTGACGATATTCAGATGAAAAGCCCTGTAAAGTATTTTGGTATTTTTGTGTGTAAAATTAAAAAGAAGGATTAAGACAACTTTTGTCAATAAATGTATTTTACTGAGCTGTTTTTACATTTTCTCTTGGATGTCGAGGACTTAACTGTAAACCGTGAGGGTACAATCTGTAGAAATTAACTTGAAATACTGAGCTGACTGCAGGTAAAGTGGAATACATTTTACTTATTAGCTTGCACCTAATATGAATTAACACAGCTGCTAGTACCGGTGATAAATATTTTAGTTTACACAATAAAAAGAAAATGTTCTGGAAGTTCAGAAAATTTGATTTTGTGTCCTACTGTGGCTCAGTAGGTAGAGCGGGTTGTCCACGAACCAGAGGGTTAGCGGTTCGATCCCCGGAATGCCACATGCCGAAGTGTCCTTGAGCAAGACACTGAACCCCCAGTTGCTCCCAGTGCGTGGCACTGGTGTGTGAATGTGTGTGTGCTTGTGTGAGCGAATGGGTAGATGTGTCTATGACTGTAAAGCGCTTTGAGTACCAATAGGTAGAAAAGCGCTATATAAAAGCAAGGCCATTTACCATTTGATTTTGCAAATCTGAATGTTGGTTATAAAAGCCCTTTTCTGTAGAAAATGAAATACTATCAAGTACAGTGTCCATTAAGGTTATTCAGACTCTTAAATGATTTTCCCTGTTATTACTATATACATGGAATCATGGTCAAAAGAATTTGCAAAAGAAGAGTATTTAGTGCCACAAACAAACCCTCTCAGTTGTGAAGCATGGCAGCATCACACTGGGGATGCTTCTCGGCAGCAGGCTCCAGACAGCTAGCAAAGGTAGAGAGTAAAATTAGATGGAGCAAAGATGAATCCTGGACAATCTGACTCATTCTGCAAGACGATTGTGGCTTGGGAGAAGATTTATTTTCCGGCACATACACTTACCTGAAGCAGCACAATCCACACGGACATGATTTATGGACCATGGTGAATGTTCTGGAGTGGCTGAGTCAAAGTCTAGACCTCAGTCCATTAGAGAATCTGTGGCTTAACTTCAAAAGATAAGTTTATGCCTTTTGTCTGTGCAACTCGACAGTTTTGCAAAGAAGGAAGGAGTAAACTTGCAGCATCCGAATGTGCAAGTCTGTGATTGAGTCCAAAGGTGCATCAACTAAATACTGGTGACTAAAAGGGAAGTTTTATTTAATTGAAATTACTTTCTAGAAATCAGTTTTCACTTTGACAGTAAAGAGTTTTTTGTTAATTTTTGTCAAGTAGCCAAATTATATTGACCACAATTTAATTTGTGAAAGCAATAAAAAGGGAAAAGGTCAAAAAGTGTGAATACTTTTTATAGGTCACATTTCTAGTTTGATTTTAAATCTGTTCAATATTTGAACAGTGTTATCTTCATCTGACAGTATTTTAAGTTTCAGTCTCACAGTATGTACAGTTCTATCTTCTCATAGTTTTTGTTGGTAATCACATTGTTAATTACAAATATTAGGTTTATCTCCATCCAGAGACTGTACACTGGCTTTCTTAATGGTGAATAGTTATGATAAATATATGTGATAAGCATATAATTAGGTATAAGGCAGTAATTAAATATATATTTACAGAAACAAACTGAATTCACAAATGAAGACATTATCACAATTATGACTTACCAGCTATTAATTATTAAAAACATAATAACAATAAACTTTAAAAAGAAACAGGAAGTATCTTGTTGCCATGGACACATAACGAGCCCCAGCCTCGTTCTATATTTGTTTATGAGTTTTTTTTGTCGTTGTTGTTGTCGTTGTGCATTATCTCATAATTGTAAGTAAACTCTTCCATAGCCACGATCAAGAATGAAGGTGTGCATCAGGACCGTGACTGTTAAATGTCACCGGCTCATTCTGCGTTAAATATTCAAAATGTAAACAAATAAAACAGGTTGTCATGCAACCATGGCAACGATGAAGGCTACTTCCTGTGTCTTCCTAAACTTTACGTCTGTTCCCACAAGTTACGTCTGTTATGTTTAACATGACATTTTGAGACATTAGAGATGTTTTACAGCCATTAATAATTATTCTGCGATCTGTTTGTTGAGTTGGTGCAGCCTTTTTAATTAAAACAAATTAATCAGTGTTTTATAATTGTAATAATAATAACATTAATACTGAAAAGTATGACATTAGTTTGTATAAGCTGATAACCATCATTTACCTAAAATCGATCTTCTTCCCCAAAATGTCTAGCTATGATAACATGATTCATTAAGAATTTCTTCAACACTTACAGTGCATTATTCCTTTAAATGTCTAAATGTGTGAGGAGGAAGAGGAGGAGCGGTGTGCCTAAAGGAGGGACCTCAGCGCGGTGAGCTGGATGCGCCAATCAGCTGCACCTTCGCAGCCATGTTGTAACTCTTAGGCTGGAGTTCGTTCAAGTTTTGTGCAGCAGCTGTTATCTTGCCAAAAGGAAAAAAAAAACACTCCGTCCAGACTTGATCCAGGTGAGCTCAGCAGCAGGATGAATGCAGCCGGGTTTATAGCCGCAGTCCGCACAGGATGCACGCAGACCTTTAGACGACCTCCGCTCCTCCTGTCTGTTTCCTCACTCCGAGTGAGTCTGCCAGTTTTACTTTCCCTATCCTTTATTGTGTCAGTGTAAGTGTTTCTTTTACCGCTCTTCTTGGTCCATTTCAGTGTATTTAAAAGTGCTGTGTCATGATCAGGCAGGTACAGTGAATCCTGCCACCCTTTCTGTCTTTGTTTTAGTTCAAACAAAATACCTGACACACCCTCCCTCATTCACCTATAGCACACATGCGTTACCTGCAGGACACGTGAAGGCACGAATTAAATCAGGAACACCAAGAAGTCTATATAATCAAGTGTAACATAATCGCCGGTAACTGTTATTTTTATATACAGCATGTCATGCGTTAATTACTGACTGGTTGATATAGAGTTTTTATTTTATTTGATTTTATTTAATGGTCAATACTCATGTTACTGAGGAGTATTGTGTTATAACATCTTCAGCTACATCCACTTTTATTGCTAAGTCTAGGTAAGAGATTTTCTTTGTTGTTTTTTTCAAGAGACAGTCAGAGTTGGCTGTTAAACTGTTGAGCAGCATTTTCAGAACCAGTCAGTCAGACTGTGAACACATAAGAGAAGAATAAGAAAAACCTTTATTAGTCCCACAATGGGGAAATTGCAGTGAATCGCACATTGCACATAAATCCTCCACTCCATTTAACACTGGTGTTCCTCAGGACTGTGTACTGGACCCACTCCTGTACTCAGTTATGATGGTGTTCCTGCGCACAATACTGATGACAGCTTAAAAAATGGGGACGACACAACAGTAATGAGGTTGATCTACATGACTCCACAACTAATACGAGGTTGATAACAATGACTCTCTCTACAAAGAGGGGGTTCAGGGACTGTCGAGCTGGTGCTCAAACAATAGCTTACACACTAGTCAGACCAAAACACTAATAAAGAAGTCACAACAACGGCTCCACTATCAGCACTGTAGCATTGGCCCTGTTCAGACCTCATACGAACATGCTTCCTGGGTGATCAGATCGCAAGTGGCCAACTTTAATTACCTGTGGTCACACTTGGCATTAAAACGTGTCTCCACATGCATCCCCAATCAGCACTTGAGATCCGATCTCAGTTTCTCTGTATGCAAATAAACACAGACATCATTTGGGGCGCCGTAGAGTGCTGTCTCTAATGGATCTCTACCTATCACTGGATCAGAATCATAATCGCAAACAGCAGTTTGATGTGTTTACATCATGACTTGGGAAGATGATTTATATTTTGGAACAAGCTGTGAAGTCTCACTCCCTCCTTGAAAGCACTCAATAAATGAGGCAAAACTGTGCTTACACAGAGCACCCCTGCTGAGTAGGTAGTGTTTAATGTGACCCATGAATGCAGACAAATGTGACCTAGACCTGTCAGTCAAATGTGTCCTCAATGCTTTCTGGGTGTGTTCACTGTACTTCACTGTCACCTGTACTTAAACCTGGTCAGATGTAATCCAACTTTCGGGTGGATGTTAATACCAGGTCTGAACAGGGCAAAAAAGATGCAATCCTTTTCTGTGCCTCACAAAGATACAATAGAAATTTAGAGCTTTGTATCACATGCGGCGTTATTTTTTTCAGTAACGAGTAATCTAATTAATTACTATTTTCTCCTTTACAACGCCGTTACCGTTACCGTTACCAACACTGAAATGTGGTGGGCAGTGTTCAGTTGGGCGGGTGTTGTTTACACACAAACGCGTGCATAGCACTATCACACAAGCGATCAGAGATAACCTGCAGCAATGGTGAGATCGGAGCATTCAGAGGTAAAGTTGCCGTTTTCAAGGTGGAAGTATTGGCACTACTTTAACCTCACTGAGGTAAAAGACAAGGATGTACACGTGAAGTGTACATTACGCTCAGAAAAAAAATCTAATTCTTCGACGTATTTAAACATATATTTTTTTAAAAAAGTAACGCAATAGTTACTTTCCCTGGTAACTAGTTACTTTTATAGTGGAGTAATTCAGTTACTAACTCAGTTACTTTTTGGGAAAAGTAACTAATAACTATAATTAATTACATTTTAAAAGTAACATGCCCAACACTCATGTAATGATGTATTTTGTCCTCCAGGTTCAGTGCTGTCTGCAGTCCACAGGGGTTGTCCCTGCTGCCCGAGTTCCCTACATAGTGAAGGTGTCTGCTGGAAAACGCTACGCCTGGTGTGCTTGTGGTCATAGCAAGAAGCAGGTGCGTATGTGTGTTGTGGTGGGACTCAGGTTTCAGGGACACCTGGAGGAAAAGTTAATGCATGATGCTAGTCATTCTCAGTCTCGGCTCATTTACTGCTGTTGACATTACTACCAGCATAAGAGCCCCTTATTCAGAAGAAGCATCCAGGTGGAGACCGTAGCAGATTGATGTGTTTGCCACATTTACAATAATTCTTCCACCTGATCAAGATGTTAGATCAGAGATTCTAACTTAACAAACACTAAATAAAATGATCCGATCAGATATACATGTGTACATGCCCTAAAACATCACTATATAATAATTCCTTACAAGCCTTTTGCTTTTTAATAGCTTGTCAATCCAAATAATCTAATAATTCAAATAAAAAATACACGATTCATTTGATGATTGGCGACATTTACACTGCCACTGTAAAAAAAAGAAGTTTTTGCGCCCCTTCAGAATTTTCTACATGTCAGCATGAAAACTCAAAAATCAGCGGATTTTCACAGAGGTCCTGAAAGTGAAAGAGAACCAAATCAAACAAGTGAAACAGAAAGATTATGCTTGTGCAGTTATGTATTCAAGAAAATTAATCATTTGTACATATGTACGTGTACATATCTGTGAGGTGGAAAAGTAAGTGAACCCTTGTTGTCAGTATCTAGTATGCAGTGATTTAGATCAGATTAGTGTTCCTTGTGTATCCAAAACAGTTGTGACTCCTCAGAGAATGGACATGGGCCTTCTGAGGGTGTCCTGTGGTGTCTGGTAACAGAATGTTGTTAGTGGGGGACCTTTGGTTCCTATGGGTTGAAGGGAGGGGCCTCTGTGGATCATCCCACAGATACTTGATCAGTTTGGGATCTAGTGAATTTGGCGGCCAGGTCAACACCTTGTGCTGTTCTTCATGTTTTTTGAGTTGTTCCTAAACCGTTTTAGTGTGCATGCCTGTGTCAGGCTGCTGCCATCAAGGAGTGTCATTGCTATGGGGTGCGGGTGCCTGGTCTGGTCTAGGTGGGTGGTACATGTCTAAGTAACATCCACATGAATGCCAGGTCCAAAAGTTTCCCAGCAGAACATTGTGTTGTCACAAGATGGTCAACGTTCTTTACTTCTCCTGTCAGTGGTTTTAATGTTGTGGCTGATCGGTGTATATACACATAAGCATGCTTACGTACATGCTGGTATAATTCAGAATTCATTGGTCCATCAATGACATGCTGCAATAAGACAGGCCCAAACAAGGACATTACCACCCCACTGTTTCACAGACGGGATGTGGTTCTGATGCTGGAATGCAGTGTTTATTTGTCTCCAAGCACAACAGCTCTCATTTAAACCAAACAATTCTACTTTGGTCTCATCTGTATTCTTACTTTGCTTGTATATTTTCCATTTGCGTGTGTTTCCTTAAGTTGCTGTGCGTCAAACTCTGTCAGTCACTGTAAGAATAGATTTTTTTTTTATGCATGGGAAGAGTTTATCACATCAGAGCAATCGAAATAAGTCCTGATTTTAAGACAATAAAAGTGATTCTGAATAATTTGATACCAGAAGTAGCATTAATCACAGAGCCACAAAGTCCACATCATTCTGGTGTTAGACATGAAAAGCTGATACGGGTCTGTAAAGAAGAAAATTTCATAAATCTATGTACTCATTCTTCTTCTCTTTGACAGCCTTACTGCGATGGAGCTCACAAGACTAAAGCACCGAGCATCTCTCCTCTACGCTTCACACCTGAAAAAGACGGGAGGGTGATGCTGTGCGCCTGCAAGCATACCAAAAACGGCCCGTATTGTGACGGCTCGCATGTTAAGGTCATCTTCCGGGATGTGGTGAAGTCGGTAAAAGGCCTCTTTAAATGAATGAAATGTTTTTGCCTGTGTAAAACACTGTTTTGTAACGCACAATCTTACACAAATGTATTAAAATACTTTAAAAACATTGTTGTGTCGGGCAGCTATATTACATGTAAATACTGTATATACAGTATATGTCGTTTCATTCTATATACAATACTTTTAATAAAATATAAATATTTTCTCTCACATACTGTGTGAATGCACTATGTGTCAGTAGCGAGGAAATTTCACAACTGGACTTGTTGCACAGGTGGCATCCTATCACAGTACCATGCTGTAATTCACTGAGCTCCTGAGAGCGACCCATTCATTCACAAATGTTTGTAGAAGCAGTCTGCATGCCTAGGTGCTTGATTATATACACCTGTGGCCATGGAAGTGATTGGAACACCTGAATTCAATTATTTGGATAGGTGAGTGAATACTTTTGGCAATATAGTGTATATCAAAAAAATAAACTCGTTTTGGAGTAATTAAATTGTTAATTATTGTTTATATATGTATATATTTTAAGGGTTTCTCATTTTCTAACCCTAATCATTGTCAAGTTTCTGGAAGTCAAATCACTTCACTTCAATCTGCTGCAGACCGACATCCGCCTCCTGATTGGCTCGGCTGCAAACACGTGACTCGTCTCTCCAATCACGTCGGTCAGCTGTCAGGAAGTGAAATCTTTATTTATCTGAGTTTTTGTTTTATTTCCTTTGCTTTGTTTGACTTCCTTTTCTTTTTTTCAATTTACTTTCAATAACTTCTTCTGGATTCAAACTTTCAGCTCTTCTCGCTGAATTTATGGTTGCGTCATTTTCGTGCGACTGTAGCAGCAGTTAGTCGAGGCTGCGCTAAAGCTAGCGGTCACTGGAAGCATGAACACCTTGGTGAATAAGTTTGACCATAAATGGATCAGTTTAACCTTGCGACAACCTTGGATATCATCTGCATCAGCTTCCAAGGTATGTCTTTGTACATATATGACTTTCTACTCCTAAAACGACTGATTATATATCTTTGTATTTTAACTAATCAGTTCCGTGATACAAAAACATAATATGCATACAGTTTTCATTGAATGATATTGTGTGTATCTATATTATGTGCCCGACTTGTAATTATTTAGATAAAAATAAAAACATGAAAGTAACATCCACAAAAGAAGATCAGTAAGACAGCGCCACCTAGTGTGAAAAGTTCATGTGCGTCCTCACAAGACAGCTGTCAGTCAACCTGATCAGATCTAAGGACTGTCTGGGCTTCATTGACATCATTCATTCATTTAATGTTTGTTAGTTTTGTTTTTTGGACTGTTATGAAAATCACTATATTTTAACCTGAAACCGAACCACATAAATGGTATTAGATTAGATTGATTACATGGATTAGACCTGCGCTTTTCATGGGAACATGGTTCTCTAGTGGGCAGTATATTCTAAACCCATAAGTCTAAACCCGTTTTCATCCGGAAAAGAAATCCGATGAAATGAACAGCTGAGTGGATTAATGCCCCGGTTGAACACATGCCATTTAAATTCAGTTATATCAGCCATAACATTATGAACTAATATTGTGTTGGTTCTCTGAAGGTGTGCTGTGGCATTTGGAACCAAGACATTAATTAAGTTAATGACATTAAGTTGTCCAGAACATCCCACGGACACTGGATTGGATTTAGATCTGGAGAATTGGAACTCGTTGTTTTATTCCTCAAAGCCATTTCTGAACCGCTGTTGCTTTGTGGCAGTGAGCATTAGAGGCCACTGCCACCAGACACACTGTTTTCATGAAAGGGTGTATGTGGCATTAACATTTTAAGGAGTTTGAGCTACAGTAGCTCCATCAAAGTCCATCAGTGAGCCTCAGCTGTCCATGACCCTGTAGCCATTTCACCTGGTTTTCTTTCCTAGATGCTGACCACTGCAGATTTCCTGCCTCTAACATCAACTTTGAGGACAAAATGTTCACTTGCAGCCTAATATGTCCCACCCATGGACAGGTGCCGTGATAACCACATAATCGGTTTTATTCACTTGTCATAATGTTACGGCTGATCAGCGTATATGCCATTGATGTTGCATCTTAAAAGTTCATACTTTTTTCCACAGGAGACATTCTGACTTGTCATATAAGGTAAAACATAAATGTATTAGTCACGGCTCAGTTCCATTAAGCATCCCAGGAAAGTGAACCAGCCAGCAGAAAGACAGGACCTCACTTATTCCCCTGCTGTGACAAGCTTAGACTTAGACTTAGACAGACTTTATTTGTCATTTAGATTTTCATCAAAATGAAATTTCGGTGCAATGGCTTAGAGTACAGCAGGAATTATTGACAGAAACGGTATATACAATTTACAAGAATGGTATATACAAAATAGAATAAATATATATCTATATCTATATCTACATATATATATATATCTATATAGATATATATATATATATATAAAACTTAAAAATGGAGATAAATATCATTGCACATTTTAATTGCAGGTTAATAGGAGTGGGTTCAAATGTCTCCTGTGAAAAAGATGAGCCACTACCAGGACCCTGGGACTGACTTACACCTCTCCTTCTCCTGTTATGAAATCTGTAAAATATCTGCTGTGAAAAGGCCTATAGGAATCCTAAAGATGCAGTTTGACAAGTCCAGCAGTACTGAGATGTCAGTCAAGCACAAACAGGCCTGGGAAGGAGGTTAAATAAGAGCAAACACCCATGAAGGTGTACAGTGTGTACGTAGAAGCTTTAAACACAAACATTAATGAAGAAGCGAAATAAGTTTGATATTTTTTGACGGTGTGTATTTACTGTAAAATCAAGAACGCAGCAAACCACATCACAAAAAGATGTGCCACTGTCCGCAGGTCAGACTGTCCACGCTTCCTCCAGAGCCTGTCATCCCATCTAAGAAGCCTTTCAAAGTGGATCTTGTTGGTGGAAAGCGTTACGCGTGGTGCACCTGTGGGCACAGCAAAAAACAGGTAGACATGGTTATCTGACCGAGGTTCCCGTTGTTACATTTGGGTACCTGCTGACACCGTATACTGATATGGGTTTAGTTATAACATGACAATTAAGTGACTTCCAACTGTAGTTTAAGAATAGATAAGGCAATATAAGAATATATAAGAACCTAAAATGGACGGGCAGCCAGTGGAGTGAAGCTAAAATAGGTGAAATGTGCTCATACTTGCCAGTTAAAAGACGTGCAGCAGCATTTTGTACCAGTTGAAGACGACTAATAGAGGACCCACTAACCCCCAAATAAAGTGCATTACAGTAATCCAGCCGAGTGGTCACAATGGCGTGAATTACTGTCTCAAAGTGTTGTCTCTGAAGGACTGGTTTAATTTTTGCCAGCTGCCTTAACTGAAAAAAGCTGGACTTCACCACAGCTTTAATTTGGCTGTCAAATTTAAGATCTGCGTCCACTTTTACCCCCAGATTTTTTACAGTTGGGATGCGATACTGAGCCAAAGAACCCAGATCAACTAGGGGGAGGGGTCCCAGAAGTGCCACCAAAGACCATGACTTCTGTCTTTTTTTCATTAATATTCAGAAAATTTAAAGCCATCCAAGCTTTAAGGTCGTGTAAGCACTTTAGCAGCGGGTTAACAGAGTATGAATCAGACTTTTTGAGGGGGAAATAGATCTGGCTGTCATCCGCATAGCAGTGAAAAGAAATGCCATGTTTCCTGAGAATGGAACCAAGTGGGAGTAGATAGAGACAAAATAAAAGAGGGGCAAGCACAGAGCCCTGTGGGACCCCACATGAGAGAGAAGCAGTGGAGGACACAGAGTCATATAATAATAAGTTATATAATAATATATAAGTCAATATAGGGAAATGTTTTACAATGAAAACACTAGATAAAATATAGAAACTGAGGTTTGGGGTCTTACAAACACGAGTCCAGAAAGAGTCCTGGCCTGGTGACAGGTTTCAGGACATCCACAGGTATTTATTCTCACATCTTTATCTTTCAGCCTTTCTGTGATGGAGCCCACAAAACCAAAGCCCCTGGCCTGTCCCCGCTACGCTTCGTCCCAGAGAAAGACTCCACCGTTTTTCTGTGCGGCTGCAAATACACCAGCAACCCACCGTACTGTGACGGCACGCACAAGCAGGACTTTATCACATCTGCTCCACTGCACGAACAAACAGACTCTTAAGTAAGGACTTAACTGTTCACATGGATGCTGAATATAATGATCTGATCAGATAAATGTGTTTACAACAGTCACTACAGAACCTGACAAAGTGGTTTTCTGCTGCTCAACGCCGCTGCCTGCATGGATTCTGCCTTCGTTGTTTGAACAGTAGCTTGTCGGGACTAGACACTAGATGGGTAACACCCATGGATGTGCTGGAGAAGCTGCTTGGATGAAACGCCTTCAAGAAACTCTACAAGTCCAGTTGCCCTTGTTTCAGCTTGTTTTTTTTTTTTTTATACATTATGACCTGAAACACTGGGAGCCTTCACAGACACTTGTTTGAACAACTGGATGTTTCTCACCTGACGTTTACCCCACATTTTTCCCTATTGAACAGATTATCAAAGTTTTAAACCACTCCTCTTAATCTGATTATTTCTGATCAGGTCAGTCTGTTCTGATTGAGGTGGTTACATGAGGAATTGAGGGATCTTGTTATACAATTACACAATTTCAAAGATGTACTGTAGAAAAGGCTGCAGGGATTTGGGTGAAACGCATTTTGATTATCATGACCAGACTGGCCCTGGATCTTTTGGTCTACTAGAAGGCACTCCTTTGTGTCATCCATCATCCAAAACTGGAAATGAAAGAGTAATTTAAGCTCTCAAAGAAGACGGGATCTTTGTTCAGCCACTGAAATTTCCTGTGCCTCTTAAAGGCAACACTCGGCGTTACGCATACGTCCAGAAGGTCGAGGGTCGTTAAAAAGGAGGGCTTGACTATTGCATCTCTAATTACATAAACCTTGACCGTCAGATAATTTTGAATGATGAGCAGTGCCTTTTATGCGCTTCTCAACCTGCAGAGTTCCAGTGAATCACAAACATGAGGCTGAGGTCAATGTAAACAGAACATTTTATTGACCTAAAACATGCACATATGGTTGATTTAAAAAAAAAAAAAAAAGAAAAGTGTCATTGTTTGCTTAAAAGAAACAAAAGGAATGTTGAAAATTATGGAACTACAACATACACAGCCAAATATTCAACTCCCTTTTGATTTCTTCCACCGCCCGAGACAGAACGCGTCTGCTGACGGGCGGGCGGGCGAGCGCGGTAGTGCTTTGAATTCTGTAAAATAGAAACGTTTCTCCTGATGGAAAATACTCGTCGGTTTGTGTGATGAGACCTCAACAAAGTGCATCTTTAACAGTTGTCAGTAATGTACATGTTTCCTGATGAGCTGCTTATACTGGACACCTACACAGCGGTTATTAACATGACGCTTTGAAGGCAAGGATCATTTTTTTTTCCTTTACATCCAACTTCGGCAGTGAGTTGCACCGCGATGCCTCTCACCGTTTTGTTTTTTTTTTCCTTCTGGAAGCCAAATCGTCGCGTATGGAAATGAAACGGACCCACTGCATATACAATACAAAACGATTACAATATCTTGTATAAAAGATAAGTTTATACATATGTATGCACACATGCTCACATTTGATACATACTGTACAGTTTGTATGTGTGCACTGTTCTAGTCTAACACACACAAACACACACGCACATACATACAAGTGTCTATTTGGCTGCACTCTTCAGTCGTTCCTGCTGAAAGAAAACGGTCATCTGCCTTCCGTCTGTCCACAAGGATGAAGGCTCGAGCTCTTTCTGCTTCATAAAAAGAAATGAGGGAGCAATTCAAACACTGTCCTCCCCGCTTCCCTCTGCACGCGTTAGGTCGTCGGAGGCAATCCGCTTTTGTCGCCTCCCCTCGCCTCCTCTTTGCCGGCCCCGGAGCCCGTGCCGTTCACAGTCACCTTG
Organism: Chelon labrosus; assembly: GCF_963514085.1. NCBI lineage: Eukaryota > Metazoa > Chordata > Actinopteri > Mugiliformes > Mugilidae > Chelon > Chelon labrosus. Next base: position 20,891,726 of record NC_140338.1, on the reverse strand, counting down.
CGAGCGCTGGCGCCCTGTTTGGAGGCGAGGATGTGTCGCTGAGTGTTGTTGGGCACAGTGGTACCGTTGGAGCTTTGGATGGCGGGGGACAGGTTGTGGGACGCGGGGCTGGACTGAGAGGAGGCTCGGGGCGGCTGGGCTGCCGCGGGACTGTGGACTTTGTCGCTCTGGGAGTCGCTCTCCGACGTCGGGCTGGTGTTGACGCCGTCAGAGTGGCCCTGCGCGGCAGACTGGGACTGCCTTCGGCGTTTCCGGGTGGGTTTGACCAGATACTGCAGAGGGATGGGTCCAGTCTGCACAGAGGAACAGATCATATTAAAACCCCTGACATGAGTTGTTTTACAATGCAAGAGCATGTGGCAGGACTTCAAGTCTGGAAATTACTTTTCTTTATGGTCAACAAATCTCATGGAAAACAAAATCTGTATTCTCTGCGTAGAGCTTCAGTTGGACCGAGCAGTTCATTCAGTATCATCAACAGACACTAGACACTTCCTTGTACTCAGAACAACTGCATGTTCATCCACAAGTCCCCCAAAAAACACCACTTACTCCTGTGTGAGTAATTCTTTCTAAAAACTACCCCGCTGTTTTAAGCTTTCTTTAAAGACGTAACAAAAGTTTGTGAATCATTTAATTTCTGTCTTCAGTGGCACACTGAGGAGGTTGGAAATCAGATCAGAATAAAACCGCCTCATGTAACCACCTCGATCAGAACAAACTGATCAGAAGGAGTTTTCAATCAGATGTAGAAGGGTGGTGGAAACCTTTTATAATGTGTTCAATATGAAAATCCAATCTAATAACCACGTAAACACTTGATCTGATGGTTTCTGTCTGGTTGGAATAAATCCATTCTTTCTGAGCATGTTTGCTCCACGTGGGAGTAAACATCAGGCGATGAGTTTCCAGGAGGAACAGAAACACGGAGGCAGAAAAACAACCAGCTGTTCAAACAACCGACAACAAGAAAGGATGAACAAAGCCAGAATCCACGTGGGCAGCAACGTTGAAAACAAGGAAACATATTGGTCATAATCTTCTACTGAATCAATTTGTTTTCAAAAGAAAAGAAAAAAAGAAAAAGTTGGAAACAAACGTCTTCTTCTGTTATATTTTGAGCAGATTCGATTCTTCGCAGCAGTTAATAAAGTTCTATACGAACACATATTTTGCGGCATGTAAACACATGAAACTGATCAGATCCATGGAAACGGTTCAGTTGACCACTAAGATTGATTGGGCTGAAGAAGAGTTAATGACCACGGAAACGTTGTCAATAATCTTTAACCTACATCTATAAATCACAGAGAGGGAGTTTGATATTTGCACCAACTGCTCTATTTACACATAAACTCACATTTGATCAGTTTGGACAACAACCTGGAAACACCTCAAGCATGAAATCAAAGACTTGACAGATAAATGCCCAACTGAAATCTAAAAACGACCTCAGAAAATACAGAGGAGTTAACCTGTGAGAAATAATTTGACTTTGTTTGATTTGTTGTTCCTTTCAGACCATCTCGTTTTCCTTCCTTTTATTTATTTTTAGATTCTGAAGCAAATCAACTTGTAGAGATGTGAAAAAGAAAGTAAATATATTACATTTATATTATTATTGTACATTTCTATACATATATATTGTGTGTGTAGTGGGTGTTGTCACTTTCAGTCCAAATAATAAATCACGTCAATCACATGAAACACTTTTTATGATTAATACAAGGTACGAAAGAAATCACTCACTCGTCTCCACTCGTAGAAGTAGGCGATATCCATTAGTGTGTAGTAGTCCTTCAATGGTTCATCCCCATACAACACCTCCACCTGTAACAGTCAACAACTATTTAATATCTGGTCCCAACATTTAATTATGATGCTCATAAACCCTCAGCTTCACTTCAATATGTATTCCAACCAACAAACACGCAGCTTCCAGGTCAGATAATGATCTTTTATCCTGAGTCAGTTTTAAATATAAAAGTCTTTCTTCTTTTTGTGTAAGGCCGTAAGTCATCATTTGAATGAGACAACACAGCTGCTGCTATTGTTGCATATCTGGCCTTTCCTTCTTCTACAGCCATATTCATACCGTACTGTAGAGCCTGTTGTCACAAGCAGGAACAAACATTCATGAAGGCCTTCAAGTTCAGAGTCCGAGAACATGGAAATGATCTGGTTTAAGGATTTAATATCATGTGGTGTAATTGTTTTGGCCTGAAAACTTCTGAATGACCCAAGGTTTTCCTGACCTTACCATCACTGTAAACCGCTTCCATGTTGTAATTACAACGTCCAGTTTTCTGAAAGCTCTATTATACAGTTATCTGTCCACGTGTAGGGAAGCCAGTAAAAAGAAGCAAACAGCGGCGTCTCACATCAGCTATAGTTGAGGCAACACTCTGAAATTTAACAGTTTTGTTGTTGAGCAGCATTTTTAACTTTCAGCTGTCCCAAAAACTACAAATGGTTTGTTGCGAAAAGTTGGTCTGGCTCTGCTGGGAACTGATTTTGCTCCAGAACAGATCTGATGTCAGAAGTTCAGATTCTTTCATTGTTTGTTTTTTAATATATTCTGTCATTAATGAGCATACATAGTGCTGATTATGATTTAACTTCAATGGATTTTGCTGAAAGGTGAAAGGTATGTTGCCATTATTGTAGCAAAACTATCTACAAATGTGTATTTCAATCCGTGTGTGTGTAACTGGATTTGCAAATGTGTGAAAAAAATCTGTGCGTGTAACCAGATTTGCAAATGTGTAAAAAAATAAATCCGTGTGTGTAACTGGATTTGCAAATGTGTAAAAAACATCTGTGTCTATAACTAGATTTGCAAAAGTGTAAAAAAAATCCGTGAATGCGTACATCGATCTGTATGCGTAGATAAATCTGTAAATGTGTGATCTGTAAATATCTGGCCTCTCCATTGGATGTGTTCTTACACGTGACTTTTGCTACACTTCTGCCGCGGCAGATCCGCAAATGCACGCAGCGATTTGCAAATGCGTGTGGAGATTTGTCTGTGCGCGCCTCCGTTGCTATACAGCTACATACCACCAGTGGGCGCTAGGCTAGCACCCAATGATATTAGCTACCGGCTACCTGGGCTGGCTGGTACCACAGACTGTACGGCTGGGACGAACACTGGTCCCGATCCCGATGCAATGGAGGCTGGATGGCGTGCTGTAACTACGTAACAGGGCTCTCGAATGAGACACACACATTCAATAAGTTCACACGCTCAGACGCCACGCTGAGAAGTGATAAAATTTGCCGCACATTATTAACATAGACTGTTTAAAATGAGTAATCTACGAATGGATGAGGCGAAAGCAGACTCCTCTGCTTGAATCAGCGACCGATCAGCAAATCGATGGGACAAAATAGTATTTCTAGTCACCAGGTGAAATAGTAAATGCGTGCACACGTCAAAGAAGAGCTGGAAGTGGAAGCCCAGGAGGATGAACTTATTTTAATGCGTGAGAGCCCTGTTACGTAGTTACAGCACGCCATCCAGCCTCCATTGCATCGGGATCGGGACCAGTGTTCGTCCCAGCCGTACAGTCTGTGGTACCAGCCAGCCCAGGTAGCCGGTAGCTAATATCATTGGGTGCTAGCCTAACGCCCACTGGTGGTATGTAGCTGTATAGCTACGGAGGCACACAGACAAATCTCCACACGCATTTGCAAATCGCTGCGCGCATTTGCGGATCTGCCGCGGCAGAAGTGTAGCAAAAGTCACGTGTAAGAACACATCCAATGGAGAGGCCAGATATTTACAGATTTATCTACGCATACAGATCGATGTACGCATTCGCGGATTTTTATTTTTTTTTTACACATTTGCAAATCTAGTTATAGACACAGATTTTTTTCACAGATTTGCAAATCCAGTTACACACACACAGATTTTTTTTACACATTTGCAAATGTAGTTACACACACACACGGATTGAAATACACATTTGTAGATAGTCTTGATACAATAATGGCCCCATAAGAAACACAGCAGACACAGGAGAACATGAAAACTCTGAACAGAAGGACCCCAGAACCTTCATGCTGTGATCCTATCCACTGCTAACGGCTGCTTCCACCCATTTGGGGCGTAATGTTAATGGGAATCTACCTGATTTAGTTTTATAGGTCTATATGATAGTCGGTTGTACCGACTAGTCGACTTTACTACTCCGCCATGACGCTTTAAGCAGGAAGTCGACTAATCACTGATCACGTTACAATAACGACACGGACGCCTCCGAGAAGACAAGTGAGGAGCCCAGTAGGTCATTGCAGCAAACTAGCAGCGGTTCATCAAGTGGAAATACTTGACTATAGATGAAGCCCATTCTACCGTGACATGCAGAATATGCAAGTCAGTCTTGAAATACATCAAATGTACTACTGCAATGCTCACTCATCTGAAGAGACATCCGCTAACGCTAACAGAGGAACGGTCCTAATCCTTCTGACAATAGTCAATTAACAACTTCACCAAACGTCTTGTGGAACGTAGCACATCAACAATTTGCTGGTGAATTTCATTGTCTAAAGTTATTAGACTTTTAGTTGTTATACACGGAAAAGGCTTCGGAGAATTTTTTTTATCCTGGCTACATTATATTATCCTACAACACGCTGTGAAGTACTAGTATTGACGGTGCAGATTTATATAGGCTAAACACACTGTATCTGCAGCGCACAGTATTGACAAGCGCATGTGACTCAACTTTCGCCACATATTAGTCGACTTTAAAAAAAAAAACAACAAAGATTCAACCCCTACTATGTGAGCAGAAACTAATAGATTAAAAGCATCATTGCTATGCTAGTCAACAGCATCACCATTAGCATCCAACTGATAAGGGCACAAGGGAGACTTCCAGACTCTGACCACCAACCAACAATCAGACTAAACTCACTGGATTAGTCTGAATTCTCAGTGGCTCGGCTACAGTGGGCAGCAGTTAGTGAGTGTGGTATACACACATAGTCATTTGAAACACTGCTGGTATGAAAAATTAGTGCAGCTTTAATCATTTTTTTTTTTTTTTTTTTTTAAATCAAATTTTGGAGCAGATTTTTCTCTGTTGAGTTAGACGCTGCAGTGAAACCTCACATATTGCCAGAGCGAACCTAATTGGATTTGTGTGTGCGTGCATGAAAATGCCTCACTTGCTCTACCAATTTATTTATATTATTTTGAGTCCTTGAATCCTGAGGTTTGCCGGAAAATCAGTACAAAAGACGTTAGTGTGTGTGGCTGCCGTGCGTCCAGTTACCCGGTAGTTGTTGGGGATATCCATCTTGCTTCGGAGGAACTTTGCTAAGTGCATGACGGACATGGCTGCTGGGCACTGCAGGAAGCGTTTACCGTTGGACTGAGAACAAAGAAAAGAACAGAGATGGGATGAAAATCCAGGGGCAAAGACTGGAAAACACACGTCGGTTTGACTTCTGTGCTTCTGGCCTTACCTTGTCTCCTTCCATCTCTGAGTGCTGCCTCTCATTATTTCTGTGGGCAAATATTAAATATAAAAAGGCTGTTAAAAGACGGTGAACAATTCTTTCCGTGCATCCAGAAAATCATATTCAGAGAGATGTGCAACATACAGTTTTTCCACCTGTCTCAGCGGCAACTTTCCAACGAAAAGAGCCGAGATCAACTATTTTCACTCCTCTTTTCAGTTAAAAAAAAAACAAACAAAAAAACAACAACAACATGACTGACTCACTTGTTCCTCTCGTAGAACTGTATGGACAGACTGATGATTTCATCCTCCGCTATGTTAAACGTCTCCACCACTTCCCCCGGTTCCAGGACGCGGTTCTCTGCGTAGAAGTCCCGCCTCCGTTTCATCTCATCTGGGTTCACAAAAGAAACGCGTCGTGAAACAGAAACCTGAGAAAAAGATCGGGACCAAGAGCTGGCTCGGAGAAAAAAAACAAAACGTAGGCCTTACCTTTGAATAACCCCGGAACAAGCTTATAAACAATATCTTGGAGAGTTTTGTCCGCTCTGAAGAAGAAACTTAAAGATTAGATTTGCATAGAGACGTGTCTGAAAAGAAATATCCGACGTGAAGGAGCACTGATCACCTGATGCTGAGCTGTGGACACGTCTTGTGGACCTGGACGTCACATCGAGGACAGAACTTATTCGTCTCGAGGAAGGCAACGATGCATGTTTTACAAACTACACAAGGAGACAGACACACAACGCGCTTCAGAAACGCTTTATTCAACGTGGTAATAATTCATTACTAATGAGCTGGAAATGACACATCCAACGGACACAGAGCAACATTTATTTGAAATAACGTTTGTGTCCAGCTGATTAGTCTATATGCCCTGGCCAGTTTATTAGGTACACCTGTAAAACAAGTGCAGCATTTTTGACTTAATGTATTCAACATCCTGGCTGTAAGAATTAGTGGAATAAATAGGAGAGAAAAATAAAATCTCTGTTTGTTAATAACTGTTCAACATGCATCTACATTCACCTGCCAGTTCATTAGGTACACTTGCGAAATGTATTCTAATATAACCGTCCGGCTCGAAATGTCTCTACATGACTGTTGTGATGTTTAGTTGATGTTAAAACAGCGTCAGAAAAGGCAGTTATTCAGTTAGATGATCATTTTGGAGGATGTAGTTTGTGTTGCTGTTGAACTGGATTGTATTAAACACTTAATTTGATTCTGGTATTTAACCACTGACTTAAATGTGGTGTCAAAATAAGCATACCCACAGTGGACGTAGGAGCGCTGTTGGGTGTCTTTTGTCCCAACGGCAGCCCGACTCTTTAACATCAGCGTGTCTCAGGACTGCTGAGTTTCATTCAGATCCGCGCCCGTCTAGATTTTACTTAATGAGCACGTCTTTCGGTGCCATATTTGTTTTCTTAAGAGCAATCTCTTATTGGATTCATCACTTGGACATTGTTTTATCCCTTAACTCTACTTTCTACGCCAAACTGTAGTTAGTTACTTAAGCTTAGTATAGCGACTGTAAATATTTCTTGCATCTTCAATATATTATAATTTTATGCTTTTTTTCATTCTCACCTCATTAGTTTTTGTTTTGTTTTTCTTCATTTGACTTGATCTGACTTGTGTTTGCTTGCCCTGCTGCTACCTAAATCCTCCCTTGGGGATCAGTAAAACATTATCTTATTAAAGGAAAATGTGAGAATCCAGCAGCATCAGAAAGGTGGTGATTCAACTGGATGATCATTTTGGAGGATGTAGTTTGTTGTGCTGTTAAATTTGACTGTATTAGACACTTAAGTGTTTCTGTTATTTAGCCACTGTCTAAGATTTCAAAATAATAGGAACATGTGTCAACACAATACAAATCAACAGTTCTAGACAACCACAACCTCCACAATGAAAACACGGCTGAACCAACAGCTCTCTCAGTTATTTAATGCTGAACAGTGCAGGGCTGTTATAAATTATAATAGCGCATTTTCACTAGTGTACCCAATGATCTGGCAAAGTGAGTATACTGTGATACCTGGACTTATGGTCTTAAAACATTAATAGATAGTTGAAATGTTGTCCCTTCTTTCCTCCTAATTTAAAATCAGTTGCAGAATGGGACTCAACATCATGACCTCCTCCTCCTCCTCCTCCTCTCCTCTTGAAACCACAACATGAGCAAGAGGCGTGCTTCATGTGCATGCATTCGTAAGGTCTATGCTCATTTATTGGAGTTTAATAGAAGATACATGCATGCATGCTAAGCAGGGCTTTCACGTGAGGAACTTACAGGAGTGCAGGCACTCTACGATGGTCGTGGCATCGATCAGATAGCCGGCGCACAGTGGGCATGTGAGGTGTGGATTCAGATCTGTGATTTTGATCCGGTTTGGCTGCATTTTATCCATCTGGACAGATCTGCAGGGGAAGCAAACAACAGCGGGGTGTTTTTATTACACGTATATGTGCATACTGTCTGCCGGGACTTATAACCCACAACGTGAATGAGACAATGTCTGCAGCTCGTCCTTGGGACAGCAGCCTGTGAAACCACAACAAACGGAGCTGATGCTCAACGAAAACAACTCCAATTACACGTTGCTGCCCGTGAATAATAACGGTCTGGGAGCAGGAGCCGTGCAGCTAAATGCAGGCTGTGTGGAAGGACACAGCAGCCCCACTATTCAATAGCCCCTGCGTGGCCTCATCTTGTGCATCAGCTCCGCTCCTCGAGCCGCGGAGCAACAAAGAGCGTCTCCATTTCCCCGGAGCTCCGTGGAAGCAGCACGGCCGCACACATCCAGAGAAAACACCGACACCGACAGGGATTGCAGAGCCCCTCTTAAAAAAAAAAAAAAATCTAACTGGTACACAAAAGCAGCCATCTTAAATTCACTGACAGGGCTGCATCAGGAGGCGAACAAGAGAGACGCAAATGTGACACCGTGCACTTTGTGTGAGCCTCCGCAAACAGCGGCGCGGCGAGCCGATAAAGTGCGACCCGCGACGCTTCGTTCCTACCTGATCAGACATCAAAGTAGCCCTCTGCTCGCAGCCACGATCCAGCTAAATTATTTGGACTTGGACAGAATTTGCAGCAGCGCCAGAAAATGGCTTTTTTCAGCACCGTCAGAGGACTGCCCATTTTGGATCACGTGATATTATTTTGTCGCCTCGTTCACGGGGCAAACGGGGGTAGATCCACGGCGTCTGCAGGCCTCCTTACTCTCTGCGCACCAGATTTTCTCCTGCGCACACCGCGCGCCGCACATTTTCTTTATTTCTACATCGTCTCATTAATTTCTGTCAGAGAGTTTTTCAGGAGTCTGCTCCGCCACGCCCTCCGTTCGTCTGCGTGTAATTCACCCACTGTGGATATGTGTGAGAGGCCCTGACTGCAGGCCTCAAGTCGCGGGCCGAGGCTGAGGCTGGCCCTCAAACACACCTGAAATTTAACTGGACATCCTCATGAACTGAGCCTCTTTATTTATAATATATTTTTAATTTTTTTTAACGAAGAAGAAAAATGAATAAAACATATGATCCCTGTTGACTTTCAAAAGAAATGAATAAAACAATAAAATCAATATTAATACATTGTCAAAGGGGGGAATAAAGTGCAATATATACATATTTTTCTACGCAGGTATCTTTAAAAAAATTATTTTTCCATCTGTGTTAAGTTGCTGTTGTGAAATAGAATTTAATTCTTATGTGCACTGCTGGAGTTTGACTAAAAATCTAAATAGTCTATAATAGTGTTGTCACATTCAGCTATGTGCTCTCACAGCAGTCCAATTAAATGCAAATATAAATTAATTCATATTTCTCAGTCTTCTTTATTTAAAAGAAAGGTAGAAACTCATTAACATTTAAATAGTTTTCAATTATTAAAATTGACCCGGTTAACAATAAAAACTAAAAACAGACCGATGAGACTACAACATTAAAAAAACAAATAAATAAAAATAAAACAGGCAAACACACCCAATGTGTAACTAATAATATAAACTAATGATGGAGGACAGACATCCTCCAAACTCTCTTTCCAAACTTTGTGCAGGCTGAAAAACTGACTTTTATATTTGTGACTATCGATATGTGTACATTTTTTGAGGGTGTTGATACAACACAATACAATTCAGTAGTACTTATTCATTCATTAATCTTCTGTAACCGCTTGTCCTGTGAAGGGTTGCGGGGAATTCATTAGTACTACGAAATTAAAACTCAGTTGAATCAACAGCTCTCTCAGTTATTTTAAATTAATACTGAATCCCAGAACCTTAATGGAGATAAGATTTAGTGCAGGACTGATATATTGTAATGTTTTCACCAGTGTACTGAATGAACTGGAGGTTGAATGTGTGGAGACAATTCTCTGTGAACCTTCTTATGGGTAAAGACAGTCTCTTCCATGACATTAGAGATTTGACAAAGACCGTTGATGGCTGTAATGGTGACAGCGTGTTGGTAATACAGGGAGCATATAAACTATGTCTGTGAGACTTAGAACATAAAAAAATACATTGCTGCTCAAAGGTTTATGCGCCCCTCAGAATTTTCTACATTTATGTATAAAAACTACTCAAAACAGCAGCAGATTTTTATACAAGTCCTGAAAGTAGACAAACAGAGAGAACCCAATCAAATAAATGAAACAGAAATGTATGTATTTATTCAAGAAAATTAATCATTTGTTCGTATCTGTGAGGTATATCCAAAAATGTAAAAGAAAGGCAACTGGACGTGTATGTCTGGCAACTGTACAAGGCAGCTGGACAAGACTGGGAACCTTCACAGACATATCTGCGAGGCACAATCGTAAGTGAACGCTTTCAGTATCTGGTGTGACCACCTTGTGCAGCAATAACAGCAATTAAACATTTCTGGTAACTGCTGATCAGTCGTCTACAGCGGCTTTGTGGAATTTTAGCCCTTTCACAACGTTTCTATTGGGTTGATGTCAGGACCTTGACTTGAAAACACTCTGTAAAACCGTTAACCGTTCTTTTGAATACTGGGTTTGTGTGCTCTGGGTTGTTGACTTGCTGGATGACCCAGTTTCTCTTACGATTTAGCTCACAGACAAATGTTGGGACGTTTTCTGTTAGAATTGGCTGGTATAATTAAGAATTCATTGGTCCATCAGTGATGACAAGCTGTCCTGGACTACGTGGAACAAAACGGCCCCAAACAAGGACATTACCACTCCTGTATTTCAGTGACAAGATGAGGTCTCCGTACTGTTCTTTCAAACTCCACGCCTACTGCAAAGCTTCTATAAATGTGTCTTCTTCGGGGATATTCGGGCTTGTTTTCTCAGATGTGATAAAGTTCCTGTGAAGCAGCTGTATCTATGTGCTGTTCCCACACATTATGAGTAGCATGTCATGTCCTCTTTTCTTTTCCCTTCTATTTTCTTGAGCTTAATTACAGGAGTGGAGTCAGGAGTGGGGAGTGGTTTACCAGCTGCTATGATTCTATCAGCACCGCTGCTTTTACCAGATCGTAGTCTTAGTCTCCACATTACCATGTTCTTCGGTAACTTGAAATAACTAATCTTGCTTGTTGTTGTTTTTTTGTTTGTTTGTTTTTGCTTACCTGACAGTTTTGGATGTCCTGGAAATTGCAAAGTCCTCTCTATTCACCCTCTCTGTTCATTCCTGAAACTTACCTTGTTATGTTCTGCTTCTGGGTTAAGTGGTTAGCCTTCACCTTGAAGGGGAATAATCCTTATGGCTTAATTCTAAGTTATTAATGTTCCACTTAAATGTGTCTTTCTCAGTCATCCAGACCATGGCATGTCTAAAAATACAACTAAAGGAAAGGCAGCTGGGCTTGGTGAGTTTCAGCGGAGTTTCATCCAAGTAGTGTCTTCAGTCCTGAAAGACCGGTGGCATGTTTAGGATTTTCGTTTGGAACATCTTTGGGTGCAGGTGCCCGACTGAAATCCACCTAACTAGAGAGTCTGTAATCAAAGGATGTTGTTCAGATTAACCTGGGTTCTCTAATTACTCATTTATGGGTATCAACTTCCATTCAAATCTATTTGATATATTTTTAGTAAAAACTGTCTCAAGACGCTTTACATTAAGTCTGAGATCACCAAAGCAAGCACCAAGACAATTGTGGCAAGGAAAAAGATTATTTCAACAGGAAGAAGGGTCCCCCTAATGATCTGCCTAAGATGTTCAGGCTGTGTTGCTAAGCTGATAAGTGGTGTCTCAGTCCACCTATCCTGTTCAGAGAATAGTTTTCCAATTTGACACAGATGGCTTCCTTTACTCCTCTTTCAAACCATCTCTTCTCGTTAAACTGTAGACCTTGTTTCCCTCAAAATGGACTTGGACTGTACATTTCAGAGGACCTGGGCCGGACTGTGAACACCACCCACATTATTAAAACGGCCCAGCAGCGTCTCTTTTTCCTGAGATCGCTGAGGAGGAACAAACTCCCTCCACCTCTGCTGAAAAACTTTCATCACTGCACAATAGTGTCCTGACCTATGGATGTACAGAGTGGTATGCCAGCTGCACGGCATCCGAGAAGAAACAACTGCAGCGGGTCATCAAGACTGCTCAGTGGATCATTGGCTCTCCACTCCCATGCCTAGAGGAGATCCACTCCAGCCGTCTCCTCCGACGGGCCACAGAGATCCAGGACGACCCCGCCCACCCAGGACACTCTCTATTCACCAGCCTTCCCTCTGGTAGACTCAGAGTCATGCGAGCCCGCACAAACAGACTTAAACGCAGCTTCTTCCCCCATGGCTGTGAAAAGACTGCTGCAGGAACCATGACCCCCAAACCCCAACCAACCAACCAGCCAAACACACGCACACACACTACCTCCCACACCAAATAAACAGACTACTGCGTTTTACAATTGTTCTTTGCACTAGTTTAATACAGACTATTTATATATAATATTTTTACTGTACCTTAATATTTATTACTTATATTACCTTTATTTTGTCTGTGCTTGTGGCTTGAAGCTGCCACAGGACAAGAGATGCTGCCAAACGAAATTTCGTTGTATTCTTGTACAATGACAATAAAGCTTCTCTTCTTTTTAAATAGTGTCCATTGTCCTTGAGCTGTCGAGTCCTAACCTGATGAGCTCGCTCTCATGCGCTTAACCCAGTGCTTCTTAGTGAAATATTCCTGTGCTACTCTGTCTAGCTTTTCTTGTGTCTCTAGAATCATCTCTGTCCATTTGAAACAGGCATAACTCTGCAGAAAGATGTGTGACAACATAGTTAAACCAGAACATTGAGCTGCGAGCTTGGTATCTTTCTTCACTTTCTTTCTCAGTCAGTTAGTAAGTCAGATTTTATTGTCCCTTGGGGGAAATCATCTTTTCCAAACTGTGCCACAAACCAAAAACTACAAGCAGAAAAACACAATATAGATCAGTTACTGACATTACCTCTACAGGTCCCTACACAGTTATGACAAATAGATGTACAGCACCACATCATACAGTGATACAGCCGGACAGGTGTGGCTACAACAACCAGGCATTTGCCAAAGCCAGTCCTTCTGAATCTGAGGGTCTTGTAGCTAAGCTATATACTGTTAAATGCAATTGTAGCTGCAGTTCATGCAAGCACACCTCTGAATGAAATCAGGATATCATGTATTTCCTTATGTTTCTTTACAGAACTTTATTGGGTTTTATGTATTATTTTGACATTGGTGATGACTTAAATATTTTCTATCTGTGCTCATAGTGTACAATTTAAATACTTACACATAGAATACAATGCCTTTATTGTCATCATACAAATACAGTGAAATTGAAAATGTAGCATCAAAAAAACTATATTTCAAAAATCCATATTGTTGCACAACCCGTTCCTCTTAGAGTTCACGATTTAGAAGTGTTTTGTGAAGCAGTTTTTTAGTCTGTTTGTTCGTGTTTAGATAGTACTGTAACGTCTGCAGCTCAGACAGCAGTTCAAGTAGATAATGTCCTGGGTGAGATGGGTCTTTGAGGATGCTATGTCAACCTTTATTCAGTCTTTTAGTCTTTTTTTTTTTTTTAATGACAGAGTTTTAAGGTTCAAAGCATCACTTATTACAGTCATAGCCAAAGTTGCAATTGACAACACAGGGGCTCTTTGCATTTTAGAAAAGTGGAGGATCTAATATTCCTCTAAACAATATTTAATGTTTGATTTCAGTTTACTTTAAAGGCAGGGTTTCACAATCAAATCAGCTATATTTGCTATGTAAATATGTGCCAACCATCCAAATGAACACATCTGGAGCAGTGGGCATTCATGCAAGGGGCTCTTGGAGCACCGTTGGAGGGTTTTGGTGCTCAAAGCTCCTCAGCCTTGGACATAGAGCAAGTGACCTCACTGCTTCTCTCACCGTAGGAGCACAGCTCCCCAAACTGGAAACGTGTTCCCGGTGTGGTGTAGAATACTTTAAAGCATCAGTTTTAATTTTGGTAAAATAAAATATAAACGTGAGTAAATAAAACAAGAACTGTGGGGTTTGTTGTGGGACGCCCCGCAGTTCCCCAGGTGGCCAGCGGGAGGCGCTGTTGACTGCGAAGCGCAGCACGGACGCCATCTTGAGGAGACCCCGAACGCAGCGCTGGTTGGTGGCGACTGACTGACAACAATCTCCGGCGCATCATGAGGGGATTACACACTTCTAAGTAAAACGGCATAACTCCAGTTTTGGATCGGAGGATTAAAGCGGGAAAGAGGAGGAGCTGACCGGCGAGAGTTCACCGCTCCAGGCTGTTTTTTTTTTTTTAAGCGAGGGAGGCTGCTCTGTAGCCCCATGGCCGGCTAGCTGCTCTCTGGACTCCGCCGCGGCCTGTTCGGGAGGAGGAAGGGTGGTGACGGCGCAAAATGCTCTACCGCTGACTCCCAGCAAGACAGTCATCCTACCCAGAGACTCGCTGCGAGTTGGACGACGACCACGATGCACTTATAGACTTTTGAAACCCTCTTAACTTTGCGATTTTTTTGTTGTTGTTGTTGTTGTTGTGTGAACGACAGCCAGCGCCGTGTCTTGCGTCCCCCGAATCCCCAGCCAGAGACATGTCATCCAACTGCACCAGCGCAGCGCCTGTCAGCGCCAGCAAAACCAAGACGAAAAAGAAGCATTTTATAGGGCAGAAAGTGAAACTATTCCGTGCAAGCGAACCCATTCTCAGCGTTTTAATGTGGGGTGTCAACCATACGGTAAATAAATCATCAAGTGTCTCATTGTGGGCGGTGGGCGGTTTGTTTATGCTGCTGTTTTGATTTAGCTAGCACGCTAGCTTGTTAGCCAGCTGCTCTCATCTGTCAAGCCAAGCTTCGGTGCTCTTAGTCGGTCATGCAATTTGCTTATTTCGTGGATATTCTCCAGATATTTTAGTCATGTGCTCGGGTTGTCTGTCTGAGGGGTGTGACATCCGTTTTCGTCCAGCTCCCTGAGAGCCGCTGTCGCCGTGAAAGCTAGCCGCGCTGCGCCCGAAGCGCTTTGCAGGATTTTGTTTTAAATGCACCCGGCGAAGTTCTCTAAAATATGCAGAAATACGCATGCACAAGACGAGACCGTGCAGTTCCAGTGAAAGCACAGGGGTTGCAATCTGCCTTCACAAAGCGTGGACGGTGCACCGTGGCTAAGTCGTGAGCTGCTGTAGTGCAGGCGTGGAGTGGGTGTGACAGGCAGCCGGAGCAGCAGGTTACACAGATTTCCAGCTGCAGACAGCAGCAGCAAGCCTCGTGCCTTTTGTTCAAACAAACCTGCTCTCGGCTCCTTGCTTTTAGCGCCTGATCCCGCTTGCTGCAGTTTAGTCCGTCGCATCATTTCACTATTAATAGAGCAGAAAATCTATCATATTCACTTTTGGCTGAGGCATGCTGTGACTATGAAAAGCTCGGGGAAGTGGACACCAGTGTGATGGATGGAGTTTGGACTAATGTTGCACAGTTTGATTGAACTGTGGAAAGCGGCCTCTCAGATTTGTCAGTGAACTTTTTTTTTTTTTTTTTTTTTTGATGATGTGTGCTGATGCAGCAATGTGCAGTTTCCTCCTGGATGCTTTTAAATTTTACTTTCTGTTAAAGAGCACCACTGTCTGCTCGCTATTGCATTATTTTTTCCCTCCTGGAGTTGCTTTCGGGAAAAGTCACCTCAACTGAACGCAAAGTCCATCAATAACTGGCAGTAACCCGGAGAGCGGGTGCTGATAAATCACAGCCGCAGCCGACTTTTCCTGCAAGAGCCACAAATAAAGTGAAGGAATAAAGTGCACCCTGTGGAGGAATTAAGGAGGCGGCTAATGATATGGTTATCACTGCAGCATCAGCAGCATTCGGCGGGTGAACTTTGGCACTGGGTGTGTGGGTGCAGCGCACACACAGGCCTGAAAATTTTGAGGTGTGGGGGCGGGAACGCCGATTCAAGACATCAAAGAGACTTCTCATCAAAGGCCTCTTCTTCCAGTCAGAAGTTGTATGCATTTTTCAGCAGTTAACCCCGCTGGGATGTTGGACGGTTTCACTTCAGTGCGGTGTCCGTTGGGTGTTTAGGTGATGCGCTGCGCCACCTGTTTGATGCTGTTAGTCCCTCAGGTTCATGTAGGGCGGCAGCGAGACAATTGTGTCCTCAGATTTGTCTGATCTTCAGCGTGTTTGTTGCCCTGATCTTTTGCTGACCAGATGTGATCAATTTTACATCATCGTGTCATGTGAGATCATGTCCACCCTCAGGCAACACAAAGCTTCCCGACTGAATTGGTAGCTGTTGAAACTCTTGATCAAAACTATGCTTGCAGTGTCTGAAATTAAGGCATTTGTTTGGTGTTTACACCGATCAGCCCCATCAGTGAAGCTTTGATGATCTGATTGTTTTGTATGGGGCTGTGTAGCTGCAGACCAGTCAGGGTGTCCATGCTGATCCCTGTCCCTTGCTGAAAGCTCCTTTAGTGAACACAACATTGATGATCTGATTATGATGTATTGTTCTTCTGGCATTCATGTGGATGTTACTTTGATAACTACCACCACCTCTGCATTGCTGCAGAACACCCCTTTGCTGTTGTCACGGGGTGTTCCTTGCATCCTGTTGCCATATGTTTTCCAGATATGATTTATCAGGCCGTGGTCCGGTTCTGACGCTCATGCGTTCATTGTGGGAGCTGTCATGAGCCAGCACGGACACCCTGACTGGTCTGCGGCTACACAGCCCCATACAAAACAAACTGTCTGGCTTAGTGGCAGCAAGAAAAACCGCCTGCGTGTTCTTTGATCCCGGAGTTAATCACTGCAGCTGATTAACGCTGTGAGAGATTTTGCAGAATGTGTCTCATGAAAACCGACAGCGCAGAGCGGCGTCACGCTTCGTCACCACTTTGTTCTGTGGATTAACTTTGAGTTTTTATGGGCAGAAAAGAAACGCTTTTACATATTTGTGGTTTTTAGTGTGTTTTCAAAAAAGACTTTGTACTTTCCTCTCTGCTTCAGTTTTTTTCCCCAAATGATTGTGCAAATCTTTTTTGTTTGTGTGAAGATCAGCTGTTCCGCTTTTCTCATCTGTGTGTCTCTCTCTTTCTCACTCCTCTCCTTCAGATTAACGAGTTAAGTAATGTGCCTGTACCAGTTATGCTGATGCCAGATGACTTTAAAGCCTACAGTAAGATCAAAGTGGACAACCACCTATTTAACAAGTAGGTACATCACAGCTTATGTCTGCTGAAGGCACAGTCTGTTATCTAAGTGTAAACAAAAGTGTCTGGTCCAAAACACCTGCCGTCACAGTGATGATGGCATGATAAGATGAAGATTGTGCATGGTACTTGCCTCGGTTCTTATCAGAATGTGAGTCTGGTATAACTCGATTGGGATTTCATTATATAGAGACTGTTTCAACTGATACAGGGGATAGTCCTCCAATCAGTCAGAGCAACAAAGTATGTTACGCCATTTTCAACAAATGCCTTAACTGGTTACAGCGATAGTGCTGTACCGATTCCCTTTACAGGAACAAAAGCAGGCTGTATACAGAATGAATCCGTAATGAAACTGTGGGTGTATGGCTGCGGGGTTGTTGTCCAAGCTCTGCTGAACACTTAACTGAGCAACTTTGCATTTCAAATCATGGCAAAGTAGCAGCATAGGGTCACTGACACACAGCAGAACGGAAATGTGTCCCTCCTTTCCTGCTTTCAGACAAGTGTCTACAAGGAGTAGACAAAATAATTTGATCTCCAAAGTGAATTAGCCAGGTCACCATTACAGAGTAATTACAGACTAATGCTGACCTGGCCTACCTACTGAGCCACAGTTTGGGCGACTTTGGCTCAGTAGGCAGAGCGGGTTGTCCACGAACCGGAGGGGTTAGTTGTTTGATCACATTAAACACTTTCCAGTGTCCTTGAGCAAAACGCCGAACCCAGAGTTGCAGAGCTGTGAAAGTGTGTGTGCTTGAGTGGATAAATGCGCCAGTGTGACTGTAAAGTGCTTTGAGTACCAAAAGGTAGAAAAGCCGAACAAACAAAACCAAACAAGCCATTTACCATCTACAGGCTCTGCCCTAAAGGTGACTCATCTTATGTTGTATTGGATTTAGCAGTGTTTTTCAACCCCCAATGAAATCTTTGTTTTGTTTCTTTTGAGCTTTGCAGCTCAGGTGCTGGTCTCTCTGGTGCTCAGTTCCTCTTAAATCTTGGACAGCTGATGTTTACAGCCCCTAATATTAAGTTAGTTTTGATCTCAAACCAAATTAAAGAACAGCATCAGTAAGGTTTTATCCATTCGCATCCAAAATCATAGTTTCAGGGACTGATTGCTGTTATAGGTTCATCGTGGCGAGGATGTCTTTCTTTGCTCCTGGAAAATAAATTGCTTAGCGTCTGTGAAGGTTCTCAGTCATCCAGGCCATGGTATATCCGAAACACAAGCTGAAACTAGATCAACTGGACTTGTAGGGTTTCTTGAAGATGTTTCATCCAAGTACTCTTTCACAAAGGCATGACTCAACACAGGAGAGCCAGCTTTTCAGTCCAGGGTTTAACTGTCAACCTGCACCACATTTTAGCCAGACAAGACAGATGGCTTGGAAAAGAAGTAAAGGAAACCATCTATGCCAAATTGGAAAACCCTTCTCTGAACAGGGGAGGTGGACTGAGATAGAATCTTTCATCAGTTTACAAAACAGTCTGAGCATCTGTTTTGTCCCGATTTACACCTTGAGACTGGGGTTTTTGGACGTTAATGCATCGTAAGAGTACAATTAATTTGAGAAAAACTGCATTGAAATAGATTCCTCCAATCACAGTTAAGTATCTTGTTGTTCCCTCTGAGTTTGAGCAACTCCCACAGATGTTCCTAATGAAAACTCCCCACAAGTCTCTTAGAAATGAAGAAGCTACTTCCATCAAACGTCTTCAAGAAACTCTACAATCCTAGTTGCCTTGTTTCAGCCTTTTCTCTTTTTTGGGGGTTAATTGCCAAATTAATTGCGTATTCTGTTTGCCACTAAGTCCAAAGGAATTCCTTATGCTGTTGAGACATGTAGATTTGAATTTAAATGAGGTGTTCTTGTTTGTTTTTCTATAAATATCAGCCCTGTTTTTTCTGTCTAAGAGAGGAGAAATAAACCGAACCATCAGCAGAGAAACGTGTTGTTCCTCATTTTCATCAGTGAACCGGTGAACTCTTGTGTTTCGTTCTAACCGCAACTCTCTGTCTCTTCCCTGTCAGAGAAAACCTGCCTAGTCGCTTTAAGTTCAAAGAGTACTGTCCCATGGTGTTCAGAAACCTGAGGGAGAGGTTCTGCATTGACGACCAGGACTACCAGGTGAGACGCTGGAAGCTCAGGCATGGGACGAACACTGATTAGATGAAATTAAAATTGTCACCAAGAAGTGATCTGGATGTTTCTTCTTTTGCAGAACTCTCTGACCAGGAGCGCCCCGCTCAACAGCGACTCCCAGGGTCGCTTTGGCAACCGCTTCCTGTCCAGCTACGACCACCGCTTTGTAATCAAAACTGTGTCCAGTGAGGACATTGCAGAGATGCATAACATCTTAAAGAAATATCATCAGGTAGACACTCTTCTCTGCCTCTTTAAAGAATAATAATGTCAGAAAATCCAGGTAAAAAACGAAAGACCTATCACAATAGGAGTCTGGGAACACTCAATTTGGGATTTGATTATGTCTTTCAACTGATATGGAGGGAAAAAATAAATAAATAAAATACCTCTGCACACTATTGGATAGTTCTTCAACCAATCAGACATTATGTTGTGAACAAATTAAACTCCTTGGCTCTCAGATGATGAGTATGACTACATCGCTGTTACTCCATCACTGAATAAAGCCTGCCCAAAAGATTTGATTGGCCTGGCAGATCTTTGCCGGAGCATAATCAGTTCCCACCGGACAGACTCCAGACCAATTTTCTGCCATGAAAAAACACGAGATCCCATGCTAGTATTTTGGTACTGTGACTGAAAATCTTAAGAAAAGAGAGATATTTTATTAAAATCTAAATCTAAAAGCAAAAAGCTATCATAAAGAGATGGTACGAGCCGGAGCCACCGACATAAGATGAGTGTTCTGAGTTTAGCCAAGCCCACTGACTAAAATGTCAAAATAATAGGAACCTGTGTTGGTACAACACAATACAATTAAATCGCACAACAAACCACATCTTCCAAAATGATAACACAGTTGAATCAACGGCTCTCTGCGTTATTTGAAACTAATGCTGAATACCATAAGATTTAGTGCAAGCCTGTTATATTAGAAGCCTGTTATATTAGAAGGTTTCCACCATTGTACCTAATGAACTGATAAACGATGCAAAGCAGTGCTGTGTTGGCTTTAAATCAGTATTCATGCTGTTCATCAGATTCCTCACTCCCACACTTCCAGTTAAACTCTGTGCTGTCCTCCCCTGATTGTCTCCAGTTCATAGTGGAGTGTCATGGCAACACGCTGCTGCCTCAGTTCCTGGGCATGTACAGGCTGACGGTGGACGGGGTGGAGACGTACATGGTGGTGACCCGGAATGTATTCAGCCATCGTCTCACTGTACACCGCAAATACGACCTGAAGGTAGGACGAGCTGCTGGCCGCTGCACTCAGTAATTCTGTTTTAAGTGAAGACCAAAGCCAAGAGAGATTCAATAGAAGAGCCTTTATTCAAAAAAGAAACACACACAAAACGAGATAAGATTATCCTTAAAAATGAGAAACATGAATATATTATGGATTTATTTGAAACTCCGTTCAGTAGGGAGAAGAGAAACTAGGAACATCATGTGCAATACCACTGTAATGTGTTTATTCTTGATTGATTCTTGCAATAAATACCGAGTTTATTTATATTTTGCTTATATTTCTTACTTTTTATAAAAGTGGATTGTATTATTGGGCCATTCACTATAATTAGTATATAAATGTATATAAATCTTGTATTATCTGTAAATAAAATGAGCAGAAATAAACTAGAAAATGAAAGTATAACTATAGCTTGGATTAATATTAAACTCTTCAGCTCTTTATAGTTACACTAGTACAGTAGCCATGAACACAACACACTGACTGCACACTTTTTTAATCACATGCCTGTTCTCCTGCCAAGTATCCTCTGGAGACAGACACGCTGACAGTTTGTCTGAGTGTAAATATGCTAATGATGCCTCTGATGTGTGTCGCTCTGCTTTCAATTAATTCTATTTTTATTCTTCTTTTTCTTCTTCTTCCCGATTGTTAGGGTTCTACGGTCTCCAGGGAAGCCAGCGACAAGGAAAAGGTACGCTTTATTTCTGTGTGCTGACGGCTGGTGACATGAAGGGACAAAAATAAATGACCTCAGCTCACCTTGCAAGCAAACTTGTCAAATGACAGCTAAATTAAGTAGTTAAAAGTAAGCGGATATATTCTAGTAGTACCTTGTTCACTGGCCTGGGTCCTGATTTTAACGTCATGAGTATTACCACTGACGCAGTTGTGGGTCCAGAATGCAACAGCTCATGATACAAATACATAAAACATGTAAAATCAAAGTGTTTAATAACACCACGCTGTCTCTCTCTCTCTCCAGGCTAAAGAACTCCCCACTTTTAAAGACAATGACTTCCTGAATGAAGGCCAGAAGCTGCAAATAGGCGACGACAACAAGAAGTACTTTTTGGAGAAGCTAAAACGGGATGTGGAAGTAAGACACATGTCCGTGTTTTCATCTGCTCCGCACTTTACAGCGTAGTTCATTTACAGGGCTCTGATGTCTACACATAGCAGAAATACTGAGACTTTCGAATGCGGACCGTGCCAGCGAAGGATCCGGTGCCAGTTTGACCTCTAGTAGCTGTGTGAGGTTGTTTATTACAGTGGCAGGGAGAGCTCGATACAGTGCAGCTTGAGAAAACACAAACAAATAGACCGACCGCAAGCCAAAAAAAATAAACATCTTCATCAATTTCACAAGACGTGCGCAGCAAATACAACAACAGCATATATAGAAAGGCCCTGCAAACAGAATCATTTCCAGAGGCACCAAAAAGAATATCGGAATATATAATTAAACATTATAAATGCCATTAATCTGCAAATTAATTGGAAAAAAAAGCAAAACGTTTATAAGGAATTATGGGATCAGGATGTTAAAACAAAAAAAACATAAAAACTTTCCAAGACTGCAGACAAGTAGCAAACATCAAGGCTCATAGATAGATAGATAGATAGATAGATAGATAGATAGATAATATGCTAGAATATACTGCGCCGCTTCAAAGTATTTGCTGTCCACCTACATTTCCCAGTGGATTTTCACACAACACCTGACAGTACACTAAGAGAACCTAATCAAACAAACAAAACAGAAATCTGATGCATTTCTGCCTGTTTATTCAAGAAAATAAATTTTTTGCACATATCTTCAAGGTGCAAAGGTATGTGAGCCATTCTTCCCCAGTATCTGGTGTGACCTCCTTGTGCAGCAGTAACAGTAACTGATAACTTCTGATCAGTTGTCTACAGCAGTTTGGAGGGATTTTGGTGTATTCCTCTGTACAGAAACACTTCTGCTTTGAGATGTTCCTCACATGAAATGTTTGCTTTAGGCTCCTCCACAACATTTCTTTGCAGAACGACTTGTGTGCTTGGGCTCGTTGTTTTGCTGCATGATCCAGTTTTCTCTTAAGTTTCAGTTCACGGACCGATGTCCTGATGTTTTCTTTGAGAATTCACTGGTGTAATTCAGAATTATTTGGTCCATCAATAATGACAAGCCATCCTGGCCTGATGCAGCAAAACAGGTCCAAACAAGGACATTACCACCCCCATGTTTCATGGAAGGAATGAGGTTGTGATGCTGGAATGCAGTGTTGTTTTATCTCCAGACACAACGCCTACATTTAAAACAGATACTCCACTTTTTTCATCCATCCATAAAACATTTTCCCAATAGTCTTCTGACTTGTCCACGTGATGTTGATCAAACTGCACACGGGCTGAAATGTTCTCACTCTACCGTGGACACCATGGTTGTTCAGTGTTGGAAGCACCTCTGAACAGATGGACTCTAATTTGGCCTTGAAATGAACTCATAGAAGTGCACTTACTTTTGCACCTCACAGATATGTAATATTGGCTCATTTTCCTGAATAAACAAATAGCAAAGTGTAATATTTCTGTTTCATTTGTTTGATTGGGTTCTCTTTGTCTACTGTTGGGACGTATGTGAGTCATATTTACGCAGAAATGTAGAAAATTCTGAGAGGTGCAAATAATACACTATTTCTATATACAGCACTGCTTATTCTTGTGAAGTCTGTATAAAAGTCCTGTCCTGTATGTATCAAAACGAGAGTTTTTAATAGGCACCGGTACAGAGTGTCTTCAGCCTCACCTCAGAACAGCTTGAGAAGCTAATAGAAATGTCCCTTACAAAGGTCGAATGTATTTTTGTGCCTGCTGTGAGAAAGTATCGTATCGATTGTGCTTCAAGAGGCTGTTCAGCTCTTTTTTCTTTGTTTCAGTCATCAGCACAAAACACCTCATCACAGTTTCTAGGAAGCTCGCTGGTTTGGTATCAACATAATCCTTATATTTTCTTATTGGTTTTATTAATCCATCAGTAGTCTTGAGTCCGGGACGTGTAAATTGATTCATTACATTTTGAAGAGTTGTTGTTAAACAGCAAGGGCTGATAATACCTGACTGACATTCCTTGACCACTGTGGCTGTGAAAAAGTACTAAAAAGGTGTCCACATTTAATTTGGGGAATCCTGCAGAAACTTTAAGGTTTTGTATGGACACGGTCTTCTTTTCAAAAAACAGTTTCATTCTTGGAGCGCCCTTGAGTTGAGTGAACGTCTCCTCCACTGATCGTGGCTGCTTCGATCTCACGTCCATACTGATGCTCTGCTTTTCCTTCTTTGGATCAGGCAGACTAGATGCTACGGTGGCTCAGTACACTGATCAGCCATAACATTATGATCTAGTGCTTAGTATTGTGTTGGTCCTCCTTTTATTACCAGAACAGCCCTGTGCCACTGGGGCCTCTAGACTTCTGAAGGTATGCTGTGGTATCTGGCACTAAGAAGCAGATCCTTTAAGTTATACAAGTTGAGAGGTAGGGCCTTCAAAGGATTGGACTTCTTTGTCCAGCACATCCCACAGTTAATGGATAGAAATGAGATGTGGAGAATTTGACGGTCAAGTCAACATCTTGAGCTGAGTGTTGTGTTTCTCAAACCATTGTTGAAAGATTGTTGCTTTGTGGCAGGGAGCATTATCATGCTGAAAGAGACCACTGCCATCAAGGTTTCCATGTGAGTATGTACATGGTCTGCAACAATGCTTAGGTAGGTGGTAACATCCACATGAATGGCAGGACCCAAGGTCTCCCAGTAGAACTTTACCCAAAGCATCACACTGCCTCTGCCGACTTGAATGCTTCCCAGTAGTGTCCCGGTACCATATGTTCCCCAGATTGTAAAAGAAAACATGATTCATCAAGCCAGACCACCTTCTTCCATTGCTCTGTATGTAGTTTAGTTCTAATGCTCATGAGTCCATTGTAGGAGCTTTCATCAGCTTTCACCAAACAAAACAAACTGTGATCCACTGTCTGTTCTGACTCCTTTCTGTCAGAACCACCATTAACTTCTTCAGCAACCTGGGCTACAGTAGCTCGTCTGTTGGATCTGACCACACGGGACAGTCTTCTCCCCAATGATTCTTGGCCATTCATGATCCCAATCATCTAGACATCACAACATCAACTTTGAGAACAAAATCAAGATGGGGCCTTGATGGATCGGACTAGTTTGGAGGCAAACTGTTGGTGTTGTTCCTGAACTAGTCCTCCTGTCTACTATTTAAACACGAAGAACTGGTTTGAGATTAGTCACTGACTCTGACTAAGGCCTCTCTGGAAAAATGGTTTCAGTGAACATGTTAACAGTTATAGTTACGGTGGCCAAGTAAGAGTGAAGAGTCTAATAATTCTGACACGTTTTAAAAAATATTTAAAAGAACATAAAGACTTTCGTCATGTTGGTTTGGAGTTACCGACCAGAGCTGTGTGACCTGTTGAAGCCTAAACGTGAAGGTGTTCTATTAAAAGCATTCAACTAAGTGTTTTCTTTGTGTGTCAGTTTCTGGCCACCCTGAAGATCATGGACTACAGTCTGCTGGTGGGCATCCATGACGTGGAGCGGGCAGAGCAGGAGGAGATGGACGTGGAGGGAGCGGGAGACGAGGAGGAGTACGAGAACGACGGGATGGGAGGAGGCGTGCTCACCGGCTCCTTCGGCACGCCTCCCGACAGCCCCGGAAACCCCCTGAACTGTGGAGGATTCTTCGGCCCCGGGGAGTTCGACCCCTCTGTGGACGTTTACGCAATCAAGAGCCACGACAGTGAGCGTCGCCTTTAACACGTGACTAACTGAAAGCAGCTGTAATTTTAAATGAAGGCACATGTCAAGGAAAACGCTTCCGAGCACTAAAAACTAAAGAGTGGAGCGTAGATTGAGAGAAATGCATCCACAGTATTTTATCGTATTTTTGTTCGAGGTGCAAATAAAACAGTTGAGCTGTTCTTGTTCTAGGTGCTGTGAAGAAGGAGGTATACTTCATGGCTATCATCGACATCCTCACGCACTATGACGCTAAGAAAAAAGCTGCACATGCTGCCAAAACTGTGAAACACGGGGTAAGTGTCAAGACTCTAGAAGTTACCACAACAGGTCAATGTCTGTGTATAAGTCGTTCTGTTTCTGAGTCCTTGCAGGAAAGGTGTGACGTGTGTCAAACGTGTTCTCCTGACGTCTTCCTTTTTAATTGTGCTGTAGTGAAATAATAGTCAAGTTTGGACTGAGTGATGAGCAGAATCTACAAGCCTTCACTTGAGCTCATATCTGTTAGATTCAGCTTCCTGCCCGGCTGTTTGCAGAGGTGCTTATTGACTGGGCTGGGTGCGCTCTGGTGTATTTAAAATCACAAAACAAGAAGTCACAGGGTGGCACGCTTGGTGATTTTTAATAAGAAGAAGGTTTTGCATTACATAACACGTGGACATACAGTTCCACATTGAATAGGTTAAACACGTGTTACTGGTTTAAAGGTCCCGTGTGCAGCATTTATGGGGACTTTAATGACTTCCTTAGTTTATAATCACTCTACCACGTTCCTCTGCCGCATTTCTACAGTAGCTCAGACTGGACAAACCAAACTTCACCACTAGATGCCTCTAAAATCTCCACGCTGGACATTAAAGGGTCTGATTTGCTGCTCCTTTTGCCTCGAGAGACGTCTACTGAATCTCTTTCTCCACAACAAATATTGTCTTTCTAAACCTGTCAGATGGACGTCTTGTTGGAAAATTGTGCCATATGCACTGGTTTTTAAATTAAATTATCATGAACAATTAGTATTTCATTTATGCTCTCACGCTCTCCATCGGGCTGTAACATGTAACACAGACTGGTGGTTTTACGTCCCACGTGCCGCTTCTTCTAAATCACATGTTCCCTTTCCGTTTCTCAGGCGGGGGCCGAGATCTCGACAGTGAACCCGGAGCAATACTCCAAACGATTCTACGAGTTCATGTCCAACATCTTGTCATAGACTCACCTCCCAGTCCAGCCGCTCACTTCCTGTCATAGATCTGTCAAAAAAAACAAAACAAAAAAACAAACAACACACACTTATTTCTCTTCTCCCTCACCTGAGTGTAGGTGCACTTCCCACCAGCCTCTCTCTCTCTGTCCCTGCTTAAAAGCAACAAAACAAACCTTCCAGGGTCCTCCCACAGGCAGCAGAAGTCTGGCAGGAAGGATGCATCCAGCCTGTTACAATGTCCCCACGCCACCTCCTCCTCAAACTCGTGAAACTGCTCACTGAATTTGGATCCTGATAATCTCCCTGCTCTTTATTTTTTATTTTTTAAAGTGTATCTGCTCCTCAGTCCTCCTCAGACACCTTGTTGCTCCTCACGCCAGCACGGAAACTGTCTCACTAATGCCTTGAACGAGTGTGTCAGCTTCAGCAGTTAACAGTCTGTTAGTAGAGTCTCTTCTGTTCCTGTTGTTGTCGTTCTTATAATTTCTGCTAGACACACAGATGTAAACACAGATGCAGAGTGGTCAGGTTGCATGACAAACTCTTCGACAGCCGCCATCGGGCTTCACTCTCAGTAACTAAAAAGATTTTAAAACATAACTGCTGACAAATTGGTATGACGGGATAAACACATTAATATATAATGGTGTATTAAGTAAATGAATGCAATATCAAAAATGCATGGCTGACGTGTACATGAGACTCCACCAGTTGAAACATCCAACCACTGAACTTAGCATCTGAGTGTTACAATGAAAACAGCGCAAAAAAAAAAAAAAATAGAAGAAAAAAAAAACGGTGTTTGAATGTTATGTTGCCATATTGTTTTTGAATATTTTTGAAATTTTAACCGTGAGCTTGGTGGAGGTCGGTCTAAGAAAAAACTATTCACATTAAAAAGGGGAATTCTGCAGCAAATACTTGTTTTATTACCATAAGGATCATTTTTATATCTTGTTTACATTAATGTAGCAATTTTGTGTTTGTATACAGTATTGTTTTGTTACCAACAGACATTAGGAAAAAAGGTTACTTGAAAATGATTCATTGCATATTAAAGGGAGTTTTATCTTGTCTTTGTTGTTTGGCTGCACTTGTTTCTACCGCTAGGCTAATGTAGTGCTCTGCTGATGAGGCATTTACAGTTAAATAAGTGTTCACCTTTTATAGGATGGTTTCATCTTTCATTGCTTTTACAAGTAATATCATTTGGCTTTTTTGACCAGAAGTGAAACACAGAATCACAGATTTGTACAAAGTACTGTCAGTCCATTAAAGAAATATAATGTAAAACTAGTCAAGGAGGACGCCTATGACTACTCTTAGGAGTTAAATGCTTCAGCAGATGAGATGGAAGACACTCTACATACAGCTGTTGGACGGGTTCTCCACCTGACAAAGCTTTATGGGAGAGTAGCAAAGACAAATTAACTCGTCTCAACTAGAGTTTGAAAAGCACAAAGGAGACTTCAAGGTCTTTGTCCCTCAGGCTACACGCTATGTTATGCACGTCAACACTTTAAAGCATGGCAGCGGCATCACACAGTCGGGATGTTTCTCTGCAGCAGGTCGTGGACGACTTATAAAGGTAGAGTGTGAAATTATTGCATTAAAATAAAGGGAAATCCTGGAGAACAGTATTACTTAACAGATTGTGTCCAGCATTTATGAAGGCAACACAAAGGGGAAAACATCCAAAGGAGCAAATATTTTGTCAATTCTTTTTCTCCCACCTTTCTTGAACCTACAGCTCAGCTTCAAGGTTATAACATACCCAGCTCAAAAACTCTTCCTACAATGCAGTTCACTAGACCGTCCCCACTGCCACATCTAGCAACTCCCTAAATATGTAAAGAAGTGTACAATTGTCATCAAGAGGTTCCATCTTAGATAATCTAATTACATCAGGACAAAGGCTGAAAGTTTCTATATTTAATCACCAAGTTTTTCAACGTTAATACTTCCAGACCTTTACTGTCAGTGCTATAGCTGCTCATGCCATCATTCCTTTCATTTTAAATTCAAATATGTAGATACATATGTATACACACACACACACACTAATCAGGCATAACATTATGACCAACCTAGTATTGTGCGGGAGTGAATGGTGTCTGGCAACAGAATGTTGTTAGTGGGGGCCTTTGGGTCCTATGGGTTGAGGGGAGGGGCCTCTGTGGATCAGGCTTGTTCCAGTGCATCCCACAGATACTTGAGCAGTTTGGGATCTTGTGAATTTAGAGGCCAGGTCAACACCTTGTGCTGTTCTTCGTGTTTTTTTTAGTTATTCCTAAACCATTTTTGTGCCTGTGTCAGACTGCACCCTGCTGGGGATGGCTGCTGCCATCAAGGAGTGTCATTGCTATGGGGTGGGGGTGCCTGGTCTGGTCTAGGGGGGGTGGTACATGTCTAAGTAACATCCACATAAATGCCAGGTCCAAAAGTTTCCCAGCAGAACATTGAATTGTCACAAGATGGTCAATGATATTTACTTCTCCTGTCAGTGGTTTTAATGTTGTGGCTGAACGGAGTATATATGAGAGAGGGCTATTAAATGTAATTAATTTTTCCAACAATAACACGAGTCACATTAAATGTTTAAACCCTATGTTCATTTATTGAACTATATCCATAAGAAAAGACAGAGTACAGGCATCGTTTATTATTTTATACAAAACATGTGTGATAGTGAAGTGTGTGGAGAAACTGAAGCTCTAGTCCATTCTGGCCTTCAGGGTTCGTGTGGTGATCTTGTCTTTCTCGCTGTCAGAGAAAAGAGAAAGGGCTGTCAATCACTGCAGACATGCTATTCAGACAACTTACAAACTAAAAACGCTTTCAGTGTCGACACGGCTGGTAGCCTCCCAGCCCGACCTTCCGTACTTACATGACATGTACGACGACTCCCATACCAGAGACCGCATCTCTGTCAACTGCATTCAGCATCGCCTGGGAGATGGTCTCAAACAGGTCCTCTGGTTCCTGCATGACCAATAACATTACTCAATTTAACAGTCAAACTTTTAACACATTTCTAAATAAAGAACATCTGAAACCAGAGAGAACGATCTTATGTACATCTCTAACAACAAAAGGAAGCTTGTGGACAAGCGGTTCGAGAAGTGGACTTGGAACCATAAGGTTACTGGTTTGAATCCCCCTTTATATCCCTTGAGGAAGGGAAGTAGAGGGACAGTTAAGCAAGGCATCTAACCACCTAAATTGCAGTATGGGTGCTTTCCCACTCCTCCAAGTTTGCTTGATGAAACAAGGGACATCCTTTATTTATTTTTAAAAAAATGCTAAGACACACACAGGGATTTTTGGTTAACTTTGACGATCATGCAAACATGTAATGAAGGAATCCTTCTTAACCCACAAATAACCTCGAACTAGCTGTCACTTTAGCCTTCAGTAACCAGACTTGATGTGAACAGTGAACTCAGTACTGACCATGTCCGGCTCCCACAAAGATTCACACATGCCGTACATCTGCTCCGAGCAGGTGCCGCTCACAACGAAGTCCTCTGTCTCCATGGGGCAGCCGATCAGATCCAAGGAGCAGATGAAAGGTTCAAAGGTTTTGGGATCAAGTCCAGCGATCACCGGCTCAATGTAGTATGGACCGAACCTAATGAGAAAATCACACACATTAAGCACGTATACGTTACATTTAACAGTTTGACATTAGTCACGTTCTCAATAAGATTATTGGAAAATATGCAGGTACATCAAGTTGCACTAACCTCCTCTCGTACAGCAGGTTGGACACCATGCTCATGAAGGTTTTAGGTTTGATCTGGCGACCTTCCTTCAGCTCATACAGATTCAGTCTGAATTTAAGCCTCTGGGATCTAAGTACAAGACACAGAAAACCGCTTACTGTTAGTGCTATCAAAGAAACTATTAATTCATCAGTGCTCCTTAACACCCTATAACATTGGCTGTAACTTCTCACTTCAGTCCCTCTCTAAATGGGCACTTGTTCGCAACCACGAAAAACGTTAAGCTGTGAAATGTCAAAAAATTACTGTTTCAGTGCCACTTTGAGAGAAGGATACTGAGGTTAGACACACTCACACTGTCTGAACATCAGACGCCAGACCAGCCAGTCCGATGAACAGCCTGTCTCCCATGGGGAAGATCTTCTGGAAATCTGTGGTGACCATCTGAGCCTGAATGCCGAACCGCCGGTCTGCTGCGATTGCCACACAATTCTTCCCCCGCATGGCCATGACGGCCCCTCCATTATAGGACATAATAGACTGGATGGAAAAAAAAAAAAAAAGAGATGAGAGGTAAGTCCACCATTTAATACATCAATGAATGAGTTAAACTACAGAAGAATTACAATGGAAAAAAATGTATGCAACACTTAAGTGACAGTGTGAATTTAAGCAAAAACAAGCTGTTAAAATGTTAATCTGCAATGACAAGCAATTTTAGTTGAACCCCTATCATGAAATTGTAAAGAAGAATAACAATACTATTATAAATGTAAAAGCAAACCATCAATGTACTTACATGGAGCATCAATTAAAAACCTTATTGTTAGATCATATTTTAGATGCTAGCTGACTCTAACTTTAGAAAATCCAACTCTTTTTGAGTAATACTGCATTTAATCTACAACTAACTAAACTGATGGTGTCTGTTCGACTTCAGCTCATGTAAACACAGCAGATTAAGAAAAGTTTCCCTCAGTTATAAAAATAAAACATCCTGAAAGCGAATTCACAAAATACAACGTTAGCTCCAATGCGCTAACCTTTTAGCTTTCCGGTTTTTACCGGCTATCGTATTTTATTCTTCTTTTATCGTTGGCCGAATCATTTCTTAGAACAAATCATAAACGTTTAATCACAATAACATGCAAATCCTAGCGTTAATATTCGTTAAAATTAAATATAACATGAAGGCTAGCTAAATTTAGTGAGCATGCTAGCTTCCAGCATTAGCTTAGGCGAGATCTTGTAACAGTCAGCATTATTAACTAGTTTTAATGCATTTTATCCAATAAACAATACGCATGGGATCTGATATAAGGTTTTCTTACCATGTTGAAGGTGTCGTGTGATCCTAACCGCTAAAACTTCTAAACCCTGGATGTATGACTGTTAGCTTTCCACAGTGACTACACGATTTAGAAACACAAGAGATCACAGTAGCGTGATATTTTCACGTCACCATCTGCGCAACCGTGATTGGCTGGGTAAGCGTAAGGTGCTGCTGTCATTGGTTGATGAGAGACGCGGCGGACGGTGCGTGCATAGTTTGGTGGAGGAGTGTTAAAGCGAAATTAAAAACGGGGCAACCTTATTCCTTCAAAAATTCAGCGTCACTGTGATGTTTGTGACTTCGGTTGCCCTCACCGGCTGATGTCTATGGGTGAGGTATGCGACCAACGCGTGTTGTTGTTTTTCATTATTGTTATTATTTTTATTTTTGTACAACTAAAGAAAAAACGTTTGAAATAAGACTTGAAAATTGAGTTAGACCAAGAGCTACAAACTCATAAGAGCTCGTAATTTAGCATCAACACAAATAGCTAGCCAACATCAGAAGCCACCTGTTGTTTTTTTCATCAAACCGAAAAAATAAACCATCATACAACCTGATTAAACTTGAAATAAACAGAATATAATAATAGTATCTGTACAAAGAGCCGCTGATAATGAATTTTATGTAACCTGGAAGTGTTGTGAGGTAAAGGTGCATTTTACTGAAAACACCCCCAGTGGAAAAACGTTTGTTTGAAGACAACAACAACAAAAAAAATGATGCAGCTGCAGAAATTGAGGTTTTATACCAGTCTATACTCACAGTCATACAGTCAATAATAATACAGTATACTACAAAAACATCTGAGATAAAATCACAACTTATTATGTAAAAACAAAATATATCGTACAAAGTTATGACCACTTTATAAAGGGACGCATCTGCTTTTAATGAAAGTTGGTTGTACAGATTAGCCTTAATTTAACATGTGTGAATTATCAATTATATTGTGGAATCTGCTTTTCAAAATAAAAAGTCCTGGGATGGGGCTGTGGGTTTCCAGCCATCCTTTTGAAGCAACACATTGAATAGACCGATAAAGGGGTGCATGGACCAGTCTTTGCAAGTGTTTTCAGTCCGTTTATCAACTCCAGGGTGACTGTCCTGTGTCTTCATCTCTTCATGAAGTTGTCCAGGGAGGCTGCCGTCCTCTGAATGGAGTGGATGTTCCTCTTCACTCTGTCCTCTAAAGAAGAGCTAGCAGCACTCTCCAGCTTCATGTTACTGCAAGGAGGAAAAAGGTCAGTGTCAGTGAATCTGAAAATTAAGCATTTAAAGACACCATTATTAGGTATACATGTGACCACGAATGTCACATCCTCTGATCGAACTTACTGGATAAAGCCAGCATGGCGGTCATGCTTGACATTTTGTTCCCTCTGCTTCTCCTGCTCGTCTTGCCTCTTGTATCTCTTCACATTATTCTCCCTGTCCTCCTCCCTCTGCTTGGCCTGGTCCATCATCTCACGTCTCTTTCGCTCAAGTTCGTCTGCAGATAGCTTCCTACATCAGGCAGAACAATACAGAAAAATCAGTGAAGCTGATAACATGTGGTTGGAGATAAAGCAAAGCAATGGCTTATCACTCAAAAAGCATGTTATAATTATCTCAACTCATAGTGTAAATTATGAACAGATGTTTTTACAAGGTGGTCACTGTTGGAACATGTTGTGGCCTTTCCAGTCTACTTCAGATGTACTTTCTGGAGATCTGTGAACTCTTACTTCGTCACGGGGTTCCTCTGTCGGTGGTAACGGTCTCTCTTTGGACTTGTAGGTCTGGGTTCCACCTTCTTGTCTCCTCTGTACGAGGACGAAGAGTAGGAGCGAATGTCTCTGTGGTTTTTGTGAGGTGATTGGGATCGGCTCCTCTCACGGCGCCCTGAGTGATTGGGAGGCTCTGAGGAATGCTGATGTCTGCCAGCAGGGAGCTGAAAGAATAGATTTTAAATTTAGGACTCATGGGTTCGCGCTGATGAAACAGACATGTATTTGCAAAACTAAGAAGTCTTTTCTATTATAGAAGTAAAAATACGGTTTGACAAAACTTCAGATAAAACCTAAATGTCCATTTTCCTGCTTCTAACATCAACTTTGAGGACAAAATGTTCACTTGCTGCCTAATATATCCCACCTGTTGACAGGAGCCATGATAACCGTATAATCAGTGTTACTCACTTCACTTGTCAGTGGCCATGTTGTTATGGCTGATGGCTGGTGTGTGTGATCAAAATATCTGTGGTATAATGAAATACTGCTGCTCACTGACCTGTAGGCCGTAGCCTGAAATATGATGAGAACGCGACTTGGTGTCCGTTAAGGCTTCATCTCGTGAATGTGACCTGAAAACAGAGCAACTAGGTTACTGAATATTCTCAGTGTATAACAGACAAAAATAGAAAACATGAGATATCAGTGTGTACAATGCGATCTGTACACAAATTCCATATTGAAAGTATTAGTACACACCTGTGTTTTTTCTCATCTTCATCTGAACTTGAACTTGAACTTCTCTTCTTATGCTTCTTGTCCTTTCTCCTCTCTTTATCTCCTTTCTTCTCCTTCTTTTCCTTCTTCCTCTTCTTTTTCTTGTCCTTCTTGTCCAGATTTTGGCGAAGCTGTGGCAAAAATCTTTTGTTAATATTAATGTTTCCATAAACAGTGCTTGAAACGTTAAGCACCGAATAACAGCAGTTGCTAGTAATTCATAACATGATGTACTGCTGACATTTTGGCTGATGTGTTGGGATCAATACAACATGTCAAGGTTATCACATGTAAACATAATTTTACCATTTCTTTGATTTTCTTCATCTTCACTGGATTTGTCAAGACTTCTCTTTTCTTCTCTTCTTCACGCTTCCTGCAGAAAACAAATGAAACACGAATGAGATCATTTGCAACTTTTAACGTATTATTAGAACAAATTAGAGAGAGGCTGACTTACTAACCTGATTTGGAACAAGGGATCCTCCCTGATCTTGGCAGCCAGGTCGAGGCTGGAGGCAGCAGTGGTGCTGCTGAAGATGGACCCGGGGAGGAGGCCAGTCTCGGCCGACGGCCCGCTCTCTGGCTCCTCGAATTGGTCGGTGATCTGCTTGTCAATGGGGCGCCCCAGCAGATACTCATCTCTGGACACCTGACCGGCAGGGCCCTGGTACATCCAGTCCAGGCGATCGTCCTTTTTTCTGTCACCAGATAAAATACACATCTGATATGGCAAAACAGCTCTGTCCTCACCCTCATAATAATTAATGTCATGAGCATTAACTCACTTGATGGCACCCGTTTCCTCTGCGAATTTTGTCATTTCTTCTCGGGCTCGTTCATCCTTCAGCTCTTTCTGGAGCTCCTCGATCTTCTTGCGTTCAGCCTCATACTTCTGCTCAGCTTTCCAGACTCGCTCGATGTTTTTCATAGTCTGGGGGTGCCAGCTCTTTTTCAGGTTCTGGTAAAAGACAAGTTAAAACAGTCAGAAGCTGTAACAGTGAGATCAGATGATAATAAATAGGAGATAAAAAATATTCAAGCCTCTATTAGGGCCACATTTTGTCATAATGTCTACTCTGATAATCGAATTATTAAAGAGACTATTAATGATATTGTAAAACACTTATCAAAGATATCTAAACTATCACACCTATCTATAATCATCTGGTAGTTTTGCTAAAACAAGCTAGCACCTGACAACAATCATAGCTGTATAAATGCGAGAATAACGAGACCCAAGTTAAAGGGAGTATTGATGAACTAGGTTATAGCATTCAACAAATCCCAAGTGCTTTTGATTTGTATAGAAAAGCCGTAAATAAGGCGACAAGTAATGAAAGCTCTTTAAAGTCCAATTTTCGCAATGGAGTCCGGCATTAGCGTTATCTCGCCTCAGCGATAGCGCCTATCGAGAAAGGTTTAGTTTATACTCACCAGATCGCCGCCTCCCATCTTGAAACGATCGTTTGTTAAACCCAACAATAAAAGAAAAAAAAAATTAACGATAAAAGGTGGAACGACGAAAGTTTAACGCTAGCTAGAAAATGGAGCCACTGAGGGCAGTGAGTGGTGAGAGTGATGCGTTTTGTGTATTTCCTGTTTTGTATAGTTTAACTTCCGGTTTCATCTCGTGGTGCATTCACAGATAAATGGTAAATTCCGACATTACGGATCGGTTACAGAGGTGCCGTCAATCGGTTTTAGTCGACAACAATTACACTTTTATTGGCAAATAATAAGTTGTGTGAATTGCATTTAATGTAACACATTATTCCAGGTAATACTGACGTTGCCGCGCTGCTTTCTGTCCGTTGACTCCTTAGTAATATTATTTCTGACAGCTCCTAATTTCAGCATCTTGTCCCTGAACACAACGTCTCCTACAGTTTAAGCAGAGACGTTATAAGAGATTTTGGTTGACCTTTTATCTTGTAATCCCTTAAAAATAGCCCCCAGAGAAGACGACTTAATTGCTATTAGCATTAATGAAAAGAAATGCAATGAATAAAATTAGAATAAATTGAGTGTTAATGATGATTAATAATAATTATAATTTTGTTATTCTGTGATTCCCAACCACTGCAACTATCGCAGCATAATAATGGAAAATAGAGTAATAATAACACAGTAACATCCACAGTATATCATTCTGAATCTAAATCATTTATAGGTTCTGCAAACATCCGTTAAATTATTTTGAGAGTGCTGATTAAACTACACAAAATGTTATCAAACACGTAAATAAAAGTCAGACATGGACACAGCATATATGTATTTTTATTTAATAAAGGACAATGAAAGATTAAATACAAGTTATTACACCATGATATTTAACTTATTACAAGTTTTTTTTATACGTATTTTATTACACTCTCCACAACTAAGGCATTTACTAAAGCAACCAGTTAAAAATTGTCCATAAGATCAATAATAATAATAATAATAGTCAATGTACAATCATTGACTATTGTTTAAGCACTTATCATCCATTATTTATTTTCTAATCATAAATACAGCCATTGTGAGCCTCCAATAATGTATCTCCCTAATATGTAGAAATCTGCCTAATGTGTGATTGTTTATATAAACCCTAATGGAACCTGTAAAGCTGCTCGCATTGCTCACTACAGAACTATAGATCATACAATATTGATTATGTAAGTTAACTAACCAAAACAAGTAGCCCTAACAATGTATGCTGCTTGTGTTGTTCTATTGCTTTTCATTTAATTTATCTAACTGCTCACAGAGTCTTTCTCTGCATGATAATTCTCCAGTAAAGGAGTTATGAAGTCAGTGAACATGAACAAACTGCAGCCTTGAATGCACCAACAGCTGGCAAACAGCTGGCACACTAGTGGTTTTAGGGTTGATAATATCTGGGAGAACTGTGAGAAAGCCACTTATTGAGGTAAAACCTGTATAGTAACGCCAGTAACACAATCTTCTGCTCCCAAGATTTTCTGTAGCGTGTTCTTGTGAAATCATCTGACCAAGTACAGTCCAAATACCCAAGTGTGTTCTTACCCCATCTCTTTTATCGAGGATGTATAACTTGTGTGGACTTGGTGTATCCAGATTTCCCAGAATGCATTTCGTGGGCAAGTATACTGTCATTCCCATGACTATACTTTGTCCTGCCAAACTTGTCAAATCAGAACCAACAAGTACACAAGTCTGAAGTTTCCATAGTTGTGATTGATAAACACCACCTGTTCCACCACCTTGTTAATTTGCTCTAGTCAGCATTAGAGGAGTATTAATTCATTTTGGACTCATGAGGGCAGTAGAAGAAAGAGTAAATATGGTACTTACATATTTATTTAACTGTATTCTTTCCTTTATGGTAAGTGTGTTAACAAAAGGCGGTCTCATTACACAGATATGGTGTTTTGGTGAGGGGCAGGAGTGGGTTTATTAGGAGGTTAGCTCGATATGGCTAACCTGGAAGACAGTCCAACCTTCCCCCGCCCACAAAATTATTGTTGGGGACAGCTGGTCTTCAGTCTCTCCTTTGGGAACTGATTATTCTCCAGCAAAAATCTGCCAGGCCAATCAAATAATCGTGTGGGCGGGCTTTATTTGGCGATGGACTGAAGAGAAAAAGCGGCATAGTCGTACACATCATCTGAACACTGTTGAGTTCAATTTGTTCTAAATGGTTCTGATTGATTGTAGGACTATCCAGGTGATGCAGAGATATTTAGTATATCTCATATTCTGATAAAAAAAAATACATGTGGCTACACCAGGCTAGGATTCGGCTGGAGATATGTTAATGAGAGTGCAGACGCTGAAACAAAGAGTTAAGTTCAGGACAGGAAAACCAAAACAATGAGCTGAAAGATGCTAAAACACAGCTAAGTAGAACTGCAGGACTGGGTGATAAATCTCCTGTGGACTCATCACCACAAGTGACATCTTTCACATTACACACAGGATTTGATATATTGTTATTACCAAAAAAAATATTTTAAGTGCACTATTTTCCGTCCATGTCCAAGTTCTTCTGCTCATCCTCCGCCCTTGGCTTGTCCGATCACTCCTTATCGTCTCAGTCTTCAGTTTAGTTTGGAGTTCCCATCACTGTAGTGGCTCATTGCTTTTTTGTGTCACATATTGAACACCTGTTCACATTCTCATATTGTGTAATTGTTGTTATTAATATGTGTTATTAAGGGCCACCAACCTACAGTGGTGATTATATTATATTATATTATATTATATTATATTATATTCACATAGCTTAGTGGCATGTACTATACCAGGCTATGTAGACTACACACATACAGTGACAGCCTTAAACATAAACACAATGTCTCCTTGTAATTGGTAAATTAAACTTTTTTCCTCCAGTAACACATTTGATAGTTTTCACTGTAAACAAGTTAACAAGCCACCCTCTGATGAACTCATTCCAGTCTCTTGATCTCCTGGCAGCTGTAGCTTTAGCAGCAATAGAAGTCCAGCAACAAGCAGCAGCAGCTCCAGCTCTGTTGCCTCCTTCGCCACCTTTCATGTTTAGTCATTAAAGACGAGTCTTATGCACAGAATCAGTCGAACTCCTGTTTTCCTGCGTGCTATAACATCACAATTATCAGTGAGTAAACTCAGTTGATAAATTCTCTGGATCACAGGTGTGTATAT
The DNA here is from genome assembly GCF_963514085.1 of Chelon labrosus. Taxonomy (NCBI): domain Eukaryota; kingdom Metazoa; phylum Chordata; class Actinopteri; order Mugiliformes; family Mugilidae; genus Chelon; species Chelon labrosus. The sequence continues at coordinate 20,852,946 of NC_140338.1, read as the reverse complement.
TTTCGTTTTGTTTCATCCAGCTTTCTTCAGTAAAAGTGTGCCCGAACCTTTTTCTACTTTCTATTCTATTGTAAAACTACACCTCTATGAGAGAGAGGGGAGAGATGATGAATCTGTAATTGCAAAATATCTTTTATCTTTGGTTAATGTTAGCCGGACTGCCCTGTCACGCTGGAGATTGACGGGTCTGTCTCACATTTCAGCTTCAGCGGAGGCTCTGTGCTGTCAGATGCAGACACATTTGAGGAAGACTGAGGAGGTGTAGGTGCATCAAAGCCCTTATCCGTCCTCCCGTCTCCGTTTACCCGCTCCTCCTGTCCCGGCGGGGACTCGTGTGTGCGCATGTGTTTGGCCAGGTGGTCATTGCGCATGAACACTCTGGGGCATAACGCACAGCTAAACTTCTTGGCGCCAGTGTGAGTCTGTAGATGGCGCTGCAGTTCATCAGAGCGCGTGAACCTCTTGCCGCAGAAGAGCCAGTTGCAGACAAACGGCCTGTCCCCGCTGTGCCATCGTAGATGAGCCTTCAGGTGGGAGGTCTTGGCGTATGCTTTGCCACAGCCAGGGATGTGGCAGTTGTGCATGTGCTTCCTCCTGCTGTCATCGGTACTCTGGCCCATCTGCTCAGCATGGACGCAGTTGGGGCAGCGGCATGCGGCTTGGCCGGCGCCTCTGGAGGAGGAGCGGCGCTGGGGTTTGGGGCGAGCAGACACGGAGGTCTCCTGAGGTTCTTCCAAGGAGAAGGTTTCTTGCTGCAGCATTTCAGGGCCCAGTGGCTCCATCTTAAAGCCATCCTGGGGGAAGAGGTGGGATGAGTGTGACGCTGGAGCGTGCTGAGCTGGGGGCAGGGTACACAGCTGAGGGTCAGAGCCATAGGGCCCTAAGGATGACTGCAACCCCATGGAGCTCCCTGGACTCACTGAAGGCAAACCAACACTTTGCCCCGTCTGCAGGTCTATCCAGCTCCCTGGTTGCACATCCCGGTGAAGGTCCCACCAGGATGGGATGTTCATGTCCTCTGAGCTGCCACTAGGTTGTGCTGTCCTTAGCCAGGGCTCGTAAGGGTGGGCCATGTGAGCAGGTAGTGCAGGTGCAAGACTGTAGATGATGTCAGCCGCTCTGAATGTTGTTCAGTGTCTTTTAGGTGACGCTGAGGAGATTAGCACATGGTGGGATGGATTAAAAACCTGCAGAAAGAAAGCAAAGACAAACTGTTATCTCTTCAGATGAGATTTCCAGATGTTAAGACCGTGTTGTAAATTGATGACAGATTATATCTCAGTCCTCTTCCCCTGTTCAGAGAGGGATTTTCCAGTTTGACATAGCTGGCTTCTTTTACTCCTCTTTCAAACCATCTTTCTTCTCTAGCTAAAATGTTGTTGTCCAAAGACCTAGATGACCGAGAACCTTCACTGCGCTCTTTGAAATTAATCATCTTCTGCTCATCTAATGTTTCTGAACGTAAGAGGTCTAAATCCTCCTGTTTGCAACATTTAAATATCCAACCCCAAGCACACCTCCTCCATCACCATGGATACTGGCGTTCTCACGCTGCGTGGCCGTGGAGACAGAAGAGAGGGGGAGACAGACGTGTCCAGACAGAAGCCTGCCACATGCATCCGCTGCCAGGTACTTCCCATGGAGGACAGTCAAAGACAAGCGCAAAGAAAACAACATCATCTGCCCTGCACCCAGGCAGAGGCTGCAGCGAGGGGGGAGATAATGCTGGTGAGATGGGGGAGGGACGAGAGCGAAGGGGAGTGTTGACAGGAGAGCAGTTTGGTAAAGGAAGAAGTTCCAGGGAGGTATGGCTGCGGGCCAAAGTCTATTTGTACGTCTCTGAGGTTTGTGTAGATGAAACCTGGCAGACAGGAGAACCAGTTTTTATGAATCACACATGATTTACAACAACAGCCCTCCAGGCAAGTCACAAAAGGAGGCCCGTAAACTGCCCTGCCCCTTACACACTGCAGGCAGAAAGCCCCAACAGTTGCAGACTGATGGCATTCAGCTCAATGAGAATGGGAGTAACAACAATAACATGAGAACAATTCTATATGTATATAATTATGGGCGCACGCTTAGAAGCATCCTGTCCCCAGCACACTTTAGGAATGCACGCTTGTGCACACCTCAACAGCATCAGTCAGCCATCCCATGCAGGAGGAGGGGCTCTATTTCCAGGTGACAGAAAGCTTGTTAAAGTCTGTGGAAATTTATGACAAGAAGCTACCAGCATTCAAGACATACGCTTGGCTCCAAACAGGTCCTAGCCCCAAACAATCTTGTTGACTTCCACTCATCCCCACCCCAGCCTCAAACATCTACAATTATCTTTACAGCAGGAAACAATAAAGTAGTCTGGAGCTTTAGAGGCTCGGCCTTGAGATCTCTTGGCGTGATATCATATCTGACAAGTGCGTAAGGTTGTCCAGAAACAAGAGGTCAAGCTTCAGTGGAAGACCTGCATCCGTTATATAGATCCGTTGCAGGCAGGAGAGCGTGGACAAGGTTCATCTCACAGGTGGTGTCAGGCAGACTGACAGTGAAGGATCCCCTCAGCAGAGGGGCTTTATTGGTTCTATTGACTCAATTGGTTTAGTAAATACAGCCAAACCACACCAAGTATTCAAAGGTTCTGTCAAAGCACTCAGAGTTGCTTTCTAGTCCTAATGAAATCATAAAGCAATTAGTCTGGAATTCCCTAATGAAAGGTCGGATGTTAAAGGTCAAGCTGATTTATTTCACGTCGGCCTGGAGCCAGAACTACTGCTCTGTAATTTTTTGAGAATGCATGGCGGGATCCCCCCTTGCCGACTGCCTTGCTGACATGACCGTAAACAAATGGAGACAGCGGCGTCCTCCTCCATTCGCCGAAGTGCTGGGAACACCGCAAGCTCCTAAGGAAACAGCTGGCATGGAGGGGGGAGACAACCTGGGAGGAGGAGGATGGTATAGAGCAATGACAGAGCTGTGGTCATAAAACCTGTCCGACCAAGACCCAACATGGCCTCCAGTTTACAAGTCTGCCAAAGAGAAGAGGCCCGACGAGGGAGCGCCCGTTTAGAAAGAACTCCATTTACAGTTTTATTAGTATTCGTCTATCTACTGCCGATTTAAAAAATAAAAATAATTGTGTAACCTATTTTTTTAACACTTTCAAACTTTCAGAAACCAATAATTACGCTCAACCTCTTAGTCAAGATGGGATTCAGTGACTTACAGATGAAATATAACTTTGACTATGACTCACTTTGAACAGAAACTTTGTGCTGAGTGTGTAAAGTCTAGTTTAGGTCAAAAGGCATTTGCAAGTTGTTTGTTTTAACCTGCTTGAAATACATCAAGGGTGGAGTGGAGCACGCCAGTGTGGCAGGGGTCGCGTCAGCTGTCATCAAGAGCTTCAAATGTGTTTCTGAACTTTGAGCATTAGCTACGTGCAGGAGAAAATGATTGGCATTTGTAAAAAAAAAAAAAACAAAGGCCGATGACTATTGCCTTTTGCACACCTGAGAGAAGCATTAAGTCTCACACAGAGCTGAGATGTAGCGCTAATCTCTGCTAATCTGTTCCTCTAACTGTATGATTAAGTGCAGAGATAGTTTAGATATGGATGACAGCTAACATCCCGAATGATTTAAGAGCGTCTGTGCGACATTGAGTCACACTCTCTAACACGCATTCCGTACATTTTACGCAACAGACGCCGAGACAGACTCTTTAAAGAGAAATGTTTTATGTCTTCTGAATGGAAACATAAATTTTAAATCTATTTCTCAGCCAACTTACCGGCTTTTCAGGGTTGTCATTATTGTCTACTGTATTGGTTTTGTTCCTCTTTATAGCAACAGTCGTGCTTGATTGTTCTGCAGAAACATTTTTTTGTTAATGTTGTTATTGTTTTATGTTAAAATGCGCAAAGAAATTAAGGACATTGTCATTCACACAGGCTGTATTTCAGATTTCATTTCTCCAGATTTTAAATAATGCAGTCCCTGTTTTACGGCTGTTTGTTCGCCGAAATTTAATTCTCAAAAAAAGAATATATGTTGCGTATATGCTGATTCTTCAGTTTTAGGCAACTTTCATATAGCTCTTTTTACTTTTGCATACAAAAGATAGCAGTTTGAAAATACATAAAAATATGCAACAGTACATAAATAAATTAACTCAGTAATAGAATTAGCTCCACATCAGTTCAGGTTTCTTTTACATATTATATAAATAACATATTATATTACGTGTGTTAGTTGATGTTATTTAATTAATACTTTATACTGTAAACATTTGTATACTTCCTTTTTTTGCACACCTGTGCACTCTAAAGTTCATTTTCTAAAACTATATATATATATATATATATATATTCTCTGTATATTTTGGACATCTTATAATGTTTCTTATTTACTATTTTATTAATGTGTTTTAGGATACTATATTGATTGCGCCAAACACCAAGACAAATTCCTTGTCTTGCATATGTGGCAATAAATCTGATTCTGATTCTGAATTTTAAGGGTACATAAAGTAAAGAAATATATTTTAAATAACATTTTTAAATAAAACCATTCTTATATGAAGATAATGAATAAAAACTAACCAATAGGTACAGATTGATGTGAAAGCAGGTACATTCATTGGATATTAATAGCTATGTTTTGCCGAATCTTGATTTAAAATCACCTTTCTCTCACTGATTTACTGCCGTACCTTCTAGAAAATGTTGAATTTTTCTCCAGTGGCTAGACTGCATGTGTTGGAGGACATGAAACATTATACTTTAAATAAAAGTAATAAGTAATATATACAATATATATAGTGGGAGAAAAAGAGGAGCAATATTGACCAGAATTAATGTTCAGACTTGATTCATTGAAAAATGACCACGATTTTGAGAAGAAAATATTTATAACTGTTTTTATTTTAGTACTAACTACACTATGATCCACCTGCAGATCAACTTGCTTAATATTTTGCTGCAGTAAACCTTTATTCTGATAGTTTCATACCTGGAAACCAGGACGTTATAGTTTTTTATTCCATTCATGTTCATGTTTTTTAAACACATCAGCGTTTTAAACCATTTTCAAAATTTGAGGTTAAACAGAATTGTAAATCTCTCTTTAAATGAAATAAGTATTTTTATATTGTTACATTATGTAGATTTTACGTGAACGTGAAATAACTTTTTTTTAAATATATACATATATTAAACTTCCCAATAGCAGACTTGAGGTCTACAAACCCCAACTGCAGTTTAATTAACGATTAATTATGTAATTTCTGGTAACAGAGATAATATGGGGAGACATGGTAACGCTTACAGGAGGTCGCAGTTGCAGCAAATTAAAATTCCCGAGTTACCTGTTTGAGTTTGGAGCTGCCGCTTATCTAATTTTCTTTCTGGAATAGACGCAGCTCTGTCGCTTCTGCTTCTTCTTTGAAAAGTGAGCACGTTAAAAATAATATCCTCATCGTATTTCAGTGGATTTTCTCCATCGCAGTTGCTCCAGGTGTGGCGGTATATCAGCGTCTTGGCGCACAGGTACGCAGCATTGTCAGTAGTGACAGTCTTCAGGATAGGCTGTGCGTCTTGAGCTCCTCCAGGCTCCGCCCTCCGCTGCACCGTCTCTCCACCTTTTGAAGATGCGCCCTCCTTGGCTGGAGGTGAGGAAATGACTTGCTTTGGGAAAACAGGGGATCAAGTGGGACTGTTTGTTGGAAACAGTGGAGTAAATTTTAAGCAGAAAGCTGTATGCAGTGCCGCTTCACAGTATTTGCGCCCCTCAGACTTTTCTACATTTTTGCATAAAAATCACTCAGAACATCAACAGATTTTTACACAAGTACTCAAAGTAGGCAAAGAGAACCTGAATCAAAGAAATGAAACTGAAATATTATACTTGTACTTATTTATTCAAAGGAATTTGAGTATAACAGCAACTAAATGTTTCCGGTAACTGCTGATCAGTCCTCTACAGCGGCTGGGAGGCTGCATAAAAATGACTCAAAACATAAGCAGATGTTCGCACAAGTGCTGAAAGTAGATAAAGAGAACCCAATCAAACAAATGCAACAGAAATATTCTGCTTGTTTATTTATTTATTCAAGAAAATAAAGCATCTGTTCATACCTTTGAGGTGCTAAAGGTAAGTGAACCCTTATTTTCAGTATTTGGTATATGACCTCCTTGTGCAGCAATAACAGCAACTAAATGTTTCCGATAACTGCTGATCTGTCGTCTACAGCGGCTAGGAGGAGTTTAACCCATTCCTCAGTACAGAACCACTTCAGTTCTGAGATGTTGATGGGTTTCCTCACATGAACTGCTTGCTTCAAGTCCTTCTACAACATTTCTATTGGATTAAAGTCAGGACTTTGACTGGGCCGTTGCAAAACATTAATTTTCTTCTGTAACCACGACTTGTGTGCTTGGGCTCGTTGTCTTGCTGCATGACCCAGTTTCTCTTAAGATTCAGTTCACAGACAGATGTCCTGACATTTTCTTTTAGACTTCACTGGTATAATTTAAAATTCATTCATTCATCTATCTTCTGTAACCGCTTGTCCTGTGAAGGGTCTCCAGTCTATCGCAGGGCTAACGCAGAGAGACAGACAACCATTCACACTCACGCCTACGGTCAATTTAGAATCACCAATTAACCTAACCAGCATGTCTTTGGACAGTGGGAGGAAGCCGGAGTACCCAGAGAGAGCTCATGCAGACACAGGGAGAACATGCAAACTCAGAAAGGCCCCAGTCGGCCATCAGTGATGGCCGTTACCACCCACGTGTTTCATGGATGCGATGAGGTTCTGATGCTGGAATGCAGCGTTGTTTAGTCCCCAAACATGATCCTCTCATTGGTCTCATCTGTCAACAAAACCTTTTCCTAATAATCTTCTGGCTTGTCCACGTGATGTTTAGCAAACTGCAGACGGGCAGAAATATTCTTTTTGGAGAGCAGTGTCTTTGTCTTTCCACTCTGTCATGCACACCATGGTTGTTCAGAGTTTTCCCGATGGTGGAGTCATGAACATTAACGTTAACCAACGTAAGAAAGGGCTTTAGCGGCTTAGAAGTTACTCTGGGTCCCTATCTAAATCTATGTAAATCTCCTCCATTTGTTCACAGTGTGTCTGACAGTGGATTTGTGGATTCAAAACTCTTTAGAGATGGTTTTATCAACCATTCCAGACTGGTGAGCAACAACCTGAGGTCCTCATGTTTCTTGTGAACTAATGACTAAACAGTTTATTCACAAGCTTACACCACATTTAAAACATGGGTTAATGTCTACTACTGTGACTTTAACAGCATCATTTTCAGTACAGAACAGAGAATGTTCTTGTAACAGACTTTTTTTTATTTTTTATCTTTACAGTACCACACCAGTAGTTCTCTGAGTGTTTTGTAGTTAAATCTCATTGTCCCAGCGACATTGCAGACAGACGTGTCTTTATGACAACTGGTTAGAGCAGTTTGATCCCCTCTATGTCCATGGCTGAGCAAACATCTAAAACACAGCTCCCTAGGAGCTTTGCATGGCTGCTTACCGCTCCAAGTGTGTTCACTTGGTTGGGTTAAATGCAAAGAACTAACTACACTTGTATGTGTGTACTCATATACATGGCCACTAAAGCTAATTTGATAACCAAAGCTGTATTTCTGTAACAGTATCTTAAAAAGTAATCAGATAAATAGACTAAATTTAGAATATTAATTAGACAATTTAAAAACTCTATAGTAAATGAGTGGCAAGATCATCTGTCAAAATCAAACTATACATTTGACACTTCACTCATTTAATATTTATAGCACTGTAAGAAGCAGGTTGTTTTTTTATATGTATTTATCTAATAGTCACATGTTTATGTTACATATCTTTGGTCTGCCTTGTTTCCCATTTGTATTACTTAATCGCTCAAGATTAAATTAAATTCCAGGGCTTTTAGTGCACTCTTCACAAATTTGGGTTTTGCTTGCACACTCTCTTAGAATCACAATCGTGTTCACGGCCACGTACGCTCACAAATACAAGGAATTTGTCCCGGTATTTGAGGCAAAAAGCACAAACATAAGTCTAAGAAATAAGAACGATACAAAATATACAAAAAAAAAAAATATAGAAGAACCCTGGTAAAAAGAGGAGACTATTTTAGAATAGAAACATGGTGAACTATGAAAAATGAACTATACTGTGCAGGAATGGAGCATTAACAAACAAACATGATGCTTAGAAACCATTTCTTTCAAAACCACACACAGGTTAATACTTGACATGAATACGGCTAATGTATTGGAGATTAGTGAGGTCTTAAGTCGTACAGTTTTAAAGCTCTGTTGCATTAACGTGGCCCGCTGAGTGACGGCAGACTGAATCAGATAGCCGATATCCTGTGAGTGCAGACGGTCATGAGAGGTGGTCCAAGGTTAGGACGCAGGAGCCACATCTGGACGTCTTTCTTGCCAATTCCTGTGTGCAACAGTTCTGAAACGGCGAGAAACAGTGTAAGTGACTCATGTTAGTATGAGCCGTGTTTAACGCGCCAATCAAACACTTACAAAAGTTTCACAGTACGTGATAAATGCTGGATTCTGTGTAACATGTCAAAGTTTAATGGATAGCAGCATCTTTTATTGTGCATCACACGTCTAATAGTTTTGATCATCTCTATCCTTTGAGGCTCTTTTTTTTTTTTTTATATTCTGTCTCCTCGCTGAGTTAATTCCTTTCCTGTCGCAGCATGTCGGTGGAGCGGCTTCAAATGAACTGACAAACACAGACCACAGACAAGCCGGCGGGAAGTGACTTCCTACCATCTCTGCTCCTCTTTCTCTGAAGCAGCACTTTACAAACGCTGACTTTGAACTGTCAAACACTGGGAGCACGGGGCGATTTGTAAATATCGACAAAATCCTGATTCAGCACACAGCTAGATGTTAGACTGACGCTCACCTTGAAGTTGTGAATAATGATCGCACCAATCAGGAAGTGTTTTTCCAGTGAGCTCATTATTTGACCAAAAGCTGTAACAACACATCTGCTCACATTAAAGCTTTTATTCCGAAAGAACTGCTTGAATAATATCACCTAGACAATGTTTTAAACCTAATTTATTGCCAGCAAAGTATAATTAAAATTGGCATCATATATTATAGTATGATGCACATGCAGGAGATCTCAGGCCACTGAACTGCGGACCACACACCACGTTTAAATGGTGTTTACAGACAAGTTTAAATAGTCAGGCATATTTCCTCATGAATACAATGCAGCACAATCAAAAGAAGACGGCTTAATAACATTTAATTACAGTGCAATTCCAAGTGGGGGCTTACAAATTCTCCTAATGATTTAAATGTGTTTAGATAGCTTGTTTGACAGAATTTTATTTCTGTCACTGCTTACATGACTTGTGTGCTTGAAAATATTTGTGGTTCTTTAAGCACTCTTGCAAAGAAGCTTCTCCTGATGTGCTGGCATTTGCTTTTGTTATTCATCCAGCAAAATCTCAGAGACTTTTAGTGTCGTTCTGTGCGACTGCAGCACCTTTGAACCTTACGTCTCAAAACTGTTCGGGTTTTCAGGGTCACATGGATTACTTCCCATGATTATATTAGGAATAAGGTGCAGTGTACACATGTGAGTATGAAGATGTAATGTTCAGCATTGCGACAGAATCATGCGGGGCCTGTTCTTACCAAAATTACGTTTTTTAGTTTTGGGTTTTCTGAACCACTGAAAAAATAGTTTTCCCCCCACTATGGACAGAAAAACACAAACTATGTGGTTTTTACATTTTGTGTAATTTTTTTGTGCAGTGTATACACCTGTGACAGTATTATAGGACTGGAACATCGCAAACATAAAAGAATAACATGAAAAAGAAGATTGAAGATTTAGTTTTTCATTTTAGGAAATACATAGAAGGAAGACATTTGGCTTTGTGTTTATGTCAAATGTCTGTCTACCAGTTGATGGTATATCTTAGTTTTTTAACCATGTCCAGCCTGGAGGTTCCTATACCAAGACCAGGATCCATCTCTTATTAAAGCACAACCTGTCACCATTTTATTCTTTGAACATTGTGGCATTCACAGAAGACAACAATCCTGCTAAGAACCCCATCCACAAACTTTTATTGGGAAAGTTTCGGCCTTGAGTTTGAATTGATTATGCCTGGCGACGATCTGAAGGGGCCAATCAAAACGTCTGGATGTGCTTCCTGTGGTTATTGATAGAATAATAACAGCGACATAGTCGTACACCCCATCTCAGCGCCGTGGAGTTGAATTAGATTATAACAAAACCGAGAAGCGAGAGGTTTAGATTCTGCTACCGTATCTGCTGTAATTGATGTTGACAGCAAAATTACTTTAAAAGAAAATTAACAGCTATTAAGATATTCGTCGAGGAGCACGCTTCACTTTAATCCTTGCTTTGATTTGTTGTAGGACTAGCCTGTCGGGTGCAGAGGTGTTTTCTTTTCAGCTTCTACTCGATTTCTGTTGCATCAAATTTGCCAGAGTAGGATCTGGTTAAGCTGGTTAAATCATAACGCTATCTCTGACTCACTGATGTTTTAAATACACACACATATATACAGTATATATATATGTATATATATATATTGTTTTTAGATCTCACTTTAAGCCGGCGATGGCTCAGTTTGGCCTCACAGATGTGGAGCTGTCACAAACTGGTTCCTGATGCTGTTGATATTGCCATGTGAGTCTTGCCAAAAAAAAAGTTCTACAAAAATATTCTACACGGCCCTTAACAAACTGTTTCATTGCTTGTTAATAGTATTTTTAATTACAGTAATGTGTCAGGAACTAGTTTTTGCAGATTCTGTCCTTCTTCCCCTTAAGGTCACAGGAGTTTAGAGCAGTGTGAAATCTTAAGCCCACAGTTTGTGTGTGAGTTTATTTCTGTGTTTACAACTTGGGACTTTCCTTAAAGGATGTGTGTTTTGTAAACCCAGATTCCCACCATATAAAGCAGGTTCTGATTCTAGTTCACTGGCCTGTGGCTGGATTGACTTGCATCTAGTCCCACGGGAACCACACCGGTGTCCCAGACAAATCCTCCTGCCAACACACCAGCCTCCAGAGAGCTTGGCTGGCTAAAGCCCCACTTCCCCTCCACAGGCAACAAAAATATCCAAACAAAGTAAACAGTAAGCACCTAGTAGTCAACTTCCTTATCCTTGTTAATTATTCACAATCCCGGAGGAGCGACCGGCCCACAGTCATCCTCTGAGTCATTTTTTTTTTCCCTCATTCAGGCACTCACTCACCACAGAGGCCCCCCCTCTCCTCCCGCCTCCCCTTTCAACTTCAAACCCAGTCATTTCTGCAAGCTGAGCTTTGATTGTACCAAACACCTGTATTTTTCGAGGAGAGACTTCCTCGCGAGCCCCCGCCTCCCATCTTTGATTGTTAAACAGCAGTGGCGCCGTCATTACTGTCTGTGCGACTGATGCCGCCCAGCTTCCCCGCCCATCCTCCTCTTCTGCCTTTTAACCGGAACTTTAATTGCGCAGAGAAAATTTGGATTGCTTTATTTTATCTAATTTTCAAAAACCCCCCCATCTTTAAGTGTGTGAAGGCTTGTAAAACTTTAAAATTACCTTACTGGATTCATCGGATGAAGCAGAGGTAATCGCAGATTTCTCAACAGCCATGAACTGAGCACATTGAAAAACGTGCTCAAGATTAAGTGTAAGATGTAGAAAGTTTTTAAAATTTTGTAGTAGCCAGATGGACTTTTTTTTTCTGGCTCACCAGTAATCCTCCAGGAAGACAGACACACACACCTTTGCCGCAGTAATACCATGCTTTATTAGACGGCCTCTTCTGCTGCCATCCTGTCTCCCCCCTCAGATTAATATCCTTTGGGCTTTTCACCAGCTGTTTCCGTCTCTTAACACCCCTCATCTTCCTCCGGCCGGCCCTCCACTTCACATTGCAGGGCTTACAAACTGGGCCACATCGCCTGCGTGGCCCGAGGAGAGATCCTTGGCCTACATGTGTTCACACAGGTGAGCTTTCCCTGCAAATATATCACAGTGTCCAGACACAGTGTTGATGAGTTGATGAAATCTATGTACTTGTTTGGTTTAAGCCATCTTATTTGCACAGACGCATACAGATGTAATTTCATATCAGGATTGTAATTATTTTTTGAGTCATTCATTGGAACTGATGCAACATGAAGCTTTTTCAAGCGAACCAAAGGACAAACTGATTCACACTGTTTTAACGTTTCCAAATAATTTTCGGCCACTTCATCATTCAACAGAAGTGTGTGCTGTCAGAGCAGTTTGATTTATGGGTGTATTTTCAAGGTTTGTTTTTCACTCATCTGTTTAGCTGCACTCTGTCCGTGCTTGTCGCTGCAGCCGTGCATGTGCGTACTGTATACGTGTGCGAGGTTTTGCCTGGGTGTGTCTGCCTTTGGCTCAGGTGGGTGTTTACTTCTCATGGTGTTTTGTGTAAGGGCAGACAGGATGTGCGATGCTTGTCAGCACGCTCCGGGAGATGAAAGGCCGGAGAGGGAGTGGAAGTAGCCGACTGCCGTTCAGGTAACAGGTTGTCTTCGCAGAAATTTCTCAACAGTTCAGTCCTGTTACCTTCAGCATTCCCCGTGAGCCACGAGGGAACACCACTCACCACCATCCTGTTTAAAAAATAACTCAACACCTCCTCTAAATGTGACATAAGTGGGCACGGGTAAGGTCCAGGTGTTCGATCTTGAAACGGAAACTTTAGTCAAAACATTTGGAGCAGCTAAGTCGCCGCTCATCTGCGTATGTGAATTGCTATTAACCTGCTTCAATTATCCTGATTGCGTCAGTAAGATTTTACAAATGAAACATGAGTCACTTTTAAGAATGGGAGTCAGTGGTGTGTGTATATTGATGAGCAAAAGTTATTGCCACAACAACAGCCTTTTAGGACTTCCCTTCACTGCAATGCAGCTGGACAGGTTTACAGTGTTAGTTAAAGCAACCACATCTTTGGCTATGTTTAGAAAGTAATTTGTGTGACTCCATGTTGTTCATCACCTTTAAGTCAGTGGAAAATATTGTGAATGGGAAGCTGCATTACCTGTTTAAGCAGTCACTTGTTGTGACATTTAGTCGTCAGTAGCTTTTGACCTTTTGAAATTTGTAGTGTTTGCAAGCGTTAAAATGTGTCTAATAGTCATAGTCACTCGTTAATTTCTGTTTCCTCTAATATAATTTATAAACATCCATGGTGAGACTTTTGTTGTGGTAGCTATAGTACGTTTAAAGCTGAGTTAGTGTAATTTTCTGCCACTTGGGGGCAGTGTAACGCCCACAATCCCAAAAAAGTCCCAACAAAAGGTTGTGAGAGTTGGCCGGGAAATCCCGTGTAGCCCATGTGGTCTGTAATCACTTTGTTGGGAACTGATTATGCTCCAGCAAAGTTCTGCCGGTCCAATCAAATCATTAGGGTGGGCTTTATGTAGTGATGGACAAGAAGCGTAACAGTAACATAATCATGCACGTTGCCTGAGGGCCATGGAGTTTGCAATTTGATTAAATCATAATGACTCTGATTGGTTGTAGGACTGTCCAATGGCATGCACATGTATTTTTTTCTCTGTATCAGCTGAAACATACCCCATAATGAAATCCAAATAGGATATTATAAGACTCTGCCAGGTAGGTGATCTCCAGTCTTCTCCATCTTGGCAGTGTCTGACTCCACGAGACACCCAGCTAATTTAAAAATGATCAAAGAGGTAAAATGTCTCCCCCGTAAACATGTCATGAATGGAGAAATAAGCTACAGAGGCCAAAATTGTTTTTGTATCAGACTCCATGTTAAAATGTCAAATAAACATGTTTATTTGACATTTTAACATGGAGGCCATTCTTTGGAATTAGCCTCAAGTGGTCTTTCAAGGAACTGCAATTTTTGGCATTTCTGCAGAAGCTTAATGTTTTGACTTCTACTTCTTGTCAACGTACCAACACAAGGAGGATGCAACTAAAATACTTTTTCTCCCTACAAAGTGCACCAGGGTCTTAATTTAACCTATGACAGTGCATAGGGAAGTTCTGAGACTTCGAGTTAAAATTTGAGCTTTGTGCAAGTCTCTAATGATGTGTAGATCAGTACATAAGAATATGTGTGCTTTCAGTGAGAGAGATAGACTTCACAGCTTGTTCCAAAACATAAATCATGCCCCTACACCATGACACATAACACAGAACACAAAACTGATATCAGATCTCATCTGGTGGTTGGGGGTGGATGTGGTGATGCATTTCAATGTCAGGCGTGGCCACGGTTATTTAAAGCTGGACACTGGATGCGTTCTGATTTCTCAGGTCTGGTGTTAATGCAAAGTCTGGATGGGGAGGAGCCGTGGACATATAAAACATTGATTTAACTGCAGTGAAGTCGCTGGTTGGAAGTCGTGGAGTTTTCAGTGGAATTGTTTTCTTTACAAAATGCTCCAAGCCTTTGAAACTAGTCAGTGCATGGCAAAGAGTTGGCTGAAGCTGCTGGGCAGTGAGTGTGTCCAGAAAGACTGAGACAGGGAGTTTCTGCGACGCAACACCAATGATGGAAGACGCCCACTTGATAAACTACCGACACAGAAATTTGCCCAACTTTAATTACACAGATCAGTCAGCATGTGACCCAGAGCACTGGTAAAGAGCGTCAGTGTGCAGTGCTGGTGTCACTTTGCCAAAAACTGACTGTTTCATTCTGCAAAAAACAACAACAACGACAAAAAAACAAAAAACAAAACAGAAATGCCTGAAATCCTGTTAGTTTATCATATTTCATTCTGCCTTTTGCACTCATTTATCAAACAAAAAAAAAATATCATTCACTATAGAGTGATTTTACAAATTAATTTACATGATACACCTTTGTACTTCTGGTGCACTTATTTTCATGGAGGAATTCCTTTTATTTATTTTTTATTTATTTGATACATAGTGGCTTTTAGAAGCTATTACCCTCACCCTTTACTTTTATAGACTTATTACTAGAGGAATAAAGCAGAATACATTTTAATTTGACACTTCTTGCTGCAGGATTTTATTCCCATAAACATTAGCGTCAATATAAGAGGCTGTGGGTTCGCAGCAGGACAAGGGGAGGCAGACTCATGATGAAGGGCTGCATCACCGGCCAGGCCTGCAGGTGTGGACTGGGCTGAGTGAGAGACTCCGTGAGACGGTGAGCTGTGCCTGTGGCCAGACGAGACGAGACCTTTAAGTACAGACCTTTGGATTTCTCGGTCACGTGACTCTATCTACAACCTGCCTCCTCTCAGCCCGGCCGTCCGCTCTCGGCGTTGCAAAAAAAAAAAAAAAAAAAAAAAAAGGTAAACATTTCCTGCAGCTGCATCCGCCGCCTAGCTCTACTTTGCCGACTATTATCCCTCAGATGTGGAGCTCTCACCCAGATCCGCGAAAAAGGCACGAATGACACGAAGCGACAGGCGCGCCGCTGCTCCGGAAAGACTCGGGGAGCGACAGTGTGGGCCTTATCTCTGTAATAAACGCTGATCTCGAAGACGAGCTCCGACACGGCTTGCTTCTGCGATCGCGGCACTTTGGGGCGACATTATTTCCGTATTGAAAGCGGTTAATTGTCGCAAATGCGCAAAGAGAGCGATAATGGAGCAACGTGGCGTGTGGGATTTACGAAGATTATAGTCAATAAAGTGCTCTGCACAAGACTGCCTCCTAATCCCTGTGTGAAAGGGATGGGCAGTGCACCGGCTGATTCTGACTTTCTGCAAAAAAGAAAAAAAGAAAAAGCTGGGTGGGGACTGGAAGGATCTCTTCCTCTGGACTCCACACATGTACATTATAGTTAAAGGGTGTAGGCTCACACATTTGTGCTGGATGTCAAACACATTGTCAGACTCTTGTGATTAGTTTGTTCACATGTGGTAGTTTCAGACTCGGTCAGATTTCCTAACCTGCGTTGTTTCTCTGTTTCAGGATGGCAGAGGCTCCCATGTCATGTGACTGTTTTGTTTCCTTGCCCCCTGGCTCTCGGGATGACCATGTGATTTTTGGGAAGAACTCAGACCGTCCCAGGGACGAGGTGCAGGAGGTGGCCCACTACCCTGCGGCTTCGCACCCTCCAGGCTCCATACTGGAGGTAAAGCGGCCCAAGACTCACTAGTTCCCCCCTCTGCTACAGGCTTAATAATGCATTTAAAACACACTTATATGTCGTATTCTTACATGACCCGCTGCTGTGAATTTAAAATAAGCATCTGAAATAACTGAAGGCTTGAGTTTGGTCTTGGATGGCGTAAGTGTTTATGTAGACATACTCTTTCCTGTTAATGATTAAGGAGAAGTGAAATTCTTTATCCTGCTTTGCCTCAAGTTTGTGAACTTGGTGTTCAGTTACACAAATGAGAATTACTGAGCTTCACATTAACTTTTGCCATCCGGTTATACATTACCTCTATTAGAGTCTGCCTCCTGGGGCTGTACAGTCAGGGAGGGTAGTGCAGGGAGGACCCAGACGACTAAAGTGTGAACGTGTGTGCAAGTTTATACCTTATATTCATCTTATAACGGCCACATATACAGATCACTTTGCTGTACATACATGATGTGTAATTTTGCTAGACTTAGTTCTTATCAGGGTATGAGTCTGGTAACACTTCATTTGGATTTCAATATGGGACGTGTTTCAACAGAGAAAATACAGAGAAAAAAACACTACTGGATAGTCTTTCAACCAATCAGAGACATTTAGTTCTAAGCTAATTCAACCCTATGGCTCTCAGATGATGTGTACCAACTCTCTGCCACAAAAACATTGGTGTATGGTTAAGTCTGTGTGACTTGCAGGCAAAATGTTTGGCACTGCAAAAACACAAGTTAGATAAAAAACTGTGGAAAGAAAGCCGAGATTCATTAAACACTATGACACCACTACATTGTACTCCAATATTAGTATTGCACTAGAGAAAAGCAAATATTGCACAAAACGATGTGATAAAGAGGTACATTTCTTGAGATATAGACAAGTATTTTGTCCAGAGGGCGTACAATAAGCAGGCATTTAGGAGCGGATGAAACTCAGCAGCTGTGCTGACAAATGCTGATATTAAGGAGTCTGCTGCAGAGAACCTCCGGGAGTGCCCGTTCTTGCACTGTGTGTGCAGCAAGTGTTTAACTAAAGGAGCTACCTGAGGTCCCAACAGTGTCATATAGGGGTGAGAGGAGTTTTGCAAAAATCTTCCTATCAGTCACCTGCTCCACTGACTCCAGAAGACCGCCTATGACAGAGTCCACTTTATCAGCAATGATGCTTATTTGCTCTATTGCTGTTAGTGTTTATCTTTTAAATATGAAGCTGGGACAGTCCAAGCTAAACTGACGTAAAGTAAAAGATAATTGACTTGGCCACACCTGACCATTCACCTTGTTGTCTTTAACCTGCGTCCTTATTTCTTCCTCTGTATTCTTCAAGTCATTGTCCCAAGTTGTTGTTCTCTTGCAGGCTGAATCAGATGGTCTTTCAGTATTTCCCTTTGTTTTGACTCACTTCATTTAGGCTGCTGAGAGACATCCCCGCAGCATGATGCTGCTACCCTTATGGTGTGTTTGTGGTGACATGCAGTGTTCGATGTTCGACTAGCGTCTAGTCTGATGACCAAAGTAGTTGAGATTGGAGCCTGTCCCAGCTGGATTATATTTCGACAAATGATATTGACTCTGATAAAGATCATGCTCTGTCTTGTAAATCTACATGATTTTAATATAATCTCCTTGTTTTATATGCGCAGTGCACGTACATCCAGATTCCTCAGGTAGAACAGACCCATGCAGTCGTCCTCAGTAAGCCTGCCTGGATGTGGGGGGCTGAAATGGGAGCCAATGACCAAGGAGTCTGTATTGGGAATGAAGCGGTGTGGACCCGAGAGCCTGTCGCCCCCGGAGAGGCTCTGCTGGGCATGGACCTGGTCCGGTGAGCTTTCTTTTACATTATAGTACGGATAAAAAACAGCTTACCTAATAAAGGAAATTTAGTCAGATGATTCCAAATAAATACAGTTGGAATCAGTTCTGTTGGAGTATTACCTTCATCCCTTGAGGCTTTGATCAGAAGGGAGTGTGGATTGCCACAAGCCTGTTATGACAGGTAAAGTAATGAGTTTGATCTGTTGATCAGTGTGTACATTAATACTCAGCCAGCATGAAGTGCTGCCAGGTGACTCAAACGGAGCAGTATTTCCTCTAATACACATGACGGAGCAGTATGTCAACATTGGCAACAAACTCAGACAGTCTTAATGGTGTGTGAATCGACTGATCAAACAACAGATAAACAAGAAAAAAAGTAGATAACCCAGCATGTGTTTTAATCATCAGACTTGGGCTGGAGCGAGGTGACAGTGCCTGGGCAGCGCTGACGGTGATCACCGGCCTCCTGGAGCAGCACGGTCAGGGCGGGCAGTGCAGGGAGGATCCAGAGACCTTCAGCTACCACAACACCTTCCTCCTGGTGGACCGTAACGAGGCCTGGGTGCTTGAAACTGCTGGAAAGCTGTGGGTGGCGCAGAAAATCTC
This sequence comes from Chelon labrosus, assembly GCF_963514085.1. Classification (NCBI taxonomy): domain Eukaryota; kingdom Metazoa; phylum Chordata; class Actinopteri; order Mugiliformes; family Mugilidae; genus Chelon; species Chelon labrosus. Next base: position 20,834,343 of record NC_140338.1, on the reverse strand, counting down.
AGGTAAGGTTTAAAAATGTTGAAGTGCACAGTGAAGCATACACATGAAGTTTGTGGTAATTATTTTGGCTCTGTGGGTGCTGAACTGCATGTGTGCACATACTACTGAGAGCAGAACCAGTCAGGTTGGATACTATATTTAGTGACTTAACCTGGTGTTCACCATCTGCTGACTGCAGCAAGAAAACAATTATAGATATTTCCCCACTATCTCTTTAACATGCAAGGTAGATGGATTCTTGTGAGCATCTTCCCAGGCTTCAATTTATGTGTGTTTGTTGCCCCGTCTGTTTTATCGAGGATGCATTGGAAGGTAACTTGTGTGGACTTAGAACAGCCAAGTCCCTTACAGAGTCAGTTCAGAAACTTGTCAAGTCCAAAATACCAAGTACACAAGTCTGGATTTTGGTGCAAAGGTGCCGATCTATCAGTGGTAGGAAATACTTGCGAGTATGGGCTTGTTTTATGTGTGACAACCTCAGCTGATGGTCGGCCTTTTTCTGGTGTCGGGCTGTAATCACAACAAGTCAGTCAGGAATATCACTGTTCTTGAAGAACCAGAGCACAAGAATTGAAACTGAACTTACAAAAGGAAACCAATCGACAAAGCTCCTCTTGTTCTTCATCTTCATCTCATCTATACACTGCAATCCACCAATATTTCCACAACAACAAGAATTAATAAACTGTTGTCCAAATGATCAGGATAATTCAGGAGAGACCAGGTCTCTACAATGGTTTGTAGCATTTCCAAGCTTCCTGGCCTCCCATCTTATAGTAGTTCGTACTTTTTCCCAGAACTCTTATTTCCCCTCCTGCAAAATACCTCAGAACGTATATGCCAGTTGGCCATTGGCTGTAGTCTTGCAGTGTGTTCAGATGCAATTTTCTGACCCAGTATGGGTTGGTGTGTCTGTGCCTTAAAACTAAATGTTATGCAGAAATGTTCTTTACATTGACGGCAAGAATCATCTTGCTATGAGCAGACTGGAATTAGAGATGGTTGAGGCAGATTTATCTACAAAATAATCCATGGAAACTACATAGAAAGGGCTGCCTTGTCAGTTAAAGAGATCGGAAAACTTGCTAATTTGATTTACATACATCCATACATCCATTTTCTTCCACTTAGCCGAGATCGGGTCACGGTGGCAACAGGCTAAGCAAGAAAATTCAGACGTTCCTGTCCCCTGCAACACATTCCAGTTCTTCCTGGGGGATCCTGAAGTGTTCCTAGGCCGGGTGGGACGTGCCTTTAAACCTCCAAAGGGAGGTGTCTTGGAGACATCCGAACTCCTTCTATCTGAAGGAGCAGTGGCTCCACTTCTCAGCAGTTTCAGCTTCTTGTAACTGCTAAGCCATTCACTCAGTGACTACCCACAGTTCATGACCATTGGTGAAGGCTGGAACAAAGAAGGCTTTGCCTTACCGATCAGCTCACTCTTTACTATGACAGTACAACACAGCCAACACATTACTGCAGCTGCCACACAAAACTGTCTGTCCATCTCTCGCAGCATTCTACTATCACTCGTGAACAACACCCCAAAATACTTGAACTCTCTCCCTTGGGACTGGAACTCGCCCCCAATGCAGAGGGAACTATCCACCATTTTCTGTCCGAGCACCATGAACTCTGACTTTTTGATTTCTTGCTAAGTTCATCACACTCAGCAGATGGTTAGCTTAGCTTTCCTTAAAAACAGGCACCAAGCATTAACAGCTGGTCTGGCTCTGGACATAATCCACATACCAGCGCCTCTGATGATTTTATTGGAGGATATTTGTGGGACCCACCCAGCCAAGAAGTAGTCCAGGACAAGAAAGTGAATTAGCATAAAACTTTTAGTATTTAGGAACACTGTTTGGTTTTAGTTGGTTCTAAGAGAAAGCTGTAAAATGAACACCACTATGTGTTTTATGCAGAAAGAGTTCGAGGTTAAATACTATAAATATAAAAATAATAAGTTCTTATCCAGATACAGTATCTTGCTTTTGGTGTTCCTGCATTCTATGTAACTCTATCTCTTTGCTCTCAGGTTTATTTATAAAGCCCAGTATCAGCCTTGTCTTAGAGGCCTTCACAGTCTGTGACACATGTCACACGGTCTATCCTTAGAGGCTCATTCCAAAAGTGAAATAGCCAGAAGTATATTTACTGGTATGAAACCTCAAGAAGAGCAACAGAGGAAGGTTCCTCTTCCTAGACAGACATATGACACATGAGGTGCCATATCAACAGACAGCAAAAAACAATTATAGTTGAGAGTAAGCTACCTTCAAAATACAGTATTTTTGTCCTACATCTCAACAAAATATAATAAATGGAAGTTAATTGAACATTAACGCAAATTGATCTCCTTCCTATATCTGTTTTAAATGTACCAGGAAGGGATATTTTTCAATTTTTTTTTTTATTCTTATCAACATCTCAGCTACCTGCTTAGTTCATTACTCAGTTAACATCAACAATAAATGCAAATAACCATCTGCACTTTAGATTCTGCTTGCTTTCCACAGCGTTTTCTGCTACTTTGATCACTTCCCAAACTGCAATAAGGGCCGAGGTCATATTAACAGAGCATTAATTGCACGTTAAAAAAACATTAGCAGCATTAAAAGGAATTTCTTGTATTATTACTGGGGCTGTACTACCGAGCAGCAGAGGGAAGGAGAAGCTTAAGGAGAGATAGAAGCCATTTGCTAACTGCTAAGCTAACAGACCAAAAATAGCTAGTTAAGTGAAAATTGAGTGTAAAATTCACAAGGAACTGTGGAGGACAAGTGGTTGAGTAAGATGTGGATACGAATTTGCCGCTTGACACCGAAAGGTTTCGTGATTTTAGAGGAACTAAAGACCGTATGCAAACAACACCACGCAGTGCAGGAACAGGAAGTGCCACAGGTTTGATGGGTTAAAAAACAAAAAGCTAGATAAGGATCAGAGTCATTTGGTTTCATCCCCTGAGGGCCAAGAAAGATCTGTGCAGCCATGGTTTACACATTTAAAGGATAAACTATAGTGTACATATTTTGATCAAAAGCATCACAAGTTGCCTGAACATACTAACATCCACTTGCTCCTTTCAGAGGGTGTGAAGAACATCTCCAACCAGCTGACCATCGGCACTGAAATCTCCGCGGAGCACCCAGAGCTGCGGAGCGTGGCCCAGGCTCAGGGCTGGTGGGACGGTACAGGAGAGTTCAACTTCTCTCAGGTGTTTAGCCCTGAGAACCCGCCTGCCAGGATGGAGCTGGCCAAACAACGCTACAAGGGAGGCACAGAGCTACTCCAGCAACATGATGGTACGGCTCCCACAATGTCTTTGAATATTCTTTGACTTTACCTTTAATATTCACCCTGTAATGGTGACTGAAAGCTCAGATGTGGTGAATATGAGCAGAGCTTAATGTGATTTACAGAAACCCGTCCTTCACTTTGTCTCCCCTGGGTTGTTTCTGGTCTCAGGCTCAGTGACGGCAGAGGTGATGATGTCAATTCTGAGGGACAAGCCTAGTGGTATCTGCATGGACTCTGGAGGTTTCTGCACCACAGGCAGCATGGTGTCCATCCTGCCCAGAGACACCAGCCTGCCCTGCATCCACTTCTTCACTGCCACTCCAAACCCCTCCAGGTTTGTCTCTAACTAAACTAAGAAATTCATTTAGGCTATAAACATTGCTTAGTGCTATTTGGTTGCATACAGGTAGACAATCCATGTGGAGAGGCAGAACTCTCTCTCATACCTTGCTGCAGAGCAAGCTAACACACAGCATTAGTCTAACCACCTTAAACAAAGCTTGAAACTCTGGTGGCCTCTGTCCCCTGTTCATCTGTTATTTGTGTGTCACCAGAGTGGGTGTGTGGTACCTTCTGTTTGGGGAAAGAATATTAAAACTAAACTACAATCATGTTATACATAAAGCATAAAGCGTGCATTCTTTTTGAAGGTGTTGAGACCTCAGTGTCCTTTCCCTTCTCTTCTTTCATCCGCTTTGGGTTAATGGGAATTTCTGCGTCTATGTCTCTTTCTTCCGTTTCTCCCCCTGTCGACCCTTCCCACCCTGGTAGGTCTATATTCAAGCCTTTCATCTTCTCGGACTGCTCCGCCCCAGCACTGAGGGTGGTCTCCCCGCAGTTCGGCCCAGAAGACCCCGTCAGGAAGCAGCCTCGCTTTCAGAGCCAGGTGGACCGCAGACATGACCTGTACAAGGCTCACCAGGTGGCGCTCAACACCATGGAGACCAACCCGGTGGGCACTGATGGATGACCTAGGCCAATGATAGTCCTGCACAGATCCTGGCCGTGCTGGACGTTTATCTACCTTCCACATACTTATAACGCAGAAGCTGTCTTTTAAGGAGATGATCTGGTCGAGGGCTGACACTCCCAGTGACCTCACACCTCACAGTCTGTGGAGATAGCACACACGACATCAGCGTAGACTAAACATAAACACACTACCAGTGCACAATCACAGCCAAAGAGCAGGGTTTCAATCTGTGCAACCAGAGCACCTAAAAACAATCTGTTCCATTTACACAGCTGATGTCCTGTCTGAGATTACTTACATGTATACAGCTGGAAGTAGAAGGAAGGCCATTGTCCTGTTTAGACTGAAATTTGCAAAATTTACAGAGAAAATGTCTTTACTTGAGCAGTTAAGCTTGCAATTTAGTCATTTATTTCTTAGTATTTCTGTTATTTGATTGTAATAATTTTTTTTTGTTTTAGAACAAAGTATGACTTGAGATATCTCCATTGGTCAAATACTGCAAGAAAGATGAAAGAAAACGAAGGATTTAATACATATAAAATCCATTTATGACCCTGTTTAACAAAATGCTTGTTAAACTCAAACTTCATTTAAGCTTTCAGCCCCATCACACAATATATTGGTAACTGTTACTGACATTTCAGCTCACTGGCTGTCATGCCTAAATCTGTGGTGTTAAATTTCTCCATATTAAAAATACCTCTGCACATAATTGGCGCTCAGATGAGGTCTATGACTACGTTGTTGTTACTTTCCTGTCCATCACCACTAAAGCCTGTGCAAACGATTTGACTGGTCTAGCAGATCTTTGCTGAAGCATAATCAGTTCCCAACGGACTGACACCGAACCAACTTTTTGTGATAAATAATTTTTTGGTGGCGAAGGTTGTCTGGCTTCCAGGCTACCTATCACCCCAACAAAGCATTAAAAAGGGAAGTCATCCACATTGACAAAATAGAAACATAATTATTTACTGCTTCTCTCCTCCATAGTCAGGTGCAGTAAATTAACTTACAGGAGCTCTGCTTTATCTTACATTTGAGTCAAATAACTGCTGCTTTAGTGAGAATAAACAAATGAAGTGGACATTCTGTCGCTATTCTGACGTCTCTGCTTTTCCTCTCTGTCTCAGGATGAAGGTTTAGCCATTCATGACATCCTGAGGGATCTGGAGTCGCAATGTCTCAGTGAGATTTCAGCCATGCTCAGCGGAGAGATACCGGGAGATGAACTCGGGGACTTGTTTTTTGACTGCGTGGACACAGAGATTAAGTTCTACCAGTGAGGAGGTGGGGGACTTCAGGAGCTGTGTTTAGTCTGAAGAGATTATTAAAATTATATAGTAATGCATTGCTTGGAAAGTAGTAGAAAAGTGTGTTGACGTCATCTTAAAAAGAACTGAATGTACCTAACTGAATGTCGGACAGAAGTGACAGATCTGATTATGATCCTATAGCCTGAACTAGGTCAAGTGACAATTAAGTTGTTAAAGATTTCTAAAAAACAAGGTGAAACAAGGGAAACTGGACTTGTAGAGTTCCTTGAAACTGTCTTCAGTTCTGAAGAACTGAGTGACTTCCAAGTAGTTTTCAAAAAACTCTGCGTCCAATTAGCCTTGTTTCAGCTTGTTCTTTGGATATATCGTGACCTGGGTGATGGAGAACCTTCACTGACAGGTTGCTGAGATGGGATTTTTGCACTCTTATCGTGTATATTTTGAATAAGCCAACTGTCTTTTAATAAGCAAATGCTAACAACACCAGCAAGTGCTGGAACACACTGCAAGAAGCACGGAGGACGACAGAAGTGTTTCAGGGGAACCTAAAAAGTGATTAACCTGTTGGAACACGCTTCTTATTCAAAGTTTTGTGACTAAGATAAGATAAGACTTTATTGATTCCCAAGCGTAAAATGACTTGTTATGGATAGGGCAAGACGGTGCAAAAATACAAGTTAGATAAAATACTAATTAAGATAAGATAAGATAAGAGTACAAAAAATACTTACAGTCCCTGTACCAAGCTTAAGTAAGTAACCAACCAAACACTTGTTGTTGACATGTGCTACTCATCAGTGGGTGTTGGAAATACGTTTTTTGTTTGTCATTTTGTTTATTTATTTTGACATTCCTGATACGTTTTTTTGCTTTTTATGAACTCGTCACTTAAAATAATCTGACGACATACACAATTCGTATGCCGATTGACCATTGCAGTGAGTTTCTGTACTTGCTGTTGTTGTGAGTATTAATTATTTCTTAAATTGTAGAACGTTGAACTTTCTCTGCCACTTCCATAGTTAGGGAGTAACTTCAAAAGGCTAAAACTATTATGAGAGCTTGAATCTAGAAATATCTTTGTATGAAAGTGATATTGTGAACTGGCCGCTATGCTAACATGTGTTGTGCTCTGTTGCAGCGCCCTCAGGTGGACACCCCTAGTGCTCACAGAGCGGCAGGAGAAGGCCCTGGGACTGTTAAAACCTGCAGTGTTTCTCGTCTGTTTGGCCCCCGCCTTACTTATGCAGCACACATCACTGACCCCCATTCCATCATTAACACAGACTAAAAGTCTAAAACTGCACATGTGATTGGAGCATATTTGTCATCTGTGTCACCCAGGGAGCAATGACTGCACCTCATTAGTCAGTATAATGATGTAGACTACACGCGCGCATATGTAGAGCTGTGTGACGTTGCGCAAATACTGTGAGTATGGCATTTGTTTAACATTTCTGTTTTGTCGTTGCACGTGAATGGCTGGTCGTTTGATTGTAGGGGAAAGCTCTAATAAAAGATGTGCATAGCCTGACCTGTTGTGTCGGAAGCTTTTTTGTCTCTTGTACACTAATGGAGGGGCGGCAGGGATGACTAGGTATAAAAAGCCTTTACAACTCATTAAACATCATTAACAAAGGTTGAAGTGACAGCCTGAAAATAAAATATTGTTCATGAACAAACACACAAAAACTGATTTTCTCTGAGCAAGCAGATCTGAGAAGCTAACGTGGAGTTGAGTGATGACTGTGTGAGGAAACAGTTGTGAATTTACATCGATCAGCCATAATATTATGATCACCTGCCCTTTTTGTCACCAAAAACGCCCTCACCCACAATATGTAATGACACATACAGAGGTGTTAAAAACATACGTATATGCAGACATGACACGTACAATGACTACTTCCACTTTTATTACACACTTGTTTTACTACTCTAACTACTTCAGCTGCAATATATTATGATGAAGAATATACAAAATAATAAACAGGATATTATTTATTATTTTAGATGGAATCTATGGTGGAAGCTTTAATTGTGTCGTCAGTGGGCACTGTTATTGATATAGACAACTTCACAGGATGACTAAGTACAAGATTTACCGAAATATTGAGTGTGATGAGATGAGTGAGTGGGACTCTATAATAAGAATTTTATCTGCGAGCAGAAAGATTTTTATCTGTGTGTCTGCATATTTGTAGCACAGTGAGACTGTGTTTCATACCTATGTGTGTTTTCGTTAACATGCTGTGGAAGTGACAATAAAAATGATGTGAATCTTAAAAGATTAATTTGGGTTTTAAATACACCAAACACATTGTAGGTGAAATTATCTTATTTGGCCACAGAGGAAGATCTGGCCTCTTAAGTAAGACAACAATGAAGAAGGTACATCATAATATTTATTTAAAATAATCAAATTTAGAAACAGATTATAGAGTTTGTGTTTATACTGCACCTCTGCATTGGAGATGATGAAGAAGAAGTGGTTCATCCTCCTTTTATACTCAGTATATCTGTCAGTGGTTCTCAAACTTTTTACACCAAGTACCACCTCAGAAAATACTTGGCTCTCCAAGAACCACCATAATGACCAAAATTAAAATACAGTAGCGTAGTAGGCCTAAGTATTCATTAAAAACAAGGCGCAGGTTTTATTTACAAGTATATTTAATATTGTTGGCCACTGTAACATTATACACAGTTTGAACAGTAACATAAAAATAACGTGCCCCAGATTTAAGTCATGACAGTAGTTTTGTCGCACTCTTCATTATTAACCACTTCCACCTCTTCCCAACCTGTAGGATAAGCTACCAAAGGTGGATAATAACCATCTATGACAGGGGCAGGTAATTATTTTTCCCAAGGGGCCACATGAGAAACCGCAAATATCTTGGAGGGCCGTGCCAATAGGCTGACCTCAATTCTGCACCCGCAGCATTGGTATGTTTTATTTTGTGCTGGTGTTTTTAGTAAAGGGATGATCACGAAAGCAGTTAGTCATACTTAAAGCTTGAAATGCTTTATTAACAATGAACACATTCTCTTATAAAATGCAGTTAATTAAATCTTGAATGAAATCTGTATCAATTAACTTTTAAAATAAAAACAAAATGTATTTATTTATTTAACTGTTAATCTATTAGTATGATTTGTATTTTTAAATGACCATATATAATATTTATATTGGCTAATACTACTGTATATTAAATAAATGATCATTCTTTCGACTCAACATCCTAAACCACACGTGTCATAACTTTGCCAGTCTTGGAGAAGGAGAAGGAACAGAAACACATTAAATGGACACCCAAGACATATGGATATCCCAAATGGGCCTTTGTCAGTGGCTCAAAAAGATATACCATAAAAGACAGAGAGGAGGAGCACAACAATAGGAAGAACATCGTCATCCCCTACGTGGCTGGGGTATCCGAAAAAACTCAGGAGAATTTTCAGAAAACACCGCATTCCTGTTTATTTCGAACCAGCGAAAACATTTAGGTAAAGACTGGTCCACCCTAAAGACAAAACACTTAGGCAATGACAGAGTGATGTGGTGTATGGTGTACAGTGCAGTGAGGAGTATACAGACTTGTTCATTGGGGAAACCAAACAACCCATCCATAATCGCATGTACCAACACAGGAGAGCCAGCTCTTCAGGAAATGATTCAGCCGTTCACCAACACCTGAAGGACAAAGGACACTCCTTTGAAGATAACAACGTCCAAATCTTAGCCAGAGAAGACCGATGGTTTGAAAGAGGAGTAAAGGAAGCCATCTATGTCAGACTGGAAAAACCTTCTCTGACCAGAGGAGGTGGACTGAGATGTAATCTGCCATCTATTTACAATACAGTTTTAACTTCTGTCCCCAAGAAGTTTCAACCTCATTCACACCTTGACACTGAAGCCTCTGACGGAGAAGCCCCCCCCCCCGTCAACGACAGGTAAGTACCCAACTGTTAATGGAAATTAGCTGCACTGGTTTCTGGTTGTTAATACAACAAGCAAGTTTCAGTAGGAGTTCTTATTTAAACCTCAGACTTCCCACCAGTCCCCTAGAACTGAAGAAGCTACTCGGATGAGTGGTGAAACGTCTTCTCAAAAATTCTACGAGTCCAGCTGAGTTTTTTTTAACCTTTTTGGATGCCGTAGGCTGGACAACAGAAGCTTCCTCTTCCTCCTGTCTCCATCTTCTCTCCACCCTTTCTCCACCTCCTTCAAACTCACCTTTCTACATCCTCTCAATGACCCCCCAGCCTTTCTTCTCCATCTTCCCTCACCTCCTCACCTACATCCCCCTTCTCCCCACTCCTGCCTTTACCCTGTCTCCTCTTTCACGGGAGCTCCGTGGCTCAGTGACACTGCAGTCTCACAGAAACACCTCCACCACCACCACCACCTCCACCTGTGTTTCTGTGCGGAGTTCCGTGTTTTTGGTGCTTGTGGGTTTTCCCCGGGATGCTCCGGTTCTCCTGCAGCACCAAAACACAAACTATAGGTTAATTGGAAACTCTAAATTGTCCCCAAATTAAACAATACAATTAGAAATCATTCAAAATTCCATTCGGCATTAAACACCAAAATTCAAAATTAATCTCATTCTAAATTAAAATTCAATTCAAAGTCATTAAAATGAAATAAACAACAAAATAACAATATTTCTGTATGTGTCTGCATCTCTGGTTTATTATTCTTTTTTGTATAGATTAATATTATGTATATTATATTATGTGATGACTGTAGTGGGTAGTGTAATTTATATGAAGCTACTCGCAGCCACAAGCTTAATATAATGTACTTAAAAACTGCACATCTAAAACGTTTATGCACATTTATGCAACATAATGCACATAACATTTTTCATACTTACTTTTGGTACTTGTGGTTTTGCTTTAGATTTCCACCTACCGTCTCTCAATAACCCAATGCAACAATGTGAAAGCTTCTTTCAATGGAATAAAGTCACCTCAGTAAATGTTCAGAACTGAAATCTCGAAACTCCGAAAGCATTCAGAGAATTGCCTGTGGCATTACGTTGTGATCTCATGTATCCTGTTTGCTTTATAAAACCTTACAATGGAGCTGGTATTTTTATTTTTATTTTAACAAACTGGATTGGATGGATTAGACATAAGTTCAGTAACGTCTGTATATATTGGGCCACTCTGTGTGTTAGACGTTTGCTATGTTCTGCACTGCAAACAATACATAATCCAAATTACTAATACAAACTAAATGCGTAAATTGTGATTAATCTAGAGTTTGAAGTTTCATTACGAGTGACTAATAAGATATGATTAATTTTCAGCTGTGGACTTTCATCACACCATGGTCACGGGTTTTTTAAAAAATACAGCGACTCTTATTAAGTGTTTTGCATTTAAATTGTTGTTATAATGTTATTAGGTACTTGAAAATGTCATGTCTGTGTGGCAGTTTTAACATCATAAGTGCAATATATAAGCTGGCTTCAGTGAAAAATATGTTCATCATTTAAATTTCTTATTTCAATCCTGAACACCTGTATTACAACCTAAGAGTAACTGTGCTGACATTTCCAGTTTGATATAGGTAACCCATCCATGACCAAATGCTGTAACAAGCACGGCCGCTGCTATGACACCTGCGGCAATGAGAAGCATGACTGCGATGAGCAGTTTCAGGACTGTCTCGAGATCATCTGCAGGAATGTGCAAAGGACTCTGGGACTGTCCCGGAGTGTCCAAGGCAAGACCTGGCTCAAGTGATGCACTGTAGATGATTCTAAGTTGTCCTAGTAAGAAAAAAAAAAGAACTTTTTTCGGCAGAAGCTTTAAGACACTCTGTGCACAAGACAAAAATCTTTTTTCAAACATTCAGTTCACTTGCATTCTTTGGTGGCTTTTTTATGAAAATGTATAATGTTTCAGAGTAATACAGCGTCCTTTCAAAGGCAGATCAGACGATCTCGCTGTACTGGTACATAGCACCAGCACCACAGACGCTGAACAACCAGCATCAGCTTTTGCACTAAAATCTTTTTCTTATTGAACAATGAAATATCAGCTCACATCTTGTCCTGCACTTTAGCTTGTTCAATAAGTGACCAAACGCACATCAGTTGCATTTTAAAAATGACTGCGTAGTCCTCTGATCCATGATCACCTAATTGAACCATCATTAAAGTCTAAACAAAACTAAAAAGGTGAAGGTCTGTATGTACTGTATGAATACATTTGCTCGTTATATTAGCATTCTTAAAGGTTTTGCTGGGTTATCATAGTCAGCAGTGACAATAAAATCTTATACAACATATATAACATGTCATATCTAATATGTAACATATCTAATTTGATTTAGTTCAAGAATAATATTAAAAGTTCAGATGCATTTTTTACTGTGTAATTAACTAGGTATAGTTGTTATATAAAGTACATCCAGCAGGGGTAAGTAAAGCGGTGTATTTATAAAAAAATAAATAAAATAAAACTATATATATATATATCTGCAAATCTTGTTCTTTGCAGGAAATATGTTCTACATCCTAGTAGGAATGTGGGTGAAACTTGTTGCGTTGTCAGACACTTCACTACTATGTTACTAGAGATTTCAAGTCAGAGTTCAAGGGCTCGGCACTGCAGCAAAATGAGAAAAACGTAGAGGAGGACTATATATCTAATGTCAGAAATAACTGCTGGAAGGAGAGACAGACAAGTAAGTAACCGTGGTTGTAAAATACCTTTAGCACTGCCTTACTGAATTACCTTTTTTAATTTTTGAGTAGATTCAGAAATTTTATTTATTAGATATACAAATTAAATTCACAATACACATTTAATTCACTTGAACTTATAATAAGATATATAATATATACACAAATAATAATGATTTAAATAATATTTTTAAATGTATGTACGGCATAGACATATTTACAAAAAAAAACAAAAAAAAACAAACAAACAAACAAAAAGAACCATTAATGTTACATTAATGTTACAGACGTTGTTTTTGGTTCCTATCGGTTTCCTGAATATATATGAATGTGTAAATGAGAGGCATTAACTTATAGTACTTTGTAAAAGACGATTAATAAAGTTCACTCCATTGACTCGTACTGGTTCGCGGGACAGAGCTGCCTCCTCCGATATGGCGGCGACGTTGACGTATCGCAACAACGGGCCAACCCGCTCAATGAGGCGTCATTTGATCCCCCAGCCAGCAGGTGGCGGTGGTTTAAACCATTTTATTCCAGACCGGAGGGGGAAGTGGAGGGGTAGAAACCCAAATATCCCGGTGATCGGACGCATTTGTTTCACATATTGCTCGACAGTTTGTTGTCCTGTGAACTTTTATAAATTGCCAAACACCATCAGAGCCTATACCCGTAACTTAATTTAATTTAAGGAGCCTCCCTCCATTTAAGGAAGGTCGACTCATCCAACGGAAAAGGTAGGTTGTTCGTCCAGCGGTGTTTTGCTAAGTAGGTTAACCTCCAAAAAACAGCACTTTAGCAGATTTAACTGAACACCAGGCTCCGTGGGTTTGCACATGTCTTTCGCTATTGACTAGAATTAACCGCGTGTCGACTGTATTGTTTGTAAATTTTATATTTTTCCTCTTATTAGCTAGACATTCTCTGCTAGCCAGTTAGCAGTTTACCTACTAGCAAAGAGCTACTTCAGCTAGCAAGTTAAAAGAACGCACCGAGCATCTTGTTCAAATCTCAATCATATGTCGAATTAGATCAATTTTTTAAATATTTGAGTAGACTTATTTTAGTCTTTACTCTTTTATCCTAGAATGACATAAATGTATTTCCAATGTGTTTATGACCCTCAATTAAGACTGACTATACTGTTTTAATGGCCCTGCTCCGTTGGGAAGATCTTATCATCTCATAGTTTACCACACTAGTACTAGTTCTGATTATAAATCTTTAAGCGAGACAGTTTACACCCACTATTTAAATGTATACGTCTGTTTCTCTTTCCGGTCAGCTGGTGGAGTCGCCGTAAGAAGATGTACTCAAACAAATCTGAGTACAGCCACCGGCGGCAGTACAGTGACAGAAGTTCAAGGCAGTGGGATGACTACGATGACAGACGGGAAGAAAGACGTGAACCTCAGAGAGAGACACCGCAGGATTCCCATAATAAATACGGTAGAGATGGACGCCGTAGCACAGAGAGGGCGAGCAGGATTAGCGAGTTCAGCGACTCACCTAAGAGGTCGTACAGCAACGATTCTACCTGGAGCAGAAAGAGCCCAGTGAGGAGACGCATGTCTTCGCCGGCGTGGGATGGCTCTGAACAGAAGAGGCAAAGGTTTGCGGAGGATGGTGACAGTGATTACAGGTACAGGTGTGAACCTCACGGGAGAACTTGCAGACAGTCAACAGACAGTGGTTCACATGCACACAAGGATTTTAAAGATACGCCACCACAGGACGAGGACTTCAGATACAGGAGGTCCCCTCCAGACTCCAGGCACAGGCATCGGCATGAAGAGTTCGCATACAGACAGCGGCATGATGATATAACTTACAGACGATTGCCTGAGAGTAGCAAAGATAGAGACGGTCATAAGAGGAGCCGTTCACAAGAGAAGACACGTTTGCAGGATCGCCCTACAAAGGTTAGTTACGATTTAAAATGTCAGTTTAGTCATGGATTGGTTTCTTTTTCCTTATGTGGTTTTATAGAACATTTACTCATGTCAAACAGAACTATGCCAACCCCAGAGAGAGGACTGACAGCCCTTCCACGTCCACGTATCACGAGGATTATCGTCAAGGTAGAGCGAGGTTTCCACTGAATGGAACGAGTGGACAGGTGAGTTAGGTTTACTTTACAGGGTGCTACATACCTTTTTCACATTTCACACCCTCATCAGAGTTAAACACAGTCAGAGTAATAGCTCAGGATTCAGGGCCGACATGTACTCACAAAATCCTGGACCTGGTGCAAACATTAAAACTGTGCTTTTCCTGCTGTGAAAAACCTCTATTATATATTTTCTAACTTCATTGCGGGGTCGTTGTGTAAGTATGCAGTGGGAGTTTATTTATGTAGAAAGACAACTAAATATAATTAAAATAAATATCAAGTCAAACTTCTTATCTTATCTGCCGATTTAGATATTTCCTCAATCAAAGCTTCCTTCTTGTGTTTAGTGCTAACACAAACATAAAGGAAGATGCATGCAGCCACAGCTGATCTGTTCTTGTGGTCTCCACATGATCCACCATGCTGAATGTTTAAGGAGGTGCAGTTCAGCCTTTAAAGCTTGAAACGCACCTTCACACTGACACTGAGCTGCCTTTCCGTTGCAGCTTGAAAAGGAAGTCATCATAATCAAATTGTATTCTTTTCAAAGAAGCTTCTTAAAATCAAATACATAAAGCGAGGGCCATAATTCAAAGTCAGAAAAAAATGCTGTTGGATTTTAAGATCACAGAGAGGTTTGTTTCTTTAATGGCGACACATTCTCACAAGTATAATTTTAGACAATAGTTCCATAAACTGTGCCTTCCTTGTGTTTCCCTCAGTCTTTTGAGAGTAAGTTCACGCAGGGTGCTGCTGTTCCGGACCAGAGGCCAACTAAAGGTTTCCAGCGTTTCCTCGATGTTCTCAACAAGGGTGTGAATGTTGACGTTCTCACCAAGATAGTGGGTCAAACCTCTACAGAAGCCCAGAATCGACGCAGTTCTCCTAGTTCTTTTGTGAATTCTGATGATTGCCCGCGGTCTCCCAGTGCTGCTGAGAGACAACGGGGAAGTCACTCAAACAACCGCTACTGGAACGAGAGCGAGGCATCCAGTGGACCGGTTCCTTCACAGCCTCATCAGAGGTCTCTCAGTCCGAGGAGGGGTCCTCTATCTGATGAAAAGTGTCTGCAGAGGGGTGACGGCGAGCAAAGCTGCAGTAGATCAAAGTCCCCCTCAGGTATGGAAAAGGTGACACTGACACCCGAAGATGAGCACAAGCAAAAGCAAATGCGGGATGTGTTGCAGGCCATCGGTCTGGATTTGGGATTTGAAGAGCTTGGCCAAATGTCGCATCGAATTCAGGAGCGGCTGTATGGAAAGAAGGACAGTGACTGGGGCCAGAAAGCAAGCAAGGAGGGGGGCACAAGGCAAGCGTCTTCTCTGAAACGTCACAGTAGATCATCATCAACAAGCAGATCTAGTTTTAGCCCAGTACCTCGAGACTGTTACTCGTACAGTGCTCAGAGTGATGGAACAGAGGTGGGCCGACCACAGGTACATGAGTCTGTTGAATACAGCCAGAAGACAAGCAGTAGCTCTTTACAGGACAGTAAGAAATGTGAAAGTGACTCCCAGGACAGCACAGCTGCGTTACAACCATTCTCTTTCAATTCCACTTATGGCGCATCACAACCTCCTTCTGCACCTGTGATGCCAGTGTACTCTCCAGTCAACTCTCCACTGCTGCCGTACACAGCTCAGCCTCCACCTTGCCCTCCTGTTATGCCATATTTTGGACCTAGCTATTTTCTGCCTCCCTTCCTCCCTCAGCCTCACAACCAACCTCTCAACGTCTTTCCGCCTCAAACAAGTCACCTGTTCCCTCCACAAATGAGTCACCGGCGGCCACCTCTTCTCCCTCTGCCAGATTCAAGTCCAGTTCAACCAGTTAACGCAACGCAAACAACAAAAAACGTGTCGAGGACCCGCTATTTGCAGGTTATTGATACCAAACAGTCCGGATGAAGATGATATCGTGGAGGAAAATGAGGCTTTAAAACTGAATGACATCGATTGAACAGTCGGACCTTCATGTAGTCTCTTTATAAACATCCCTTCAGAGAACATCAGCACTAAACATCTGCAAGCAACCTGACCAGCATCAGCAAAAGCGACTAAGAAAACAATACCATGAATTCTGGTTTAATGACAAACTCTAGGTACGTTGCTCAGTCTGTTCTTACTACACCTCTAGTATACTGTATGTACAGTCCATGTCATGCTGAAGAAAACTTTTTTTTATTTGAAAAACATTGTATTCTTATTTTTGTTTCAAATCAAACGCAATAATTTGATGCATCATAATTTTAGTTTAAATTACACTGATCAGCCACAACATTAAAACCACTGCCACTAGTCATTACAGTGTAAAGTTCTGCTGGGTTTCGGCATTTATGTGGCTCTTACTTACGAATCACGAGTCTCTTACCAACGGCAGCAGCAGGACAGCGCTTCCTGCCACACTGCATAAACTCCTCAGGAGTGGCTCCAGTGACGCAACAAAGCGCTCAGTGTGCCGATTTCAAACTCTCCACGATTCCTGTCGACCTAACCCTCAAACCACAGGATTTGAAGTATTCCCTGCCAACATCCAAGCAGCATACTCCACAGGACACTCCCAGACATCCAGTGTCCATGAACTGGTGGTTTGGAGCCGTTTTGGTGGCACGAGAAGGGAGTTAAAGAACATTAGGCGTGTTTTTTTTGTTTTGTGTGTGTGTTTCTGTCTTTATTTTGATAGATACCAGTGGAGAGTAGTAATAAAGTGCCCCATAAGCATGTAATTTTAATATTGTGGCTGATCTGTGTCTCTGTGTACACAAAGATCTTTTTGTTGGAGCCTTGATCCACCACAGCCAATCGCCGACTACAAAACACTTAAGACTCTATGTTCACCAGGCGCATTTGCTTAATTTTTCTGTATGTTGCAGAAAACTGTTGTAAAAAATAAAATAAAAATTACACTGCAATATATTAAACACAGTAATTCCAAGAGATGAAGAAGGGTTGTTTAATTATACGAGTTTTTCTTGAATATGTATTAAAAAGGTGAATATCCTTGGCACTATTTTTGCTTATTGCTGCGAATGTAACCATTTCTGTATATATTATATTCTCTGCATCTTAGAGATGGGCTTAAAACAGAGGATTTAGTAGTAAATCTGAGGTAGATGTGAGCACAGTTACTGTCTGGAGCTGCTGAAAGAATTATTTTTAAAACCAAGTAAAGGCAGGTGGATGCCCTTCTCAAGCATGAACACTGACATGTTGTAGTGCATACGACTTCTGAGTGTTTGATGTCCACCGTGACACTTTTCCTGGAAAGGTGAGTAGGACATGAGAACAAGCCTTTTACATGGTCGAACCGACACAGGATCTGATGCGTCCCTGCAGTGCCGGGTCTCCGTCCAGCAGGGGGCGCTGCTAACAGTATCCAGTTTTCAGCACCACCGACACAGCTGACGGTCGCCATGGCCACTCTTTACTTCTTCAGTTTAGTGCAAATATTTAACAATTAGTTGTCCTTCCCCGGTGATGGCACATATTTAATGACATTCTTTAGATGTAAGCATCCGTTTGGCTGAGTAATACGCAATAACAACAACAACAACAAAAAAAATAAATCCCCGTTTTGTTAAGGGGTCGTTTGAGCACCAACAGGAGGTAAACAGTCTGCTAGCTGCTATGTTGAGCTAAAATCGGTGAGTTTTGCAGCCTATAAATTGTCGCATTTAAACGTCTTTATAGTATTCCGAGTTTAAGTTGTTAAATGTTTGACTTTGCCTTTCCTCAGTAGTTGTTAGCTTGTACGCTAATGCTAATTTATTGTATGTGAAAGACTTGCATCGCTGGGTGGGAGGAGTTTTTTTTTTGGGTTCTATTCATGGAGTGAATAGTTGATCTGTGCCTGTTATCCACATTTATTTCTCTTCACTGCCTAGGGGCTGGACAATGAATCCACACGACTGGACAGATACTCTTCAAAGACTGCAGGGACATCTGCCCCCAAATCACCAGAGTGGCTGGGACTCCTGCTGCCATTACTCCAGTTATTCTGATGAAGCGCACAGCAGCAGTGTGGGACAGAAGGAGTTCAGTCCTCCCTCACACAGCGTTTACAGTAATAAGTCAGAGGACGAGGACCCAGACGGAGAGCCGTTGGAAATGCTTGAGGAGGATGCTGAGCTGGAGAGAAAGAAGAAACGGCTCAGAGAGATAGAGGAGCAGATTATTTACAAGAAAGCTTCACTTGCTCTGAAAACGATTGGGAAGTTTGTGAAGGAGACAACACCACCGGGTGATTCCAGTAACGAGCAGCAAGCTACTCTTAAAAACAGGGTGAAGATGATTTTGCTGCAACGCCATTCTCCAAGCTTTCTCTCAAAGGTGAGGAGCACAAGATGGACTACTGCTTTCCTGGTAATATCCCTGTATAATGAATTTCTTTCTCTTCTAATGCTCAGGGCCAGGCACAAAAAGAGAGAACAAGCACACCCGGCCTGAGTAAAGACGGCTTGCTGCAGGAATACCATCCCCTGCAGCTCAGAGTGAAGGCACTAATGAAGCAGAGAACTTGTGGCGCCCGTGTTTTGCCAACCAACAGTGAGGTTTGTAATCGCTGAAGAAAACACAATGTAGGAAAAAAATCCTGGTTAGAATACAGTAGCTTTTGTTTCATTTGTATATGAAGGTAGTGCAGATATAGATCACAATCATTATTACAAGTTCAGTAGAATTGAACAAACACACAAAATGACACAAAGATTTATAACATTAATATTGTAGTAATGAAGTTGGAACGAACACCGTTTTCCAGTCCTGGGCGCTGAAACTGATTTAGTTTTACATAATTTGATGATGTTTCAATAAAAACACAGATTGATGATGCTTAAAAGCTGCCCATCGGTTAAAATATTCAACTCGATCTTAATATTAAATAAAAATTTTATCTTTCTATCTATGTTTTTATCCCTTTTAATATTCTTATCAACATGCGAGTGCACAAATACACAGGTCGGGCCGACAATCAAGTTGCACAACATGCGTGCAATAATTGCGCATCAAAACAGTTAGTGGTGTTTAAAAGAGCATGCATTAACTTGCTTTTATTGACTCTGACAGCCCTTATAAAAACTTTATTATAGTTGTGAAATAATCAGTCAATATACAAGCAACACTACATGTCTATGATGTACTTATGGGTTTGAGCAAACCCTCATTTTAGGGCGTCATTATAGACATTAGTTGGTGTCACCCTCAGAATTCTCTCTTCAGTTCCTAATTTGGTAAAAGCTTGTTAAGGAAGGGAATGAAAACAACTGAAGTACTGTCTATTCTTCTTTTAATTTATGTTTTAACAAGAAGTGAAATCTCTTTATATGTGACTGTCCTCAGGTCCCTGGTGTCGCTCTGCCTCCTCCCAGCCAAAGTGTTACTCCACCAGAAAAGGAGGAGAACAGTGCCAACCAAGGTTTCCTGCGCTTCCTCAGCGTGCTCAACAAAGGAGTGGACATTGAGTTTCTCAGCAGGATTGTCAACGATGACAGAGAGGATCTTCCTTTCGGTGAGGAGCTCCTGAACATTCACCCTTGCATGACGAGTGAGAACCATGGACTGAACAGTGGAGACTCGCTGCAGAGCCACAGCTGGACCAACAGTGTAGACAGAAAGACTGACTCCCGCAGTAGAGAGCAGTCCTTAACTGAGAGAGTCTCCTTACCTGATGCTGAGGAGAATGACAGAAGGGAAGTCAGAGACAGAAGTCGGTCAGAGACTCCTACGGCAGTGAAGAAGAAAAAGGAGGAGGAAGAAGAAAACCCACAGGTGGGAGAGCAGAATGAACAGCTACAGAACATTCTTAAAACTCTGGGCTTGAGCCTGGAAATGCAAGAGCTGAGTCAACTTGCAGACCGCACTCAAATGAGGTTGTATGGGAAGAGGCATGAAGGCAGGCAGGGGACTTGCAGGACAGCAGAGCAGGAGAGTCAGGAGAGGTGCTCCCACAGAGACAACAGGAAGTCCCCACCATCCTGCTCCTCAAAGTTGACTGCTAGAAGCCTCAGTCCGAGCCCCTCGCGTCGACGGCGCTCTCGCAGCAGAGACTACAGGAATTCTCCAGCCTCCTCCTCTTCATCCTCCTCATCCTCTTCCAGGTCGACAGCTCGAAGCCTCAGTCCAAGCAGACACGCAAATCAGAGGCGAAAGTTTGACGGCGATCATTCAGGAGAAAGAGATGAACTTCAAAACGATGTCAAAGAGGCACAGGGGCACATGGACGGAGCTGAAATTGAGTCAAAACTAATTCCTGCTTATCACCATCAGTATCCACAAAACCAAACTTTTCTTCATCCTGCTTCTGCGTTTCCAGATTACAGTTTGTCTGAGTACTCTCATTACACTGACCACAGCACCGGCTACAGCAGTGCCGCGGATTCTCAGTGGACACATCCTAACTCGCAGCGTAATTTTCCATCTAACATAATTTGCAGTCCTCCTGAAGGCGTTCTGTCATTTTTGAATCCAGACCTCTCTGAGTGTGAAGGTCAGGTTGGATCAACTTCTGCTTCTCGCTGCCTGAAGGTCATCAGTACCGTGCAGTCGACCAACCAGCGCTGTATGGTGCAGCTGAAAAAAGGCTGGAATTGGAGGAGGGGTGGCACTAAAAGAACAAACAAGAGGTGTTCACGGAGAAATAACAAAAGAGAAAAATGGCAACAGAAAAACAGCGTCATGTCAGTGACGCCTGTGAAGCAACATTCTGAACAGAAGATGGTGGCCTCACAGGATGATGAAGGTGACTCCAGAACCAAACAGTCAGAAAATGAGAAACGGGACCCAACAGAGGAGGAAATAAAGGCTAACCTGAGGAAAAAGGTTTGTTGGGTGTTGGCTCTGTCATTTTGAGTTCTGTGTTTGTGTGAGCACGATGCTCTAACTCTATTTCAAGACTTCACTTCTTGTTAAACCACCAGCTTGAAGCATTTAACCAGAAAATGAAGCACACCAGCCAGCTGCCTCACACCACAGTCATGCCACCAGCCGCCTCTCTGACCTCTGAGATCGTTTGAAGTACGTAAACTTAAAAGGATGTTTCCCGTCTGTTTTATCTTGGTGTAATTCCCACTAATGTGTCTATTGTGTATTTGTGTATAGTGTTAACGAGGAGTTGCACTGAACAGCGTATACTTTAGAGTACAAATGTGAATGTGTGTGTATCGATACCCCAGAAGGTTTTATTTTTTAAGAAATATTTAAAATTCATGTTATAATTTAGTCTTTATGTGATTAACTGATTATGCTCCACCAAAGATCTGCCGAGCCAATCAAATCATCTGGTCGGGCATTATGTGGTGATGGACAGAATAGTAACAGTAATGTAGTCACACACATCATCTGAGCGACATGGAGCTGAATTCATTTACAACATAATGGCTCTGATTGATTTGGGGACTATTGCCCCAGAATGAAATCCAAATGGAGAGTTACCAGAGTGAGATTCTGATAAGAACTGAGTCTTGACTAATAAAAAAAATTGCCACGTTTGGGAAAAACTGGAGGGTGCTAGCAATTATGCGGTTTTAAGGTATTTTGTGCGATTCCTTGTTTCCCTGAATCTCTACACAAGCAATACAGAGTTTGCACACAGACCCACAGAGACACATTAATGAAAATACACCTGAAATAGTATATTATTTTGATGTTTTACAACATGTGTCTTCATTGCAGTGTTGGAGGCTTGATAAATATTCTTATCAGGGCTTGTTTCTTAGTGTTGTTGACCAGTTCAGCACGTTCATACAGTTGGTTGAAATGACCTCTTCTTGAACTGTGTGCTCATCATCACTCTTTTTCCAGAGATCTGTGGACCGTTGAGACTGTCCTCTCTGAACTTGTTGTGACCTCAGTCACACCACAGACCTTCAACCATCATCATCATTGGATTTCACAAGGAGTTCAAAGTGTCATGAAGCCATTTGGAGCTTAACAAGTAAACTTCTTCAAACTAATGTAAATCTGCAGTTTTCACTGTGTTTGCTCATTTTAGCTCTGCCCATCAGTGAGTGTCATTACTTTGTAGCTCTGTTTCTATTCTCACTTATTCCTCGTATCAGTTTAATTAACCAAAACATATTTGTAGAGTCTGTCTGAGTTTCTTGATTACACATGTTTGTATTTTCATAAAGCTTTGAACTTAAAAAATGGTCAGATCCTGATATTTTACTGTCACATGGCACTGATTGTTGCCGCACTGGGTAACAATGTCTTTACCGTCATTGTTGGTTGTTAATGTCATGATAGAAGATTTTTGTTGAGGCAAAAGCTATCTTACTTTATTTAATTGCGAGAGAGGCAGGGTACACCATGGACAGGTTGCCAATAACACAGAAAGACAACCATTCACTCTCACATGCACACTTAGGGCCAACCTAGAATCACCAGTTGACCTAACAAGCATGTCTTTGGACTGTAGGAGGACAGCTGGCCAGTGGGGTCGAACCCAAAACTTTCTTGCTGTGAGGTGTCCCTACTAACCATTATGCCAGTATAGTGTGGACTTGAGAGATAAACGAAGAACTTCCACTCATAAAGCCCAGGAGACAGTTCTCTGTAGGCCCCTTTCACTTCGTCTTCCTGTCTTGTCATTTAATAATTATTTAAGGAAATGCATAGATCGAAGTCGCATTAGGGCCATCAATGTCTGAAAATGTAAATTACTACTAAACACAAACTGCCAAACAAGCAACCCCTCATAATGTAGAGCTCAGCCAGCTGAACCACAGCCACACTGACCTGATCAACTACACTGATCTGAACTGACAGCGTGCAACAGATATCATTTGATCTTTGACATTTATTGAGGACAAAGCTCAGATTAAGACACAGAAGACCTGTCATTTCCTTTTAAATATTTATTTCTACTCTACATTCTCAGCTGTAAGTTCATACAGTATTTCTTGAATATTTCGATTATCTCTGAAATCTGTAGGTATTAGTGTTGTATTTTCTAGGTCTGAGTACACCAATCAGCCATAACATTATGTGAATATGACTGATTATCTGGTTGTCATGGCACCTGTCAGTGGGTGGCATATATTAGGCACCATGTGAAGATTTTATCCTCAACGTTGATGTTGGAAGCAGGATTTGAGAGACTTTGACATGGGTCAGAGTATCTCCACAATGGTCTGCAGTGGTCTGTATCTGTCAAGAGTGATCCAAGGAAGGAATATAGGTGAACCAGAGACAGCATCATGGGTGGTCAAGGCACATGTTGAACAGGTGGTCTTTAATGTGACCCAGGACGCATTGTGTGTTCACGCTACCAAAAGGAATGGATTTATGTGTCACAGACTACCTCCTAAATGTGGTCTGAGATCTGATGAAAGTTCCTACAATTGGCAATTCATGGAAACAGTGTTCCCTGACATCAGGCACCTCTTTCAGCAGGGTAATGCTCCCTGCCACAAAGCAAAATTTTCAGAAGTGGTGTATGGTAACACTTCGCACATACATGCAATTTTCCTTACAGTAGAGTAAATGAACCAGTTGTGTATTTGAAACAAAACCACCTTTATTTTGATGCTGTAGACAAAGGAATACGGTAGTGGCTTGCAGCACAGCGTGCAGCAGAACTTTTAACAACAATGATTCTGAACAAAACGAGCAAGAACTAATGAATAAATTACTCAAGTAGTCGCAACCGCCTTTGCAACGTTACAGTTCGGAAGGCCGTCACCCGATGTGAGGCTCCTGTACTGATGCTGTTTCATAAATAGGACAATTGTTCCTGTTTTTACATCTAAAGTTCATCTTTCTCCTCTCCTTGGCAGTAGCAGGCTGCCCTCTGGCTGTTCATGTAGGGTCTGCAGCCCAGAGTCCACACTGTGTTGAACAAGGTGTCTGCTACCGTTTCACATGCTGCGGACGGAAGAGGAAACAGGACTGTCAGTCTGTGCGAAAGAAGCGATCTGGGATTAGATTCATTCAGCCGAGTAAAAGGTGCCTCACCTTCAACCTTCGACACAAAGCCGAGACTCTTCTTGAGGTCTGAGCAGATACTGTGGAGGCACCAGCGGAACTTGGAGTCGCAGCGGTACTTGTTGGAGCCGCAGGTGTCGTAGCACATGTCCAGCTGGTTGCAGCACTTGGTCATGGCAGGGATGCCCATGTCCTGACAAACAACACACAGGGTTAATACTGACAGGGCCTAAATACTGATTCCATTACTTAGTCAAGTGTGTAGGACAATATGACTTTTTGAATTTGCTGAACACAATTGGATAGTCCTTCAACCAATCAGAGTTATTTTGTTGTAAACAAAGTCAACTGCACTTTTGCCAGAGAATATTAAATTCCCAATGGAGAGACGCCAGACCAACTTTCTGACAAAAATAATTTGTGGGATGATCGTCTGGCTTTCAGGCTAGGTGTGAGGAGGTGGGATCAGAAATAGGTTATTAATGCATTACCAAAGTTTATGTGGTTAATTTTGGCACCTAAATTTAATTTGGTTTTAGTCATTTTTATCAGCCGCCAAAACTGTGTGTCTCTAAGTAGCAAGTAGCTTTCTGTGAAGGTTCCCAGTCATCCAGGCATCAACGGTATATCCAAAAAAGGACTTAGGTAAGTGGTGAAGTGTCTATAAGAAACTCTACAAGTCCACTTGCCCTTGTTTCAGCTTGTTTTTTTTGATATAGCATGACCTGGATGACAGAACCTTCACAGACACTATGGGATGTCATGCTTTTGTGTGGTTATTTCCTGTATTGAGAGGTTTAGGTGGGTTCAGTAAGATGCTGTTCATTCTGTGTTTAACTTGACAGGAGAAGCTACATTTTCAACATAAATAACAGCACATTTCATAACTGAACATTTAAAGGGGGATACATATGGAGTGTTGTCGTCACTATTCCTGGAACTGACTCGGTTATTCTGGCAGCAACATCAAAAATCATCTAACTGAACGTAAAATTCTGTTGTTTCTAAACTTTTCAAACACTTTTATGTGATAATTAAAATGTAATTCAGCTGAATTTGCTCTGAATAGACGGAAGACACTCACCCCTTCTGGAATAGGAAGACCGAAGAAGTAGGCGGTACAGCCGTTGGGTTCAGGCATCTGGTAGCCAGGGCGAGGAAGAGGAGCTTTACCTGAGAGGTGGGGAAAACCACGGAGATATCAAATGCAGTTCATGTTTCACAACAGGCCAGTAGAAATGTGCTGGTCACCGTCTGATAACCTTAAAATAGATCCATGTTTGCACATAGAGAAAGACGGGTTTCTCATTGGGTTTGTTTGTGACATATTCTACAGTCACCACATGGTATCTTTCCTATCACCCAGAGGACACAGTCCATTTCCAGGCCGTCACCCAGATAGTAACAAAAAAGATAAGTGAATGAATAAATCCTATGAAGTATGAGAGTAAGGTTCAGCAGTTAACCCCCTCAATAATTAAAGAGCCACAGAGGAGCATCTGTGCAAAGACTGGACATCTTTGTAATCAAAATCTGAATTGTATCTTAATAGAAATAATGTAAATGTACAACGTGAATGAATATGAAAACATTAGACTATTATAATCAATTTAAATCAAAACGGAATTATTTATTTAATCACATTGTTCTGATGACAAATTCAATAAAAGGTACAATTTATATTTTTTTAAAAAAGGTCTTGAATGGATATATATGTTTTTTGTTTATATCAAACCAATGGTGTGTATGTGGCCTGTGTGACAATATGGCTTCATGTCTGAACGTGTGCAAGTCGGAGGAGGGGGAGTTTTATAAGTGTTTCTTTTTATATGTTTTTTTTTTTTTTTTAATGATTTAGTCAGTAACTATAAATATGAAGTAACATTAAGGAGAAGATGAATTACAGTTCAGATTATTTTAGCAATATAGACATGTGTGGTGGATCTCACTGGCTGAACAAAATCAATATCAGTTTAATGTTAAACCAGGGTGCATTTAAGTGACTCACCATATCTGCAGCGGTATTGGCACACTCCATCACGTCCACCCATGAACTCCAGCATCGAGTCAAAGTAGCTGCCGACGGCCTCAAAGCCACCTCTAAGGGAGTTCAGTCCCCAATCCTCGTTCTCATCCTCTGCCTGGGCGCCATCAGAGGCTGGTGGCGGTGGTGCTGCTGCTGGGTCCCCAGCCTCCTGACTGACAGCGCTGTGGCCCAGCAGGAGCAGGAGTGGAGCGAGAAGGGCCCAACGGGTCATCCTGCAGCTCAGAAGGCCGAGTGTGAACAGAGTCAAGAGTTCAGAGACTGAGGCAGGATCACAAATACAGTCAGAGGCAATCGTGAAACTGTCTGCGTGACCTGAACTTTGAGCCAAGCTCAGGGACGGCCTCACATGTGGAGGAACAAAGTCCGGCTTCTATCTCATCTTCTTCAAAGTATCGGAGCTTTTATCATTCATGTTGATTAATGAGAGGCAGCGTGCTTGTTTACTGGTTGATTTGATTACATTTTAATCACGTTAGTTTCAGACTTGATCTGTTTTGACAGCAATAGGGGTCAGTAAATTCATGAGGAAGTGTCTGTAGTAAATTAATCAGAAAATAGATCCTGCATCTCCAAACAGATAAACATTGCATACTGTGATATTTATTCATCTTTTTTTTTTTTTTTTTTTTATTGATCTTTGGTGTGAGGTCTCTTCTTTTTTCTTTTATTTCTCACCATAAAACCCAATTTGGATTATCGCAGGCAACCAAAAATGTACTACAAACTACTAACGCTATTATTAATGCTTCTGCTAATGATAACATTAATACTAATAACAATGGTAAAACTAATGTTAACACTAACGCTGTTTCTTATATGTTTCTCCATCATCCTGTGTACTGTTTTTTTTTTTCATCTCTTCGTATCTGTTTTATGTTTTCACAGGAAAGGTCCTCTATAGATCTTCATTCTTGTCTTTATCTTCATTGTCTCTCAGTCTGCTCTTGTGTCTGTCACGTTGCACAGCATTAGTCCCTGCCTGCTTTCCCTTAACCTTGACATTTTCCTCTCCATCTTTTTTTCTCAATGCTCTGTCTTCTCTTCCTAAACACAAACATGTAAATCTCAAAAGTAATTACTATAATATTGATTGTTAAATTACACAATAAATACGATAATATTAACAGTGAGTAGATATATTAGTAAGTAGTACCAAACGTTTCTAAAAGCAAACAATGCAACTAGAATCTGATTTTCTTAAATCAACCACAGTGAAACTATATCAGTTTACATGGTACTAAACTATGCAGTAATATCTGCATCCTTTTTTTTGTGGTGTACAGATGAAAAGTAGGTAAATTCCTAACAATGCAGAGACTACTGTATTTTGCATTGGTTTCGTCCAATATGTTATTAAGTGTTATCGCCTGAAGAGGGTGCTAATGGGTTTGGGAGACTTTCCCAGTGTCTCAGAGCTATTTTTTTTGTTTTTTATAAATAATGAAGCATTAAACTTAAAAATTCCACTACAAAGTAAATTTGTAACAGTTCCTGCTTGAACCACCTCTGCCGGGACTCCTCGTCTGTCTTCACACCAAATGACCTTCAGCCACTTTACATCATTTTGCTTTTAAACACATCAAATGTAACCGAGGACCACTGCTCAGGTGTAACATTTACCTCACTAAAACCATGAAAAATGAAAGACCTGAAGATGAAATATCTACCTCCAGCTTTTTGCCACAGGTCTGTACTTTTTGTTTTTTTTTGAAAATGTCTTGTACCCTCTTCTGTGTATAATCTATGGGACAGTCATTACACTTAACGTGCTTTACCACCCCCTACTGCTCAACAGCCGACCTTAAATCCAATACAAAGAGGTGTCGACTCTTCTTTGTCCAGTGTAGTAGTACAATTCGGCATACGTTTGAAATCAGTGAGACACATGACATGGAACTATTGAGAAAACTACAGAGTTGATCATGAAAATGTAATAAAGAAATACTGTTTTTCCCTAAGAATATTAATATAAAATAGAAGAAGACCTTGAATCCAATATATAGGCTAGAGGTGTGTCTTTTTGTCCAGTGTAGTACTCCAATTTGGGACTAGTGTCAGTCCCAGAAGCTAAGCTGTGTAAATGCAGTTATCTTCTTTTCGTATATTAAGCTAAAATAAGTTAATACTACATATCAAAATAGTAAATATTTTATTTATATTAATATCACAATTCTCATGAACATATTTATAATGTAGACATGAAGGTACTGAATATAACACGGTTTTGTGTAATTTATTCTGCAGTTTATTGATGGTCCCTAAAAATTGTCTGTCGAATAACCAACCTAAACCTAACTTCACCGAGAATGACATAGAGATATGATAAAGGACGATTTTAGCCGTACATAGCTGGTTATCTTTTTAATGACGATTGAGACTCAATCTGGTTGAATTATCCCTCGATTTACCTGAACAGGGTGATAAATAATAATAAATAATAAATAATAATACGCGTGTGAGAAGATATATATGGCCAAATCGGCCAAACCAGAATTATCTAGTGTCACACATGAAAAAAAGCTAAAGTCTGTCCATGGATACCGAACAACAAGGGGAAAAAACCGCGTTCCTAGTTACCGAACTTCAAACTACAATCTATATACAGTCAATGACTACAATTCATCCAGTCCATTTGTTTACTTCCTGTTTGACCAGGTGACACTAGAACGCGTTTTGATTGGTTGGAAACATAGTACTCCCCACAGTTTGCCTGATCGGTTTAGGAAACGTAAGTTCGGTTTTCACAAAACTATGATCGACTTGACACTGCAAAAAACACAAAAACGTGTTCAGACACATTTTTTTTTGTCTGTACGACAAACCGCTGTGTTATGGATGAGAGTCAATTTATTTAAAAACACAAAAGCAGATAGCGCCGCTCGGCCCAACCACCGCTTCCTGTCGTTCAGACATACAGAGAGGGAGAGGGCGAGAGAGAGAGAGAGAGAGAGAGAGAGAGAGAGAGAGAGAGAGAGAGAGAGAGAGGGGGAGGCAGAATGGCGGCCGTGCAGTGCATCAAGTGTACTGCCGAGAGGAAATGTTTTCGGCGGGAACTTGATTCTTGGAGACACAAACTGATACATGCCGTTGGTATGATCCAAAAGCAGTTTTACATTTTGTAAAAAAAAAAATTATGGACGGGCATCAAAGATTTTGCCCGGCAGCAGATGGATCGCTACCCTGTGCTATGTGGGATTGCTAGCTAATGAGTAGCTAGCTGGTAGCCTGGCACCATAGGTGGTGAGCTTTAGCAGTGAAGTTAAGCTCTCCGGCTAATATCTACCAGCTGGCTACCCGCTCGAGATGGCCCCTTTCTTTGTCCCTCTGAGCTAGCTAGCTGCTCGCTGCTGTTCGCCTTTTTTTTTTTAGACATTTAGGTCACCTAGGAGATGACATGCACGATGCATCAGCGCATATCATAACGTTTGTCGTCTGTCGTTGCAGCGTTTGTTAAATTTGTTTATTGACATATTTGTTAGCAATGCTAATGGGCATGCTAAGCTAGCACAAGCGGCGTTAATGTTTTTTGGGGGAGGGGATTGTTGCTACGTTAAGGAAGCTAATGTCAGTGCGATATGATGGAAGCATTCATCACGGCGGTCTCAGTTAACGGCTTTCCTCGTACTGTTTGCTATTTTAAGCGCAGCTTTTAGGCGACAGGAGCCGTAAGGCTAGCTCAGCCCCAAGTCAGCTGGATCTCTTATTGTTTGTAACGTCCAACATCTAAATCAAAATGCACGCCAACGCCGTTTTTATACTGTTGTAGTTTATAAATCTGTGTATTGGGTCCATTGATTGTCATGTCATTATAAAAACTGAGTGTTAAACAAAGTGTCAGCTGTGTTCCTCCAGCTGGCAGCATAGCAGCACAGTTGTCTGGGTGTTGCTGTAAAACTAGTCTAAATTTATATGAGCACAAACTGCACCCAGATGTCACGCACTTCACTCGTCTGCATCTTGTCCATATCTTTACTGACGCATTGTTTCTGTTTGTCTTCTCTTGCAGGGTTTGAAAGTATTCTGGAGGGGATCTGTGGCCCCCTGCTGCGAGACCTCAGTTTATTTGATGGTGGGTTATAAACTGTACGCTTCTAAGAAGTCTTGACCATTTCTATATCTTAAAATGGTTGTAGGTTTATTTTCAGCTTATTGAGTTCACAAAGAGCCTTAGTTTCTCAGTGTCCTTTCAATTAAAAGTGTTTTTCTGATCTGAGTACACTTATTGTTGCGGTGTAAATCCTACAGATATGTCACAGTTATTTGTAGTTTTTTGTTCTCCTTACAAAGCCGTTTAACCGTATTTTGGGCATTTGTTGTTTCAGTCATTGAGTGAACCACATCTAGTCTCTGGGACTGGGCAAACATGCGTTCATTATTGTGTTGTATTCCTGAATATTACATTAGGTGTTCATTTGTGAAGTTAGATGTAAAAAAATAATAACGTCTTTTGACTTGTGGATATGTCCTGAGTAAAAAAAAACAGAGCACTTTTGAATACTAGATGATTAACGATAATAATAATATTTACATAAATAAGTAATAAGCGAGTTTGACGATTTATTTTGGGCACACCAGTGGCTATCTAATATTGATATAAATATCTGCCCCTGTCCAGTGTCCTGTCTGACTGTTCTGTGTTTCTGTGGGACCACTTCTCACTTGCTAAGTCCTGCAGTCGCACACCAACTTCAGCTTCACACAAGCCCCCTCACCCTGAACAGTGTGATGCAAGTGTCAGATACAAAAGAACAAAAAAAGGGGAGCTTTATAAAACGTGCAATTATGTCATGAAATATACCAGCGAGACCAATACCCTTCCTACTCATTTAGGGACATCGTATCAAACACTAGATCAACCAATGCCAACGGTGGCATTAAGAGTTACTTCGATGGCTCTCTGTCAACTACTTGGTTTTTGTTAAAGGGAATCAATTAACAAGTTAGGCATTCTAAAAATATAGCAGTAAAAAAAAAAAAAAGTTTCTGCATCTTTTCTGTTATTGCCTTAACACCTTTTGTTTCTTATTTTATTTATGAGGAGAGTTTACCTGCTCTGTTTTTTATGCTATGTCTGTAATCATTTTAATAAAATAGACTGGCAACTGCACAGAAACCTTTCAAGTCAGGTATAACTTGCACTGTGGTAACACCCAGTGAGCGGCAGAAAAACAAACAGTGGCACTGTTTGGCGTTCAGCTTCGTTGTCATAAAAAAACCCCCAAAAAACCCACAGCTTCAGATCTTAAGACAGTTAAGAGCAGCAGATATCTTTGTGTTGGCTGAACCCACTGACAATAATAATGTACACTGTGTGTCATCACGGATCCTCACGCCAGGCGTGACGGCAAATATCAATGCTGCTTCATGCAACATGTCTGTTGATAAACATGCACAATGAGCTGTCAAAGCTCAAAGCTATCCCCGTCTTCTCTAGACCCCCCCCCTGCAATTTTTTCCATAAATTTAAATGTCTTTAAATAAACATATATATATTTATATATATATTTATACATATATATATATATATATATATATATAAAAGTAGGGGGTCCCCACTCCATCTCACCATCAGTTTAGGGGTCCTTGACCTGGAAAACATTGAAGACCCCTGCTCTAGAGTTATCCGTGTTTCTGTTGGGACTCATTAATTCTCTTGCTTTGTTTTTTTTTTTTTTTTTTTATTTGCTTTTCTTCTTTACATATATATAATGCTAGTGAGTGGCAGTGTTGGGTTAGCTTATTATTTTTTCCAAATAAAAGTTCAAATCCTTCCTTAAAGTATGACCAAAAGCTTTTGTGTACTTTTAGTCTTTGCTTTGTGTATTTCCTGGGTGTTGAAATCAGAACAGAGAAAGATAAATGTCACGAAACCCGATTCTTGGCCACAAGTCAATGTTCCTGGGCTATAGGTTCGCTCTAACTGCCTCTAATTTAAGATTAAAGGTTTTAGCTTCCCCTACTACAGTTTACCCTGCTACAGCTTGTTTTGTCATTCTGTTTGACACAGAGGACAAATACAAGTGGAAAAATTACATCAGAACATATCCTCTATGGATATACTTTCACATACAATACATTCAGAAACTAATCATTCGCAGGAGAACACCCTGAAGTTATCTGTCCTCTACGTAGCTTCACTGTCCTAACTAGTTTGTATCCTGCTTTATTTGGTGCCTGGCACATTGAAGCACCCAAATCCTAAACCCACAGCTTCCTTCACAGTATGACTGAGGTTGCACTGGAGCATAACTAGATGCAACCACGACAAATTGCTCAGTGATTGACTGACGTTATTTATATCAGATCAGTTCATTTAAAAATATATATATCTCACGGCTTACTTAGTGTGGTTGTTCTGTATTTGTTGATGGTAGCGTTTGTGTCATAAAGCTCTCCTACTCTCTGATTTAGAAAATTGACTGTTATTGTGTAGTACTAGTTGTGCTACTAAAATACATTTTTAAGAAGTTAATTAGTATGATTTGTGAAAGAACCAAAAAGCCCTCTTATTTTTGGTTCTCTAAGTTTTGGCATGCATGCACCTGTCTATAGTGTAGTGTGCCTACTGACAATGATGCGGCTAAACAGTGAAACATTTTTATCATTTTACATTACACAGAGTTTGTAAAGGGATTAGAAATGGGTCAGCAGCATGAAGTAAAGTGTTGTCTCATTATGAAATTGGCACATAGATGCAGTTTGAAACCTGCATTGAGACCTACCTATCCTTTCTGGGAAATTGCTAATGCATGGGTCATTTATGGGTCATTTTGTCTTTCAGACTGTGAACCTAACGAAGTGGATGACTGGTCCCCAGAAGCAAGCTGTTCATTCTGCAGCCTTCCCCTGGATAAACTCAGTGTAAGAATTATAGTCCAAATATTCCTAAAAAAATTGTTTTATTTTGCCTTGGGATGACCTCTTTTGAATAATTGAACGTTGTAACAATATTACTGGAACTTAAAATGGAAAATCAATTAAGTAACTTCTCTATTCCCCCCCCCCCCCCCCCCCATGTAGGATCAAGTAAATGCAGGCACGTCGCCACTCTCTTCCCCCTCTGATTACTCTCCTTGTCAGGCCCCAATCACCTCTGAGAGCAGCCAATCGGCTCACAGGTTCCTCCAAGCTGTGTTTCACAAGAAGGGTGAGTCCACTGTATCTGCAGGTTGTGAGTCACGGCACAAATATGTCAGCCCCTTTTCCTTTACCATCTAAATATAAGAATTTGCAACAACAGCAATGTCCTTGTTCATTGTGGTTGAAAAGAGCACTGCTGATTAGTATTCCTGAAAAAGCTCCAGATTGCTTTGTCAAATAGCATGTTTACACAGAGTATTTGCCTTACAGATCTGAGATATCCTTCTGCTGTTGCTACTGACTTTGGTTTTATTTGAAGAAACACCTCGGACATTAGATCCAAGTAAAGTCCTGGTTTCTCTGGATGGTGCTGCACTTGTTGTTAAGAGTTTATCAAAGTACAATGACTTGCATATAACTGAGTACAAGTGAGTGTGAGCATAAGAATTCCTGAAGTCAGTCTGAGGGTCCTCAAAGAATTAGTGAAGTCACCCCAAGGGCTCCCCGGAAAATTTTATTTAGACAAAGCTTAGATCGCGTCAGTGTCCATATTCACATATAACACGTCCATGTACAGATGGAGATGGAGTTTATGTTATGGATAAAATCTTAAATGTTGTGATTTAGTGGTGATTTTTATAGGAACCATTTACGAAATTATTAAGTTATAAAATAGGGATGACCTGATCAAGTTTTTATTTCTGACCCCTGATCCCATACCCATCTTTCAGTATTTAGTATCAACCGTTCAGAGTCCCGATCAGATCTTAAATAAACAAAATTTCCTCCCTTTGAGATTCATTAAGGCTTTTCTTATTTTAATTCTGTTCTCCTAGATTACATGTGCACAGTGAATACTGATCAGATAATTTTAAAAATAACTGGACCATCCCTGATCCCTAGGATAACAAACTATGCCTTTAATGAGACAGTTAGTCTGTGTGTTTTAAAGTGGTAGTGAAT
Organism: Chelon labrosus; assembly: GCF_963514085.1. Taxonomy (NCBI): domain Eukaryota; kingdom Metazoa; phylum Chordata; class Actinopteri; order Mugiliformes; family Mugilidae; genus Chelon; species Chelon labrosus. The sequence continues at coordinate 20,799,963 of NC_140338.1, read as the reverse complement.
TTACTTCCTCTTTATCTTTGTATTTATGGTGTGGTTTTTATTGTTTTTGCAACATCGCCTGTACAGCACTTTTTTGTTTTTTAAAATGTTTGAAAATTGTGGAAATACCTTAAACTAAACTACAACACTGAGCAGTTTGACCTAAAAGAAGTTGAAATTGCCATGATTTAAACATTTTGGAGATATTCACTGCTGATGTGGTGGAACCAGGGGAGATATTTATGGTACTGGATTCATGTAGATGTCTAAAACCAAGGAACAGTTCTTGTTCTGTATGATGCTTGTTATGTAAAAGTTCATTCATTTATTCGTTCATCTTCCGTAACCACACAAGCACTAATTTTACCTTCCATTTGCAATTGTTCCTCCTTTGTTAGACGTGACCCTGGGCTGTGATTCCAACATACCTCTGATTGCCCAGGAGCTGATGAAGAAGATGATACATCAGTTTGCGATGGAGTACGCTTCCAAGTGCGTACTCCACACCAATACAAATGGTGTTACAAGGACCTCGTCGCCTGTGTCAGAAAAATCAGATGCTCCTCTGGACCTCACAGTAAGCCGAACACAGGAGGAGAAAGAGAGTGAACCTGGACCAGGTAGGGAAAGCATTGAATGTGACCTATAATTAAATGTGTCCAACGGTTTTTCCAGTGAACCTGGACTCTGACTCGAACTTTAATCTGCTTAAATTAACTTGTGTAGTAACAGATGGCGTGTTGGATCTCTCCAACCGTAACACGGCCTGCTCTGCAACCTCCTCCTCATCATCGTCTAATCACAAAGCATCAGGGTAAGAGTTGTGTAAATCTTATATTGTAAGATAAGATAATCCTTTAATTTATCCCACATTGGTCTTGTGGGAAAATGTGTGAGCAACACCTGTTATTACTAGTCCAGGAGTTTATAAAAATAATAATAGGTGAACATAACCATCGCATTTTAGCCCATAGTCACTATGACTTAAAAGAAGTCCGCATTTGCTGTTCATATCATGGGTATTGGGAGGTCAGCTCTGATACTGTGTTGTGAAACTCAAAATATTTACAAGCTCAGTTTGATTATAGCCAATTTACTGACACATCTCCAGCCCAAATGCTATGCACACTCTTTTTCTGGCAGTCATTTGGTTCATTGTAAGTCTTTCTAAAAATAAGCTAGTTGGTGTTTTGGTTCTTTGGGGTTGACTCTTTTATCTCTTGAGCGGTAACGTCACAGCAATATATGAGCCGTATATAACATTTGAGTCCAGGATTGTACAATGAGAACATCGCAGTACCTCTCAATGATTTTACCTCCTTTTTTTTTTTTTTTTTTTTTGTAACTGATCCAGTTATAATGAGTTTGATTATCCAACCTTCAAGCATGTAGGACTCTCACTGAAGGATATCACAAAACTGCAGGGGCTGTATGCAAGCAGCAAAGTAACCCCAGCCATTCACAGAGTGTCCCACCTGGACGTGAAGAGGCTTTGCCACACACAAAGAAATGTGTGCACGTGAGAGACACGCAGCAGCGCGTGTGTGTGTGTTTGTGTGTGTGTGAGGGCCCAGAAACAGTCTGAGATCATACAGACATGAAAGTCACAGTGATGTTACCAACACAAGGCATAAAGGAGTGGACCCCTCGTTCTACACCCCCCTCTGTCCCCTATGCCAAACTCAAACCCCCTCCATCATCTCCATCCTGACCCTGCTGTTTGGTCCTCCCATCCCTAGGAGGCAGCACAGGCAGAAGGAGGAGTACGCTGAAAGGACCTGGGAGCTGTCTGAAGGGTTGCTGTCCAAGGCTTTGAAGGATATACGTTCAGGGAGGCTGCAGGAGCAACGGGCCGCGTTGCTTTATGGAATACCCCTTCAAGTCCTCAGGCAAGGTCTGGACGGTTGGGCTGAGGGGAGGCTGGGAGTGCTGCATCAAGTCACACCAGGAAGCGGAGATTTCAGGGATGAATTGACGTCGTACAATGTGATGTCATCAATGTTAGGCGGCGAAGCCCGTCTTGTCCTGCAGAAGGTGGCAGCGTGGGCAGAGCGGGCGGAAATTGGAGGAGCAGCAGAGGAGCATGGAGACTTAAGTTTCCCTTCATCTGCTCTCACCTTTTATCATTCGAGTGGTCTTCAAAAGACCCTCCCCCACTGTTTTCCCCAGCTCAGGGATGCTCTCCAGCCTCCATCAAGCCCCACCCCGAGCCTGGAGCCACCCGCACCCCTGCGTATTCCTCAGGTTCGTTCCATGTCTGACAACAACAGGTCAGTCTTGGTGGAGAACTTGGCTGAAAACCTACATCACCGTACCTCATCAGCCGAAGGTACTGCCAGTTCATCGTCAGCAGCTGCCAGACCTTCGTCTCTCTTCAAACTCAGACCTCCATTCTTGGCACAGGGCTGCCCAAGTAGTGCCAGCCAGTCACCTCATCGCCTGGGACCACGTGGATCCTCACTGGATGAGTCAGAAGATGGAGCAGGTTGCCGGGATAAAGACAAGCAACCAAGAAAAAAACGTGGCAGATACCGCCAGTACGACCATGAACTGCTGGAGGAGGCTATCACTATGGTGATGGGAGGTCGCATGAGTGTTTCCAAGGCCCAAGCGGTTTATGGGGTGCCCCATAGCACACTGGAATACAAAGTCAAAGAGCGCACAGGAACACTGAAGAATCCTCCCAAGAAGAAATCTGCCAACTTTTGTTCATCCGGTTCCAACTCGTCTGGCTCTGGTACCGTGACCAGTTCCACTTACTCAGGGAGTCTCGCCTCAGCTGCAGACGCAAAGAGGTTCTAGACCACAAAACGCCTCAAGAACTCCTCAACACTTGAACAGATGACCTCTTACAAGATTCATGTTTTCTGGAGACACTTGTTTAAAACACAACATATGCCTTTACAAAATAGACGGATATAAATATTCAGGTCTTTTAACTATGTGTCTGTAATGTGATGGTCATACTTTAAGCTGTATTTCTTTAGCTTTGTCCTGGATTTTATTCAAAGCATCTACCAAGTACTGAAAATTTTGATGAAGACTTGGTGCTCGGTGCAGCCGTTGCTTATGGGGGGTGCTGAACTTAACACCTCATAGCTTCATCTTGAAGGTTATGGATTGCATTATTTTGTCTAACTGTTATCAGCAAATCCCATAGAGAGACCAAAACTTAAAATTTAAAAGTCAGGACAGAACCTGATATATTAAAATCGTCATTACCTTGTGCCACGGTCTTACAGGTGTGCGTTAGAGTATTGTTTTTATATTACTTTGGGACGAGCAGTTGAGTTATGCTGTTAGTTTATTGTTAACTACATTAGTGAGTGGTCAAACAAAACATCGATCACCAAAAATTGTATCTGTCACTATTTTGATCAAAATACTTCGTATTACTATACTACTTTGTCATCTTCAAAGCAACAATATATGCATATGTTCACTCCAGCTTCTTAAAAAATTGGCTATTTTGCTTTTGATCCCATCATTTGTGGGATATTTCCACAATTTTCAAACATTTTAAATGCCCGATTACTTACGAGAATTGTAGTTTGATATTTTATGAAAATAATCATTAGTTCTAGGTTCATTTGTAAAGACAAATTAGTGGTTTTGGCATCGTTTGGGTTTCTGTTGGTAATGATGATATAAAATAATAGCAGTCGTATCGTTTAAGACCTCCAGGATGTTTTTAACTTTTCTAGTTACACAAGTCTCAGTTTCTCTTCGGTGAAAAAGCTGACATTGATTGTTTTCCAAAAGATTGCACAGGACCAAGTGTGAGAAACCCAGTCGTGATCTCTTAGACCCAAGAAATAAAGTGTGACTCTCATATTTGCTAGCTATTAGATTATTAGGTTCTTCAGGTTTGATTCAACTCTTAAAGCTCCTGTCGATGGAGCGTTGATGATTGTCATTTGCAGCTTTCTATCTCTCTCTCTGGGTATCTTGCCTAGGGTATTCAAGTGACTTAGAGCCATTATAACAAATTAAAAACTCATTATTATTGTTAGACACCTCTACAAACAGGGAGATTGTAAAGTAATGCTGTGGTGGCTAAATCTTAATTATGAGTTTTTGTGTAAGAGATTAGCTTAAGAAAGCCATTTTGTGTCCACATAGTTTTTTCCTCTCTTTTTGTGCAAGCTAGTCTGAACATTATAATGAGTGTAGTTGGAATGCAAATGTGCAGCATGTTTTAAAATGTGCACTGATAAGCTTGGGATATGTATGTTATTGTGTACCGTTTGTGAAAGATGTTCTTTTTAGTATCTCAGATATTTACTAATTCTGCTACTGTAGCTGTATTACTGTAAACCTCATACATGACTGCTGCTTAACTTTACGGAATAGTTTTCCTGGCACAAAGACGGGTCGCCATGACAAAAAACTCGTTCAACTCACGATTCAAAGGTGACTTGCAGTGTAACGCATGGAACCTGAATGAAGGCTGATTGTAGTTGCTGCTTGTGTCAGCTACCGGTGGTTATAGTAGTTTGAGGTTTTGGAGGGAAAAGTCGGCAGTACGAGGTTTACAGGCCTCTTTGTCTATGTTTGGGGAAATGCAAAATGTTACGTCTACTCTCACGCTGCCTCTCGGATCGGCCTTTTCCATTAACAGTGCTACTACCAAAGCAGCATATCAGGGTTAGCCACACAAAGCTGCTTCAGTTTATTTCGCTGCGATGTCAGCCTGCCTGTGTCTCACTGTTTCTCTCATCGCGCTCTCTAACCTCGTTGCCACATATACCTCTGAACTTTATCTGCCTGTAGCCCCGTGTCAGGTTTCACACGAGCACCTCTGTGTTAGGAGACCGAATCTGCTGGGGTAAGAGCTCTTATTAGCTTAGGAAGACTTATGAACTCTTTGTCTCTCAAGGAACAACACCTAAGTGTGAATTTGTTGCCACCAATAACACTTAGAGCCTTTCAGACCTTGCATTAAGATCCGATCTGGGCTATCCAATTGCAAGTGACCGGTTTTAGGTACGTGTGCTCATAAGATGCGTCTCCAGATGTGATCTTAGTTTCGCTCTCTGTATGCAAACAAACCCCACAATCATCTGGGGCGCAGTAGAATATTTTAACAGCTGATGTCTCTAATGGATCTCTGTCGCTGCTCCTGTGCGTCACGACTTTGGCACATACGTTAAGTTATTATTTATTGATCTCAACCCTGACGTTGTTTAGACTTGCACAAAACCCGGATTATAACTCCAACCCTGGAAGTTTCTATATGCACTGTAATCTCTGGTAATAGAGGTAAATAAAGACACTGGTAAATGAGTAAATACTTAACCACACACGGCCCTTTTTCTGAATGAATGAGGCAAAACTCTACAAACACAGAAGCACCCCTGTTGAGTATAGGAGGTCATTAATGTGACTCAGGACCCATTGCGTTCACACTACCAAAGGAATGCGGACACAGACCACCTCCAAACGTGGTCAGAGATCGGATCTCTCAAATGCGATTTCAATGCACGTGATCGGATCGCTCCAGTTCGGATCTTAATGCAAGGTCTGAACAGTCCTTAAACTTCACTTAATTACGTAGTCAACCATTTAGACTGTAAGTTGTTTAAAATGGTTGAAGGTGTGCTCTGTGGCTTTTACAGGAGATCTGCCACAATCTTGGCAATGTATTGTGGTTGTCTTTGTTGTGTTTGTCATTTCAACGGTAATTGTGAAGCTATATTATTTTTTTAAGCTTTCTGTCACAAGATTGTGTGGCATATCAGTCTTTGTAACTTTTGCAGCTCTGCAAATACTGACGTCTCCTGAATGTCTCTGCTCATACCGGTCCATGGTGGCCATGTCCAGGGCTACAGCTTAGAGCAGCATGTTGTCTCTACTCTGGGAGCTTTCTGCTATTTATATCAAAGGGCCAGTTTGTAAACAAACCCAAACACCTCTTCAGAAATAGAAAAAGTTAATTATGTAACTGTATAATCTTAATTGCAGTATATTCTGGGAACACACCTGGGCTTTGCGCTTTTAGCATATTTTTGTCTGTTGAACTGAACTGCTGGCAAATATTTGAAGCTATTTATGCATAAATCATTTATTGCACTATGATTTTCAAGATGCATTTTTATTGTAGGAACCTGTTTTGTGTTGTTACTGCATACTTATTTATTGGTTGTGCTTCAAAACTGTGATTTTACTAGTTTGATCGTTGTAGTTCTTGATTTGTAATGCGGCACTTTGATGCAATGTGATATGTGTATTGCTACAACTGCATGAACACTTTTTAGATGTTAGCTTATTTATTTAGTCCAAAAAATGACACTCCTGGCTATTGTGGTTGTTCAATGCTTATGTTACTGTTAAATTATTTAAATGATAAAAAGCTATTTGATTATCATAACAAACTCAACAATAGTACTACAAAATGTAACGCTCGTATTTAAGGCCTGGTTGAACCGTAACAAGGTCTGGATGCAGACTGAAAAAAAATATATATCCACTATCAAACACAAAAATATTTTAGTTATTAAATCAGTTATTTGATTCTGTAATAAAATATATCACTCCTAGGATCTGTTGGCTGATTCAAACAGTTTTCTTGTAACTGTTAGTTTGTTGGTAAAAGTGCTGTTTAAAACCGTTCAGTTTGAGCGTTTCTGCAATCGTTCCTTCTGCTTTTAGCAGAATGTTTTCATTTACCCTCAGCAGCTGGTCAATAAAACAGTTCTCGAATCTAATCAGTAGCCTGTCATCTTTCTACTGACTTAATGGTTTGCGTCATGATTCTGCGTGTCATTAACCGTCAGTGAACGTTATTCTGTTTTAATTGGTTCTGTTTTCCAAGAACCGCACTTTCATTCTGGTTTGACAAATTTTTCCTTGACAAAATTTAGCAATTGCAGTACTGGCTAGAAACATGGATTTATAAGGTAGTAGTGTGTTTTCAGAGCATACCCATCTATGACCAATGATCTCACATCCAAACCTAACTCTTATGTGGTCATTTTGATCTTTTGTTGAGTAATACTTCTACTACAACAATGATTTTAAATGCGGAGGGCTGTTGTTAGCTCATAGTGCACACTACACACATAACTGCATTGAAAATATTAATACAAGGATGAAGTGGGAGTATAATTCCAGGATAGGATATAGGTAATTGCATTGTTATTGGAATCAGACTATTATCATGTGTGAGTTCTCATTTGAAACTGGGAACAGCTAAGAGTAAAACCTTCTAACTTCAGTGTTTGCATTTTTGTCTCTAGCTCCTTGCTGCCATCGTTGACAGAAGATCTGGGACATCGGGGGACTAGGTTTCGTGAGAGTTCGGCGTTCGCTGCTGTTCTCAGTTCTCTCTGCCTGACCCACCGATCCTTACTCTACCAGATCCTAAAGCTGGCACACCAGAAAACGACGCTGTCATTTGTTAATCACAGACCAGTTGGTCAGACTGAATGTCACTGTGGTGTTAAGCCACAGGATAACATTGTCCCTCATTCTTTCACATTTAGTGAATTTAAAGACCAAAACCGCAGCTTGTGCTCAACTGTAACTGATTGTGATCATCAAAGTAATGGAAGCACCACGTATCATCCTGGAGACTCAAAGTTCAATTGTACCATCTGTCACCACAAAGACTGTAACAGGGAAGGTCAGCAGGGTTCAAGCTACTGCTGTGTGCAGAAGTGCAGGATGGAAACATACACGGTTTTGTGCTCCAAGAGCCTACGCTGCACTTCCTGCCAATGCCTGGCTACGGGTTGTATGAACAACATAGCAAGTTCATTTGCATCCTGTCATCCGTTATCTCATTCTCCTTCACTTTGTACTCCTTCATCTAGTTTATGTACTTCCTCAACAATTTGTTGTAACCAACACAACTCCCACTCTTGTCCCAATCTTTCAAACCACACCTGTTTGACACAAGTCAGGAATACAATGGAAAGCGGTGTTGGAGATGGGGATCCTCCTTGTCCAGTCCTCCAAAGAGAGGGGAGCCCCTCTCCACCCCCTCTATCCCCTATCCCCTCAGACATCAGTAAGAAAACTGATGAAAAACCACCTTCCCTCCTCCATCACAGACAAGAGGAAGAAGCTGAACTAATGGTTAAAAGTGGTCCTGTGAGTCCAAGCCACCAGGAAGCAGATGTGGATACAGCACATGAGCTACACTATAAAACCGCAGACAGTGGTCAGGCTGAACAAAACTCAAGTGGGACTTTACTGCAAGATGTTTTAAATCGCTTCAGTAATAGACTGGATGGAATCGGACCCCTGGACAAGGACCCAACTCTGGTTTCTACAACCATCTATGTTTCTGAAAAGGAGCAGCTGCCTTCTCCCTCAACCAGCCAGAACCTGCAGTTTCATGCTGATGCCCATCTGACAGAAATCATCACGACTGTGCTTCACACCGGCAGTTCTAGTGACTACAGTCTTAGTGAGCTGTTCGATCGCCATGATAACGGAGAGCCTAAGTCACCTAATACCCGCCTCCGCCGTCGCAAGGAGGTCCGTGCTGCTTTAGCAACGCCCGCTGATGATGCTTCAACCAGAAGGCATACCCTCCGAATTAAGCGGGACCTTGCCAGGTTGGATCAGTACTGCAATAAGAGAAAAGTGCTACTAGGAAAGAAGGCGAGACTGAAAGGTGGCATTGTTACTGTAACTACATCATGCATCAAGTCAGACCTAGTTAAAGATGTGTCTAAAAGAAATACTGACGATGGTGTAGAGAATCATAGTATTAGCGAGGGATCACTGAACATGCTTGGTGGAGAAAGTAGTAAAGTAGTAAAAGAAGAGATACGGACTGCAATAGTAACAAAAGAAGTTCCGATAATTAAAGCAGAAGAGAAAGAAAGGGAAATAACCAGGGAGGAAAATAGTTACCCTCTCTCAGGAACTCTACAACACACTTCTAACCTAGAGAGTAAACACGGCGAGCAAGGCACAAACAGTGACAGTGTCCTAAACCAGGAGCTAGGAACCGTGACCTCAGAAAAATCATGTGGTGGGCCTTGTGAGGAAAATGGTGAGTGTAACAGTCCTGGACGTGATAGTAGCCATGAAGAAGCCTCATCAGGTCAAAGCGCGAACACTGACGCAACAGTTAAAGATTTCCCCTGTAGAGAGAGACAGAAATGTCAACCGAATGACTCTGAGGTGGCAAGAAGATCCAGGAGAACAATAGTCCCTCCACAGAGGTTATCCTCCTATGTCACAGGGTATTTTGCTCATTTATCTGAAGGACTGAAGGACACAGATTTGTCAGCTAGCACCTTGCATGCCTTATCCAAAGATCCAGATGCAAAAGACACCCAGCTTGAATCAGAAAAAGAAGCATGTTTGTCCTCGGAGGAGCACACTGGGAAGCTAGCTTTTGATTCAACACAAAATGAGCAACGTGAACCATCCTACACTCAGTCAAAAAGTCAACACCAGGTCTTTCAGCAAACACTGGCTGCCAAAGAGAAGAGTCCTAAAAAACGACACAACTCTGACAACAGGGCAGATGTCAATGACTGTGCTGCCATGCTTTCTGGAAGGCTACGATCATCTCCAAAAAGACTAAAGCTCTCAAAAATGGCCCAAAACCCATCAAATACAAACATGGCTATCAAGTCTGCTGCATGTGTTGAGAGCCCCCCCAGCACCCAGTACACTAGTCCAATTAAGTTGATGTTTTTTTCACCAGTGAAAGATAAGAAAGGAATTAAATACAGTCTGAAGTCAGCAGGTTCTGCCTCTGGCACACAAGGAGGAGAATCTTTTGACCCCTGTGAAGAGTCTTCATGGTCAGGGACACCTCAGAAGCACAAAACCCAGAGCACTGAGTCTGTAACATCACAAGTAAAATCTGCTTTTTCGCCACGAAAAAATGCTACCTCACGCGAACGATCTGCTTCTTCACCTGCTAAGTCTGCTTCCTCAACACCCAAGTCTGCTTCCTCGCCTGCCAAGTCTGCTTCCTCGCCTGCCAAATCTGCATCTTCAACACCCAAATCTGCATCCTCAACACCCAAATCTGCATCCTCCCCTGCAAAGTCTGCTTCCTCGCCTGCAAAGTCTGCTTCCTCAACCCCCAAATCTGTTTCCTCGCCTGCAAAGTCTGCTTCCTCAACCCCCAAATCTGCTTCCTCACCTGCAAAGTCTGCTTCCTCAACCCCCAAATCTGCTTCCTCGCCTGCAAAGTCTGCTTCTTCAACCCCCAAATCTGCTTCCTCGCCTGCAAAGTCTGCTTCTTCAACCCCCAAATCTGCTTCCTCACCTGCAAAGTCTGCTTCCTCAACCCCCAAATCTGCTTCCTCGCCTGGAAAGTCTGCTTCCTCATCTGCCAAGTCTGCTTCCTCGCCTGCCAAGTCTGCTTCCTCGCCTGCCAAGTCTGCTTGTTCAACACCTAGGTCAACTGCCAAGTCAGTCTGTTCACCATCTAAGTGTGCCTCTTCACCCAGGTCAACTTCCTCATCACCTAAAAATGGGTCTAGAAGATCGGGCGAGGGTACTCCAACTAAACGTGTAGGTGGATCTGCAATCCAGGGATCGCCTTGTTTCCTTGAAACCACTCCTCCAAAAAGGCGTCCAGGCCGGCCAAAGAAGCTGGGACCCCAGCTGGAGCAAAAAGCGAAGAGGCCAATAGGGCGACCTCGTAAGCAGAAGTCTGCGGATTTAGTAATGGGTTCAAAATCGGTAAATGGAAAATGTCCTTTAGCATCTGATGTTGAGGAGAATGTAAACCGGAATCTCAAGATAACAGTGCTGTATGGTCGTTCAAGGAGAAACAAGCGTTTGGTGTCTGAGGGCTTTGAGCAGCTGCAAACAGAATTCAGTGATGCTTGTCAAGCAGTGGGTCTTCAAAATGACTTGGGCGTTTTACTGCACAATTCTAAGACCCGCTCAAGTAGTATCAAAGCGGCCTCAGAGGAATTAAATTTTGTCCATCCTGCAAAAGAGCCTTCCACTCAATCTAGCAGTAACATCAAATGTCAGAAGCGGGGTGATTCTCTACCCTCAAGGAAGCCAGGTCGACCTGCAAAAGTTAAAATCTCTGGAATCTCGGTTACTGTAACTACAGTTTCTCCTCGTCAACGTAAAATTCAAATAAACAAAGATAATGGGCACTCTGCCGAAACACTAATTCATAAGAATGTGCTACCAGAATTCAAATCTGCCAAAGAGCCCAAGACAATCAGTCATCAGTTTTCAAACCAGAGTCAGACGGAGGAGGGAATGGAAGCAAAGGATGAGAGTAAAGATGAAATTCAAAATCAGCCTGTAGCAGTGCGACATTCAATGAGAGTAAGAAAACCTTCAATCCATTTTCTCCACGCTGTTGCCACCTCCACTCACAGATCCTACAAACGCAGCAATGCTTTGCTACGGCGCTCTAAACAACTACTGCTAACCAAGGCTAGCAATGAAAGGAAGCAGGAGGAGCAACAGAGTAGTGTAGTAGCGTCAAGGGAGGAAAGACCGTTCTGTAATCAAGAGAGGAATAGCATCTCTCAAAACATGAACAGAGCAGCAGGGGTATCTGTGGATTCAATCTTTCCAACAAAAAAGACGCTACGGTGGTGGGCAGCATCAGCTGAGGCAAAGTCAATGAACCAGGAGCTTGCCAGGCGAATACGAGTCATCTCTAACACCTGGGTCTCAGACTCCGTGGAGAACCAAGAAAAAGAAATGGACCTTAATTGTAAACTTGGCAACGGTTCATTTACCAGGAAGTCAAAACATTCCTCTGTGGTACGATCACTGTTTGATTGTTCGCCTAACAAACCCAGGTCCTGTAGCATGCAGCAGATCTGCTCCTGGTTTATGCAGACCACGGAGACACAGTCTCTCGCAATTGTCAAGAAGGCAAGCTCCCGCAGTCCTAGCGAACTTCTACTCTTCCCTCGTTCTGCCAATAAAAAAGCTGTTTGCCCCAGTCCTCAGGCAGAGCGACTCCGCAAACACATCAAGAAATTTGCCAAAACTGTGCCAAAAAGTCCTTTGCAACATCAAAGACTGTTGAGGAAGAGAAATGAGGCACGTCTGTCAACACACAGTATTAGGCGACAACTTTTTGCTAGCAGCTGTGTTATGGGCACGCTCAGTCGACGAGTCCAGTGGTGGAGCAGAAGAGCGTCTAGTAAATACCAGGACATTCTGGTCAGAGCCAGGGCAAGGTTTCTCACTCGGAAAGAACGGGAGAGGTGGCTGAAGAGGCAGAGAAATAAGAAAAGCATAAACATAGCGACAAGTCGCTCAAATGGACATGTACAACTAAAACACAAAGCATTACGCAGATCCGCAAAAGCTCAGTTCTCTGGCTGTTTGGAGAACAGTTCCACCACCAGTGGTCTTGACCAAACCCGGGAGCCTGTTGATGTACACAAAGAGCAGAACCTCTGCTCTAAAGCCTGGAGTCCTGAGAGCCTGAAGGAATGCCGGGTGTTTCTGAGGAAGATCAACTCTCCAGACAACGAATCAGCGGAGGAGGAGGGGGACTCCTGCACCGTGACACTGGATGACGAGTCACCTTCTGCGTACCTCTTTGCAGGAAGGGAGAAGGAACTGGTAGGGGTTGTTAAAGCTGTGAAAACTGAACGGAAAAGGAGCATGAACAGGAAGACTGCCTCAAGAGAGGTGTCAGGTCCCGAACTAAAATCAGTCCAGGAGCAAGATGCAATGCCAGGGCGGAGGCGGAAAGGCAAATACAAAAGTCCCATGGTGTCTTCAGAACCACCACAACCACCACCAGCGAAAATGTTGAGACAATCGCGAATGAAGGGCCTAACCGGTCCGAGATGGTGCGACTTTGTGTTGGGTAACTACCTCCTCCTGTTATTGAATCTCACTAAAGACCTTGACTGTGTTGACGCTTGCGTTTACATGTGCCCTCTTTCTTTTTGTGACAGAAAACTGAATGAAGCACGAGGACTCTTCATCCTGGGAAATGGACTGTGGTTTAACGTGGTGCCTTTGGACAGTAAGCTGACCACATGGACTGACCATCCCACTATGGTTCAGTCTTAACACTCAGCAGTTATGTAGCAGTCTAACTTAAAAGCTTGATGTTGCACTATTTTTATCCATGGGTATGTATGTACATACTTGCCTTTGTATTTCTGAACATGTATGGTAGAACAAATCATACCATTAAGGAGAGTTTTAACGGGATACGTGCTTGTACAGTGAGCCCTGGTAGAAAATTGGAAAGACAGACAAATCTGGACTGGACTAAGACGGTGCCGTCTCCCCCTGAAACATACCTCATTATCGAGGACAACATCTCTGCCAGAAAATGACCTATTACTGTAGAGCTGAACCTGAAACCAGTAAAAGGTTTTAATACCATAGCTCTTAAGTCCCTCAAGTCCCTCAACATATTTAATTTATAGCAACTCTTACTTGAGCATTATTTAAATTTTAAATTGCTAATTTAATAATCTGTATTATAGGTTTGGTTAAAGTAATATTGAAATTCAATTTTAAACTTTTTCTCAATCCGAGCCTCTTTTATCATTTCTTAGCAATATTGTTTTGATGCTTCAGTCATTGTTTTTGTATTGCAAGCAGAAAAAAAACAAAAAAACATCAACAGGCGTTTAATGAAGGAATCTTTTGGATCATCTAAACCCCACCTTCACTCCGGTTGCTGTCCCAACCTTAAAAATGTGTCGTGAACCACAGTAATTGACCGTCAGTCTGTACTAAAACCAAATATTATTTTGTGATTTTTAATATTTTCAAGTTACCATTTATGCGTGGCTTTACATTCAGTCCAATCGCCCCCCCTCCCCCCTCAAATGCAGAGGTGTATGTGAAGTGATGCAGAAGATAGCATTATGCAGTCATAGAACGTAGATTCAGATTAATTAGTTGGTTTGTGGGATCTGTCTCGTTTCCAGTCTATAATCTTTATATTTCTAGTTTTCACCTGAAACATATATTATATGTCAGTGTCAGATCTATTTCTTGCACTGTTCCATTTGAGATTATTAATCCCACTACACAGATGATTCCTCCCGTATTTTGCACATCCCATGCCCCCCACTACCCACCCCTACTGTAAAACTAGAGAATCTGTTTGGTGCAATACAAACCCAGATGATTTATCAATATGTAGTTATTATTTTATTGCTCGACAGACGAATGGATGTACACAAGTACCAATGGCCTGGGATGTTACTTCAGTTGTTTCCATAGCCATGTAAAGTGATCTTAAAGGATACCGCTATACAAACTCTTTTCCCACCTGCTTCGTTCTCCTCAGTGAAGCAGAAAAATAACATGTGTTACATTTTAAATTTTTCTTTTTAATCATTAAACGTACTAGCATTAATCACAGGTGGGAGATGTGATGCTGTTTTCCTGGAGTTTCCTCTCTAAGTTGCAGCAAGAGATGCCTACCTCCACTGGGGCTCAGCTAGGCCTACTACTCTTTTGCTTTTCAGCTGTGTGATAAACAAGGCCAGAGAGTTCAATCGATAAACACTAATCTTGGATCACGTTTCCCTGTCTTCTATTCAGAGGGCCGGTAGATCCAAGGTGTCCGGCTGTAGGTCAAAACTTAACCCTTGTAGTGTGTTTTGTGCCTGACTACCCCTTGTATGTGTGTCACTATGGTTGCCATGTCAACACGAGGGCGGCGGCGGATAGGCCCGTCTTGTGATTAATACCCATCAGCCCTTTGTTTGTTGAAGAACCTGGTGCTAAACATCTGTTGTATATTTTCTGTATTGTGTTTTTATACTGTTCGTCACAGATGCAACAAACGGGTGTCTGCGACTAGAACAATAAAGATTCTTTTGAAATAACCAGTGAGCCGTGTGATATATTGTTAACTGGGAAATAAATGATTCATTAGCTTGTGGTCTAGAGATGGTGATAATTGAGAGGAGGCTAGTTGTGTTATTCCATGTCCCGTGGCCAATAGTGTGCCTCCCATTGTGGTCACTTTTAACAGTATGATGCATTTGGTTTTTCTGTACCTTATATTTGCAAGAAGAAATCTACAGCGTTTCCCAACTAGCTAGCCCTGAATGCATCTGAAAAAAGTCAGTTTGAGGGATTAGACCCAAATATAAATTGCAAACTATTTTCTTTTATAAAATTATGTCAAAACATGGAGTTTTTTGTGGGCCATGATGTCTGTGGTTCTAGTTTTCCTGTTGTTTCAACCATTGGCACTAGTCAGACCGTTCAGCATGTTGACTCTGGTCTCTGATTGGCTATTCAGTTTGAAGAACCAGCGCACGAGAAGAGGAACAGAAGGCTTTTCTCATTTTGCATCTGTACCATAAGGTTGTTCATAGCTACTGAACCAAATACGTGACCAAGAAGAGGACAAACTCTGACGTACTGTATATTTCACTTTAATGATTGAAATTATAAAACTTGACATAGAAAGAAATAGAAACAGAAGTAGAAGCGTTAGGGATAGCAGAAACAAAATATCCTACTTACTGAGGAAAAATAATACTTTGAAGAGATACTTGTTTTTGACAAAATGTATTAATACAGAACTTGAAAGTAAAAGCAACAGAACGGTGTGAACTGTTTGTAACCAGATGTTTACGACACATTGGCCTCCTGGTTGATGAGGGGATTGAGGTCCAGTTTAGTCTTCTCCAAAGCTGCAGTCTTGGCTCTCCGTGACGGTCGCACAGCAGGAACGGACTGGGGAACATTTTCTCCATCGCTGTAGCTTAAAACAAGATATATATGAGATGAGTGACACTATAGTTTATATATAACTTCATGGTGTCTAAAATAATAACTCTGAGGTCACCTCTCCTCTGATGACTCGGCCCTGCGGCTCTGCTTTCTGCCCCCTTTGGCTGCACAGACTTTCCTTTGACCTGTGAACAAACACTCCGGTTACCTGACAGTGCTGAGTCCACATCTTGTCTCAGGTGGACGAGAGCTCTAAAAATACATTGGCACTGTGGAGAATTGCAGTTTTTCGATGTGTAAACAGAACCTGCATTACCTCTTTTGGGTCTCCTGGTAGATTTTGATGGATCGTCTGTTGCAGCATCTGTGGAAACACAGCAGTCACATTCATGTTTCTGCATTGTTGTCTTCACCAACACTGAGCAGGATGGACTGAGGCATTTTAACAACTTATTTGAGATATAATCAATTATAAAAACTGAATGAGTTTTCACAAATGTGCATTGTAAATCTAGTTGAGTATGGAGAAGTCAAAGATGTAAAGTAGCTTTGTCTTTTTAGAGCTGTGTTTGCATTTGTACCATCTGCATTGACATCCAGAGGCTGCAGTGCGTTGGCACGGAGGAGATCAGCCTGTTCTGTTGAGTCCACCAGCGCTCCAGCCATCTTCTCCAGAGCACGGAGACAGACACGATCCTTCACAGACTGCAGGAAAGTAGAATTAGACATGAGGATTTTGAACAGAATCACTGTAAAGCTATAACAGCTGGTCCACCACCATGGTACAGACTAAATGATCACAGTCTGATGGATTCCTATGACAGTTTGTACAGATATGGGCTTTACGGGATACACCCTATTGATTTCTATCATCTCCGTCCTCTGCTGAAAAGTCAGTGAGTGTGAATGGTTGTTTGTTTTTTCTGGGTTTTCCCTGTGATATACTGGCTGGGACAGTCTCCAGCCCCCCTGTGATCCACTCAAGGACAAACGGTTACAGAAAATTCATGACTGCTTTGGTGGTAGGGTTTGCCTTTATCTAATACTTTGGTTCATGAAAACCTCAGCTGCACTTTGTGATTAGTGTTAAACTATCAAATGCTAGCAATGCTAACACACTGAACTGACACGGAGAACCTTTTATACATCCTCCTCCTGTCAACATGAGGACAGGCTTCAGAGGCGCTTAATAGCAGCAGACTCATGTCTTGTTTACCTGTACAAGCTGCTGCAGCAGCGTCAGCAGGTCCTTCCTCACAGTCTCGTCTCTGCTTAGCTCCAGGTTACTTAGAGTCTTGGCATAGAGACGCACCTCAGGGGCTGTGGGGTCGCTCAGCATCTCACCACATATGCGTACTGCCAAGTAGTCATGGACATACACCTCCTAAGGACAGACAACAAGCAGTCAGATCAATTCAGTTTGAGCCTTGTCATTTTTAAATCTTTTAGAATATCCCCAAGTACTTTATTTCAAATGTGCTCTTAACATGTTTTTATTTTTACTGGAATTGCAGTTTGCAGCAGACTTTATTAACATTTCTAGGAAGAAGGCCGTATGATGAACCTCAGTGAACTAATAAACACACGACTACTTATCGAGAATTGATCTAGTGGGACAATCCACACTAGCTTACTCAGGCGTTTCTGCACTCTCATTGTTCTCGGTGGATGCTTCTTACCTCTGTGTTAGTTGAAGGTTTAATAAGTGCATTTGGGCGGGTCAGCTCAACAAGAAGTTCCACCACATTGTTCATATCCACCTCAGCTAGTGGAGAGGTAGCTGGGGCGTTCATCAGAGTCCGAATAGTGGGCAGAAAACTCTCCTCCACAACTTCCTGGTGCGCCCTAATGTACACAAAGACAAACTGAATATTAGATTATATCACGTCATCCACTCATAGTAAGAACACACAGTTGTAAAGAATGAAATTAACAGCGGAGCTCGGTGCATGTGTGACCTGCTCTCGCGGGCGTAGAGCTGGAAGAAGACGCCGAGGCAGTGGCGTAGGCGGGTGTCGTCCTCCGTGACCGGATTGTACCACAGCAGCACCAGGCGGGAGAACATCTTGGCGCTGGAGATACGACCCGTGTACATAAGTTTGGCCAGGCCCTCCGCTGTCTCTGTCCGCAGGTCTGACACCTGGGAATGTTTGACACAGATAACTTTACATTTCTTCAAAACATAGATGCATTTTGTTTTTTAATATATCACGTAAATATTTCAATCGCACCTCACAGTCCAGGAACTCTGAAAGCATCACAAGCACACTCTGTGCAGTGTCCTCAGGAGCATCTCCCCTCCCCTCAGCCACTGCTGCGTCTTCCTCCTGCTTGTCTGGTGACTGGGAGGAAGGAGCCGTCTGAGTGGCAGCTGTTTCTGAGAGTAGCTGGAATCCAAACAGCAGGAGCAGGTCAATGATGGCTCGCAGAGCACTGATACGGATCTTTACCTCGTCCAGCTGAGCAATCTGGAAACACAAACCAATGTTAGTACGGACGGACAGCGAGGCATGGCTGTGGCTTTTAGCTAAAATACCTCAGGACTGTGGATTATATTGAAGGTCACGTTTCTGCTTCAGTTATATTGAAGTGTCAACGTTTACCTCACCGGTGTTAAATCTGAATCTGAATCTGAATGAATTTACCTGTAGCAGCAGGACCATGTGGGTTTTGGCCAGATCCTTACTGTGCAGAGTGCATGTCCCCAGACACACCACGGCCATGTTGCGGACAGCCGGGTGAGCATTTGCTATGCTGGGCAATACCTGACAGAGACGGAGAAAACATGACAATCCAATTAAATTCATGAAATAAAAAAAACAGTACTGTACATTAACTTTAAAGGTTAACTTTTTATTGTCCGTTTGCTGCTGATGTTCTGATATACACATTTTCTAGAGACCGTATTGTGTTATGTACATAAGTGTAAAGGGAGTGGCTTTTTACCAGTGAAGACATTAAGGCACTTATGGTGGGACCAATCCTTGTCTTGATGTTTATCTGCTTCAGCAGTTCAGCACACATGATCAGACACCTCAACAGAGTCTCTGGATCATTCTGAAAAGGCAAATAAATAATCAAACACAAATACAAATTAATGGTTCAGAAGGAACTTTTCTTTTTACTGTTAAAGGTAAATTATATTCAGTTACATGTTGTTGTAAAAGTTAATACAAAATCCAACACACATTAATGGATCCCAAAACAGGGTCCTCTAGTTTATGTGTTTGAAAGCAAGTATAAAAGAGGAGCACAGTTTGGGTCGAACTAAAACTCAAAACAGATTTATTAAAAAAATAAAATAATTTAAATACAAGAAGTAATTTACTGGAATAATATATTGTATGCAGGTATAATATAAACAACAACGTTTATGGAGCTCCTGGTGTGGTTTTTTTACCTTCTCAGTGGGGACCTCCTTGTCAGCCGGCTGATTACATTCTGCGGCTTCCTGGATGATCTGGTTCCTGCGATTCTCCAGTTCTGTGATGGTGTCTTTCAGTTCTGCTGCCCGGCCAAACTCATGAGCAGCGATACAATCCTCCAGAGTTTGTTTAGCCTCCAAGATACGCACCTTCACCTCTGCAAGCTGGACGGGAGCAAAAGACAGCCCAGTCATTCCTTAGCTAAAGTGTACTCTAAAGCAGTGGTTCTCAACCTTTTTTCAGTGATGTACCCCCTGTGAAATATTTTTTCAGCTAAGTACCCCCTAACCAGCAAAAAGCATTTTTAGTGTCAAAAAGTCAGGTGGCTTACCGACGTGACATCCATGTTTTGTATTAAGATGACGCTGCAGATGTGCTGGCTTCATGCAACTGTTAGCTAATTTCTCCCCACAGAAAAAACACAGTGCATTGGGTGGGTTGCAACTTGTGGACGTAAATCCAAATAAAACATACTCTTCAAGATACAGCCGGAATTTTGCCGGCTGTGGTTTGGCCTTCTTTGCCACTGTCCCTCCGTGTTTTCAAAAGAATTGCCGCTACGCTTCAACCACGACTCCATCGTTTGAGTTTTAACAGTGATTGACAGGTGATGGCAGGTACGTGACAGGTTGGGTCGAACCATCCTGGTATGGGGGGGACTCTGGGTTTTTAGGATAATGAAATTGAATAGCCTACTGAAATATAAAATTCATTTTACGAACTTATATTTTCCTGAAATATTTATTAAATAATTTTTATTTTAAAGGATTTTTGCATGGATGCTACTTTTTAAATATATGTATATTTTAAAATCTCAAGTACCCCCTGGAGTGCCTTCACGTACCCCCAGGGGTACGCGTACCCCCATTTGAGAACCACTGCTCTAGAGGATCCTTGAGTCTCCAGACGGGCAACTGCTCATCCCCCAACTGTAAAAACAACAACCACTGAGGCTCTGGGCCAGGTTACAACTCTCTAGAGGCTAGTTTGCCTTTACTCACTGAAAACATAAGCAATGGGTGAAGCCAGGACAGATAAAAGCTAAACACCTGGGCTAGGACCGACCTACTTGGAAGTTATCTGGCCTCCAAAATACACGTCAGTGCTTATTAAAAACTAGAGACTGTGGCGAAAGTGCTGGATGAACAATCAGAACGGAGAACCAAAACCAGGCTGGCATACAAAAAAAAAACAAAGAGGTTAAATGAGGTAAGAAGCAGAGACCTAACAGACCAGGACACATTAGGCAGAGATGAGTTTAGTGTACCTTCCACCCCACTAGTTAACATGTGCTTTAACCATCTGCTAGCTGGAGGCAGCGCAGGTTGAACAAGTAGAGACAAGAAGGGAAAGTAAACAGAGCATAAAAGAAATGCAGGTTTTCACACTGCAGAGAAAAGGCTACAAACTCCAAACACGTCTGAACAAAATAAAAATTTGGTGGTACTTGTGCAAATATGTTGTGTTTTCATTCATTCAGCAGTTGAAAGGAATTACAAAATCTCATTGCTTTTCTGTGTTGCCCACCTGGACCTGCTGCCGGCGGCTCGCGGCCTCATCCAGCGGCTGACTGATCTCTGCGATGGGCTCCCTCACATCCGAGATGATTTCTGCCACCTGTGTAAAGCCAGCTCATTAAAACATCAGTCCCAGATGATTTTCTGACAACTCAAACAAAAGACGTTTGGAAAAAAATAAAAAATCTGAATAAAAAGTAGAAAGTTCAGATTTTAAGTGTAACTTACGGTTTGTATGCGTCTTTGGTCATCAGGGATGAGACTGAGAAGTTTCTCTGTGATCAAGAATACCAGGGAGGAAGGGGTCTGTGGAAGAGTCAACATCTCCTGCAGAACAGCCAGCACACACTTCCTGCAAACACACAAGACACAATAAGTCTAAATAACTAGAATCAACACGTTGGGATTGTATACCTCTTGCCAGTTTATTTAGATCCATGTCTGTCCATCACATTTAAGATGAGTTAGTTAAGGCATTGTAGAAAGTTAAATTGATTTATATGTTCACTTCATTGTTTTCTTTAATATTTTATTAGACATTTATGCACATTTTTATAATTAGCATATTAATTCTTGATTTATTGCCAAAGATGAGTTTTGTGAAGAATCAGAATTAAATCATATTTCAAGGAAATACAGAAAGTTAATCAGCCATTTTCAAGATAAAACTATTGTGACGTTTTCTGTCACATATAACGTCTCATGTGTTACCGTCTTTGAGACATGGACTGCTGTTTGGACAAAACGAGACATCTGAAGACAGAAGATTAGGATGTCTTCGTAAAGATTCCTTCAAAATGTTTGATAACTCTGTCGATTGAGAAAGTAAGTGACAGACTCATCGACTCACGCTGCCTCACATCGGTCAGATCATAACCACAAAGGAAACGTATTTAAGAATACTACTTGCACTGCATATATTTAAAAACAGCTTACTAATAACTGTATTGTTGTCACACATATGGAAGAAATTACAGACGTGGACAAAACTGTTGGTACCCTTCTGCTAAAGAAAGAAACTAAGAAAAGTAATGATTAACTAAAATTTACTGAAAATGAATCACAATCAGACGTTGCTTTTGAATTGTGGTTCAACACAATCATTAATGATGGTACTCCTAAAAAAGATTGAAAGTAATTTGTTTCTTTAATGTATGAGCACCAACAATGTTGTCCAAGTGTGAATCTTGTCCCAGCCTTGAAGAGAAAGACTGAATCATTCAGTAGTTTCCAACAAGACTCTTCTCTCCCCAGCAGCACTTGTTCTCCTTATCGTTATCTGTGTTTCCCTCATATCTTACAGCTGCTGTCCACATGGTTGTTAAGGTGATTTTCTCACTGAATCTCTCCTTTGTTTTGTTTTTTTTTTCTTCTCCAAACTATCTCTTACCTTCCACCTTCCTCATTGGTGTCTAGACAGCCGATAAGATGGATGAGCTGTTGTGAGATAAACTCTTTAGTCATGGCCAGCTCCAGCTGCTTGAAGTCGGCCCTCTGCTCCTCCAACAGCACAGGGACAGCCTTCAGATATCTACAGTCAGAGTCAACAGCCAAACGACAGCTTTCAGAGTCCAGTCAGATGTGATGAGCATTCAACCACACACTAAATGACACAACTTGAACTGCTGGGGGAAGGGTGTCCAGATTACAGTTGTACACCTAATAATATATAATGCAATCATACTCAATGCAACACTGCACCACCATTACCTACAAGCAAATGCTACACACAGCCATGTCAGCAATTAGCTAGCCACTTAGGGATTCATACAAACCGGCAACTGGTCACCTTTCTCAAATTAATTAGCAGATGAATGTTAGGAGTGCCACAGTTGATAAAAAAAAAGCATAGCGCTGTATCAGAGCACTGGAAGGGTCATAGCTGAGTCGAGAGGATTTGTGTGAAGGATTGTGGATTTAAGATTAAAAGGCAGTGTAAACTCATGAGCAACTAATTTAGGACAATCTAGTAAACACCAGCTTAAAAAAAATAAAATAAAAAAAAGACTGGATGATTACGGCACAGCTACAACAAATTTCAAAAAGTAAATTATGTAATAAGAGCAGTCTGGTATTTTGTGTGCGAGTGTGAGCTTCTAAAACTTTAATTTGTAAGTGGTTGTAATACATGATCTTTGAGGCACTGAGGCATGTTAAATTGATGAATAGCTTCTTTTTTGATCTTGTACGGAAAACCACAGCAACGCTCAAGAGTACAGAGTATCAGAAAATGTTATTTTACTTGTTTGGCAGTGATAAAGTATGTTTCTATAAATGTTACACTTTAAGAATAACTAGCCAGGTTAAGTTCAACATAAGCCATTAGTTAGCCACACTATTAAAGAAGTTATTTAAGCCTTGTGTTAGCACACAGTTACATACAGAAGGATTTCCTCTGAGAACTCTGCCTTCAGATACCTGGAGTTACAACATGGTCATTATGGCAACTGTATTTTTCTTATATGACATTCAACTGAGAGCAGTGATACTATAAATGTAATCCAGTGAATGAGTGTGTTTTCTTACCCACAGAGGTAGCTGGCATAAGTGGAAGCATCTGGTAACACCTGATCCAGCATTTCATCACCTTCATCTCCTTTCGCCTTGATGAACTCACAGAGAGCTCTCCAGTAAAGCACGTTTTCACAAGTCAGAGAGTCCACCGGAACCAGCTTCCTGTTAAAAGCACACGTCTTTAATCTCTAAAAGCAGAACATTTAATTCATCAGTTACATGATGAGAGAGGCGTGTCTGAGTGTACCTGTTGTCGAGCTGCGTTTTGTTCTGCAGCAGCTCTTCGGTAGGTGTCCTTTGGAAGATGGCTTTCAGGGTATCCAGAGCCGTTTCAGCACAGTTCTCTACGTCCAGCCTGTGGAGCAGCTCGATGATGTTGCCGTCTAGCCGAAGCAGCCAGGCTGGCAGTAGACGAGCGCAAACAACCTCCTTCACCGCTTCTACAAAACACAGCCAATCAGACATATTGATTGGATTCCAAGGAAAATTAACTGTAAATTAGTAAGCAGCAAAAAGGTCAAAATAACTGAAGAGTACCAGTTTCTGCAGTGTGAGAATTTGCTGTTTTTTTGTTTTGAATATTGCAGGTTTTACATTTCCTGTTGTTCAGTGTGTAACATGTTTAAACAATTGAATAAACAATCAGATAGAAATCAGTATTACCTGAGGTGTCACGGAGACCTTGTTGCAGCAGGCCAACTCTCTGTGCGATGGTCAGAGCTTTAATGTGAACCTTGTCAGCCAGAACCTTAAAGAGCAAACCACGACAGATCCAAGCTCAGTTGACAAAATTAAGTAAACAGTTGGTACCGAGTGTGTGCATTCATCTTTTTTACATTTGAAAGTAAGCACGGGCTACCTGGTAGGCTAGCTTGCGGACATTCTCCTTGATGTCCCGGGTGCGCTTCAGTACTTTGGGGAGGGTCTGAGGTGACATTGCAATGCAGGACAAAACGGCACGTCGCACCTCAGCATTAGAGTCATTTTCCAGAATCAACATATACGCTGAAAAGGAGTGAAGTGAGCCATTAGTTATAGGGGCAGTGATAAAGTCAAAGATACACAAATAAAAACAAAACACACTACTTCAAAGACAAGTGATTAAAAAAGGTTTAGAATCCAATGCAGCAGAAGATAAAAAAAAAAAACGTCTTTGCAGAAGTTAAAAACTGCAGAACACTTGGATTGGAAGTTAGACAATATGTTAAAATGTCAGTGATTTATTTTACAATAAATAAATCTACAATTCTATAATTTATTGTATTTCAAAATTAATCTCAAAAAACAAACCACTGATGGTCGGACAGTCAGGATCCCTCGGCTGCTGAAGGCGAGTCATGGCCAAAGCTGCCTGAATCCTCACGTTGGGGAACTTGTCTGTGACACGGACCAGCATGGCTTGATGGATGCGATCAAAGAGATCATCATCAATCTGGGCATTCTCTGCCATGCTGCCCAGCAACTTGTTGATGAGCTGGCACACACGGAAACGTACCGCATGGCTACTGGCTTTATGAGACTGCAGAAGAAGGCAGAAGACATCAAGGTCCAAACATGATGTTACAAGGAGAGATTAAAAATATACAGGACAAAGAAAGGGTTCAATATCACAGTAGAGTGTAGGAGGAGAAAAAACGATTTCTATATCACATCAGAGCTTCTGTGCTCAGCAACAGAATATTTGCTCTGAACACAAAAATGTAATAATATTCATACTTCTAACAGGAAGTTGAAGATGAAACTCAGAAATGGATGATCATCGTCGGTTTCTTCCTCTTCCTCTTCCTCCTCCTCCTCCTGCTGCTGCTCCTCCTCCTCCTCTGTTTTAGCAGGTGGTTGGAAGCTCGTGGCAAACCTGGCGACAAACTCGATGACATTTTCAACCACAGGCTCACGTTTGTAGACAATCATCGCATACTTCAGGTAGTGGACAAACTCCTCATGGAACAGCGTCTTGTCCTCAAGCTGGGGAGGGAGGAGACGAAGGATGTGATCAGTAACAAGCAACAGGGAACGCAAACCATTAGGAACGAACATTTAGGTGTAAAATAAGATCTAGGGTTTGTAGCAATATTCATCCACAACTAAATAATTAACCATCTCGTGGGCCAACAGGGACAGGTTTGCTTTCTGTTTAGAGAGAAGCAGCTTATTTGTTGTAGCAAATATGCTCCAGCGTTAAAGTCACAGTTAATATTGGGCTTAAAATGTCTGTTTAGACATGATTTTATTTAGTATGTATGGCTCACATGTCTTCTTGTGCTATAACACACTGTAATGTATTAGTTACACAGCTAGATAGATGGATAGTTGCAGCAGCAATGTACAGACACTCATAATACCATATATAATATATAACAAAAAACTAAATAAACAATAAAATAGAATAATAAAAACCTATATACACAATATTTACAAGAATAATAAAATAATTGACTATTAAATTGTATTGCATTGTATAATTTTCAGATTTTAAAGTACATTTAAAGCGTTGTTTAATATTCTATAATAGATTTATAGAATATCTTGCTAAAAAGATGAGCACTTGTACTCCTGTGTTGTCCTGGCGTTAATATAAATAAGGAAAAGCGAACTTTCATTTACTGCTTTTATATGATTAGGACCTGGATTGGATAATAATGTCACTTTGTGATGAGTCCATACCTTGTTGTAGCGGCTCTTCAGGCTTGCTACCAGCTTTGCTTTGTTATTGTGGCCCTTCTGAGCGCGCTGAAACGCCTCCTTGATGTCTATTTCGTTGTCTGCAGTCATGTTTTCCTTCATGAAAAGCACAAATGATACACACAAATATTAAAACAGCCACCGCAGCAGTTTTTCCCCCTAACCCTAACGTCTTTGCTAGCTAGCACCGTTAGCCTGTAGGTGTCTCGTGAGCAAACTAAACCCCACCTCGATCCAACTCCCACTGAAACAAACGCAGCAGAACAACGTTAACACCGTTAAAGGGCAAACGACGGCGTCCCCTCGAGACACAGTGTATAATGATTTATCAAACTATAAAAGAAACAATCGTTTCGTACTGAATAACGTACACTTATAAGTATAAGAAATAAACGTCGCTAACCTTTTCCCCTGTCTTCTTCTAGTGTAACTGCTATGCCGCCTGTTTTCAAATTCAACTGTCGTGAGTCATCGCGAGAAGAGAGGCGGGTGATCTCGTTCCCTACGTAATGACGTGTTTTGTATGGAGCCCTGCGTTTAGTCTCACAGGCGGAGCGACAACGTTCAATAAAATTCAAAACAGAGGTAGTAATTTGATTTATTTGAAAAATATATACAATAATATGCCACATACATATATACATATATTTTTTTAATCTTTTCTCTTTTAAATTAATCATTTCAGTATTACCAAAGGGGGATGGTCTTCTGTCCTTATCTGTTTTTAATGTAAACTAGAACCCTCTTTTGAACACACTGAATTATTTCCGTCATTTTGCTTATTTAATTAAATGAGGTAATACATTCAAAATAAATTATCAATGATAATTCGTTTTGAAAAATAAATCCTAATTTTAAAACGTTCAAATCATTCCCTTTAACGTATTTACTTTGACATCAGTTAATATTCCTAAAATATGTGAACAGTTCTATTTAAAATAACTAAAACAGTATTAACGATGCCAAGTTTAATAGTTCTCAGACTCTCAGACTCCAGTTGTTGTAGACCACACATTTACAATTAGTTTACATCAGTCACACCAGATGACAAGCGGGTTTGTTCCTCGTCATTTCTAATTTAAAAACATATAAAAATCCATGTAATCATATGACTTAATGGCAGGTACTATAGATGCATGGCATTAAAGCTATTTGTACCAATGTGGAGCCACTGTGATTGTGTGATGTTCAGGGCCACAGCTGCCCGGACAGCTGTGGAACAGGCAGTTTACCCATGGGAAAGGGAGGAACAAGCTCTCTCCACAGCCAGACAGGGCTCCTCATTTTATGGCATCTATTTTTGGAAATCAATTCAATATAGATGATACTCTGTCAAGCTGTTTGCTTTAGACCTGCGTGCATATGGGCGAGGGATTATCATGGAGGTGTATTATCATATTAAATGTTTATATGGCCTAAATGTCTCCCCATCAGATCAAAAAGTTATGATACCATAGGCAAAAAAAAGGTGAGCACCTCTCGACATCCGAATGCTTTCCAGTGCATTTAACACCCTTAAAGTCCTATGTGTGACGATACATATCCGTGTGACCGAGGCTGGATTACACAACAGCTGCTCAGAGACCGCAGACCCCCAGGTTCCCTGCCAATTGGTTTGTGACCATCTGATTTCACCAAGTGCAGTGAGGCCTGTCCAGGTTTATGTCTCAAGGCTGCAGTATGCTTTGAACAAACTGGGTTGTCATATATATACCACATCCAAATAAAACTGAACTGTTCCAAGAAACTCCAACTAAAGATGGGGAAAAAAGCCTTTCAGCCTCCTCCTCAGTGCGCCCTTCTGCCTAATCTCCTTCCAACAACACACGCTTTAAGACTCAGAGGCATTCATTGTGTCACACTTGGTTGGAAAGATTTGTGTGAGGAATAAAAGAAAAACACCTTTAGAGCAGTAGAAGAACAAAACATTTCTGAAACTGTGTCACACAGATAGTGCTTGTCAAGTTGTGTTCAAATAACTTACCAGACTAACTGACACAGAAAGCCTGTGTAGGTATTATTATTATCGTCTTGTAGTTTAACTGCCATGTCTGCTGTATCTCATTGTGCTTGAACAGAATTTGTAGGTGAGTGAGTACACTGAAATAGCCCCAAACAATTGGTGGGTGAACAGGACCATTATGCAGGAATGAGGCTATAAAGATCAAATCAGCTTTGTCCAAACTGCTTTGAACACCCTCTCCACCTCAAACATTTCCAGTGTCAGATGTCTGACTATTCCACCAAGTTTCCCAAAGCAGCATCATGTCATGATTTGCTATCCCTGTGGAAATATAAGCAAACCAAGGATTACACTCTTTCTCTTTAAAAGTGACACAACTATGGATCAGACACAAACACATTTCCAAAGTTGGACAGCATAACTTTCCGGCAGACTGTAAACCAGCCTTCAATCTTCTCTCGGGTTATCTCAGCACGTAGACGTTTCGATGTCCTGCATCACTAATGGTAGACTTGAGCTTAAAACACATTAGCATTTATGAGGAGGCAGTGGTTCAAGAGATGCATGTCAATGAGATGCAATATAGAGATCTAGCCGACATGGCAACCAGAATTTCCGGGGACATTTACCTACTGTGTATATTTGTATTTGGCATATTAAACACATATGAACACATACAAATTTACAGTTTCTATTGTTCCACATATTCTGTTGATCCAGTTGTGTCTTCTTTTGCACATGGCTTTTGATGTATTTGACCATTTCGTTTGTTGATAACTCCCTTTGCTGCTGTGTTTTAAATATTCCCTTAATAAAGGTACATGTCATGTTATCTTATCTTATCTTATCAGAAGAGACTTTTTCACTTAAAACTATTCGTCTCATTATACCTGTGTGTCACAACCGATTCCACATTATGGACCAACACTTAAAAATCGTGCTACACCTTTAATAAGGTGGGGTAATACATTTCACATGGGACAGGTTTGTTTGGCAGTGGAAATGCATTCCGTGTATTTTCCCAGTAAAAATTGCATTTAAAACAAAACGTCTAAAGCTGCGTTGCTGTGAAGCTTTGAGCCCAGAGACACTGCAGCTCCCCTCGGTGTTGTGTTTATCTGACTGATGGAGTAAAATCACACGACCAGACCCCAGAGACCCCCCCTCCCTCCTTCCCCTCTGCACGGTGATCGGCATTGATACAGCAGCGCCGGTAGGGGCGGGGCAGCACTGCAGCAGTGCGCCTCTCGAGCTGTCTCCGGTAATGATCCATAGGATACGCACGCCCCTCTCCTCTCCGCCCCTGCCGCGAGACAGGTGGTTGGACTATATGCCTCCATCCCCGAGCGCTCCCTGTTAGAATAAGAAGAGGAAAAAAAAAAAATCTGTTGACAGCAGGACGTGGTCGGTTGGCGCGAGCGCGTCCCCGATGGACTTCCAGCGTGTGACCTCCGCGAGCACCGGGCGGACAGCGGGAGAGGGGGGCAGCAACCGGAACGCACGAGGAGAGCCCCGCCGATCCACTACCAAATGTTTTGCAGCGAATTGCTCGAGATGCTGTTCACGGGAGAGGGTGCACCGAGAGAGGAATGAGATGCACGAATAGAAAAGTTGACACGGTTTTGGTGGGAATTTTCATCTGAGAGGCGGCGGGATCATTTCTGACTATCCTCCGGTCTGGGAAGTTCCCTTGGGGGGTTTCATTATGGCTTCAGGCGCCGGTAAGGCTGCACAGCCCTCCGGGCCGGGCTCCGCCGTTAACGGGACTGCGGCAGAGTTCCCCAACATCGAGCAGGAGCTGTACGACTACCAGATGCACAACAAGATGTGCAAGAAGATCGCTCAGCTCACCAAGGTAAGACCTGCCGGTGTCACCGAGAGAGGAGGCGCGCCGCCGGATGTCACTCTGATGGCAGGCGGACGGGATGAGCGGATGGCTGCCTCTGTCTCTGCCGTGGCTCTGAAACATCCGGTGACAAACGGGATTTATCGGGACGCGGTGTTCATGTCAGCAGAAAAATGCAAATCTTTATGGGAATGTGAAATTAATCTGTTGGGATTTAAAATAGAAGCACAACAAGAACAGTAATAAAAAAATAGGAATTAGACCTGACATGGGTGTTTAAAGAGGTATCTCGTTATCTCTGGGGATAATGATTGGAAAACTTGGATCAGGTTCATTCGTCTTCGTGACTGACAGTAATCTGACATGAGACCACTGAGAGCTTTAGGTGTAGGCTGCAGACTTCCAGCAGTCTGATAGTCAAGCAACAACGCAACAATTAAGGCTGATAATCGTTTAATTTGGAGATTACCTGCACCATGCACCAGTTTGTGAATGTAAAAAATAAAAATAACTGCACATCTCCTTGGACCAGAGCCCAGAATGGTGCTTCTTTGTCTGACCAGGAGAGGAAAAAAATAAAAAATCCATGCCAAGGTATCAGTGATCTGAAGCTGTTTAAAGCAGCCAGCTAATTGTTCATATTTGTCAATATAATAGACGCAGTAATTGAGAGGTAACCGTTTTCACCACGATTATGGATTTTTCTGGATTAGGAGGATCATGTGAGGCTATTAATTTTCATCCATGTGCACGCTCACTTATCAGTGTGCAGGCAGGGATGCTTGACAGCTGCAGCAGCTCCATCTGTATCTCCGTGGCTTTTCATACAGTGAGCTTTCCTATGTGGGGATTCTCCCTCCCTGCGTTTCACAATAATGCTTACAGAAGCAGGGCATGACCCATCGCTTGTTGAGCCATGACAATTACTGATGACCGTGCACTTCCCTTCTCCCCTTAAGGGTGCACCTCTGCGTAGCTTGTAGGTGTGTGTGTGTGTGTGTCCAGGGCTACATGTGTGCTGTTGCACTACATGCTGCATTTTTTATTTGTGTGTGGTTTCCAAAGGGCTTCATCTCATGCACACGGGAGCGCACAAACAAAGATGAACACAGATGAGGGGTCAGCACTTGTGTCTGTGCTTGTTAGGGGAATTTGCCAGCCTTGTCCTTCTACCTCGGATGCTCTCCCCAGCTCCTTCCATTCTAATAATCTTCCCCAGAAGCCTGGACTTGCTTCTCTCACTTGAAACTTTATGCACGCCACGCCGGCCCGCTTTAGCTCTTTGATGACCACAGTAGAAAAATCTGAAACCCAGAGCGCCGCTGAAACATACGAATCATCAAATCCGATATTTGGTGCAAGCATTCCCGCTGAGCTTTGGGATGCTGGGCATGTGACACATGGTTTATTTGAGTGTGTGGATTGAGAGGAAGTGGGTCATCTGTGCCACCCTCATATATTTAATAACCCCTACTCTGCGTGCATGGACACGGAGGCACACACACATGCAGCCACACATAACGCACCTCCTCACGTCTGCTTCTCCCTCACTCGTCCACTTCCTTGCTTACTGTATGCTTGACTAACACACCTCCCTACCCCCTCCCTCTCTGTCAGGGGGAGAGTGGTCTGCCCCGGCTGAATGGGTGCTGCTAAAGATAAACCAGCAGCACGTCGGAGTGTGTTTACATGGCGGAGCAAGCCAATGGGAAGAAAGTGAGAGCTGACCATGTCGGGCCAGCTGTTGTGAATGTTCATGTAAGCTTGTGGGTGAATAGACATGCACACACCCACACGAATACAGAGAGAAGAGTGGACTCTTAGCGTGACTCACAGAGATCAGCTCTAGCATATGAAAGTGTGGACTCATAGTGCGGCGCACATATACACCTACTCTTCTGACTTTAGTTCTAATTCTGGCTTTGGATTTATTCAAAGTCTTTGTGATCCAGCACACCCAGTTCCCTGTTTTATAACTGTGTGTGTGGTGTTGTTATTGTTCTTCCAATCTCAATTGCCATGAAATACTTTTTTGTGAAATACAAGAGTTTCGGGACCATTTTTTGGTCCCAACAACTTTTTGAGAGTTAGACCCTATTAAGACTCAGTTAGAGCTAGGGCTAGGCACTCAGTTGAGATTTTTAGGGTTAGAGTAAGAGGTCTGTTAAATGCATGATGGCAATGGAAAGTCCTCATAAAGCAAGAGACATGAGTGTGTGTGTGAGGGCATAGATCAGAAAGCATGCCTGCTGGTCTCTTTGCCTAACCTCTCCTCCGTGCACCCTCCGGTCAGTCTATGGCTCACTCCCGTCTCAACTGCCTCCTTTGCACCGAAGACAGAATATTAATTTCATGCTTTGCTGACTATGAAGTTATTGTCAATAAGCACGGGCACACGCTCGCGAGGCTACATGGATAACACTATCGACTGGTGCGGGATCAATACGGGGATCTTAAGTCGGGATTTACGGCAGCAAGAGGCTCTCGGCGGTCTCTGATCAAGCTGCCACGCCAAGGGTCTTCAGATTTACACCCAAAAAGATGAATCAAAGCTTGAGCCTCTCTGAAATTTCAAAATTAAAGTGTCACAAGCCTAATAAACTGCTTATTCAAATAAATAAATAAATTGCTGAGGCGTTTACAACAACATCTGGTTCCTTTTCTCGACAGTACGTGGTGTAAACTTAGAGACTGGGCTGTTAAATATTATAATTTCATCTTAAGCTTTCTCAACATCAGTGTGTTTGTGTTCACTTTCCAACTAGTCAGTGTCACTTTTGTCCATGAAGGTACAGCAAACTATACATTATCAAGTAACAACACATAGTGTATAACGGACTGAAAGAGTCTGTTAAATTGCTTATAATTTGAACTAAAGATCTGTTATTTACGCTTTGAATTTTTTTATTATCCTATAAAATTAGCTGAAGATGTGACAGTTAAGACTAGAAATTTAGATCAGTGGTTCCTTCCAATTTGGCTTGTGACTCTTGATGATAAAGTAATAATAGCTGGGACGACTCGTCTCAGGTTTTATACCGAACAGTTTAAAACCACCAGACGGATGTCTGTGAAGGTTATGGTGTATCTAAAAAAATAAATAAAAATAGGACTTGTATAAATAATTTTCTCTTCTTGGAATGTCTCATTTAAATAAAAAAACAAAAAGATAAAAAACTGTCCAACATTACAAGAGAAAATCTGTGTTAGATATCTCTGATTTCCATTTTGTAGCCTGCGAAGTAATCACTCAGATATAATGGCCTAGAGTATGTGTGCAAGCGTTGTATGCGTGTGTTTCTTTCTTTTTTTTGTCTTGGGGCTATGGTTTGTGCCTTAGTTCAATTTAAGGGGAATCTTAAAGCTACAGTTATACTGGAAGTAAAAATGTTTTCCTAACTTTAAGACGACGGTCTTGTTAAGGGTGTTCCAAAATGACAATATCACTGTGCATGGATCTTCCAAGTTTGGTGAAGAAGGACTTTACTGGCCTGCACAGATCCCTGACATCTACACCGTACAGCAACTTTGCAGTGAATTGCACCGCAAGTGTTCGGCTTTATCGTGGAGCATTAATGGACTAATGCTTTTGTAGCTGAATGGGAGCAACTTCCTTCTGCCAGTTATCAAAATCTCGTGACGGATCTTCCCAAAAGAGTGCAGTCTGTTTCCTGTGCGTGTGTAATCTTCAGGTGTCTGCATAGTTATTGCCACATAGTCTACATTTCGACCACTACGAGTGTCCCAGCCCTTGGAGAGGAACCACTGGTTTACACCATTAACAGGTTTTTACAAGAAATTGTCCTCATTTTGTCTCTCCTGCTTTAGTTCCCTCCTCGCTCTCGCGTTCAAATCAACCAAAGAGGACAGCCAAGAACAGCTCACACACACTCCCCTCAGAGCCTGCCCTCGTTTCAGAGTCCCCTTCATTCCTCTGAGTCATGAGTCATAGTTTGTGAGCCAAAGTTCGTGCACCATGACGTGATTGACTAGCCAGGATGATGTACTGTACCTGTGTTTCACAGATTTTGACTAATTTAGAGAGACGTCAATCTCACCTTGATATCAGGATTGGGATTGGATTATAAAAAATATATATTATATTACTAGTGAATGACCATGTTTAGCTCAGGGGAAGTGCAGTAGAGGGGTGGTGACACACACATACACACACACACACACACATAGGGAATGTCCGGCAGTGCGGTACCAGCTGCAGACAGAGAGGCGTCTGGATAAAATATGACCCCATGTGTCTCCTACATACACCCATGCATGCACACACACACTCACACAAATATACACACACCTCTACGAGTAGGTAAGTGAGACGTCAGGGTCACGAGGAGCAGATGATGACACTGCTGACATGGGGTAGAGGGCAAAGTGAACAGTGGGGTGAAATAGGCCATATTTCATGTTAGTCATGCTCTATATAGGGAGATGGTTAGATGCCGCACGGGTTGGCAAGCATCTCTGCGTAGAGCTGGACACACAGTTCGTCAGTGTTGCGCTGCGACTACTACTATTGTGTTTCCACATCAGAGTCGGTTAAATATTTGTTACTGTCAAGATGCCAGCTAAAAATATTGGCTCCGTTGTTTGTGGAGTGGTATTATTATTGGCTGCTGTTGTGATGTGCCTCTGTTGAAGGGATAAAGAGAGGAAACATGAAGAGAACCGTCTGAGTCCACCAGGGTGTAAACTGTAACCAGGTTGGAAATACAACAGAATAAAAATAATATAGCCCATGAGAAATAAACTGTTTTAGTCTTAGTATGTTCTTACAGTTTAAATAAAGAGACTGTTTCAGTCTTTCTGAACAAAAAAAGGGGAAGATCTGTCAGATCTTTTAATATCATCTTGAAGTCAACAAAGACGAGCTGCTTCTGCTTTATATTGTTCTGCAGCTAGTTTCAAACAGGCAGGAAATGCCAAAGTACTTTTCCTGAATCACTCGACCTTTGGGATGCAAAACCCTGAAACTCAAAAAAAAAAAGAACATAGATAGTTTCAAAACTCATAGCAGGTGCGCAGATTTACGCCATGACAGGTCAAGCCAAGACAAGACCGAGACCAAAATAATCAATAAACATCAAAACACCAGTCAGCGCTGATTTGCTCTTGTTTAGCTGGTAAAACACAATCAGCTCCTCAACAAGAGGACACAGTAACTAAAAATTTCCCTGTCTGTCGCTCTTGACGCTCCCCAGGTGATTTATTCTCTGAACATGAGGAACGAGGAGCAGGAGGCGGCCCTTCAGGCCTTGAGCCACGCGCACCACGATGAGCTGCATCGCATCCTGATGGAGACGTGCCACGAAGGGGAGGGGTCAGCGCTGAGAACACGCCTCCTCGAACTGCAGGAGTCTCTGGACGAGCAGCAGAGAGTTGGAGCCCAGGTGTGTGCACGAGTGAGTCCTTGCTTGTGTCTCCGAGCGTGCACTCTCAGCCTCCCGATCACAAGATGAGCCGACCTCGGTCAAGGGCGCGTTGTATGGCTGCAATTTAACGTGTAGACTTCCAACAGAGGCAGCAAATCAAACCCGCCCCTAGTATGACCTGCAGCGGTCTATTTCAGATAGCCTGTTATGTTACCCAGCGTAAGACTTAATAATTGATATGCTCTGCACCACAATAAAACATCAACATGAATCATAAATACCTACATGACTTTCTTATGAGATCTTTGGAGGAAAAATGCATTTCTACAACTTAAGGCATGAAAAATGCACATGGATCTTAAACTTTTATCTTGAAATGATTGTCCCTCTTGAACTGTCAGGTTTGCCAGTCATCTGCTATTAATTTTTGTTTCTGCAGATTGCATGAAACTAGTCTACTCCAAGTCTGATAATATTAATGGTAGCACTGATATAGTAAGTGGAGGCTAAACAGATATGGAAAAACATTGATGGAAAGTTGAAAACAATCATTTAAAATCTGTCATCTTAGAAGAATTTATCATTTACGGCAGATACAGTGTATTAATGAGTATTAAAGTCTTTTTTGCAGGCGGTGAATACTTTTTCACCTGCCTGATTTCAGCGGTGCTGAATACAATTTGAATGTCACAACATATCCCCTAACTCATCCCCTGTGTCTCCAGGTGCAGGCGGACTTTGAGATCTTCCGCATCCAGGTAGAAGAAAGGGAGCGCGAAACGGAAGCGGAGCTGCGAAAAGAGTTTGAGGAGAAGCTCCAGGTTGCAGAGGGAGAGCTCCAGGAAGCCAAGGCCCAGATCAGCACTGCCCAGGAGGAGAGCCTGAGATTGAGCAAGGAGCTGGAGAAGGCTGGGGAGCAGCTCCAGGAGCTGGATGCCAAATGCGAGGAGCTACAGAAAGCCGCGGATGAGGCGACGAAGGAGAAAGAGGAGGAGCGGCAAAGAGAAGACGAGGAGAAGAAGAAAGAAGAGGAGGAGAGACAAACAGAGCAGCGCGAGGACCTGGAAAGAGTAAAAGCCCTCTTAGAGGAGCTGAAGGTGCTGAAGGAGGAGAGGGGCCGAGCAGAGGAGGAGAAGAAGCGGGCTGTGAAAGACGAGCGGGAGCAGTGGGAGCGAAAGGTGAATGATCTCAATGAGGAGAAAGAGGAAATGAGGAGGAAGATAGAGGCAGAGTGGAGGGAGGAGCGACAGAGGTGGGAAGAGAGGGAAGAGGAGGAGAAGAAAGGAATGCACAGCGCTCTGCGAGAAAGAGTGAAGAGGGCTGAAGCAGAGGTGGAAGGTCACCTGGAGAGGCTGGCTGAGAGCAAGAGAAGCACGGTCAAGCTGCAAGAGCGAATACAGGTACGCACACGCCGGCATTTAATCGTCTCACTCGTCCTCAGAGTAGAATGTTGTGGAAAAAGGAGGTGAAAGGAGATTGAAATGTTGCAGCTTCCTGTCTCCGATGCACCCAGCTAATGATTGCATTGATGGGAAAGGAGGGAGGTAGAAGCAGAGAGAGAGAGAGAGAGAAAGAGAGAGAGAGAAGGGGGATCTTGCTTGTCTAACCACAGGCTGCCCTCCGTGAGTGCTATTCCCACTGCCAACTCTCTGCTAATGAGTAGTTTGAGCAGGATAGATTCGCTGCACCACCACCATTACCACCTCACGCATGAGCATTAAGAAGAACTACGAGAGCTGGCACAGAGCTGACATAAGCGCTCACAGCAGACCATTAAAGGCTCACAGCTGGGCAAGATAGCTCCCTGACTCACCACATTTCATCCCTCACCTTTTTTTTTTTTTCTACCTCACTCCCTGTTAGTTTGACTCTCCTTCCTCCTTATCCGCGTCACATTGGCTGACGGCCTTTTCTTCTTCCTCATCCATCTTTGTTCCTTTTCCTATGTCCTTGCACTCTTCGCCGTCCGTGCTTGCTCTCTTGCTCAAACGCCCTCCTGGGGGTTTACGCCGCCCTGTAGGACCTGGAGGAGGAGCTGGAGCTGGATCGGAGGCGCGTGTCGGAGGCTGAGGGCGTGGCCAAGCGAGCGGAGGAGGAGCTCGCCGTCGCCAAGGAGAGGTTGCTGCTGCAGGAAGACGAGCTGCAGAGCAGAGCAGGTGGTCTTCTCTTGTCTTCTTACCTGTCTGAGGGAGTGGGCTCACAAAAAAAAAAAAAGTGCACTCATTAGTCATTCACCTCACGCTGTTATACAGAGAATGCAACAAACGCACTTTATTCATCCTCCACGAAGGCAAACACTTTCATCAAAGTGTCATACACAGTCAGCAAATAAGCTCTGAATTTATTTACTGCATAGGAATGACTTTTGTTTTCAGCCCATCCTCTTTTAGTATCAGTATCAGCTCTTGTTATACATAATCAGCCAATGAGCGTGTTCATGTTTGAATGTGTGTGCTTTGGTTCTTACATTGTTTGTTTTCTGTGTGTGTGTGTGTGTGTGTTAGCGGAGCTGCTGAATCGCGGAGGCTGTGAGGTTTGTGTGTGTGCTGAAATCGAGGAGCTGAGGAGCCAGGTGAGTCGTCTGCAGAGCAGGAACAGAGAGCTGGAGCTGCAGAGCAGCGGCCGGAACAGTGACCACGCCCGGCAGATACGCCAGGTAACACACACGGGACGATTAAACGCAGTGCCCAGGAAAATGCAAGTGCATCACACATGCAGACATGCCGTGGATGCGGTCGCCACCAGCTGAATTAATGTGTTGTGTGTGTTTACAGCATGCTGAGGCCCTGTCTAGCTTGCGTTCAGAGATGGTGAGAGCCCAGACAGAGGAGCTGCGTCGCATCCAAAAGCATGCAGATGATGAAAGGGACAAACTGCAGAAGGAGATAGAGAAAGAAAGAGAAAATCTGCAGAGGGAGAGGGAGCAGGAAAAGGATAAGTTCGAGAAGGACAGGAACAGAATGCGCAGAGAAAGAGACGAGGAGAAGGAGGTGCTGCACAAAGAGGCGGAAGAGGTCAAGGAGCGTCTGAGGAGAGAAAAGGAGGAAGAGGTGGACAGGCTGCGCAAAGAACTGGAAGTCGAGAGGGTTCGCGTTCGCTCCCAGCTGGACAAGAACATTGAACAGGTCGAGGCGGAGAGAGCCAATGTGCAGCTGAAGCTGGAGGAGGAGAAGAAGAGACTGGGGGAGAAGGCCGAGGAGGACAGGAAGCGGCTGAAGGAGCAGGTGCGGAAGGCGATAGAGGAGGTGATGAGGAGACATGCGGCCGAACTGAACAGCGTCCAAGAAGCTCTGAACTCAGAGAAGAAGACCAACCAAGAGGTAACGGCACATTTAACTAGAACCCACTGCTAGAAATATTAAGGCACAGACCAGAAGTGTCCCCAGCCCACAAAATCTGGAGAAACTGACAATCTGTCAGACCAGTCAGAGAGTTTGGACGAGCTTTATAGATAGATAGATAGATAGATAGATAGATAGATAGATAGGTACTTTATTAATCCCGAGGGAAATTCAAGAAGAGTATAAGAGTAACAGAAGAGTAACAGTGACATAGTCTTCTGTATCGGTTGAAACACATCCCATAATCTCATAATCCAGATGACGTGTTACGTGTTGAATCATGTTCTGGTAAGAACTGACTCTAGTAACACCAGACTAGAAACAGATTAGCATTAACGTTCATTCAATAACCTGTTCATTGTAATATCTTTTTATACGGTTGTTTAGTGATCTGGGATGTTTAGCTAGTCCACATTTGTTAGTCCAGACTGTGTACCGTACACAGGTATTAGCACTGGTGATGTTACACTGAAACCCAAAGAGATCTGAAGAAAGCTCTGTTGTAAAGGAGGACACCTACATAATGCACGCTCGTGTCAGAACTTAAAAAACAACCTCCTCATTAGCTGTGCATGCAGGATAATGCAGACTTAATTACTATTTTAGACAGGACTTTGGATGTAATTATTCAGGACTCGGGGACAAAATGTAACAAATCGTCCTCTCACACAGCTGCGACAGTAACACCCCTACTTCGTTTCTGAGTCTGTGTGATGAACGCAATGTAAAAGCCGTTAAACATCAGTGAATTATTCACAGGCATCAGGCTTTTCAGTCCAAAATCAGGTTTGTCTAATCTACAAACCTAATTAAAGAAACCATGTGTAGTACCGTGAAGCGTTCAGTAAAGGAAATGTCCTTAATCTAACACTGTGATTCAAAACATTTTGAGCTTGTGAATGCTTTAAACAAAGCATTATTTATCACTTGCTAGCAGCTACAATTGTTTAAAGGATGATCGTGTAGGAATTAGAGGGATCAATTGGCAAAGCTTGACTCAGCTACAACATTGCGAATGAGACTCTCATTTCTACATAGGTAGTGGGCCCTCTCACGAGGAGGTCGCCATGCTGCTGTGTGTTCTACAGTAGCCCCGAATGGACAAATCTAACCATCTAGGCAGAGATTTTCCACATTTTTATCACTGACCATAGCTTTTCCTGAATGCCTGGAAGAGGAAGTTGAGATGAGGGGTATTGATCTGATTGCAGTCTGACTGCTAAATGACACTAAGTCCTTCACACTGGCCCTTTCAGACTTATGGCAAAGATTTTCCCTCATTTCATTTGAGTGTTTTTGGAGACAAGAAGAGATGATGTTGGCGTCATTTGTAAGAAGTTAAAGCAAACATTACACAAAATCAGTGGGAAGAAAATCACTTCTTGCATTCACTCTGATCTACTTAATACTCTGGTGACCCCTCGGGTGGTCTTCGCCTTCAGATCGGGTTAAAAGAGATCAAAAGTAATGATTAATCAGGTTTTTTTTTTTTTTTTTGCTCGCAGCGTAAGTGTAGAAATATAAAGGGATTTTATCACATAATTGCCTGCCCTTTGAGCCTTCTTATAATGTGCACTTCATTACGACTAATTATTAATTAGGCTCAGAGTAAGAAGATGACAGTATGGTGGTGTCGAGTGCTGTAAAGATAAATTGCTAATGTAATAATGGTTTTGATGAGGGTTAATGTTTTCCGAAGGTGTGTGCGCGTTTGGAAGAGGAAAGGAGGATTGGTGAGGAGCTACGCTGCGTGCTGGAAACAGAAAGAGAAGAGCTGAAGACTAAACTGAAAGATGCCACAGATGAGGTCAGGAGTCAGATTACACTACCTGAACGTTTGTTTTTGTCAGATAAAAAAAGGACTTATAATATCAGCTGTAACTCTTCTTATCTGTGGCCTCAGATCTGCAGGCTGGAGTCAGTGATGCAACAGAAAGACAAGAAAGAAAAGGCAGGCCCCGAAGCTGCGTCCTCGTGTGGACCACAGTGCTCTCGCCTGGAGGAAGAGCTTCATCAGGCCCGGAGTCGACTGGCTCGGATTCAAGAGGAGGCAGACAGGCAGCGCGACAGACAGCAGAGAGAGATAACCTCCCTCAGAGCTGACAAGCATCGGCTGGAGGAGAAGGTCCTGGAACAGAGCCGACTGAACACGGAGAGGAGTCTTCTAGAGCAGGGCCAGCGGCACACCGAGGACCGGATCAGGTAGCGGCATAAAACACAAACCTGCCAGGTCTGCTTAGGCTTACGTTACAAGATCTCGACTCTGCTTGTAATCTCTCACTGCCCTTAAATGATCACCGGGGGAAGAAGCTTGGGAGTAAACAAATCAAATCTCTAGCATCTCAGTGTGTGTTTTTACCAGAGCAAAGTTTTTACCAGCTTATTTACACTGAGAAACAGTGTACACACAAGATTGTGTTTTTCTGTTAAGTAGCCAATGTCTTGTTTTAAATGGGTTCGGGTTAGAGTTAACATATTCATCCAACAATAGTATTTTTCATTCATAAACACACGTACAATACGTCGTAGCTAACTATATTCATGTTTCTGCTCCACAAATGCAACCAGGGAATTCTTAATCTCTAAACAAAAAATAGATTCTGACATTCATGGAATAAAGAATAATCTGATCCGAAACTTAAAAATAGTCCTCGTCAGTGTGGTGAAGGCACAAAAAAAAGAGCATAACACCATACAGCGATCAGACAGTAGAGTGTAGCAAGAAGAAATGAGAAGGATTTTAAATGTAGGTTAACTCCCGCTCCCACTGCTTGTTTCTGATGCGTGCCTCCAGGGCAGAGTGTGAGGATCGTCTCAGAGCCGAGTTCAGGATAGAGATGAACGCAGCCGTTGCTGAGAGCGAACAGAGGTGGCAGAGTCGAGAGCAGGAGCTGCAGGCGGAGATATCC
Organism: Chelon labrosus; assembly: GCF_963514085.1. Lineage (NCBI taxonomy): Eukaryota > Metazoa > Chordata > Actinopteri > Mugiliformes > Mugilidae > Chelon > Chelon labrosus. The sequence continues at coordinate 20,758,767 of NC_140338.1, read as the reverse complement.
GAGCTGCAGGGTCAACTGACCGAGCTGCAGTCACAGGTGAGTCCAGTCGTAAAAAAAACAAAAAACATGTGAGATGCTTGGTCTCAGTGCTTACATTTATCCTGACTTCATCTGTAGAAATGTAATCGTTTTCACTTCAGATTATTGCACAGTTATGGTAACTTCATACTATTGCAGTGGTTGTTGTTTTATCCCTGAACATCAAAATTTGTAAATAAATGATAAATGATGCCAGTAAGTATATTGTTTTAGCTAACAGCCCCAAACTGAAAGACACACGTATTTCCATTGTATATGATGGAGAAAATAAACATGTATCTACATTGAGGAATCTGAAAGTAGCAAATATCTAGTTTTGTTTTTTTGTGACAGCAACAACTAGCCTGGAAGTCCGCCCAGCATTCGCCACCCACAATTTTTTTTGTTGGCCTAGAGTTGCTCCATTGAGAACTGATTATGCCCCTGTAAAGATCCGACGGGCCAATCAAAACACATCCCATAATAAATGAAATCCCAATAGCATGTTGCCAGACTTATATTCTGATAAGAATTGAATTTGCAGGCTACTGACCTTGCTGTAACATCCGTCCTGGGGAATCCCATCACAAGTGGCCAGGTGTGAACGGATTGAGGACATATTTGTAGGTGGTCTGGGTCGTAACTGTCCACATTAGTCCACATTCCTTTGGTGGTGTGACCACACAATGCGTCCTGAGGCACAGTAAAGGCCGCTTGCTCAACAGTCAGCAAGTTTTGAATCATTCATTCAGAAAAAAAAACACGACCGCTATTATAAATGATCGGCAGAAATGGAAAGAGGGCCTTGGTAACAACTGATCGTTCAAATTGTTGATTATAATCCGTCCTCCAAATGACATGTTGAGGATCAGAGAGGACTCTCTAACCTCAGCTGCTAGCCAAGTCATATTTCATTTGGGACATGAGGCTAAATCAAACACGGCAGAACTGATTGTCAGAGACTGATGTTACACATCAGGATGTTAAGTAGTTTTGTTATGTCTAATCTCTGGAGGAGCTTTGTCAAGTCAAGCAAAAGTGACCCTGCAGATGTCTCAGCTTTGACTTTGAGTTTATTGTATAATGGAGAGTGCACTGGGATGGGGTGCTTGAAAGATTCAAGAAGGCAAAAGGAGTGTAGTCTGTGTCTGACTGGAGCAGCCAGCATTTCTGTATCCTTATAAGAAACTAAAAGTCAGGATATTTCTTTAAAAAAGAAGAATCACTTCATGGTAGTGCAATTCTAAATCACTGGAGTACACTTTTAATTAGTTCCATAAGCCTGTGCTGAAAGCACACTGAAGTCTGCGTTTTATTTATTTATTTTAAGAAAAGCCGTCTGAGTCTGCAGATTCTAAAACAAAAGCAGCATCTCCATTTAGTTCTTGCTGCAAATTCATCATCTGCGGATTACGCTGACAGCACGCGGAGTCTTAAAACCCCTTCCCTCACGATTCCTCACCAATGCAGGCGGACAAAAAGAAGGCGGGCCAGGGAGATGATTGCCACGGCAACCCCGAAATTGAGAGGTTAAGAAAGGAGGTTCAAGACACCAAGGAGATAAACAAGAAACTGAGGGAACTGCTGCAGGTATACACACACACACACACACGCACACACACGTTTTTTAAACTCACATTTTATAGATTTTCCCTGTGATGAATAATTTAGTAGCCTTGATGAAAGCGCTGCAGAGAAGAGGCACCATGATGTTATTCTATGAGTGCATGCATTTACACATTTAAGCACTATGTGTGTTGATGTCTTGGAGGAGCCCCAGACCCAGTCTTTAGCTGAGGAGAGGCAGAGTCACACCATCGCGCTGCAGACGTTAGAGAGACAGGCTAAAGAAGATCTGCTGTCTGAGAGAAACAGACTTCAGACGATGCACCACCTGGAGCTAGGTAACACACACATAAACACGCACACGAGTGCTAGCAGGCAGTAGCGGTGTGTGCAACACAGCTGCATGAACAAAATGAGCGCACGCAGCGATATACACATTGAGATTATAAATTCAAGTTGCTATTGCCATGGATACAGTTCACCATGGCAACAGCAGAAGGGTACCTGTAACAGGGGGCCGAATTGATTTTTGTTTTCTGTATGTGGTTTTTGTGTGTGTGTGATATCAGATAAGCAGCGTGCAGAGTTGACCCAGCAGCACACGGAGTGGAGCAGACAGATGACCCAGAGACACATGCAGCAGATAGAGGACCTACAGGCCCAACTACAGGCTCACACACAGATGATGGCGCTGCAACAGGTGACCACCACGCACTGCGCCAACCACACTGTCGAATATTAATCCCACTTTGTGTACAAACAGATGTACGCGTTCACACATACGGTCTCAGTCTCTTTACCCGTTTATTATGGCCTCCAACTCGCCTATTAAGCCAACACAGAGCGTGTTACTGTGTACAACAGCTATTACCATTTACAAGGCTGAACTCTGACCTTGACGGAGACATTGTGTGCTCCTGTTGTGCGTTTGTGAAGGACCTGAAGCAGCAGAACCAGTATCAGGTGTTTGAGCGACAGCTGGACGAGAGTCGCTGTGCCATGATGGAGCTGCAGAGAGAAAATGCTACGCTGAAGAAGCAATTAAAGGAACGGTAAGGATAGTTAACCTGACATTTCATCATTAATGACACCGTTCAGGTCTGCAGCCATCAGTCATTACCGTTAATGATTCATCTCCCCTCATTTTGTCTCGGGGAACATTTTCTGAATAGATATGTACGGTACTATCTGGTCCATACATCCTTGTAAATGGTCAATGTTTTTGCTTTGAAAGGTATCTCAGGTGATCATCAACTTTCTATTTAATGTCCTGTTAATTAAAAATGTGTTGAATAACTATGAGGTCAAAAGAATAACTAATAACCATATGCAAAAATATAGTAAATTGGAAAACTGGAAGCAGTAACTTAAAGCTCCAGTGTTATACGGTTCAGTGACATCTAGTGGTGAGGTTGTAGAATGCAACCAACTAAATATCCCTCCTTCATTTTCCCTTCCAAGCGCCATGATGAGCCTAAAAAAAAAAAAATGAGTGAATGAATTCAAAAAGATGCTTTGTCCATTCTGGGCTTCTGTAGAAATGTGACAACACGGCGGGCTCCATGGAAGACCCACTACCTCTGTAGATATGAAGGGCTCGCAACACAACACAAAAACTCTTATTTCAGGTGATTACACACAAATGAACACATGACAATGCAAATTATATTCCATTTCAGTCGATAGACCCCACAAAATCTTACACGCTGAACATTTAAATGATCAGATTACCAGTTAGCTTATCACAGATTAAAGAAGTAGATAGCCTGATACTGAGCAGACAAAAAAAACAACAATATACTTGAGAACAGCATAAGAAAAGAAGTGTTGCTGCTAAGGTTCACATGAATGTTACACTCTGGTGGTATTCGTGACCTTTGAAGTGCACACGCTATCACGTCGTTGTGGACCAAACTCTCGAAGGAATGTTTCCAGCACCTGGTTGAATCGATGCCTCGGATCATGAGGCAGTTATGAAGAATAAAGGGGGGTGAGTGTAGAAAGATTACCTGCTGAGGTAGTTATATCATTTTGAAGGAAAATTATAATTTATAAAAATGTGACCAACATAATATTTATATAATTTTGTGGTGCATATAATGGCACATACATTTATTTTAGAAGAGGACAATTGGTCCGCTAGAAAAAAGAGGTTGTAGATATTTAGGTTAAAATTTACATTTACAACAGAATGTGACACAATGTGTAACAACAGGTATACACTGATTTTGTGAATATTTGTAATGTTTTTAGCATTATTATTTACGGTTTATATAGAAACTAGGGCCTCTACAATAGATGCAACACAGAAAGTGTCTAGTTCACTAATAAGTAATGTTTTGATGGATCCCAAACGTCCACTGCATCTTATCATATTATAGATGCCATGACTGTTATTTCATATATTACTCCTTCCCAGGCCGACGCACAAGAATTCTGAAACTGAAGTAAAAGAAGAGGAAAGCGTAGACACGACGAAGAAGAGAGACGCCCAGCTGGAAGAAGAAGCACAACGTCTGAAGGAGGAAGTGGAGAAACTGAGGGTGGAGATGGAGAAGCTGGAGGAGTCACAGAAACACTGGGAGGAGAAGAAAGAGGAGGACGTGAAAGAAGAGGAGGTGGACGAAGAGAAGAAGAAGGAGCGGGAGGAGGAGAAGAGGAGAGAGGAGGTGGAGGAGATCAGGAGGGAGCACAAGAGGGAGATGCAGAGCTTGGTGTCGGAGTACAGCAGCGCTCAGAATCACCTGCAGGCTCGAATCGTGGCCTTGGAGAACGAGTGAGTAGAGGACACACGTGGGAATACAGAAAGAGTTTGTGGGGGGGGGGAACAGAGCAGGTATGTGAGAAAGGTTGTGTGTTTCTGTATATGATTTAACTGCAGGCTGCGTGAGCGGGAGGAGCGATGCCGGAGGAGGGAGCCTCGATGTGATGACCTGCAGCTGGGGAGACTCCAGGAGAGACTGACGGAGAGAGACCAGCTCATTAAACGATTAGTGGTGAGAGAACACACACACTCACCACATAAACATGTCAAACTGCTGCTGTGATAACTCTGCTTAGACAACGAGGTGCTCATTTAAAGATCATTATTCTTAACGTCTAGAAAAGCCGGTCATGACCAGAACAGGTTTGTTTGTGCTCTAATATGGATTATTGTTATCTGTGGCATAGAGCTCTACTGTTGCCCTGGGTGATAATATTCCTTCATTATGATAAACTAGGGCATTGAAGTTTACACCAATCAGCCACAACATTAAAACCACCTGCCTCACCTGATCACATAGGTCTCCTTTGTGCCTCCAAAACAGTACTGACTCATTGGGGGATGGACACAGACCTTCTGAGGGTTGGTAGTTGGTGCTTTTGGGTCCTATGGGTTGAGGCGAGGGGTCTCTGTGGAGCAAGCTTGCATTCTGCAGATACTTAATCCGTTTGGCGTCTGGGGTGTAGGCTGGGTCAACACCTTGAGCAGTTTTATGGTGTGACTAGCTGCATCGTCGTGCTGGGTATGTACCATTGCTATGGTGTGAGAGTATCTGGTTAGCAACAACGTTTAGTTGTGCGGTAGATGTCTAAGTAACATCCACATGAATGCCGGGACCAAAGTTTACATCATATTGTAACAAGATGATCAAATTGATTCACCTCGCTGTCGTAGATATGGCAGGGAAAGGGACACACACGCAAGGAAGCAAAGCTGGATGAAATAATAAAGTTCAGTTCAATGACACTTAGGATAACGGTAACAAAAAGCACAAGAGAGCAAACTAGGGTAATAATAATCCAAATAATCCACAAAACAAAAAGAAGTTAAAACACAGAGAACGAGAGGAACAGGCAAGGAAAACTTCCAGGGAAGGACACAGACAAAATGACAAATGGAGAGGCTGGACTATAAATACAATGAGAACCAAATGAAGGCCTGTTCAGACCTTGCATTAAGATCTGATCTGGGCTATCCGATTGCATGCGACCAGCTTTAGGAAATCTGTCTCCAGATCCGATCTCAGTTTTGTGCTCTGTATGCAAATAAACCCTGACATCACCTGGGGCGCAGTAGAATATTTTAACAACTGATGGACCTGATGGGTCCCTACCACCGCCCCAGAAGAACGAGCGAGCTTTGGTAGTTCACACTTCCAAAGGAATGTGGACACGCACGGCCCAGATCACCTAGCTAAACCTGATAACAGAGAAGGTCCAACGTTCAATATCCTGAAGGAGCAGAAAAGGTTCAAAAGTCAATACCATGACATTCACCTGTCAGTGGTTTGAATGTCACGGCTGATCGGTGTAAACTGAGTCAATCTCCCACACTGCACTGCTGCTACAAATACGCATAAATACGAGACTGAAAATAGTCCCAATAAAAATATATTATACAGTATTTTCCAGTTTAAATAATATTACCTAAAATCTGTGGTTCCCAGTAGTTTACTTTTTTTTTTTGATACTTGAATGTTTATGACAGAACAACAACAGCACAGTACAAGTAATGCATCCTGACCAGGCACTCGTCATTTTCCACCTCAACAAAGAATAGGCGTTTTGCATAGTACTATTTAGTTTGTACAATTTGTATCACATGGAAATGTAATGGAGAAACAAATGACATTTCACTACCCTTTCAAATGTATTTTAAGTAAGAAAAATCTCATAAATCACCTGCAATCTTCCTTATTCAACAGAAACATTGTCCATTTTGTCCATCTTGCACAATACAAATCTTTTCTCTGTCTTTCCATCTCATTAATCTCTTTTATGATTTCTAGCCAATCAGTGACCGTAGGCGGGTCGATCTGTAACCATTTACGAGTTAGGTTCCCAGTAGCTTCCAAGAATATTCTGAAAAAACCTTGTTTTTAAACTGAGGATTGAAATCAGAAGTAATTTGGTTACCTGGTTATGGTTGGTTTGGGTGGGCGTTACTGGACTGATTGATAATATCATAATATTAAAAAAAAATGGTACATGACATGGTAACGTATCAATAACTCATCTATTATTGCTCTTAATAGGCTGCATAAGATTCACAAAGTGCATTAAATACACCATGTTTCTCTCTATTCATGCTTTGAATGTCCAGACAGCTGCGTCTCTGGCAACACTCTTAGGATATTTAAGAAACAAAGATTTACTTCAAAAGGTTCTTTCAGTCCTATTTGAGTTTGATTGGTCATTGTTGACTTCTCAAGGTCAACTGAGTCACAGTGCTGCTCTTAACCATGACACACGGTTCTCATTAGTGCATTTAGTTTGCTTTGCAGCCATGGAACGAGAGCAATTTAAACTTCCTTATTGTCCTGCAGTATCCTAGTGGTTAGTTCAAATACCATCTAAATGCATCGTCCCTGGTTGGACTACTCTCTCCTTCATATTTCCTGTCTGCATCTCAACGTTTCATTATCCAGTAAAGCCAGATTATCTTTCTTTTACATAAATAAAAACATAGTACACTGTTTATATTACAGTTTAACAGTTCAGAAAAGCTGTGTATAAAAGGGCATCTTCTTTACAAAATGTTATTACTTTAACCATGCAGCCTAAATGCAACTGGAACGGTGTCCTCATTAATCATCAGTGGTCGTATGTGTACGAGCAAATCACTTTTTATTTATTTATTTATTTATTTTTTAAAGTGCTGTGTCTACCATCTGTGCGGCATGACGCAGACTTGGCAAACACGTACACCCTCCAGACACAACGCAAACACAACAACAAGAGCGCCAATTGTGAATAAGGCCACTGAAAGTCCTTCCCTGTCCTCCTTCCCTCCAGGAAGAGAGGCATCAGCTGCAGCTCCACCCTCCTGTTGCTGGGGACAACAGTGCCCTCAGGCCCCGTGACAGCAAGTCCCGCCCCGGGAGCGTCACGCCAACCATGAGGGTGAGTTTGCCCGTTCGACTCGTTGCGCGTCATGCACTCATCAAAACGAGCCTCCATCCAGCCAGAAGGGCTCGCTGGGCCGAAGCCAGCTCCTGTTACTGTGACGCGAGGCAGCAAAATGCACGAGCTCGCCCACTCGACAGCTCAGCGGTCTGTCATAGCGACGGGCCCTCTCGGTGTAATGACTCCATCACACTGCTTCTATTTACATTTGGCCAGTGAAGAAACAGCCGGGGGTGAAGGTTTTTCTCACGGCTGAAGTGTGCAGACAATAAAAAACAGTGGTTCCTGCAACAAAAAAAAAAAATGTAATAAGATATAAACTGTTTTGTTGAATTGCTTCGAGGGCACTTGAACGATTCTAATCTGTGGATGTGAATTATTTCTTGTGACAGAGGAAGCGTGTGGAGTCGCCTCCTCGCGTCACCAGCATCCCCAGCGCCAGTACCTACGACAGGAGCATCTTCTTGCCCAACTCTTCCTCCTCGTCTTCCTCCTCCTCCTCCGTCCATCAGCACTCCTCCTCAACCCTCCCTCACCAGTCCACCTCCCACCCTCAGACCTCCCCGCACTACTCCACCTCCTCTCTTCCGCACAAGCACACCTCCCTCTCCCTCGGCCAACATTCCTCCCCCTCGATCCCCCGCTCCACCAGATCCCGGACCTCCTGCATCCCTCCCACCCCCGCGCCGACTGCTCCTCTCCCCGTCTGCCCATCACCTCAGACGGGCATCCGATACGTGTCCCCCTCCTGCCAGGAGCCACATGCACACCTGCAGGCCCACTCAATCAGGTATGAACATTTGAATATCTTGGCTGAGATGCCACAGCCTTAAAAGGACGGGAATGTGGTTCCAGGCTTTTCCTTGAATTAACACCCAGTTGATTACACCAGTCTTAGCATACTACCAATCAGGTGATATTGTCAGTCTTTAAGAAGAAATAAATGCATCAGTAGTTTTCAGCTTTCTTTAATTTTGTCTGCGTGTAATCGATGTGCTTGTCCTCAGTTTTTTACTTGCATTGAAGTTCAGATGTAACAGTTATTTGCTTCTGCATAAGTACAGAATAATTCAGAGCTGTTCGAATCCAAGCTGACTGGGCCTTTCTGTGTGGAGCATGTTCTCCCTGTGTCTGCGTGGGTCTCTCCGGGTACTCCAGCTTCGTCCCACCGTCCAAAGACATGCTCGTTAGGTTAATTGGTGATTCTAAATTGGCCGTAGGTGTGAGTGTGAGTGTGAATAGTTGTCTGTCTCTCTGTGTTAGCCCTGCGATAGACTGGAGACCTGTCCAGGGTGTACGCCCAATGACAGTTGGGATATGCTCCAGCCGCGACCCTAGAGGACAAGTGTTTACAGAAGATGAATGAATGAATAAAACAGAGCTAGAGAAGGGGTGGATTTTTTCTAATTTGTCAGCACCCTCCATTAGGGATGTCCCTATCAAGTTTATTTACCCCGCGATCCGATAACTTTTTTTTGATATTCAGTATCGGCCGAAACGAGCCTCGATCCGATACAAAATAAACAAAATTTCATCCCTTGTAGATCAGTTAAGGCTTTTTCAGGCTTATCTTACTTGTATTCTCCTGGGCCACGTGTGCACTCTACGACTTTATGAAGTCCAGTAAACAGGGCTGTCAAAGTTAATGTAGCTAGGAGAGGGTAGCTTGTACCATGGCTCCAGAAAACCTGTGTTCTCTACTCCAGACATGTTATAGTCATCCAACGCCATAAACTCTGTAACTCTCTCTCCGTAATAATTTTCTCCTTGACACTGGTTCCAGGAAACTTTTCTCTTATTTTTAACACAGCACAGTATGGCCTTTGCCTGAGTGGACTCGGCATATAGTTGTTGTTTTTTCATGTTGAATCGTGTTGGTAGTATTGAATATTGATCTCCTACTACCACCAAACATCCACACAGTTTACAAATTTCTTTCAGATCGACTAAATTTTCCAGAGTAAACTACTTCCACACAGCAGACATGTTGACTGATGTGATTCTGGTTCCTCGTCTTCAGTTTTTGACAGCTTTGCTGCTAACCAACCAGCACTAAAACAGAAGAAGTTGTTTTCATGCTGCAGGGACATGGTTTTGGTTTATGGCAGAGCTAAATAAGCCCGATACCTGTCTGATTATTTTAAAAAGGTCTGGATCTGCCCTGATACCGATCTCCTGGTACTGGTCAGGACATCCCTAGCATCCATACATGTTAGAGTCGGGAGCTGAAGCTAGCAATGCTGCTGGAGTAGCAGGGATATGAAGAGTTGAGAAAAGGTTTTGGATGTAAAAGTAATAGATGCCCCCAAGTGCAGGATGACTAATAGAAATTTTCCAATTTTCCAGGAAGTGACACCCTCTAAAATAGCCAAACCTTTAAAACTATGTATTTCTCATTGCTGGGGCAGATTCTGGTGCCGAGGCGGCGTATATGTGATATAAAAACATTTGAAAATGAAATTAGAATTTATGTGTTCTTTAAATGACATGCGTTATGAATAAACAAGTCATTGTGTGTTTTCTTGTTTGTTGTGTTTGGCAGGGGCCCGTACCTGGAGCAGAGGGGGACAGAAGGGCTGAAGCAGGAGTGGTTCACCAAATACTTCTCCTTCTGAGCACAAATACACATTAACACACACACAGCAGCTGCAAGTACATCTCATATACAGTTCATCGCTTCTTATACACATCAGTTAGCTTCTCACACACACAGACACACACAAACACATACATAGACAAACATAACGACGACGACAGACATACAGGCTCATCACCAGCAAGGCCATCTCAGACATTGCCTCAAAGCTCAACCAAAAAGTGCTTCTCAAACACATGCCTGACCTCTTCTCAGAACATAGGCCTGCCGGATCTTGTTTGCATTGTCTGGAATGTCTCCATATCTGTTTTTTTTAAAGAAGGCAGTCTTCCTTTTTTTAACGCCACCTGTTCCGCTCCGATTTCATCACACAACTTGTTCCAGGCAAATGTATATTTCTGAAAAACAACGACAACCAAGTGTCTCTTCGAGTATGGGAGCATTCAACATATCCAATCAAGATCCACATCAAAACGGACACACACTACGACTCACCATACCAAAATGAAGCTTGTTTCAATGCAAAAATGTATGATAATCTTAATGAACAAATTGAATAAAATATTTTGATTTTGTAAGCACTTCTTTGTTGTCGTCGTCGTCGTATACTTGTGTATCTAAAGCAAAAAAAGAAGAAAAAAAAGCTACGTTTCTGTTAAATGCATCCAGGAAATCCAGAGGCAGCAGCAGCCTTAAACGCAGCGGGGACTGTGAGCGGACAACGGACACAAGAAATCACAAAACTACAGAGACAAAAACTCACAAGAAGATGAAGGAGAAGACCTACTGAGTCCATTAAAGCTGGGAGTCTGGCTGTGCCGCTTCTTTCTCAGCTGCCTGGTAGAAAAACACACCAACGCTGACGACTTTGATGCGGTTTCTAAGGCTCATTAGCTGGTGTTAGTTTGTAGTCTGTGTACTACTGCCATTGACCAGCCATAACTTTATGACAGGCGAAGTGGATGACACAGATTATTTCCTTATCATTACCTCATGAGTGGGTGGGACATTTTAGGCAGCAAGTTAACGCTTTGTCCTCAAAGTTGATGTGTTAGGATTTGGGCAACTTTGACAAATTTTGAGCCAGAGCAAGATAAAAATATGCCGTCTTTATGGGGTGTTATTTTTCTTTTGTTGTCGTTTCAGTTCATATTTAAAGTGGTCCAAGGAGGGAACACCTGTGAACCGGTGACAGGGTTATGGGCAGCAAAAGATCACTGATGCTGGTTCTGATAGAAAGAAGTGTCTAAACACACAGCGCATCACAGTTTGTATTTTATGGGGCGGCCACAGACCGGTCATGGCACCAGTCTCTACCCATGCCACTGCCAGAAGAGCCTACAATGGTCACATGAGAATCAGAACTGAACCACAGAGCAATAGAAGAAGGCGGCCTGGTCTGATGAATCACTTTTTCTTTTAAATCATGTAGATGGCATGTGTATTGCTCGGAAACATATGGCAACAGAAGGCAAGCCGAGGCCTTGGAGGCAGTGTAATGGTTTGGGCCGATGTTCTGCTTGGAGACCTTGCGTCCTGCCATCCACGTGGATGTTACTTTGACACGTACCATCCACGGAGGCATCGTTTCAGACCGTGCACACCTTTCCAAGGACACGGTATTCCTTGATGGCTGTGGGCAGTCTAAGAATTCAAAAGGAACAGCACTTTAATACATATTCATTATATAACAATACTTGTTTTAGTAAAAAATCTGTCAGTGTCCAAACATGTCTGGACCCAACTCTATTTGAGTTTAATGATATAATTAATGATCTTGTCGCTGACTTCTTACTTTACAGTTTTGTTTTCTTTTAACAAAGCAGTACATTCATTGAAAGGAAACTCTGTGGAAGAAGGGGCAGACTCCTCACCAGAAGAATACAGGTATCTGGGAACCATTTTCGATAGCTGTCTGAGGTTCTCCCCCAACATCGAGGAGATCCTTAGAAAATGTCAACAGACGCAATATCTGCTCAGGAAGCTGAGATCCTTTGAAGTGAGCACACATATTCTTATGAGCTATTATCATTCTTTTATTGAAAGTGCACAGCTACATAACATCACAAAAGCCTGTGCTAAAATCACTGGACGTCCTGTTTAGAGTTCTGTCCACTTTTTGTGATCAGCAAACAATCAGAACCACTCACAGGATCCTACAAGACCCCTCACACATATTACATCCTGTGTTCGAGTGGCTTCCACAGACTGCGCTGTCTGCTCTGCAGGACTCAAAGGAGGAGGGACACTTTCGTCCCCACAGCAGTCCAGCTCCTGAACTCTGACCCCTCCTTGCTTCAACATCGAACTGATGCTCTGTCTCTCGAAGGGCAGATGTAATGGCTGTTGTTAATGTGGACACTACTCATGCTCATTTGCATTTTAATCTTGTTTGTCTGGTACTTTTTTTTGTCGTCTGTCATGTGTATTTTGTTGCTCTCTGTGCCTTTTTAAATAAAGATAAAGGGATAAATAAAGTGCTTGAACTGAATGGAATTGAAAAAAGAATTTATTAACTAGTGAACATCCTGTTTGTATATTTGACTATAGTTACTTAATGTACTTTTACAGTATGTTTTAAGTAAGTAACCTCCTTACATATGTGGATCTTGATTAACTGATGACAAGGTTATGTAAATAAAAAAAAATAGCTGATTTCAAGTAGAACATTCAACATTTCTGCTTGATGAGTTAAACTGAGATCCATTTCTGACAACCAGCTAACAGACTAAAACACTAACACAGATCAGTCAGCACGCTACCACTACTACAAATATCTACCATTTAATTCAAACCAAAATTTATTAACAATATTATTTTTTTTTGTGCTTACAGAAATGAATGAAAGAATGTGCAGTCTCAGCAGTAACTGGGATAAATGAGATCCACTAACACATGAATGCATTATTTTCACTTGGTCACTTTAATAACCTTGGTCATCTGACAGTTTTACATACACAGCACGCCAGCTAACCTTGATTCTGTCTCCAGTATGTTACAAGTGATCGATAACCGTCCGCACGTGTGAGAGGTCAACGAGGATGACTGCTGCAGGACGCGGATTCACCGCACCTTCATCTTACTAAAAAAATCATTCAGCGCTCACGTGCTACTGAAACATGGGGCAGTTCTGCAGCGCCTCTGTGGCAGATTTGTACTGGAGGACGTTGTCATAGAAACGTGTGAGCTCCTCTTTCACGTCCTTGGCACCTCTCCCTCCTGTGCCGCGGTACTTCATGGAAAGCAGCTTGGAGCACAGGTAGTGGAGCCACAGCACGTTGGTATGGGGACAGTAGTCACTCCAGTTGTTTCTGAAAGAGGCCGAACACGGGAGCAGAGGATGAAGCAAGATGTAGATGTTCACCTTTAACTGTGATTAAGTCAAGTCACTTTATTTATACAGCACATTTAAAAACAACAGAAGTTAACCCAAAGGGCTTTCCAGTCAGAGCAGATAAAACATCTGCCTCCATAATACAAAAGAACAGTAATGCACAGTATAATACAAAACAATAAAACACCAAACCAAAACTAAAATAATAAAAATACAATAAGCGAGTGGGTAATAGGAGAACAATAAAAATCTGTTTAGAGTGGACCAGACAAAACTAGCCATAGGGCAACCTCAGACCAAACTAAAAGCAAGAGAGAAGAGGCAGCACTTTAATGAAGATTTAATGAAGCACTTTAGACAGTCGATAGTGGAGCAGGGCTTAATGTGGGACAGAAGACTATTTCAGAGCTTTGGAGCAGCAGCTGAAAAATATCTCGGTCACCTTTAGATTTAAGACGAGTGTTAAGGACTGAGAAGAGTCGTTGAGTTGAGTTGTTGTGACCTTAGTGACCTGGGGGCTGAATACGGAATTAGCATGTTGGAGGTATACTGTGGAGCTAAACCATTCAGGGCTTTAAAAACAAATAGTAAGATTTTTTTAAATCGACTCTGTACTTCACAGGGAGTCAATGCAATTGGGCCAGAACAGGAGTGATGTGGTTATGTTTCTTTGTACCAGTTAACAGTCTCACAACTGCTTTTTTTAACTAACTGCAGCCGTGAAAGGGTGGAATGGGTTAGTCCTGTATACAAGGAGTTGCAGTAGTCAAGCCGGGAGGTTATAAGAGCATAGATAACTGCTTCCAGGTCCTTCAGAGGTAAAAACGGCTTTACTTTGGAGATGATTATAAGCTGAGAAAAACTTCCTTTCACCACACAATTGACTTGCCTGATAAAACTCAGAGAGGAATCCAAGAAAATACCAAGATTTTTAACTTCTGTGTGCAGGTTAGGAGACAGAGACCCCAGTAAAATGTTTAAATTACTGACAGAGGCTGGGAAGGCCAAATGTAATTACTGGTGCAGTCTGGTGTAAACGGAAAGTAAAATTGTGTGTCGTCCTCATAGCAGTGATATTGGATTAAGTATTTGTTAAAGACAGAGCCAAGGAGAAACGTATACAAGGAAAAAAAGAAGAGGCCCTAAAATTAACCCTTGAGGGATACCACATTTGATGGGAGCAGGAGGTGAAGAGCTGCTGTCCATTTTTACAGAGAAGGTTCTGTTTCTGAGATAGGATGTAAACCACTGCACTGAGGTTGAGCAGTGCCAGCATGTATGTTTCATGAGTGTAATGTACGATGTGGTGGCTAGGTACCACCTGACCCAAAGAGAAGGGAAATTTGAAAAGGGTAAAGACAGCAGAGAATCTCCAGTTAAGCTGGTGCATATATAAGGACTGACCCATTCTCCTGTCTCATCAGTCTGTAGATATCAAACTGGTAGTCTCCCTGTCCCATGAAGAGCTCCTCGTCATTTGAAATATCACAGGACACCGTCAAATCATCTGGAGAGAACAAAGCAGCTGCTCATCACACTGTTTTTAACACAACCATGTGTTTCCTGCATAAAAAAACAGGTAGGAAAAAAAATAGTAGGAAAATATCTCACCGATTTCTAGCCTGGAGAGGGAATAGTCAATGATGCGGACGAGCACCCCTTTGGTTTCTAGAGAGTGGGCCGTTCCATTCAGAAGGAAGCTCCCAGTCTTGTGCTTGGTTGTTTTGACCAGCAGATTGCCCCAGTGGAGGTCCCTGCAGTCAACAGCACAAGAGACAAAGTTGCTGTTACCAGACACCAACAAATCATCCATCACGCTGACAACACATAAACACCAAGTGCATCATTGTGTTGGCTTACAGCACCAAGCCTAACACTTGACTGAACGCCACGTTTCCCACCTGCTATGGCAGTTAAAGTTGATCTCTTAAAGGAAAGTCAGAGCGTAGATTTTGCTGTGCTTGTTATTAGAGAATCATTTAGTACTGGTATCCGTTAATGTCTTGTGTAGATGATATTTAGTCTTACAAACAGACGTTCGCCTGCACCCACCAGCAAGAGGGAGGAAGGCTTCAAGAGACATAAAGAGACTGACTATGCTATTGTTTCATGTCACCTGTATCTGAGCCAAAAAGTTGCACATGAACACTCCACAAAAACTATAGTGCATACTTTCTGTGCCCGTGTGAAAGGAAACAACTCTTTCGGGAAACTGGAAGACCTGCCATTAGCCGGGAGGCTAGGAAGAGCAACAGTCCAGATGATTGCGTCGTGAAAATATTTGTGTACTTGAAGGTTCAGATTACATAAAGATTCCCTCTGAAGTACGTTGCTTTGTTTAATGCCGTTACTTCTGTTTTCCTTCTTCTCACCAGAAAAAACGGGTTCACAGACCAACGTGTGTGAGAGAGTGTTGTTACGGATCCACGCAGCTTTAATATTAGTTGCTGTTGGGTTAACAATGTTTCTTGGGATAACAGAAAGAGCAGAAGAACACAAAGTGTAAGAAAAGAAAGTTGGGGAAAAACCCCAAACTCCAACTTGTTATTTAGGTCAGACAACACCATGCTCTTTAAACTGAGTAAATATATTGAAATATTATTCAAGTTACAACATAACATTTTAAAGTCAGGTATTTAAAGCAGATATATTCAAGCCGAACACTTCAAACTTATAGTGACACATATTTCTGCCTACACAACGTGCACCGGTGGTGATGCACTCAACTGATAAGTACTGTAATTCACCAGTGAGTGTGTGTGTCTGTGTTCTTGTACAGCTACTTTTCTGAGGACAAGGTTCAATTTTAAACCATCAGAGTGAGGACATTCTGGCTGGTCCGGCTGTTTGAGGGTTAAAACTTAGGATTTAGGATAAAGGTTATAATTAGGTCATGGTTAGGGTAATGGGCTAGGGAATGCATTATGTCAATGAATGTCCTCACAAAGATAGCTATACAAACATGTGTGTATGTGTACCCTACCTGTGTTCAAAGTGTAGCTCCTGCTCTGCGACGGCTAAGGCAGCAGTAACCTGATGAAGGATGCTCTTCGCCACCATCAAAGACGCCAACTAAAAACAAAAAAGCCTTGAATTACAGCGTTTGTACTGAACCTGTCAAACTTTGTTAGTTAAGAAGCTATAAATATAATTAGTTGGTGAATTAATGCTAATAATTTCTTTTAGATGTTACTCAACTACTTTACGCATTTTGTTTGAGCAGTTAGTATGAAAATGTAACAAGATAAAGTCAAATAAGAAAAGAGTATATTTAAAGAGCTCAAACTACCACACAGAAATGATTATTATTATTATAGTACTGCTTAAAGATTTTTCTGCTTTTTATTTTCAAGCCATTCGAGATAGTGTTACGTTAGGATACCAGCTTCACAGTTTCACATGCTTTAAAGAGATGTAGCAGCACAGGTGCCATTCTGATGTGATGTCCTTACCGTTCCATTGCTGTTCTCCAAGTCAGCGCCTCCAAACTCAAACTCCAGGATGATGAATAACTGATCCTGTTCAAAGAAATCTGGACGAAGACATAAAAAGAAAGAAATAAACACACAGCCTCGCTTTCACAAAGTTTTAGGAGGTCCTGCTGGTAGCATCAAACTTTGGGCTTCACTAGTGCAACCTCAGAGACATGTAGTGTAAATGGGTCCACCGTCTCACGTGACCTGACCTGGTCTGTCATTCTCAGAGCCTTTGCGTTGGTCAAATTTGTCCCAAGCCTTCATGAAATCTGGGGGGTAGCGGCCTTGGACGCAGTGGAGACTGTGAGGGGACAACAGACACTTCACATCAACACTCACAACTAATTAGACACCGACAGTAGAAATACAGACCAAACTGAATACTTACTCATTGAGTCCAATAAAACTGTGAGTCTGGTTGTGCTGCTTCTCTTTTAGGCTGCTCAGCTCCCTGTGAGAGAAACACAGCAGCACTGTTCATTAGCAGCGCACAGCTGGACTACTTTGATGTGGTTTCCAAGATTTATCATTAGAAATCACTAAATTGCAACCTTATGGCAGTGGTATCCTGGTACAGGGAAGTAGTGTGGCATGCAGTGTTAGTTTAAATCCAGCACACTACTTACTTTGAGATAATAATCTCATGCAGAATCTCTCCAAAGGTCTTCTGGTCCTCTCCGTTCACCTTCTCACTGCCCTCCACTGGAATGACCTGAAGACAAAACAACAACAAATGGTTACTGTAGAACATCTGTGGGTTTTCTTGTAGTGTCATTTTCAGTCAAAATTCCTAACTTTTTAATGCCTGTATTTGGTTGCTGGATGTAATGGGGTAAGAAAGAGAGGTGACAACACACAGACGCCTACTCAACCAGGCGAGATATTAGTGGGCCTCTTTCACCACAATCCACAGTCATCTTCTACCAATAATCATGTTTGCTACAACTATATCTTGTTGACGCATGGCGGTAAGTGGTTCAGAAAGTTTCTTTCACTGAAGAATGTCATCTAATAAAGTAAAAATACTCATAAAGTAAGTGAGCCATAAGCTTTGAATATTCTACCACAAACATTTCTGACCATTACGGATTTTATCCTCTTTAAACATAATTTTATTTTCAATAACAGTACACTTTGGGTCCTATGGGTTGAGGGGAGGGGCCTCTGTGGATCAGGCTTGTTCCAGTGCATCCCACAGATACTTGATCAGTTTGGGATCTAGTGAATTTGGAGGCCAGGTCAACAACTTGTGCTGTTTTTCATGTTTTTTTTTTAAGTTGTTCCTAAAGTGTTTTTGTGTGTGTGTCTGACACACACACTGCTGCCATCAAGGAGTGTCATTGCTATGGGGTGGAGGTGCCTGGTCTGGTCTAGGTGGGTGGTACATGTCTAAGTAACATCCACATAAATGCCAGCAGATTGTATTCTAACAAGATGGTCAATGTTATTCACTTCTCTAGTCAATGGTTTTAATGTTGTGGCTGATCGGTGCACAGTACAATATGGTTAGTATCAAACGATCAGTTAGATCTTAGGCAATACAATAGCTCTAGTCAACACTAATACAGATGTTTGCACACATACTTTGAGTGCAACGGTGTCTCCTGAGGCGTTGGTGATGGAGAAGACCTCACCAAAGGTCCCTTCTCCCACCTTCACACACTGTTTCATGTACTGGGGGAGAATACATTCCTCCCAGGGCAGAGGCTGCTGCTGGCCACACTCTGCATACACCTTCTCTGCATCCGACAGATCTGCATCGTCACACACAACCTGCAACAAAAGAAGAGAGGAAGTTACATCCACAGATTGGACCCCTTCACGGACAATATACCTGTCAGTAATGTATTTTTAACACTTCTCAGTTGCAGGGGTGTGTGCGTTGCAGTACCAGGGAGTAGTCTCTCAGCAGCTGCGACTGGGAACGCTTGGGGAGTGGTGTCCGTAACGACGAGGCAAAGAGATCCTGGCTGACATCCGCTAGCGCCGTCCTTCCCAGCGTACCTGCCTCACTCCGAGGAGTGAGCATCACTAATGAGAGGGAACGAGGGAAAAGAAGACAGGTTGATTCAGTCATGCAGACACTTGTACATCATGGGAACACCTAAAGTCTGAATGGTCACCAAGTACAGATAAGCTGATAAGAAGTTAGTGTGTGTGTCATTACCCTTGCGATGAACCGAGAGGGCGGCTTTGAGTCTGCTCCAGGTGTGTGTGTTAGGTGTAAAGTCAGCCAACAAGGACGAGAGCCGACTCGTTCTCAGTGGGGTGGAGAAATTCATGGCCGTCCCGAACAAGTCCTGCACACAGGATGCAGAACACATTTTAAATCCCTACTAGTCTTCAGTGCACTGACAGTGACTGACAGACATAAAAGCAGTACACACTTCCAACAAATATGCACCAACTTCTTCAATCTTCAAGTTCAAAAATATTTCCCCCCCTTATGTTTAGGGATTATTTGTTTCCAAAAAGATGATTTATTTTGTAGCACTAGGAGCATTTGGTGAACCAACATCAAAGAACTCGCGACAAGGAAAGTCGACTGTGGCATTGCCTCCGCCTCCCCCAAAACGTTGTGGGATAAGTTTCCAATGGCACTGACATGGTCAAGCCTCTGTGTTTTGCTTGTGGAAGACTAGAGGAGGGAGTAGCTTCCTTGTACCTTGTGACTTTAACTATTAACTGTTTCATTGGTGCAGAAAGCAGTGATCAAATATATTATCTGTCAAATGAAAGCCATAAATTGACATAATGTTTCAGCAACGTGTTGTGTTTCTGTGAATGCTGTTCTCACTCTTGGCTGCTGGTGATGTGTGGAGATCAGTTCGTGGATGCTGCACTCCACAGCCTCGGTACCGCCCGTCTGTGCAGTCCGGCTTTTGAACACGTGCGTGCTGGTGTTGCTTTTGTTTTTCCAGCGACTCACACTCCTGCCGCTCACGCACACCTTCCGTGTCGTCCCAGCTCGGTCTTTGGATGCGCTCCTCCTCCTTTCTTTAGGAAATGTTTTTTTTCTCTTGAGGGCAACGCCGCAAGAGGTCTTTGCGACTTCTCTGTCTGAGGAAATCACTTCCTCCGAACTACTCGAGCCTACATTTTTCACGCCGACTTTCAAGGAAGAAGTGTTTTCACGGCAGTCACTTTCAGACGTGTGGTGGGTCTCTGTCTGGACATCGCTGGCCCATTTTGACATGCGTCGATTGACAGACTTCTCACTGCAAACCAAAGCTGCCTCTTGCTCCTGTGTAAAACCTTTGGGGCGCTGAACTGCCAGCTCTGACAAAGCTAGTTTTTTAACAGGAACTGAGCATTTTTTTATAAGAGACTTGTTTTTTGCTGCTGAAGCCTCCTCTCCAGTGAACAGTGTTTGCACAGCGCTGCTGGACTGTAATTCTGTATCCATGATCACCTCAAAGCTGCCGTCTGTGTGGTGGGTAGATCCTGACGGCTCCATGAATGAGTTAGAGCGTTCATCTGACTCATTACAGTCGACTAATGGTGAATTAGCGCTGTGACTGTCAGTTGCTGAAGTTGCTTGGTCAAAACTATTTACAGACTGTAAATCATCACTGGTTTTATTGCTTGTCGAAGATAAGTAAAGCTTGAGTGATTGTGAAAAATCAATAGTTTGACCTCTGTCTACAAACTGTGGTTGATTAGTTTTCTGGCTGTAGACTGAACTTGAACGTTTCAAACAGGATGATGAGGCTGCCTGACTGCAAAGCTGAGTCACAGTGAAGTAGTCTAACTTCTTCAGCTCCACTGCGCAGTGATGGGTCAAACATTGCTCCTTCAGAGCCTCCACCAGCCACACTAACTCTCCTGCTGCTGACACAAAATGACTGCTGCTTCCACTGTCTGCAGAGAGCAGATTTATACTTGCTAATCCTCCACCATTCTTTGTAGTGCCTCCACTACGGCTTTTGGCTTCTTCACTGCAGCTACTATATAAATCAAAAGAAGGTTCTTTGTAGTGATGCGTGGCTGGAAGCTTCTCTAAATGTGGTGGGGAGACGAGCTGCTCTGGTGAATCCCGACCATCGTGAAATGCGCTCAAGGCGCTTACAGAGATTAACGACAAGGACGGAGGAATGGAGGACTGATCACTGATGGGGAACGGTTTGTGGTGGGCACGTTTGCTGAAGGAGCCTGCTGAAGGCGTGGAGCAGAAAATGGGTTTCCTGGGGCTGCGATCTGCCAACTCGTTGAGAGATATCTCTCGGAAGGGGTTGGTGGGGTTGGTGGCAAAGCTGGAGATCCCAGAGGCATTCACCGAGTTCTCTGCACTTGACACCACAAATACTGGACGGACGTTCCTTCTCTTTCTGGAAGGCTGAAGATTACTGCGAATGGCTCCAGAAGTAAACTCATCTGAAGAGCTATTCAGTATTGCTTTTGCTTTAGCGAGTTTGGGTTTGATGGCGGTTGCACGTCTGCGGCGGGTTACAAAGCGGCCCACAGATGGAGGATGAACGCTGAGAAGGAGAACAGGAGGAGGAAAAAGAAAACTTACTGTTACAGCTGTTCATAAAAACATTATAGTTCTGGTCAGCAAAATTATTTTTTTTTGTGTATATATAGAGAAATTAACTGAAGCCACAATGTTTTTCATGCAGCTATCTATATGCTTCTGGCATCTGTCCATTGTTTATTTACATAATTCCTTTCTCCAAAGGCAAATTTTAGATCTCCATAACTTTCAATTGACCTGAGAGCAGGACTCAATGTTGGTCAGTTTAAAACAGTGGATAATCTTTCTTTTAAACATTCTTATGTGCTTTGAGTCTAAATTGTGTTTAAAACCCATGATCTTCAACCAAAATCTAGTCTTCTTATTCTGGTTAGCACATTTTGCTCTGAAATTCATTGACAATCCTTTGTTTCCCTGATTCATTTAATGGACTGTATGCAGCAGACTATTCAGCTTTTTAATGGCCGAGTACGTACTTAGACTGTGTCTTCATTTTAAATGAATTTTTGAGGCTTCTTGGTGCAGACATTTTGTCCTCGCTTTGGCTCGTGTCAGAAACCTGCTTGCGTTTCTGCCTCGTCAAAGTTCCAGCTACACTCACAAGCCGGCCTTTCCTGATGACGCACAGAGACGGAGATCATTTCAGAAACAAGACACAAACTGACTTCAGCAAGCAAGCAATTACAGACAAGCTCGTGGTTACGAGTTATAAATGCAGTCATAATAATCTGGCTGGGCTCCGTGGGTTTAAAGGAAGAAGAAACATATAGAGGCTTTCAGGCCGCAGGATATTATTTATAGTGCCTCTATTTAACAGAGGAGGAGCCTACGACATCATAGCATTTAGTTTTTAGCTGATTCTTCTTCTTGGTCTGAATGCATAAGTCCACAACATGCTCTGTGTTAATGTCAGTTTGTTCACAAACCTGGTTTTCTTGCTCTGATGAGTGAGCCGAGCAGGGAAAACAAAGTGACTCCCGATGTTCTCCTCATCACTGCTGGTCTCTGTCAGACACTCAATGGCCTTTCTCTTGGCAGAACGGACAGTTTTACCAAGGGCAACACTTGTCCTCTTCCTTCTAAGGAGGAGCAAGGAAAAAGATATGGAGCATGAGGAAAAAGGTCATGAAAATAATTAAATGATGCAAAGAAGATAAAAGATAGTTTATCTCCTATTACTGATGAATGAAGAATACTGATGTTTACTGATGAAACGATTGTGTATGAACATCACAATGTGCAGCGGCAGGTTTGTATTCAGAGACCTGGGCATGATGACGTTCTCCTCATTGCTGGTATTCCCCTCATCATAACCTTTCTCATTCAGACCTTGCTTTGCACTTGTCTTGGCAGGACGCACAAATTTACGACTGCCAACGCCAGCTTTCTTCTCCCTGTGAAATGAAAAACAGATGAAGTCCTTAAGTATTCAACAAAGAAGTGACAGAGAGGAAAATGAAGTAGGAAGGTTGCACCCTTCCAGAAACCCACCATATGCTCTGACTGGTTAGACTGTTCAAACTGAGAGTAGCTATATCTATACACCTATATAGCTATACCTATCAGTCGGTGCTACCTAGCGGTACTATGCTCGTGCATGTATACACAAGACCCATAAGCATTTTTACAGTTTTCAGATAAGGCAGTAGACTCTGTACTACTTGGGAGGAGGATTTGCGCTGTTTGTTGCATTTTTTTAATCAGGAGCAGGAGGAAGGGACATAAAAGTTCTAATAAGCGTTTGATTGGACATCAAATTAGTCCCCCAGGAGCACAATGCCTCAGCAGCATCATATTACATTAAATTACAAACTCTAAATTACCATTAGTAATACATAGAAACACCTATTCTATTTTGTTTTAATTGGGTGAGCTCGGTGATAAACAAAGATCAGGCGTAACATTATGACCACCTTCCTAATATTGTGTAGGTCTCCCTTGTACCTGTAAAACAGAATGGACATGGGCCTTCTGAGGGTGTGCTGTGGTGTCTAGCAACAAAATGTTGTTAGTGGGGGACTTTGGGTCCTATGTTTTGAGGGGAGGGGCCTCTGTGGATCAGGTTTGTTCCAGTGCTTCCCACAGATACTTGATCAGTTTGGGATCTAGTGAATTTGGAGGCCAGGTCAACACCTTGTGATGCTTTTCATGTTTTTTTTAGTTGTTCCTAAACAGTTTTTGTGTGTGTGTCTGTGTCAGGCTGCATCCTGCTGGGGATGGCTGCTGCCATCAAGGAGTGTCATTGCTATGGGGTGGGGGTGCCTGGTCTGGTCTAGGTGGGTGGTACATGTCTAAGTAACATCCACACGAATGCCAGGTCCAAAAGTTTCCCAGCAGAACATTGAATTGTCACAAGATGATCAATGATATTTACTTCTCCTGTCAGTGGTCATAATGTTATGCCCAATTGTTGTATAGTGCAAGAGAAGGGAGACAAAAATACTTGAAAGGTTTGCGTGCTATATATATATATAGGCATACTTTCTCATGCTGTTTTATCTGCTTATTTCAATTTCCCGTGTATAAATTGTGCTATATTAAAAAACTTGCTTTGCTTTTGTAACCCATCCATTAAATACATGTGAGGAAGACAACGCATTCATAAAAATGATAACAGTCAGATGAATGGGTCTCTTTTTTGTCTTGAACATACCTGACGGTCTTGGGTTCTGGGGGTTCAAACAAGGAGTTGTCATCTGGTGACGCGGTGCTATCAAAGACCTGCTTACGGTCTCCAGGTGAAATCCAGGCAGACAGCTTTCGCCTCTGTTTACCGTACGTCTTCAGAAACAACGGTTTAAATGGCTCCATGATTGAAATGTCAGGTAAAACCGCGCTAATGAAGCAAATTTTTGAAAACAGAAAAATGCATTTGACGTTGCTAACCCAGATAAGTTTAGCTAGCTAGTTCTATTGTCGCTAACTACACGTCGTGCAGACAAAACCATATCAGCATAATTAACCTTTAGCAACAGTAAATTACTATATTCGTTAAAAACTCGATCTAAATTAAGGTTTTAATCCATAATCGACTGTTTTAGTTGTATCTTTTAGAGTATTGCTCGGTGTTTCCTTCTATGAATCGGTATCCTCTGGACCCGCTTCTTGTTCAAACTGATGGACTCCGCTGATTGGTCAACAGCCCGTGATTATGTCATGACAGCGCCCCCTGGCGGATTGGAGTCATTACAGCTCGGAGACAGGATTTCCACACAATTCATATGTGATGCCCCAATTAAAACCAAGTCAATCCATGAAATATAATTAAATAGTGTTAAATATTTTCATTACATACGTATTTTGCATCTGCATAGTTGTTGTTCTGAGCCAGTGTAACTAAATTTAATTTTAATGTGCTCTGGTGGTGATTGACAATAAAAGGTCTACAGTAAAGCCAAGTCTTGTCCCAATAAATGTGACCTCATTACATCTGATAATGTACCTATTATAGTGTTAAATGTGTGCGTGTGAGTGGGAATGGTTGTCTGTCTCTCTGTGCTAGCCCTGCAATAGACTGTTCAGGGTGTACCCCGCCTCTCGCCCCATGACAGCTGGGATAGGCTCCAGCACCCCTGCTTGTCCCTTCACAGGACAAGCAGTTTCAGAATATGAATGAATGAATGAATGTCGTGTTAAATATGTTCAGCTATCATTGGAAAATTGTGTCTTTAATTTCAATTGTAATCCAAAAACTAAAACTCAAAGCTAAAATAAAATGCTCTAACAAAAAAAAACATTCACAACATAGAACAGATGAGATGGCTGCCTCTAAATATGTTGACCCTTTATAGAACTAATTTGAAAACTATGTCTTGTGATTAATCATTCATTTTTTATTATTATTATTTATCTGCATTTAAACTAAAGTGCAAGTTCAAAGCTCTTTCATATTTGTAAGATCCCCTGATTAGTATAACAAAAATGCAGTGGTCCATCATCACCAGTTGCCAGTGTTTTGCGTAAGAAATTTATTCTTACATGTTTACATTATTGGTTAAATTTCTCTTATGCAGAGAGGCTGTTTCAAAAAATGGGACCTGTTTATTTGGACAATGGTGCGAATGCCTGTGTCCTGTGTGACTAAACAGTCACACACAATGTAGTAAATATGTATAACCACCAGGTGTCATCATTTTATCAAGCCACTGCAGCTCATAGAACAGTGTTGTCACAGTTACTTTATATTTGTTTTACATCCAAAATTAAGATATGGAAAAAGACATGCATATAATTTATGCACCCGGTCATGGTGTGTGCATCTTCCTGAACTTCCCAACCTGCATGTACATCTAGTCAGGCCTTATAGCTTTGAGCCCAGAGTGGACTGCTCCATTCACATTTCTTATCTTTAAACAGTCAGTTCTTTGGTTTATTGTGCTAAATATCTTGTATTATTTATTTTTTAAAGCCAAGCTTATTATTCATCCAAAAAAGGTTCAAAAAAAGGCAACTGGACTTGTAGAGAGAGAGAGAAAAAAAAAAACTCTACAAGTCCAGTTGCCTTTTTTGAATTTTTTATTTTTTTTGGATATGACCTGGATGACTGAGAACCTTCACAGACATACAAGCTTATTATTATTATCATCATTACTAGATAATTGGGTCAAAACAATAATTACAAAATTATAATAGTGTTTAACAAAAGGAAAAAATACCAAGGCACTCATCTAGAAATAATATTAAAAAGCCTTTATTAAATCACATGGCTTGGAAAGGTAAAAAATGCTCCTACGCGTTTCGGCTAGGGGCCTTCATCAGGGAGTGTGTCCTGAATAGTAAAGAAACAAACAATTAAAAGAACTGGTGAGACTGGTACCAGGTGCTGGCACTCAATTATAATAGTGTTTGTTGGAAGAATGACATATAGTAGTTTACATGACAGTATTCTGAGTACTACTTATATCATAATATTGGTTTTATAATGTTGACGTGAACACCCTGTGAATAATTTCAATCTATGTCCTTCATCATATTCTGCTAAAATTTTAACTAACTAAATACAGCAACGTTATTCCAGTTTCCAAGTTTTCTAGTTGACATCTTCGTTTGTTACCATACTGATTTTATTGCAACTTGTATTGCATTCTGTTCTGTCATATATATTCATATATATATTCATATGTCATATATTTACAGAATTTCTTATCTTAATTTGTTCATATATATATATATATATATGTATTACTTCTTCTTCTTCTTATTATTATTATTATTATTATTTTCATTATGCATTGATACAACTTTGCAGATTAGTATTTCAATTCACTTTAATTCACCCTGAACCTGGCATCAATGTTAAAGTATTGTCATCAAGCTACACGACTAGAACCTATATGATTACTATTAAAGAAAAAAAAAAAGCAATTGGCTACTTATCTTGACTGTACATGTTAGAACTTCTGCACTATTATTAACCTCTTAATTTATTAGGAAAAGATCATATTCACAAAGTTAAATGGTCTCATTTACCCCTATCTTTTAAGTAAATGACAAAAATGACGCGTCATTAATCAGTATCTACCAATTATTATTCATTAAGTATTGATTCTTTTGCTAATTTATTTAGTATTTCGTTTTTTATTTTTATTTCTACTACTACTATTATTATTATTATTGAAACTGCTATGTCTAATTAGTTATTATTTTCATATATTCTTAATGGTAATAATAATAATGTTAACTGTAATAAATAAAAAATAAATCACGGAGGAGCGTGTGCTTCCGGAGCAGCGTCCCTCGGTTCTCGGTTCTCCCCCTACCGGAGACCAGCTGCATCTGGAGGGAGGAGGGAATAAAAAAAAGAAAAAAGAAACAAGCCAAGAGAAAACTGAGGGGAGGAGAAAACAGACCGGAGCGCAGCGAGGAGGACGTGAACCCGCAGGAGAAGAGGTGAGTGATGTGGTATGTCGAGAATTTTCGCTTGAAAACACGGAGCGTTGTGGTCGTTACGGTTTGCCCTCCACCTTAAACGGGAGTAACTTTCCATCTTCTTCTTGCGTTGCTTTGGCATCCGAGTGGGCCCCGTTGTGTTGCGAACAAGTCGGGGGGGAAAAGGTGGGGGAGAAGAGACTAGGGAGGCTGCTGCTGCTGCTGCTGCTGCGGCGGCGACGGTGACGGCGACGGCGGCGGCAGATGGGGCAGTTGACTGGACCCGCCGGGGTGTGCTGCTGGCTCCGAGTTTATTGTCGTTGCAACGTTCCAGCCACGGCCGTTAACGGAGCGTTGTAGCCGTTGGTCGCCACTTTGCCTTAACGTTAGCTCCTACTTCTCAACTCGACCATTTAACGGAGAAAGCTCTGAATGTGGACGTCTAACATAACATATTTAAGACATATCTACTCTTTAAACGTGTGCTGCCTTCATACTGAAGGGCCTGTGCGCAGGTAAGTGGTTAGCAAACACACCGCCAGTCGACCATTAGTCTTAACTAAACCAACCGCCTATAAACGCATTCATATGCAGTTATTGCTTTATAAGCTATTGGCTAAAACTGTGTCCACTTTAAGTTTAAACGCTAGTAATACTTCTGACTTCTGAGGTTTACCATTGTGCAAGCCTGTGACTAATCGACTGGTGTTTTAATCCACTCATCTCTTAGTGGGTAACAAATCAGATTTCACAGTTAATCTCCTGAACATCACCCAAACATCTAATATGAGAAGCTAGCCCGCTGGCTTTGTCACTTATTAATGTCCTGTCAAGTTAACTAATCAGCTGACTAATCGTTTGTTTCCTGTTCCTTTGCTTCTCACCCAGAGATGCTCCATCTCCCCACTCATGACCTTACCCTGGGTTTTTGTCCCATGTACGTACGTGTCAGTGTTAGGCTACGATTTAACTAGTCATAAAAAGGCTTACTGTGAAACAAACAGGCATAAAGGAGGGTATTCTCTAATATATACTCTAGGGGCTATAGGCCATCCCGGCCCTTAAGGGTTGAGAGCGAGCAGCTTGGATTGGTGCTTGGTGCCGGCTGGACACGGCTAGCTAATCACTTCCAGCCGGTCTCTGGTGGATTCTGCCAGGCTCTGTTTGTTTGCTTTTGCTTGTTTATGTTTGGTGATTTAAAGAATCCAGAGAATGATGGGAGTGATTTTCATGTTTTAGGACCTGGAGACATGGAAGAGGGTTTCTGCGCTTTTTAGACTGCAGGTCCAATCACTATGGATGATCTGCTTTTTATGTTTGTGTGCAATGCAGGAACTGATAATGATGATAGTTCTTGCAAGTCTTTTTTTAGTTCCTACTTCTTGATAGGCGCTTTCTTAGCACAAGAGGAACTTTGAGACACAGTGATCGGCCCAGACCTACTCATGAGGTCCCCCCAAACGATTTGATTGGCCTGGCAGATCTTCGCGGGGCATATTGAATTTCAAACGGAGCAGATCCAGGGTGAAATTCCCCCGCTGAAGTTTTGTGGGTGGGGGGAACTTTCAGGGGCTAGTTTCCATGCAGCACTTGTATGAAGTTCCACGGGGTGTGTGTATGTCACACTGAGCTAAGTGACGACCGGCCAGCTACTTCCTATTTATCGTGGGAATGCAAACAAACCAACAGCCACTGAAGG
This sequence comes from Chelon labrosus, assembly GCF_963514085.1. Classification (NCBI taxonomy): domain Eukaryota; kingdom Metazoa; phylum Chordata; class Actinopteri; order Mugiliformes; family Mugilidae; genus Chelon; species Chelon labrosus. The sequence goes on along the minus strand of NC_140338.1, from coordinate 20,729,847 downwards.
TCTGTAGTTCTTGGGGACCCTCAAAAAGACCCCAGAACTGTTGGGTGCAAAAGAGCCTCAAAACCGTTCACTCCAGGTTAACGTCTGGATTTATTGTTGTATGGCTAGAGGGTAAAACATGGTCAGACTGTTCAAGTTGCACACCATTTGTATTTCTGTGGCGGCAGAAGAGACTCTGAAGTTGTTGACAATAACATGAACTACCAAAGGACCTGTCTTCTGCTTTTGGAGTCTCCTGAGGTTTCTTTCCCTCCCCGTTTCCTTGCCTCTCTCTCCTGGCTACACCGACTCTCACGCATTCATTTTTGCATCGCAGTTGCACCATTGCGTATACTTCCTCGTGTGTACATGTAGGAGACGTAATCATAACACACATGTCTAAAAACCCTAATGATTGAAACCAGGATACACTTTGTTGGTAAGCAGCTAGCACCAACCAGTTTAGGCTGTAGTTGTGGGGTTGTTTTTTTTTACGCTGGTTTATGATGCGGCGTTGGTTTGGTGACTTAATTAGTACACGCCACAAAATTGAACGTGTCACTGGCTGAACCACCGTAGTAGAAATGGTGCACTGTCATCCTCTGCCTCGCCTCTCCTCTCTTTCCTTTTAGCCTCCTGTCTTTGCTCTTCATCGGACCTGGCCCTGGTCTGCAGTGGTGTGTGTGTGTATATAGATGTGTGTGTCTGTGTCTGTGTGTGTGTGTAGGGACATGATGTCATTGCTAATTGCTCAGGGCTCTTGGTGCTGTTAAGTTGGTTTATATTCTCCCCCTCTCCCTATTTCCTGCCCCCTCCGCTCACTTCATCCTTCTTTCCCTCGTCATTTACTCTCCCTCCCTCCCTCTGTAGCATTTCCATACGACATCAAGAGTTGCTGAGCATGGAAAAAGTGACTTGGACATTTATGGGCCTAGTTTTGGGCCAAGTGCTGCAGACTGTTTCTGCGTGCGTGTTTGTTTAGTTTTCGTATTGTGAAAGTGCCTCAGTTTCAGTATGATCCCCCCGCTCTGCACGGGTAGTTTCTGCGCCCGTTCTGCTGGGCGATATCACTGAGAACCACACACACGCATTCACACGAGGCGCATGAACATGGAACACAATCGCAGTTCAAACATTGTGAAGCATTGTGAGCGCGTCAACCGCTCCAAAATACCTCTCGATACGTTGTTGCCTCACAGATCTTGGGAGATTGGATATAATTATGCCGGCCAGATGGTTAAACGTGTGGCGTTGGGACTTTCTTGCCTCGCAGCGCCAACCTGTTAGTCTGTGTGTGTGGTCGAGGTCATGTACAACAGCTGACGAGAAGGGATGGTGAAAGGGAGCATGTGTGTGCACGCTTGTGTGTGTGTGTGAGTAATCAGATAAAGAGCTTGGAGATCTGTTATCACCTCCCTTCTTTCCCTGTGAAACAATACCGCTGGTCCACCCTTGACCAAACAAGTGTGTGTAGGCATTTATTTTTTATTTATTCTTTTGCAGAGTCTGGTCTGACCAGATTGGACAGATGAATGGTGAATTAAGAGCAGCACAGAGTAGATACGTCCCAGGCTGTCAAGTTGGCAAGATAACCGCACTACAATTAGTTTGTGTGGAATTATGTGCGGCGGTGGTTTGGGAGACTGGTGGCGTGTGAGTGTTGTCAATCTTCTTGTCCATCTCATTCTCTTCACCCCCATCGATGCCTCTCAATGGGGTTATTGTGACCCCTGTCAGGCAGGCTGCAGGGTATGTGTGTGTGTGTGTGTGTGTGTGCGTATGCATTGTTGTTGCAGGGAGCAGACAGCCGTGAGGTGTGTTTGAACAGGGAAGGAGCACAGAGGCCCCGTTCATCCTGTAGGGTGTGAAACTGAATGATTGGGCCCCTCTCTCTCTCTCTCTCTCTCTCTCTCTCTCTCTCTCTCTCTCTCTCTCTCTCTCTCTCTCTCTCTCTCTCTCTCTCTCTCTCTCTCTCTCTTTCCATCTGTCCCTCGGTCTGTTTATTTGTCTCCCTCTGTCTCGCCTTTTTTTTTTTTTTTTTAGCAGTTTTTCAACCTCGTTCTCGTTCTTCATCGCCTTCTTTTTGCTTTTCTGCTTTGCGCCTCCAGTTTTCTTTCTTTGTGTGCGAGCACTGCGGTGTAACGTGTCGGCTACTGGCAGCCCGTCACCGATCCGCTGTCTTCTCGCCGTCAAGTCAAGTCCGCCTCGTGATTGGGTCGTCGATACGCATGTTGTTCTGCCTTCGAATCACGCATTGGAACGCGGCGAGGCTAGGAAAAGAGTTGTGCTTTTATAGGGAAGTCCAGACGCACTCAGAGATTTGTACTTTGCCCTCGATGCGCCCTTTCCCACCAACTCTTGTGTTTATATGTTTCTGTTTCTGATGTTTTCTTTTCCACATCACTGCATTCTCACATGTACACCCCTATCACTCCCAGTTCAGCTGCATAAGGGCTTCTGCCCCCACCCCCTTCTCTCTCTCTCTCTCTCTCTCCCCGACTTTAGTGCACATAGTCCTATTCTATGAAAGCCAGAATATAATGAAAGACACTGTAAAGGCCGGAGCCTCGGGTGACTCGCAAAGTCAGTCAAGGATTTCTGCTGTGCTGTCTCAAATCAAGTCTGTTCTTCACTGCTCTTCTTCCTTCTCTGCAAGGACCACTCGAGTGGACTGACGGGTGTCAATCTCTCCACATGTAACTAAAGCACAAGAGTATTAAGTTAAATATTTGCAGCACGCCGATACTTAGAAAGTAGAACTGTCGCAATTGACCTTTGGCTAAGCCCCGCCCTAGAATGTAGATTGACCAATCACAGCCAAGAGAGCTCCCACAGGGGTCCGACACTTTTTCCACAGCGCTCCATTGACTTTAACGCAGGCGTCTCATATTTTCGGTCTCAGCAGGCTATACTGTCGGTATATACCCAGCATCCAGGGTATGGATAAGCCCAATGATGTGCGCGCAAAACCCCGTGGAGCTAACCAAAACATCACCGTTACAGCTTAAGTCGCATAGTTGTTGATACGCTAGCACACGCTGAAGAAATACAACGTTATACGTGTGTAACGTTAGTCCGTTTGCTTCGTAATAACGATTATAGAAGTGAATAGAGACGTACCCAGCTTTGCATGAACAGTGTTGCTCCTTGATATTGATACCAGAGCCTTATAGATAACCAGAAAACCCGAGCCCAGAAGAGAATGTCGGACGTAGCAACAGTAACTAAGGGGGGCGGGGCTTAGCCAAAGGTCAATTAAAAGGTTGTTGGTGAAGACATTTTTTCAAGGACAAAAAGTAAAACAGTTGTGCTCATTCTCAGGTTTCTGCTGCTCAGATGGCAGGGTTTTCTGCATAGCTACAGTATTATGGTAAACTGATCTGTGGACTTGTTGCCACACTAAACAAGACATTTTAAGATGTCAGTATGGATTCTGCACTGCTGCAACTGACATAGTGACCTCTCATGTGCTGATTAATTCATAATAAACAACTGCTGCAGACCACTGGTTGTGCTATTTGCATATATTTCTACATTATATTCCAGCAATAAAGGACTATAATTCCTACCAACACATAATAAACCCTCATTGCGTTGCCCTTTGGATGAGCTTTTCTCACAATTATCTTCGGTCTCGTTGTTTGTATTCAAGCTGCGTTATTTTTGCTTCTGATTTTCGTGTTACTTTGAAGTTTAAAAATGGCCACAATGCTTTTTAATGTGTCTTCATTTTGCTTTATTTGTCTCTTATGACAGGACATTCAATACCCACGATAAGCTGCAAGTAAGAAAAAAAAAATATGAGAGATTTTGTGATGAGCACGTGCATTTTGTTCACCTTGACCTGAATGCTTCATGTATGTTTGACACTGGTGCATTTAACTTTTTACTCGCGACCTTGGTATCTTTTGACATTTCTACTTTAAATTACATTTGGATAAATCGGTGTGACTTCCTGCTTGACAAGGTATAACTGTGGATGTGGTAGTGTGACAGCCAGATTCTGGTGCATCCCATCTCTGATCAGATCATTGATGATATTGATACTGATTAGTAGCTGACTGTAAACATTATTTCTTGTATTCATTTGTTTGCGTTAGTAAGGGTAAGCTGTGACCCGTCTCCTCTAGAAACACTGGAAGCGTGTCTAGCTCACTACAGCTTTTACAGACTTACCATTCAGACACTCTTCCTTCTGGTTTAGCAATTAAACGTCATGCATAAGGCCAGAGTCTGCGAACTGCTTAAAACACATTCCTGTTTGGTGAATTCACAGGATGTCAGCACATATGAATGTTGAATCATCATCCCAGTCATTGTGTTGATGTGGCTTCCTAACCAGATTAGTTTCTTTACATCACATCCTGCGGTGGGAGGAAAAAATAAGTTGGTCAGGACGTGATGTACTGCGAGGCTTGTCTTGATATTTTTTTACTGTGATTGATAAAACCGCAATAGCACAAAGAGCTTTTATTAGAGATCTCTAGGCTATAATCGAAATTAATTCAGCAGTGTAACTTTGATGAACCACACTCCTGGAATTTGCTGCTTGGCTTTGCAGTGACTTGGCAAAATAAGCGATAGGCGGTCTTGGCTCGTGTGCGTCTCTGCTGCAGACTGTGGCCACGCAGCGCAAGCTGTATCATCCTTGTCCAAAAACCAGCATTCAGTCGGGGGAAGAATGCTCTGCTAATGTTAGCAAGCAGCAACGATAATGTCCATTGATAGGAAAGGAGAGGAGAACAGAGGCAGGCATTGTGTAGGAGGAAGGGATGACAAGAGCAAGAAAGGGGGGTGATTTAAAGTATTGGAGACGGAGCAATCATTGCCGTAGTGTCTGTGGTTCTTTTGGCAGAGAAGGGACATTCCTTTTCTGATGAGTCACTCTCTCTCTCTCTCATCCACTAACTCTCCTGACATCTCTTGTGCTTATACTAGTGCTCTTCTCTCTCATTTTCCTGCCATTGCGTCTTCTTACAATATTTTACTGTTTGGCAATTAAGTCTGAACCTCAGGCTAATCAGATCACACGTGATATTACAACAATCTTGTAGCTGAACACTCACATACACACGCGCTCTCTGAGTAAGCGCTGTGCCGTTTGTGTCTAGACTTCCCTGTCATCTCGGATGTCCTGTCACATCTCAGCTATATATAGGATGCACAGTCTCTCCGCTGCCTTCTGCCTTTGCCTCGGGTCTGACGTGCCTTTTGTGCGTGCCTCTCTGCCCGTTTGAGTCTTTTCACTGAAAGAGGGAGAATGTCTTTTTAATACACATGGCTTGCCTCCATGTTTACTGAAAGAAGAAGAAGACAAAAGAGCAGAGTTCCTGCAGAATCACTGTGCAGGAAATGATCTGTACGTATTTGGATGTGGTGAAATGAATAGTTTCCATGAGTACAGTTTTCAGACGGCCTTTGCTTCGTTAACAACGTCTTGACGAACTCTGAGGACCAAGTCTTATTTCACAATAACTGATTTAACTTTCTTAAATCCTCAGCTCAACCTTACCATGGTGAATACATATTGTAGCGCTTCACACAAAGAAGCAACGGAGGCTTTTCCGCAAACACAGCGCAATACTTCACAGCGCGTTGTGAGATAATATAATGTAGCCAGGTTTAAAAAAACAAAACAAAATGCTGTATATCTCCGAAGCCTTTTCCGTGTATAGCAGCTAAAGGTCTGATAACTTTAGACAATGAATTTCACAAATTGTTGATGTGCAGCCTCCTTCTCTCTGTCAGACGCAGCAGTACTGTTGTTGTGTTTCTGCACTGACTTACATATTCTGCAGGTCATGGTAGTATGGGCTTCATCTTTAGTGAAGTTTTTTCCACACACTTGATGAATTGCTGCTAGTTTGCTGCAATGACCTAGCCTGGTCGTCACCATCCTACGTTTCCGCCCGAAATTTGATTTCGGTCTGCACGTGTGTCTGGCCAAACTGCCCTTCTACGGTTCGCGTGTAACCGGGCCAATCAGCGAACAGTTGAGTGATGACGCGAAACTCGCATGCCGAGTTGCTTGTAGTCCAGCGAAGCTTGTAGTTCAACAGAATAGCAACCATGGCGACGGAGGAAGAGACGCTAGAAGCCATCCGCGAAGTTGTCTCAACTCTCGACAGCATCACGGAATTAAAACCAGAACGAGAGGCTTGTCTTGTCAATTTTATAAATGGCAAGGACGTCGTAGCTCTCCTTCCAACTGGCTTTGGGAAAAGTTTGATTTATTTAACTGGAAGCGGAAGTGGTAAGCGTAAGAGCCTGAACTCCGGCGCACAATATACGTCATTACCAAACGTTGCTGATTGGTTAAGGGAACTCCAATGATTTTAAACCTCAAAATAAGCATCCGCCCATTACGGAGACAGATTCCTATTACATTGGGCCAGACTAACGTGCCAGACCGAAATCAAATTTCGGGCGGAAACGTAGGATGGTGACGACCAGGCTAGCAATGACCCACTGGGCTCCTCACTTGTCTTCTCTGAGGTGTCCTTGTTGTTGTTGTCACGTGATCGGCGGCTTACTGCTTAAAGCGTCATGGCACAGCAGTACCGACCAGTCGACTAGTCAGTACAACCCCTAGTCAGCAGTATTGTCAAGAATCATCAGCCGTAAATCAATCAATCAGTGTGTCATTATGTATAATAATAATCTTTTTATTTCATCATCATTTGTGATAATAATTGGGTTAAACTCAGTGTTTACCAGAGAATAAGGGTTCTTCTTAAATTTTGTTCATTTAGATTATCACACAAGTCTGTCTTTCTGTATCTATGTATACGACAAAGCTGTTCTATAAACTCAATAAGCAGCACAACTGCATCAAAATGACCTGACTAGCATGCTACCTTAGTGGAAATGTAATGGACATGCTGCTGTCTTGTCCTCCTCTCTTTTTCTGTCACTACCTGGTATTTCATGCCACCATCCCCTTAGGGCTTGCTCTGGGGGTTTCAGTCTGGGTTCTGTGAAGGGTCCCGAGACATTTTGTGTTGCTACTGACGCTATAGAAAAGTTATTACAAAACTGCACGGGGCAGAGCAGCATAGCTACTTTTTAATCTATGTGTTGACAACCCAGTTCTGAATGTTTGCAGAGTTGACCAAACTTATGCTTGGTTTATCCTCCTGCAACGATCTATGCAGACCTTACGTATGAATGCATACACCTGGCATTCATACCTGTGTGCTGGTGTGTTTGTGTAGTTTTGTAATTAAAACACTAGTTGGTGGATAGTCGGCTGTATTGAGTTTCTCTCTGAACTGAAATCACTGCAACACACAAAAGAGAGGATTTCTATAGGCGGTGTGTAGGAGGCAGAAGGAGGAAGTTGACGAGGAAATCCCTTTTGAACTAATCAACAACTGTGCGGTTTGCTTCGCCGCGACGTGTAGTTAAATGTTTTTAGGGAGGTGCACGCCAGGCTACGGTCTAGATTTGACTCACAACCATAAATCCTGCTCCAGTTCTGAACCTGACACTGGTGCCGTCTCCTCTGCTGCCACCCGCTGTCATTAAGTCTTTGGCTAATCGTGTTGTCGGTGGCAGGAAAGACTCTGCAACGTCTCTGGCGTGCTTGGATTTTATGGCTGCACACACATGTTATTCCTCTGAGTGGAAGTCACAGTCAGAGAAATGCCCAAAGCATCAGGCCATGAGTCTTTTAAGACAAACATGAGACTCATGCAGGCTGTTATATGAGCTTAGATTGGAGAGGCTGCTCTGCAGGGCTGAACTGAGCTGCAGCTGAACAGGGAGCTTTAATAATATGCAGTATTTCTCATAATGTTCGGAAGGATATTGAACAAATGTTGAAGTAAACAAATCAGTGAAGACACTGATTTACAGAAAGGAAAAAACGGTGTCACAGCCCCAAACTGAAATATACTGAAGATGTTTCTTTACTTTTTGTTTGCGTGGCTCTACTCCTGGCACCGTTTGTTGCCTTTAACGGAAAAGTTGCTGTGGTCTCATTACGTCAAAATGAAGTGACAACTGACTCGTGTGCTCCACAGAGAGATCATATGCTTTAAGGGCTGAAACAGACCTCCCTCTTTGAGTGCGTCGTGTCGTCGGCGGTGTACGTTTTCTCCCTTCCCTCGACCTTCCTCACACACAAGGAAAGAGAGGTTTGGTGAAGCGGGAGGAGGGGAGAAGGGTACCAGGGAATGGGGGAGGGGTTACTGTGTCGGTTCCCAAGTTTCCCAAATCCAGGAAATCGTCTCTTGGCTTTGTTTCGAAAGAGTTTTTTTTTTTTTCCACATTACAGGAATTCTGTGTGTTGCGTAACCCTTTAACCCTCAGTTAGTTGTAGCTGATTCACTGGGAATACTCAGTGTGTCTCAGCCTGGAAAGTGCTGTAGGTGAATGAGTAACTCTATATGCGTTTCCTGTCACAGCTGACTCGTTTCCATTTATGCCAGTGTAGGCCAACACACTCTCACCTCTCTTTGTATTTTATTTACACCTTCATTGTGTCAGATCAGAGTTTGCTCAGGGTCGGCGAGTGGAACGTGTGCACACATGTGGTCGCAAAATGGTCCATCACTTAACCTTTTATTCTTGAGGCGTGTACCTGTGTGTTCTGTCTGCTCCTTTTGTTGACCCATTAGAGTTTTTTCTTTTTGCCCCCAGTCGCCCTGAGCCACCCACCCACCCACCCACCCAGGCATGCCTGAGATTCTTTGGCACACCCTGAAAATTCCTCACTCCTTTACTTTCTTTTGTGGTCATTTTTATTTTTTTTTTACTCTTTGTCACCGTCCCACCCATGTAAACCACACCAGGAGGAAATTATATCTTTAGCTGTATGTATACAGTACACTGACACATTCAGAAACGCATGCACACACACACACACAAACAGGAATATGCTGCTGTGCTTTAAACCCCGACTATAGAAGTGAAATTATAGTGGAGCTATTTCTGTCTGTCCTTCACACTTCTATACGCTGCGGCTGTAAGGACGGACGACAGACAGCGAAGGGAGCGCGCTCAGACCAGAGAGTTCCTCTGTGCGAGAAATTCCTGAGTGTGTATACATGTACAGTATATGTTAGTTTGTCTGTACACAAGATGGTTTGTTTAGGCTGCAGTCTCAGCCACAGTGTTGCATTGTCTCTGTTATTTCCCGCCGCTGACAATACGAGGATACACACAAATACACACAAACACATACAGGGCCTCTCAACTTCCGCTGTTACCCTGGAACAATATTTTGTAGATGGCTTTTGTTTTCGTCTCTGCGTCTTCCTTGGTTCGGCCTCTCTCCCCCCCCTCAAACACACACACACACACACACACACGCACCACATGGTCATCATCCGTCTTTCAGCTTTGTGTTGGGCTGATTGATGTCTTTTTTTTGTGTTACCCCACTGACTGCAGCCAAGTTCATTCATCAAGTGGTTGCTTATCGTTATTAAAAATATTTAGCTAGAGAGACAAAACAAACAGACACAGTTGCTATGTAATAAGTTAATTATTTAAAACTTACTAAACAACAAGCAAACTAGAATAGAAAAGTTTGTAAAAAAGTAAAATGCTCTCTGAGCTTTTCATTCTTCTCTCTTTCCTCTTTTTAAAATTTTATTTCATAGCGTGGGGGAAATAATTAAAAAAAGGCTTCACTGGATTTCCGTCCCACTGTGGTTTTGGTTCCTTAACAAATCTGCAGTTTGGATCTGAATGAACATGCCGGCTCATAAAACAACAACGGAGTCTGCAATGCAGATTTATGCCATTTAGAGCTTCATATACAATGACAACAATGGCTTCAAATCAATTCTCATTAATACAGCCAGCTAGGGTATATCAGCTGAACACGCCCTCCTTTTTAAGCTTCGGTCAGGAGTCGAGTAGCATGTGAAGATCTGTCTAGCTGTGTGTCTGGCGGTATGTCTTCTGGTTAGCAGTGTCGCTAACTCGCAGTGGAAGTAGTTTGCAGCTGAATGTAGAGGGCCTGGCCTACTCTGCAGCCAATGAAAACAAAGCCAAGCAAGATCTGGGAAGATTGCCTGCTATTGTGCAGCTGGCTTACACTTTCACGTCCTAATCCAAAAGTTAGAAAAACAGCCAGTTGCTTTTTCTATTCTGCATGACTTGATGTTGACTTGAATATATATATTCATTTTGTTTTTGATGGCCTGACCTCTAACTGCGACAGTTTTGCTCTCTCTCGTCAGTCTCGTTCGGTAACAGATGGCGTTTCTCATGAGCAGAGGGAGACAAGAGAAGAGGTGGAGAAGAGCTGTGGCTGTAAATCAGGGTTGTAGAGAGAAGCGAGTAGCTTTATGAGAGTTTACAGACCTTCTTCACTTTTAATGAGAAAAGACAGCAGTTCTCTAGACAAAAGATGGAGGGGGATGTGAGGTAGAGAACAGAGGTGGTGGCTGGGAGAGGAGAGGAAATGGCACAAGAAGACGGAACAGAGGAAAACGGTAATAGTCAGGTGGGATTAGCAGAGGAACTAGATGGCAAGGAACTTTGAGAGGGAAGGGCAGGGAAGAGGGATGAGAGGCCTATCAAACTGTTGGCAGACATCCACTTGGCATATGAATTTAATAGCAATCTGCCTCTTCCTGGCTAAGGGCAGAGTCTGGTAAATGACGGTGGTTACACACCGTACGCACGTAAAAAAGAAACGGAGGCATAGAGAGAGGTGGAGGATTTGCAGCTGCTTCCTTCATTCTTGTTGGAGCCAGACCCCCCCCCCCCCCCCCCCCCCCAACATACGTAACACACACAAAGCAGTACACACTCAGAGGGCTGGCCAGTGGGTCAGAAGTTAAGGGTCAGTGTCATACTGTGACACATCCTGGATCTTATTACCACTTCTGCATGTGTGTTTTTGTCTGTGTGTTTCTTAAAGTAGGGAGTCTTCAACATACTGCCTGCGTCTCGTTTTATTTTTTTAACTGTTTACAAGTGAGTCCATGTGGAAGGCTTACCCTCATGTTTACTATTCATGTGTGCGGGTGTTTATGAATGAGTGTTTTTTCTCTCTGCGTGTCAGTGCCAGTGCTGCCCTGCCCTCAGTGGGGCCCTTTAATTATGCCTAGACCCCCATCCACAGCGGAGGACTGCAGGGAGCCCTTCATGGGCGCTGAGGCCCGAGAGGCGCTACAATCACTCTCGTCCCATCCACTCTCTACCCATATCCAGATGTAGCTGGGATTGAAAGTTGCTGTTGAACTGTAGCTCCACCCAAATGTGGAAACTTTACATTTTTTTTTTGTTTTACACCGGATAATGATACGGCATCTTCAGTGCAAGTCTGTAGTTAGTGTTTGAGCAGTAACACTTTTTTGTCGTGTTTGCTGCTATAGCGCGCTGGGCTTGCAATGGAAAAAAAACAGTGTGGTTAAAGTGGTGGCTTTAAAGAGAAACTGTGTTTACAGGTCTTACGGAGTACTATACCATGTGTGATAAAAGTTGTATACATCCTGTCGTGACTGCAGAGGGAGCTGTGTGAAGTCTGAAAAATTGACGTAAATGTTGTCAAGTGAGGCCGGGGGCTGAAGGCTGCTGTTTTTAATATGAAAAAGGATTTGTGCTGTGCTTACCAGACCTCTGTAGCCTACTCTCCATCTGACACTCCTCCCAGTATTTGACTCATTTTTTTTTTAGTGTCGTTACCCTTTGATACAAATACTTTCTCACACACATATTCTGTGGTATGCAGACTTGTTGCAGCAGGATTCAAGGATACAAGCACGTCTTGTAATTTTAATCCCTGAATGCAACGTTATTAGGCTACTTTATGATTCACTTTTATACATCATCCCTTTTTTGTTTGTGGACAGATATGTGCGTACATCCAGTTACACCCACAACACGTTGTCTTTTCACATCACTCTGTCTTAAAGACTCATTGCGACTACAGGTTTTCAAACTCCCACACTGGACATGTTATATCTCGTATGGCCACTGATAAAGCTGGCTCTTACCTGCCCGACCTTAAGCCATTAGAAATAAAAAAACGTATATGTGCAGCTGGTCAGAAGAGTTTTACAGGTGTTAATCAGATGTGTGCCCTTTTATCACAGTTTGTGTAAGTATCTCGGGTTGCCAAATAAACCAGATGTGTGTCTGCTGTTATGTCAGTAAACAACAGTGACTCAGTATAAGTTTGGTGTGGGTGTTCTTGAGTATGTTGTATAGATCTGCTCACACTCAGTCAAGTAACATTCACAGATTAATCTGTTATTCATAACAGTGTGCATAAAACTGTTACTTGTGTGCATTTTTGTGTCCACAAATGATGGATCTTGGTGTTTCTTTGGTTCCTTTGAATTTCATTTCTAAATGCCCACTTCTTGACCTCATAACTCTAGGCTTGACATTGCCGTATTCCTTGGAGCTGGAATGTGTTGTTTTCCAGCTTTAGGCTTGATAAAACTGACAATTAAAGATCTTGAAAAAGCCTGCCAAAAAAAAATACAGCCTGAAAGACTTTGCACTGAAGGGGACGTGCTTGTGCATCTTCAGAAAGCCATTATCGGCCAATAAAACCTGTGACCGGCCAATGTCCTCCTTCTTGGGCTGGATTTTCTTAAGCCTGGAAACGGAGCCAAAAGGGCAACAGAAATCTAGCTTCCTCCCAGACCACTTAAAATATAATATGCTGAAAGGTTAATATGAGATAAAGTTCCAATGATACCATAACATTATTCACAGTAACCAACTCTTAATTTAAAATGGCTTTTTTACTGTATTTTCTCTTTTTTTTTTTTTTTTTTGTCACAGTTTTTTTATTCATTTTCAAAGCATGAATACAAAAATTGTACATTACAAACATTCATTTGAAAATCAAAGAGCAGAATCCCAAGCCCACCCCCCAGTCCCCTCCCGTGAGCCTAAAACACACACAAAAAACAAAAACAAAATAAATAAAATAATAATAATAATAAAAATAAATAAAAAAAGGTGGACAGATCATTGGTGGTTGGTTGCATAACAACCACAGTATGGTGTGCTTGTGCTAATGCTATGGCATGGGGGTCAGAGGCCCTGAAGTGAAGGTTTGGAAGAGTTCACAACTACTTTATAATTGAGATATAGATATGTCCTAAGTACTAAGCATGTAGAAGGAGGATAGAAAATCAAATCATGGTAGTGTTTGTAAGTCTGTAAAATATTGTATGAAAGGACACCAGTGCTTAAAAAATCTACTTGTGTCCCCACGTAGAGTGAATTTGATTTTCTCTAATTTAAAAAAAAAACATGACATCTTTCAACTAGACAGATACAAGAGGGGGCTGTGGTGATTTCCAATGAAGTAGGATTCTACGCCTAGCCAGTAGGGTGGCAAATGCCACAACATTAGCCTGGGTCTTGCTGAGGACAAGTGGGGTGGGTGAAACACCAAATATGGCTACAAGCGAGGATGGTTCCAGAGTGATTCCTAAAATTTCTGATAGGATTTTAAAGATGGAATTCCAGTAATGCTTAAGTTTGGGGCATGATGCAAATGTATTTTCTCATTTTAATCACAAAATGTGCCACAGATTGATCAGATTGTTAGTAAATGCTCTCCACTAAACAGTGTAGGCTAATTGCATAGCAACATTATTGCTCCCTTATTTTTTTTTTAAAGCAGCAAAAAACCCTTTCAGACGGCCAGGAAAGCAATGGTGCAGTCAGATTGCTAAGATTGATAAAAAAAGTGTTCTTGGCAACTCAAACCTCAATATCTACACATCATCCATTATGGGCCATTCCATTACAAGAGCCTTCTGAATATCTGCTTTGTCTCTCATTATGCTGCAACTTCTGTTTATTGTTGTTTAAGGCTAAAAAAGTATCACTATCATGATGTTTGTTATACTGAGACTGTGTTTATTTTTAACGAGATGGATTCATTTCCAGTTTTGGGATTATTTCTTTGCTAAGGTCACCATGTTGTTAAAAGAATCCTTTATGTGAAAAACAATATTTCTTTTTTAAGTTGTTTTAAGCTGTTTTATTCCGCTCAACCTTCCAGGTGTGTTTCCAGCTCCTCAGCCAGGGATAAGTGGGATTTTATGTTCCAATCTAACTATGCTCATTATATTTCCCACCGCCTCTCATGGAGGTTGTGTGTTGGCGAGAGCTGTCCACAAGTCTTGACTGCATTATGCAGTAATGTATGCGTGTTTGTGTTTTTTAGCTGTCGGAAAGCAGAGTAGTGGAAGGTTACAAGTCTCCTGTGGCATTAAGTTTACGACGGTTCCAGTCAGCGAAGGGTTGGCAACACTGCACCAATGAAAGCAATATGAGCTCTACACAAAATGAGCCTTATGTTCACACACATATACATACAAACACACACACACACACACCTTGTGTATTAATGTTTGATTGAGGTCGTGAATAATTGATATCTTTATTATTTGCCGCTCCGGTGCTGCAGAACTCTTTCTCTCCTCCGCTCAGTCTCTCTCATTAATCCTGTTTTGTGTTTGTCTCTCCCTCAGGACGCTGCTGCTTCAGTGACGACCTCGTGATTGCATGAAGAAAGAACCACTGACTACCAGTATGGACCTGCTCCATCCTGGAGTTTCCCACAATCCTTAGTTCTCTGGTAAGCAGCAACACTAAAAGGGCTTGTATGTTTTTAACATAAAAATAGACTCTTGTAAACTCTCCTCGCTTTTGGAATTTGTTTTCCTGTCATGAATGAAAATAAAGGTCGAGTTCAGCTTTGGTTATTTACAAGCCTTGCTGTTGGTGTCATCCACGACTTCAGACATAAAATAGGAATAGGGTTAAGAAACATTTAGTGTATTTTTACTTTGGCTGTGCTGAGACACACTAAGCTAACCCTCATAAAAATAACTCAGTAATCTGTAAATGCTTCACGGTAAATACGATTCAGTTTTGCTTCATTGCGATTAACCATGCTACGTCACTTCAAATTAAAATATCTAAAATAACTAGTGTGTGCGCTAACTAATCTTGTTCCCTATAAATGTGGTGAAAGAGGGGATGACGTACAGAAAAAGATGCATGCTGGAATTCGACTTGGGGATTATACCGTCAGTTTGTGGGGTGCTCACTTTAGTCTCCTGCAACATGTCCCTAATCCCTGTATAGCTCATGTGGTAACTGCTCACATCAGTGTGCATGAGTTGGACAAAATGCACATTTTGCAGCGAATACACTAAGGTCTCCTTTGATTCTTCCACCACATTTGTTTGTCTGTTCTATTGTTTGCATTTCTATGGTGTTCGAAGTACCCTCACTGCCTCACAGTGTTATGTCGTCTCCGTAGAAACCAGCTGTAGTTGGGTTCCACATGGATGAATGTGGTCTCCAAGGGGCATCCAAGAAGCACTCAGGATTCTTTGAATTCCTCATCTGATCATTCTTTTACAGTTTGTTTTTTTTCCTCTCTGTGGTGCCCAGATCTACAGCTGAGTCTACTGAACTCTGAACCGTGACCAGCTCCAGTCCATGACTGACCTCCTGCCAGGTACAAAATACACACACACACACTTCCTCACTTGCTGTGTTTGCCTTCAGTGTTAAGTCAGAAGGAAAACCTCATTCTTCTTGTTAGAAGTGTTTAAAGTCTGAACTCTACAGCAATAACTGTCAAGAGTCATTGTACACTTAAGTTACTGTCAACAAATCCCATGAAGAGGGCAAAGCCAACCCTGCATTAATGTTTTCGTTGGGATTGCACTGTTGTCTAGTATTATACAATGGTTGTTCTATTTTACACTGGATGGAAATATGTCCAGTCTGTAAATTGGACATTTCTCAAATTGAAGGGTTTTCCTCTTCAAGTGTATTTGTTCCTTAATTATTAAAAATATTAATTAAATTAAATATTTTATTATTATGGTGTTCCAATAATGAGCTTTTGCAGATGCATGTGCAGATTATATAAAAAATGCTAGTTCTTCATTAATTATGTTTCTGACGTAAAATGTGTGTTGTGTATAGCTATGGAACACATTTTGTCAGTTCTGCACCATTTTTTGTCCATTTGACAGAACAATACAACAACAACACAGCTGTCTGCACGGCTCACATGCACACATGCGCATGTAGCCGTCATCTGCAGCATGTGATTAGGTGAAAGCTATGCATTTATGTGAACAACCGGCCTCTTCATGGATGCAGTTGATCACATAGTTTCTTATGTATTACCTGGAAGATTCCACTATATGGAACTCCAGAGAGTTCAGACTGTACAGATTTTCTGTTACACACTGACAATATTATGCTCTTGGAAACTGTTCTCAGTGGACCAGAGACGGGTAATTCTCAGCCCCGGTATCTGATGACTGGTGGGGGAAAAAACCTACCATCGTCTCCTTCCCCACACTAATTTTTCCAAAATTTTCCACCGTGCACAAGTTGAACATCGCAGACATGTTTCCATTCATATTGTCACGTTGGCACATTCAATTCTGAAGTGGTGCTGATATCTTTGTCTGTGAATGTTCTCAGTCATCCACGTCATGGTACATCCAAAAAAGGTTCAAAAAAAGGCAACTGGACTTGTAGAGTTTATTGAGAAGACGTTTCACCACTCATCCGAGTAGCTTCTTCAGTTCTAGGGGACTGGTGAGAAGGTTTAAATAGGAACTCCTACTGAAACTTGCTTGTTGTGTTAACAACCAGAAACCGGTGCAGCTAATTTCCCTTAACGACTGGGTACTTACCTGTCGTTGAGGGGGGGACTGTTTTTGACCTGTCCTCTTCCCTGTGAATGGTGCTCTAACGACTCTTGTCCGTCAGAGGCTCCAGTGTCAAGGTGTGAATGGAGTTGAAACTTCTTGGGGACAGAAGTTAAAACTGTATTGTAAATAGATGGCAGATTAAATCTCAGTCCACCTCCTCTGTTCAGAGAAGGTTTTTCCAGTCTGACATAGATGGCTTCTTTTACTCCTCTTTCAAACCATCGGTCTTCTCTGGCTAAGATTTGAACGTTGTTATTTTCAAAGGAGTGTCCTTTGTCCTTCAAGTGTAGGTGTACCGCTGAATCGTTTCCTGAAGAGCTGGCTCTCCTGTGTTGGTACATGCGTTTATGGATGGGTTGTTTGGTTTCCACAATGTATAAGTCTGTACACTCCTCACTGCACTGAACAGCGTACACCACATTACTCTGTTTTTTCCTGGTTGTTTTGTCTTTAGGGTGGACCAGTCTTTACCTAAATGTATTTCCAGGTTTGAAATAAACTGGAATGCGGTGATTTAAACTCTACAAGTCCAGTTGCCTTTTTTTGAACCTTTCTTGGATATGGTGATATCTTTCTTGTTAATTTGACAAGCAGTATTGTCACTGTACTGCAGCAATGACATTGTGCGCAGATGTGTGGTGTATAAGCTTGCCTTCAAAAGATTCTGCAGTACACATCAGCATACTGCCCTGACAACGCTCATATGATTCATGTTCATATTGCATCTTGTGTGGCTTTACTTTCTAAGCTTGTGCACATTCAATGTTCTAAACTATACAAGTATATCTCTGGCTGTAGGCTTCTCATCTATTTTGCTATCTTTTACATGTGTAACTACATTCATTGTATATTGGGCTTAGATAATCTCCTGTGTAGACACACGGATGGAGCCCTCGCTGTTTAGGCTCTGCTGTTTGTGTAGACACTGTAACTCACCAGTGTATTATTTTTCATGTTAACATGTATTGATTAAAATGTATTCTCCTCCTGTTCTTTACCCGTTTTAGGTGATCTGTCTTGTGCCACAATGATGTCAGTAGATGTCACCAATCGTAACGGCCCCGCCGCCACGCCTCCCAACTCACTGAGCCTTCGCTCCTCACATAACCAGCTACTCAGCAGCGATGTCATCAAACAGGGCTCCGCCACGCCTCCCAAGTGTCGCAAAAAGTACGCACTCACCAGTATCCAAGCAGCCATGGGCCTCGGAGAAGCAGTGCCCCCATCATCATCATCATCACCCTCATCGTCCCCATCACAGTCCTCAACCCCCAGCAATCCCAAACTTGCCAAGAACGGAGTTAACCAGCTTCGCAAAGCTGGTCAGGACCATAACAAAAACACAACCGGCCCCGACCCAATGGACCTGGAGTGTAATTCAGAAACTATAGCAGATGACCTTAATGTTAACACAGCAGAGGAACATGATAGTCACACTCTCACCAACAACGACCGAGAGGAAGATGTCTTTAAGCCAGATGCTGAACTTCACCCAGATAGTGATGCAGAGGACGAGCAGAAAACAGAATCAGACATAGACTGTAACATTAACACAACCGTGGAGCTCAAAGTGAACAACAACACATCAGATTTGGATTTTGACTTAAACACAGAGGCAGAGGAGGCTGATGATATCAGCATTTTGTCTGAGAAGGAGATCATGTCGAAGATGAAGATTGAGGAAGACGAGGTGTTGGAGGAGCAGGAAGATGAGGAGAAGACGCCATTACTGATGATAAAAAGCGAGCCTCCTGTGAAGAACAACAAAGTTTCTCCAGGTCTGGAAATCATCTCTGACATCCACTCCAACCTCAAGCTCCTCAAATCAGGCAAGAACTCTCCTGTCCCTCCTCCTCCTTCTCCACCCCGCCAAGCCAGCCCAGAGGACACTCCCCTGCTCTCTGTGGCCTCCTGCCCCTCCTCTTCCTCCTCCTCTCCTGAGACGAAGAAGGACAGAAGGACTGGCGCAAAGACGGACTGTGCTTTGAACCGTATCCAAAATCTGAACCCCAGTGACGAAGAGTTGAGTTGGACTACGCTGTCCCAGGAGAGCAACTCCCCAGAGGAAACAGGTACACACATACACATAAAAATAGTTTAGTGACACAAACTTTATGGCTACTTTTTTTGGCATTTGGCATAGCTTTTATGTGAGTGTATGTGAGCTACTCTGGTGTGTTTATTTTTTTTCTCCTCTGTGCTATGTAGTGGTTTTACCATTCTCTCTACTGATGACATGTTTCCATTTAGGGTGACCAAGCGTCTATCTGCGGGTAGACAAAACTCAGGCATTGCTGGAACAGAAAAACAAACGCTCCAGACTCTAGTAAATCTCCCAGAATCCCATTGGTACAGGAAGTGCCCTTTTAACCTCGTGGGTGTTTAGCAGTGTCCTGTCTCTAACTGTGGACAGGCCTTGCAGGCTTGTCATGCGTTAATACAAAATCTTGTTGACATTACCTCTTCCCTTCTGATCCTGGAGAGAGAGGAGCTGCTTTGGATTCATACAAACTTCTAGAGGATGCTGGACCTCCAGTTGCAGCTGAGCTGTATGCACATGCACTTGTAAATGTCGTGAGACCTTTATTAGTATAGATTGGATTGTATTTATGATTAGTGGAATTAACTAATTAAACATTTAATCCACTTGAAGCGGAAGAATACCCATCACAAATTCACAAAGCCCAGTTGTGACTTGATTTGTTTGACAGTCCAATGTCTAAAGTAGGTTATCACATAGAACAAAGAAATGCAGCAAATCTTCACTAATGAGAGGCTGCAGTGTTTTTTTTTTTCTCTTGTTATTGCAATTACATGAGACTTGTACTTATATGTAAAGTTTATCTGTTCTACCAATTGACTTTCCAGTACCCAGAGTACTAACTAGACGGTTTGGGCTTGTGCGACGCCGTAGCTACAGCGACAGTGCAGAGCATACACAGACCCTAGCGCCGGAGCTAACGTGCCACAAATGTAACCACGCGCTGCGGTGCTGCAGACCGCAGATCTGTTATTGGTCCGCTTGGTATTAGCGTGTTTCTGCTTTAGTATTTAGTAAGCAGGAAGTAGAAACAAAAAATAATCCGACTGGCAAAAAACACACAGTGCCGACTAGTGTTTTTACAGAGCGAGTCAGACTGATGAGTGCGCAAGTATAAATGTGCACCAGCGTAGGCTACTTGCGTAGGTTACGGCGGGAATTTGGGAAATTAAATTATATAAATCCTGTGAGTCATCACCTCTTTTGTGTTTGCCTGCTTTCTTAAACTCGCTGGTTGCCTTTCTGCAGAGCATCAGTCCAGGTCACTGTACTTCTTTGTCAGTGTTATGTAAAAATCTGAGTTTAATTGGCCCATTACTACGCTCTACCTTGTGCTTTGGGTGTTAAGACACATGAAATACATCCATCTCCTGTAGAGCCGCAGCTGTGACCTTTGGCGTAATCTCACCTGTAAATCATCCCGTCTCTCTCGGTGGGTGAGAGTTTTAATGCTCTGAGTTGTTGCCTCAGTGCTTCTCCCAGAACACATCTCCATAGCTCTTGTCCTCGTCTGTGATGACTCACTGTGCCTGTAAAGCTGAAGGCTCTGGGCATCTGCGTATGTAATTTCTGAACAAGTACGATGATTAGCAGCTTCCATTCTTGAACGTTTTCATGTTGTGCTGTCTGAATTGCAGGATTTAGATTCCGTGTGCTTTTTGGTCAACGACTTCCTTGTCTATCGTTGAAACTCAACCTGACTTGTCTACTTTATCATTTCAAGGTGATAATTCTCTCTGTTTCATGGCCTTACGGTTTGACTTCATCCATCTCTGTGTATTGACGAGCTGAGGAAGGGGCCACCAAATGGACGTTAGCTTCAGTGTAGCCTCTATTTAAGATTTATTAACCTCTGAGAGTTTGCTAAAGAGTCGATAATCATGATAAGGACATCATTCATGTTGATTTTATGGATCTCTAACACGGTGTCATACACTACTGTCGTGCCGATGTCTGCTTTTCTCTTTCTCTCTCTTTCTCTCACTCTCACGTTGGCAAAGCCGCGTTGTCTTCCCATGTGTGTGCTAGATTCCTCTGAGGATGTTGCGGGCTTGAGGGTCAATATTACACTGCTTTCACACAGAGGAATCAAAACACGCACACACACACACACACACACACACACACACAGACTGGCAGGCACAGCTACGTATGCAAAGTGGAAGAATTCTCTCCCATTTTCACATACGATGTGCACTGCAACACTACAAAGGAACATTAGCTGAATATGGATGTGTGCACAACAGCAACATGTGATCTGTATTATTTTCCACACGTTCATTTGTTGAATCATCTTTCTCTTTATTTCACATTCACGTACTGAAAACCTCCCAGTATATCCTCCTCTGCTGTTTTAGCTCTGTAACAGCCCTACCATATGTCTGCCTCGCTCTCTCTCTCTCCTCCACCTCCTCCTCCTCCTCCTCCTCTTCCTCCTCCCACTCCTGCTCTTCCTCCCTCTCCATACACCTCCACTGGATATGATACTGAATGAAAGATGAACTTGGCGTTGCCAGGACGACCAGGAAAGACTAAAGGGACAGTGGAAAAGAGGGAGAAAGTGATAAGCAATGACTGTGCCAATTTCTTTCCATGTGCCCCGGTGCATGTTTGTTTTAGTACAGGAAACGGAGGGCAGGCTCATTCTAGCTGTTGATGTTGTTGATGGTCCAGATAGAGGAGGGTGAGACAACAACAGCAAACGTAGCTCCACTGCAGGGGACACATAACCTCTCTCCCTTTTCATATTTGTCTGGTCTGTTTCTGTGCCTCTCTCTTTTCGAGTTCGCACTCCTCGTTTCATTTTCTCTTTCTCCCCATCTTCTCTGCCTCTCTTTCCACGTCATGTTTTCTCTGCCTCAGCGTGCCTCCACGTCCCTCTCTCTCTCTTTCCATCTCTGTCCTCTCTCTTTCTCCTCACCCCCTCTCTTGCGGTGTCCCCCACCCCCTTTCCTCTCTTTTCCTCTCTCTCTTTCTATCTCCGTCTGGGGTTGTCTCTTTGGTTACAGCACTGGGTTTTCTGTATGTGAGGCAGCTAGCTATGATGCTGGGGAAAGACTACATGCTGGCCATTGTGATTGTCAATTACGAGGGTAGGTGCATTTGTCGGTCGGCTGGAAACTACACGCTGGGCTTAGAGTTTGAACGCCGCCTGAGTATGTTTGTGTAAGTGCATGTGTGCGTGTCTCTTCCAACATGGAGATGAAGTTTAGGCAATGCTGCTAAAGGACTCGGTGCATGCTGTGTTTGCGTGTTAGGTGTGGGTGAATATGTGCACTGGTCCTGGCCATGGCGGAGTGTGTACGTGCGGTGTCATTTCAACAGAGAACATGTGTGTTTTGCTCCAGAAGCTGTCATCCCCTCCCCCTCTGTTCAACTGTACTCTGGCACAGAGCTGCATGCTAACCGAGGCAATCACAGGGTAACTGCTACGTAGCTACGGTGTGTGGCATATTTCCTTCAGCACTTTATTATAAACAGTGCTAGCATGTTAAGTTTTTCACACCAGTTCCTTACTCGCCACACACACACACAACACTGATAACTTATAACACAGCGACTCAAATCATGCCTTCAGCAGCATCAACAGTCAGAGCTTTCCTCTCTCTTCCTCCGTCAGTGTCTCTTCTTGCACACACACACACATGCTTTAGTCCACATCCAGTTGTCCTTTCATACTGGCACCCGTATTTAGCCACCATCTTTCCTCTCGCTCACAGCAGACTGTGTTGTAGTTCTATATGCTCTGACCTATTTTATTTTTGTTCGGAAAAGACTCCGACTCCCAGAAGGCATTGCTTCACTGCTCCTTGCTCTAAAGCACAGTCTTAAGCCCCAAGGATATCTTGTTTTTGCTCATGTTTTCCATGATATCTGTTATCTTGGATAAACTAAACCGTTAATAACTTGCCCCTCTATGTGTGTGTGTGTGTGTGTGTGTGTGTGTGTGTGTGTGTGTGTGTGTGTGTGTGTGTACATGTCTGCGTGCACGTCTGCGTTTGTGCGTGTGATTGAATTCCATCTCAATCTGTCCTGACCCAGTCGTCATGATGACATATGGCCTACTGACGTGGCAACAGGCCCGTGGGCTGTCTTTCATCAGCATGGTCAGCAATTCAAGAACTCACAGTCCCCACACATACATACAAACACCATACGCACAAATACACACCCGCTGACCACTCCCTCTGAGCTTATATCACCTTTATGAGATGCCACAACCCACTTTTTTGCAGTTTGGGATCATCTGTACTGCCTCAGCCATCAATAGTTTGCTGTGAGTATTTGTGAGCGTGTGAGCTTCAGGTGGCCTTGCTGCTACAAAACTTCCATGCAAGAGTGAGTCCACTTGTGTGTGTGTGTGTGTGCATGTGTGTGTGTGTGTTTTCAAGGTAACAGCTGCAGTTCCTCTAAATGTACCACTGTCAAATAAATTATAGTAGCAGCCATCTGCTCTGTATGTTGGTGTGGTGCTCTGCTAGGGTGGGGACGTTTACACATACCTATACTCATCAAGAAGTGGTACAGACAATGTACTTATATGTACATTCACGCTCTGTGCTGTAGGGCATTTGGACCAGAACATGCTCGTAGGATTAAGATTATTAAATCTTGACCTTCCACTTAATCAGGTTGTGCATAGATCTGTAGACGTTCTTCAATTTCACATCATGTTACTTCTGTATATTTAACACATGATGTTTACAGTCAATGGAAATTCCAGGAGAGAACAGCCCACACTGCTAAAAGTTAAAGTTAAAGCACACAGTGTCAATTGAGTTTCCAACCCTAATGGTTTAATTGAGGTGGAACAAATTGATTTTTTGCCTTGATTTCTCAGTTAGTAATGTCATAGACAATTATAATTTGACCTAACAACTTATGTTTTAGCGCGACAATTTTTATCTGTGACGGCGTTTTAACCGGCAACCCGCTTCTAGACGCCGTTCTTTGTTCAGGGGTTCGCTGTGGTCATGACGCGCTCCAAGTAAAACAATCACTGCCTCTTTTGAATTATATATAGCGTTTTATTTGCGTCTGGTTCTCAGTGTCCACAATCATTATAAAAAAAGAAGAAAAAACAAGAACAAAAACAAAAAGAAGAGCGGTCAAAAAAACATTATTGCTCTCCCCTGTCTCATCTGAGACACCTGTGCCACTCTCCCCTTTTGTCCTCATTTCCTGGGAGGCGGCATCACAACTACGAATAATCAAAACAGTCAAATGAAATTGTAAACTTCATCTAAACAGTTATGCTCCAGTTCAAATGATAATAATAATCAAACCAAATATACAAAAATGGCTCTAATAGAGACAATCTTGTTTGTGACACCATTATGTAACCGTAAATCTTGTAGTTGGAACATAACCATCCATGTATAATTTGAAAAAATACAATAAATTGAAGATTTCACAATGGATACAGATACATCCAGGGAAATATATCAGCAGATTTGTCTGAACTATGGTTCTGAGGGCCAGCCAACAATAATAATTTGTGGTCATTGGCACTGCATCTGAGAATGGTCCTAATTGAGAGAGAAATGTGAGAGCGTGTGCTTATGTTTTCCAGTAGTTCCCCGTGTGATATATTTGATTTAAAAATGTGTGTGGGTGTGTTGCACTAGTGCAACAACAGTGCTTAATAAGTTTTGCTCAGTTGCCGTCTGTGCACATGGAGACGCGGCCTGTTACAAAGACAGCTGCATCAGATGATCCCAGTCAGTTGGTGTTATGTCTCACTGTGGGTTAGCTTAATTTGACAGAAGCCTTTGATCGTACGCAAGTCAAGTCAATATTATGTTTGTGCGCAATCATAGACATGTGTTTGTACGTGCATTCATTTTTGAGGCGTTTTGGCCTTTATTGAATAGGTGCAGTAGTGACAGACAGGCAGGGAACGTGGGGACCGACATTTAGGCTGAACTGTTGCTGAATGCATTTTGACCCATGTGACTTATGCTCTAAGTCCTTTACAACTGTGTCACTTCTATACATGTATACATATATTCATAAAACCTACAAACACACAGTTATTTCTGTTGCAGTCAATTTACCGTTTGAACGTGTTGTTTTCCCATCAGATATCTGGAGTGAGCAGTCCTTCCAGACAGACCCTGACCTGCCTCCAGGATGGAAGAAGATCACAGATATGGCCGGTATCTACTACTGGCACATTCCTACAGGCACCACCCAGTGGGAGCGACCTGCTGCCCATCCGGAGGCCTCTGGACAGACAACGGAGTCCCCGGCCCTGGGTGACCAAACAGCCTCCACACCACGTAAACACTCCCTTGGTTCACTCAGCCCCTCACCCACTCCTGACCATGAGGTGAGAGAAAGAACAACAAACTGCAAACCACATTTTTTAAGTCTCATGTAAATTTAGCATTTTGTTTAAATGAGAAACCTCATGCTTCTCAGTGAGGATGAGAAACATGAGGTTATACATTTAAGGAATTTAACTTGGGGACTCATTAAGACCCATTAAAAAAATTAAATACAGCTTTTCTAATACTGTGCTTTTGTGTGTCCGTGTCCATGTAGTCATGCCAGGCAGAGGTCTTCTTTAGGGCATCTACTCGGTCAGGCAGCACCACCTCTGACAGTTCGGTAGAGCCTCTCTCCACTCATGAGACCATCCTGCCCACATGTGGATTTGTTAACAGCTGCTACTTTGTGAGTAACCCACAAAAATGCTTTTCCAGTTTTAATTTTACTTCACTGTCTGTGGTATCTTGCACCTTTTCTAAAAATGTATTTTGTAATTCTAGACAGCACAATGCAGTTGTCTGGGTTTTTATGTTTTTCCGTAGTCCTGACACATGCTTAATCCTGACACAAGATTAGTGGAGGCTTGGTAGAAATATGTAACAAGACAGCTGGATTAAGGCTCCAGCATGGTGCTGCATTGGTGATCTGCTACACATAGTGTAGATACACATAGTGTAGCAGACCTGTTGTATCTATTTGGTGACAGTATCAGAAATATAGAGAACAATACAAAATATAGGCTCCTCCTGTTTGTGTTTGTGCTGTCACTGATCCCTTGGCTTTTCAACTTCCACAAAAAAGACTTTGTAGTAGTTTGAATAACTGTGCTGTGGACGTTCTCTTTCTGGCTCAAGACAACTTTTCAACTAGTCTGCATTAAGCGTATGCATAATGTCATCACCCAGGGGCGACACACTGTTGGCATGTTGAAGGACTGCGTGCGAACCCCTCTCCAAGACGTCACATTGGTTGAATTCCTGCAATCCTTCACTCTGTGTAGACAAAAAGCTCTGCAAACGGACGTGAACGATGTACCATAAATTGGCCTTAAACCAAATGAGACAGAGGGCCATCAATACTCCGATCCAGAAGCACAATACGAGAATACGGAGCCAATCAAATCAGTCAATCATGTAGAATGATGGAGGGAGGAAAAGAGATTGATAGAGAGCAGCATGCTGTAGATAAAATATTGATCCAGTGAGAATGGACTGATGTTGACAGATGGATGTGCCAGAATCTCATTCAGGCACATCCATCTGTAGCGACTGACTTCCAGGCTGCTTCTGTGTCAGCCAGTGATACAAAAGCCAAAATGGAAGAGAGACAAAGACGGTGCAGGAACATGTCCTCCTAATTCTCACTGTCGAGGTTATAATCATGCCTTATGTTTCTCTCTCTCTCTGTATCTCTCCCCCTTTCTGTGTTAGCCTCGTTCCACATCTCTTCAGGGGATGCCGGATCAAGAGTGTCGCTTTCAGCGTCATGAAGATGAGGACAAGGTAGGATACTTAAAGTCTCGCATACTTTTCTCTTCTCTCTTTAATTTATGTAAATTTGTGTGTAGGGAAGATAAGAAAATGAACTCCTACTACAAATGTCTGTGTATGTATATTGCTGTATATGCATACTCGTATCACATACAGTGCAGTCAGTATGTATTTGATAGTGATTTGGCTCTGAACTTTACCACATTTGCATTAGAAAGTGACTTTGAAGTTTAATTGCTTTGTTATACGCCCTGCATACGAGTGCAGTAAGGGAACTTATGATGAAACACAACAATTACCGTACCTTCACATTTAAAATGTTACATTTTAAGTTCATTCTGTATTTAATATATTTTTACTTACTAGTGTCTATTTTATAAATAGTCTTAGACAGATTTGGTTTCTACTATCTATATATTTGCTTACTTGCTAACCATCAGCATATCCATCATGCTATAAAGATCAAAAACACCAGAAAAAGTGTCACTGTCTTAGACTCTGATTGTACTGTATTGTATTCTGATTGTACTGTATGTTCTACTAATCATGAATCATTAGATTCTTAGTAGCAAGGTGAATGTTCAATAGGAGCAAAAGAGTCAGAGAAAACATTTCAGCTCTCGACTGGCTGTTCTTGGGGTTTTCGGTTTAATTGAACAAATGTTTTGCTGTTTGCTCCTTATTGCAACAAGCACCGTAGAGTGTGGAGTAAGCTAGTTAGCTAACAACCCTGTTCTGTCTTTCTTCCCCTGCTCCCCTTCCACCCTTTGACCCCTATCCTTGAACCACCACTATGTGTGTTTGTTTTGTAACGCTGTATGTAGAAACAGGTGTGGAGTGATTTTGGCGGAAAAATTGATAGTGAAGTGTGGAAGGCAAGTATAATGCGCTCAGCTTCAGCGAGTCTTGTTCTTGGTCTAACCTCACCCTCTATTTGAATTTGTGCATTTATGCTAAATATCACTGCCTGGGCAAAAGCATGATGCTTCAACATAAATGTAACTGCACCGACCACAGCGTCGTATCATGCCTGATAACAATATGTAGGAACATGTCTGTTATTTGGCTGCAACAGTACAATTAACAGGTTGTTTTTTTCTTCACTTATATGGGTAAAATATTTCCACCCGTCTGTCCTATTGGCACAGATCTGAATGTTTTTACGCTCAAGTAAACATACTGTGTGTTAACTTTCTTTTTGTGACGCAGCATGCTCCATTACACATAACACACCAATGCCATTTCTTCATCCAGTAATGGCATCCTGCCCACACTTGGATGCATGCTGGCCTTCACTGTGTAGGGTCAGAATATTTACTTTTTGCTTTTGTTTTCATTTAGACCTTCTCTCACATTGTCTGTAACCCATGATTTCTGCATATTAGTGTTTTGTTGATATTTCTGGACAGCTGGCACATCTCTGGTTGGAGCAGAGAGACATTCCTGGCGAGAGAATGTGCTTTCTCATTAGAGTTCTTAGGTGCTCTCTTTTGCACTGAGTAACAAATCTGTAAGAGACAAATTAGTTTTTATGTAATATCAGGAAGAAATTCAAATATCTGGAAACATTGGAAAAATTAAACCTAAAGAATGAACAATATGATAATGCTGTATATCCTATCTTCCTTTTGCATTAATAAAAGGTGTCAAAATCCATCTTGATCACTTTACCCCTTTAGTTTTGTGCAATATTTAAACTTCAGACCAGGATAATCTGACAGGTTATGCGTATGAGAGGGCCTTTAAGGTGGAACCTCTTTGACCAAAGATTTAAGGTTTGTTTAGGGATCATTTTGCAATCTAACAATATCACCTGTGTACATCAGGACCTGCAGGCAGCCACGGTGAACCCTGATCCTAGTCTGAAGGAGTTTGAAGGTGCCACGCTTCGCTACGCATCACTCAAGCTAAGGTGAAATACTGTCTGTCTGTGTGATATACATACAGACTGACACAAATTCAAACTTCCTTTATGTATGAATGTCTGAAAGCCGTCAAAGTTGCAGTTAATAATCAAACGCGTTTTTCTTTTTATCTGAATCTCTGTCTCTGCTATCATTGTTTGGTTTCTCTGATCTTGTATTTACTTAATGTTGATTGAGGTCAGACAAAGCAGGAAGTTAGTTCTTCTACTCAGGAAATGGCTCCATTATCTCTATTAGTGTAATGACCGTATCCCTGTACCCTGTCAACAAAGCAGTTCATTTGGTTGCTTTGGTAAAAATGACACACCGTTATTCATACAAGCTAATGCGACATGCCACATTTCTTATCATCTTTTAGGAACCGTCCAGCTGTGGAAGAAGAGGAGTCCAACAGTGTCAACAGTGACCCGGAAGCAAAGGTAAAGGACATTCTTGTAAACTTGGCTTCAGTTAGGACCCTGCGTTATGCACATTTACCTTCATAATGTGTGGTCTTAGACATCGCCGTATGAAGTTGTTTTCTACAGTGTATATATTGAAACAAAATTTAGAAAGAGTTAAACCTTTACATGGCTTACAAGTTAATTTTAGATTTCTTTATGTTTCAACCAATGGCTTTTTGTATTGCAGCCTAGTATGTCTTTATATGTGCATATGTTGGTGTGGCTGCCAGTTATTTAATCTACAGTTACTTACTCCACACTCGTATTAATGTCTCATCTAATCTGACCTTTAAACACATATAGTGTAATCAACACCCTCAGATCCCGTGACTCCTTGTCTTGATGACGCTGTGTCTATTTTTTTCTGATCATGAAAGAATAGATAACAAGAGTGAACAATACTGCCCCACAGTGATGCAAATGGGAAATACAGATCCTGGATGCACGTTGCTGCATTAATTACTGTAATCTCTTTGGCCCCGTTCACATCTGGTGTTGACGCGGGTGTTCCAAACACAAATTAACAGCTCTCAGCATATCACCCCTTCTGGCATTAGAAGGGGTCTTCATGTGTGTCTCATGTGAATCTCACTTCCGTGCTCTGTATGCAAACAAGCACAACCATTTCGTAAGACCCTCTGTGTTGTTGTTTATAACTGATGAAAGGCAGCGATGTGCTTTCCGTTCCTAGTCTGCTGAAGATTTATAGAAGAAGAATAAGCAGAAAAAAGTGGGAAAAAAATTACCCTATTCGAACGGGATCAGTTTTATCTGGGGACGTCATGTAATTTACAAATTATGTCTCTATGTCTGTGTTTTGTGTGGCCCATTTCTTCGTGTGTATGTTATATGTTGTGTATTTCTTAAGTGTGTTGCAGACAAACTAAATAACCCAGTATGTTTAACACAGTCATAATGTATCACACTCATAATATATATATTCTGCTTGCTCAGAGTATGTCAGTTGAATAGGTGTTCTTTCAGTACGGCATAGGACACATTTAAAGATGTGGTCCAGACCACGCCTAAATGTTGCCTCAGTATTTGGATCTTTGTTTGTCTTCAGTGCATTAATAACGGTGTAGAGATCTGATCGCTCAAGATGTATGTTAATGCCAGGTGTGAAAAGGGCCTTTAACATCTAAACCTGAGATTCAAATGAGACATGTAACATGTATAATAATGAGTCAGGCCTAGTATAACATGACACTCCTTGAATATCATGATGATTTTCTGTCAAGTTAAAATTTATATTTTTTAAATATAATATATATTTTCATTCAGATTCAGATTCAGAAAACTTTATTTGTCCCCGGGGGGCAATTTAAGGCACAGATGAGCAGCTTAACGTGCAAGTACAGACATTTTATGGTGCAAAAAAGACAGAAACAGAACAGGATACAAAATACAAAGTATATACAAGTTACCATGCCATAAATGTTATGACTGTCCAAAATATCCATGGAGAATGTAAACAGACTGTATAAGTAAAGTGACTAAAGTGCAAATGTAAACAGTAAACAGTAGTTACAGGGAATATATGCAAGTTATAGCCGAGGTAGAATGGGTAATAAATAAAATGGGTAACGACATTACAATTTTATTGTCACAACCTTCATCAGATTTCAGCAAGATGGTGGTTCCACAAATAGATGAATACATCTAAAGCATTGCAGATTACGGTTTTACCCAGCACTCAGCTTGGTGAGATGGCACTGATGTGGCTGGTGTCCTCGTGTTCCTCTGCGTGTTTGCTTGGAGAAAATTCACAGTCCTTAGCAACGATGACATTGTGATGAAAACCAGACACAAACTCAGTCCTACAGTCATGGCACCTTGTGTGGTAGCACACTGTGACACAGATTAATGGCAGCCAGTCGCAGTATCACTAGTGGAATAGTTCTTTTCTAGCCATTAAAGGAGAGAAATACATTTAAGATCTAACTCATGTCTGTTAAAAACTATAAAAGTGACTGAAACTATAATGCATTTGGTTAATTTAGATTCATTTGTTAATGAATTAATTAAGCTGTCACTTGTTTCTGTCTTTCTCTCTCTGACCTATATAATCTGAGTACTTTCTGAATGGACTGCTGAAATGAATACTTAATGAGGGTAGATGGATGGGTCTCCCTCCGGTTTTTGCCTCTATACAACGACATGATTTGCTGTCTTCTGTTACCAGTTCAAAACCTTAAATGTGTCATTTTAAACACAATGCTGTTGCTATTTAAAGTGAACTTTAATCAAAAATCTAGTAATCAATGAGCAAAAAGTAGTGACATGATCTGTTCTGTGTGTCTTCAGTGTTTTGCAGTGCGCTCTCTGGGTTGGGTGGAGATGGCTGAGGAGGACTTGGCTCCTGGAAAGAGCAGCGTTGCCGTTAACAACTGCATCCGACAACTGTCCTACTGCAAGAATGACATTCGAGACACTGTTGGCATCTGGGGAGAGGTGAGGAAGATGGTGCAGAGTTACCATTATGTGTATATTAAATGTAAAGAGTGCTTGTTGAAAGACAGCATGATGAACTAAATCACAAGTGTCCAGAAGAGCAACACAAGTTACAGGGTTAACAGTCAGAAAAGTATGTCAAGAGATACAGGAAGGAACGATGAGAGCAAAGTGGAGCAATGTTATGAAGTCTTTCCCCTCTCTCTACTGTGGTTGTATTTAATGTGAACTGACAGAACAGAGAGGGAGAGCTTCATCCTTCTTTCAATAACAGTTCTCCCATCCGCTCTTGATGGGGTTTTATTATTTATTTACAAGCTTTCAAAGCCAAAGAAAAAAATGGACACACACTCACACACACACACACACTCACATACACTGTACATGCAAGTGTAGCTTGTAGGTAAGTGAAGGAAGCTGGCGACCTTTAAAGACTTTTTGTTTTACTATATCTTAAGCTGCAGGAAATAAGGATTGCATGTTTTGTGATGAGGTCTGAAAGGTTTGTGTGTCTGTGTGCCCAGGGGAAGGACATGTACCTGGTGCTGGAGAATAACATGTTGAACCTGGTCGACCCCATGGACCGCAGTGTGCTTCACTCTCAGCCAATAGCAAGTATCCGGGTCTGGGGCGTTGGCCGGGACAATGGCAGGTCAGTCGTCTTGGTGACCAAACCTTTTTTTCCTAAGATTTACTCCTTTATGCCTCAAAATGAATCATTCATGTATAAGTGTAACATTTTTTGAGGGATTCGAGCGTTATTAACAAAACGTCTGGGTCAGAACTGACCCTCAACATCCTTTTGTTGTTGAGGTTTATTTTTAAAATGATGGATGACTTGATTTATCTCGCACACACGCATAGTAAAAGGTCACGGTAACTAATGAGGGCAAGCTGACAGGTGTTGTAGTGACAGGAGGAAGAAAGGATTTCAAGATTGATGATGAAAGGATGCTAATGCAAGAGTAATTCATCCAAAGAGAGGTTGATAAAGAGTTGTGTTAACCCCCTTATAGGACCCATACATCTGTTCCTGACTTTTCTATTCACACACAGCAGCAGACTGTCACTGTAGTTAGAAAGTGAAAGAAAAGCTATGAGCTACACATCCCCCCTGGATGCTTGAAGACTTGCTGCTTGGAGGCCAGTAGAGGGCAATGTGCACTTCTGCTACATGCACAAGAAGATGCCTAATGTAGGTTATGAGGCACAGCTGGGTGATGTAGACTCGGATGGGTGGCAGTTGCCGTACAAGTTGCATCTGGCACGTGCCTGCACATACATGCACACACATTCTACCACTATCGTGAAGAGGCAAGAGCTCTTTGAATATGCAGAACTGCAGAATTCTGATTCCTCTGGGATTTCATTCACACACTCGCATAATCATTCAGGCTTGTGCTAGTGTGTATTAATAACTGTACATCACCTTTCCACACATACAATCGTATGTTCTCCATGCTCCTGACATTTATTTCTACCATCCACATCTACATATAGCAAGGGAATCTGAACAGTGGGAATACCTCAGCTGCAGCAAAGGGAGGAGGGAGGAGATGGGCAGAGGGAGGGGAGGAGAAGGGGGGGTTTTGGCAGGAGAGAGGGAGAGGGCGATGAAGCTGCCAGAGGGGGAGGTATGGTTAGTGCTCACTGGGTGTGGAGCGGACAGGTTGAGGAGAGTGTGCACGCAGGCAGTATCTCCAGGAATTGATGGTGTGAGTGTTTTAAAGACGCTCACGCTCACAGGATTAGCTGCCAAGATAGGAAAACAAACCACTGTGAGTATATTTATAAACCTTTTTCTTACTTTTGGCGCCCTCACTCCTGCACTCTTGTTTCATTACAAAGTGCCAAGAAAAGGAGGATAAACCCTGGATTAGAGGCCGCAGTCTGTAGGGACGTTTTTTGAGCACAGCGTTTGTGGGTTGATGGTTCTTTTGTGCATGTCACAATTTATCAAGAACTAAAGACGGTGAAAAAAAAACACATGAATGCTTGTGCTTGTTTGCCCTCCTCTGGGTTGTTATTTAAGGACAGTAGTGCTAATTACAAATAGATAACCTGATGGAGTTGTGTTAATCAGAATTTTTGGTCTTCGAAAAAAATAAGATGAATGAATAAAATGTGCAGCTGTTCAGGGCTAAAAATTTAAATTAAAACATTTTTCTTCTGTGTTTGTAATGTGCTATCAAAATTCCCTACACGGCTTAGATTTTAAATAATTACTGTTTGTCACATTGAAACGCAAAAATACCAGTAGCCATATGCTGCAATTATCTGGACGCCTTTGCCCTTTCCATTTTTTATTTTTTTTTTATTCATTAATTTATTCATGAGTATCATGAAAACCTGGCTGGAGCAGGTATTTTCCCTCTATCGCTCTCTCCCTCTGTCACACACATTCACACACTTTTTTTTACACCCTAGTGAAAATGCCGGAGCGGTTGTGTCAGCGCATGAATGGTACCCCAGTGCGTCCCCCGCTCTCCGTGTGCCACAAAACTCATTATCGCCACAGAGATTACAGATTCCCACAGCAACCTTGACATTTTCAGGGGCGTCGGCATGACGATAAGATTATATTCGAAATGAGATATCACTCCCTGTCGCCCCCTCTCCATTCTTCTCTTTCCTCCGACTTTTATCTTCCTTCCTCATCTGGGTGTTTTATCCTGCCCTCGTCTCTACGCTTTTATCCTTATCTTTTACGCTGTTGCAGTTCACTTCCAATTTCCTCTACCAGTATTTCACTTATGTCTCATTATATTCCCGCCCGCCTCACTCCCTTCTCACTAACTTCTTTTTTATGTTGCTTTTAGAATCTCCTTGGCTATTTCCTTTTTTAGGAAACAAAAACCATCAGCAGCCAAATAAAGCTAATTGCACCCAACTACAAGTCTCTCTCTGTCCGTCCCACAGTTCCTCCCATAACTTATTGAATTTCTGTCACTTTCTTTTTCACTCATATAGCAGTTCAAGGTTAAGTAAGCATAAAAAATGAGGAGCGTTGCTTTTTTTTTTTTCCACAAGATCTGTTTGAGTGAAGGAGACGGCATGAAAAATGAATTGAATTTTGTGTGTATGTGTGCCTGTGCTGTGCAAATTCTGACGTATGTCCGACAGCAGGGGACTAATACGATGGATTCTTTTCTTCTACTAACTCTCTTCCTTTCCTCCCTTGCTACCTTGGATTCAGAGAGAGGTAAACACATTCCTTCCTTTCCTCTACGACCCTCCTACAATATCATTACATCTTATTGCTTAATTTCCTGTGTCTCATTTCTCTCGTCTTCAAAGTGTCTCTTGACGTACTGTAACACTGCACACACACTCGCGAAATGTAGGAAATGAAGGTGACCTCGTTCACCTCCTGTGTCCTTGTCTGTCTACAAGCATTTTTTAAGTACGCACACATACACCAATAGGACTCTGTAGTGGAGAGCTTCCCTGAGGCTCTGTTCTCAAAAATCTTGTTAACCCTCAGGCCTGTGTTTCCTGTTGCATGGCATATTGAAGCACACCGCTTGAGGGAAGTTATTTATATTGGTTTACGGGAATTTATGAATGCGGTGGTTTAATTTGACTAGCTGTATTTCTTCCACCAAGTATTCTCTGTCTTCATTTCTCTCCCAGTCGGTCTCCTTTCCTCCTCCTTTTCATTTCTATTCAGCGGGGTTAAATTGTTTTCAGCTCCAGTGGGCCCAGGGGAAAGTTGTTGCCTGCTGTCACTCTATTCAACTCCCTCTTGCATCACGCTGCTCTATTGATCTCTGGGGTCCATCGACTTATGTGTGTGTGTGAGTGAGTGTGTGTTTGTCCTGTCTTCATCACACTTATAAAGGTCGGCTCATCTCTCATCTGTCTCCAAGACCTGTCAAAGCTGGACACCCACATACACCCGCCATGTCTACACATCAGTGCTTCGTCATTTATCTTTCTTGTCTCCAAGTTGCTCCAAAACTAGTCCAACAAGTCCTTTCTTCTGTTGTGTGTCTTTATCTTATCTTTAAATTTTTTTTTATTTTTTGTCTTCTCAGGGACTTTGCATATGTGGCGAGGGATAAAAACACCAGGATCCTGAAATGTCATGTGTTCCGCTGTGACACGCCAGCCAAAGCCATCGCCACCAGCCTGCATGAGATCTGCTCCCGGGTGAGTTGTTTAGGCATGAGGAGGGTTCCTGACTTGAAGCCATGTTTGGATTTGGCAAGTAGACTCAGATGAAGCTCCAGCTCGTTGGAAGAATGTGTCCCCTCCCACTCAACGATAAAGGCAGCAAAATGAAGGGCTTTATCACGGTTTAATTTTGCAAACTCCCTCAAAAACCCCGCAAAGACGACGCTCTCATTCTGTAGTCGTAGTGCATGAAAAATAATACATTCACAGATTCAGAGTGATTGCGTTATTGTGTTTACTATCTCACAGTCTATGCACACATTTTAATAATTGTCTCTGCTGTCCTCTCAAAGTCCAGTGATAAAATTAAAATGATGTCCCCCAAACACAGTTATCAGAGAGCTTACTTTATACTCCACTCTTTGATGAATACTAATGAATTCAAACAGGAAGAACAGTATTCAAACCACTGTTTTTATTGTTTCTGCTTTGTGAACAGAATTAATGGACTCATTGTTGACGTAGTGTTTGAAAAGACTAAGTGGTTTCTCCATTTATACAAATTTTAAAAAGTGCACACATTTGTCCCTGAAATATTTTTGAGAGAGAAAAGATTAAGAGGGAAGCCATTTGTCCTTGTCCACATCCTTCACACTAATACCAACCATCCCACATTTTAACAGCCAACCTACATTACAGAGCGCAGAGTCTGTTTAATTCAGACTTGCCACCTAAAAAAGTATAAATAAAAAAGGATAGCTGGTCACAGCAGGGGTTGCTGAGATGCGGATTTGTTGCGACAAACTCTCTGATTGAAGACATGCATATATAATTAAAGTGTTGTGTTTCTAGGCATGTGTGAGTTACGGGTGAATGATTCCGCCTGTTGTCGTCCGTCAGGTTCTGTTTGCCCCTTATGTGTTTCTCCCTGTGAGCTGCACTGCAGGAGAAGCTTTTATCCTGCTTCGTAAGGAAGAGTGTGACCTGGTTAATTTGTATGTGTTTGAGTGCGAGTGTGTGTCTGTGTTCCCCGGGTGAAATGGATAGGCAGTATGACAGTATCGTGGGTGAAGCCTCTCCAGGTTCTCTGAAGCTCTTTCGTGTTGACGCTTTCATCTCTTCCCCCCCCCCCCCCCTCCCTCATCTTCTTGCACTTTCACACATTTTTGCCTTTGTCTCTTCACTCTCCTCCTCTGCGTCTCTGCCAACAACATACCAATCTGGATTTGTTTTCTCACGCTATGTCCTCAAACTTCTGTGCCTCCTTTTCTCTTTAACTCCTCCAGATAATGACAGAGCGAAAGAATGCCAAAGCCATGGCAGGAGGCTCTCTCCAGGACAGGATGCAAGCAGGACTTGATCTCCCTTTACAAGGTAGGCTTCATACTGCGTTCATACACAGTAGTATCTGTAGAATCCACTCAGTGTATGTTTGAGAGAGTGACTGCGACACGTGACACACAACACTAGGTGCAGTGCAGTTATCTCTTCTGTGGACGGCTGGATACTTTCAAGCACTCATGACTGGAGTAACTGTGTCATCATAATATCAGATTTGTCCCCGTATTAAGTGATTTGCCCACCGCTTTGTACCTCACAGTTGGTCATTCTGAGATCTGGTTTCTTGCTTCAAATGTGCCCTAGTGAAACAAGCAGAACACATTTCATTTACTAGTGTACGAGTACAGCTAGCTCTTCTGCTGCCACTGCTCTCTGTCTATCCAAGTTCAACACAGTGAATATGGTGGTAGGAACCGAAGTCAGGGAAGATGTTTACTTGCGATAAACGTTTGCGTCATAAGTTGGTTGAGATTTGTTCACCTTGGTATCTGTGATCCTTTAAAAGTTTAGGCTGAATAATAATACTATAAACTAAACCAAACCCGAATAAGGTCTAACAGTTTTCGTTGTTTCATCACCAGCTTTGTCAAAAACATTTCACGCTACATCTAGAACACATTTTTATTGAATTAAATAGAAGCAAGAAGCAGCCATAACCTCATATAATGTAGTATAATATGTATTCTTTGAGCAGCGGTTAAATGTGCGTTGAATTCTCCTCAGCAGAGTTCCCCACACCAAAGACAGAGCTGGTTCAGAAATTCCAAGTGTACTACCTTGGGATGCTGCCTGTGGCCAGACCAATAGGTTGGTATGACGCACAAACACACACCATTCATGCACAGAGTACGGAGGTGTATAGTACATGAGCACTGTTAATGTTGATCTTTATAATAATTTAATTTTTATATTTATTTATTATTCCAGGTATGGATATACTGAATGGAGCCATAGACAGCCTAGTTGGTTCTTCCAACAAAGACGACTGGACCCCAGTGGCCCTCAATGTGGCAGATGC
Organism: Chelon labrosus; assembly: GCF_963514085.1. Lineage (NCBI taxonomy): Eukaryota > Metazoa > Chordata > Actinopteri > Mugiliformes > Mugilidae > Chelon > Chelon labrosus. The sequence goes on along the minus strand of NC_140338.1, from coordinate 20,692,085 downwards.
TACAGTCACCATCAGCAAAGACAAGGTCAGACACACATCCAAGCTATTATCTCCAACTTCCACTGGCGTTGTCTGCTCTGTTCTTTTGAGACTCCTGTAGAAAATGAAAAACACCAGAAAACAAACTATACAAGATAAAAGTGGTGGCCTGTTGACTCAACGTCCTTCATAGTCAAAGCAAACCTTTTCTTAAAGCATTTCTCTGCATTCTTGCAGTCAGTGGCAGCGGGACATAACTGATGATGACTGAGAATTCAAAGGCCTTGTCATCCTGTTCAGACTGTGAAGACATGTACAGAGTGAAAAATAGATCCCGGACAACAAAATGTGTCAGTGCACACACTTGGTTGTCTGAATTATTGGTGTCTCCATCTTTGTTTCCCTCAGATAGGTGCTTCTTTATTACGTTGGAAGCATAATGGATGGACTGTAATCGAAAAACTGCATTAAACATATTTTAATTGACACTGCTATAAAGGTAGCAAGCTGCTGACCTGAGTAATGAGACTGAACTGCAGCTTACAGACTGCAACCCTACACGTGTTAACTCTGCATGTAAAGTCTTAACAGTGATGAACCTTGCAGGTGATGTCCGCTGTAAGAGCAAGGCACTTAAAGTCCAGCTGCTCCACTGGACCTGTTTATTAGAAGGCTGCAGTTTTACTGGACAGCTCCCTCAATAACGTCTTGTGTTGATGTATTTTATTCCCTGTTTGTAACAGATTAAGAAAAGTAATTGAATTGTACTTGTGCTCTACATGTTCACGACCTTTTGACTTATCTCACACCCCAATATTTCTGATCAGGATGAAGCAGAAGTGCTGGTGGAGTGTCGTGTTCGTTTCCTGTCTTTCATGGGCGTTGGGCGTGACATACACACGTTCGCCTTCATCATGGACGCTGGCGGCCATCGTTTCGACTGCCACGTCTTCTGGTGCGAGCCCAACGCTGGGAGTGTGTCCGAGGCTGTGCAGGCAGCTTGTATGGTGAGTCACTGAGGGGACACTGCAGCAGTCTGGTGCACGGCTGACAACGCAGCTCAGATACACTGAGCCAGCTCCGATTTGGTTAATAAATAATACAGGATGATGAAAAAAAGCACTGCAAAATGTTTAATCTTTATGTACGTTCATTCAGCTGAACTTTAAAAAAAAAAGAAAGGCTTCACTGAGCACGCAGGCATCAGAAACCCCACAGAACAGTCAAAACACAAGATAGAAAATTACTTAATAATAGGTTTGTTTATCACTAACTTAATGTATAAATATAAAAAAATGCTTATATATTACAAATTTCACTGAAACCAAGGTCATCCACTTAAAGTACAGACAGGCTCAGATATCTAGAGCCTCTATTGTCCTTGCCAGTAGTCTAGTTTGGGTTTGATTGTTCGGTCTTGACAGGAGGGTGTTTTACTGTCCAACCCATATGGTCGGTTCAGGTTACAGTGGGACTCTCTGTCAAAGCTCTGTTGGTATAAAGTATGCATTCAAATCAAGAGAAGACACCTAAACGCAGCGTACACTGTGTGTTAAACATCAGTTGTCACCCGGAAGTTGACCTTGACTCAGTACTCGGCCTGGGATTTGTTTATGGGGAAAAAAATACTGTAGCACGCTGTCGCATAGTCTTTCAACCAATCAGAGCGACATGTATGACTAACTCGCTCCAGACCAATTCTCATGTGTGCATTTAATTATTATAATTTCAAGCTATTATGCCTTTATAGAGTTTATATTTTATTAGTATGATGTCTGTAGTAACAGCCCATAATACCATCTGTGGAGTTTCTGCTATAATGCAGCCCATTAGTGGAGGTTACTCACCTTCCTCTGCTTCTCTCCGCCATGTGAGTTACAAGATTAGTTGGCTGCTTGCTGGGCTATTGACCACACATCAGAACTTTCTATATATGGACACACACACACACACACACACACACACACACACACACACACACACACACACACACACACACTAAAACTGATTCACGGTGACAGGAGTCATCAGTCATTACTATTGATCACAGCTAGCAGCCTGCACCAGTCCAGCTTCCCTCTCTCACTGTCTCCCTCACACACACACACACCTCCACTGTCATGTCCTCAGCAGCTGTAACTCTCTATTATTTACAATATGTCTCTCTCTCTCTCTCTCTCCTCTCTCTCTCTCTCTCTCTCTCTCTCTCTCTCTCTTTCTCCCTCTCTCCCTCTGTCACTGTTTCAGCTGCGGTATCAGAAGTGTTTGGTGGCCCGGCCCCCCTCCCAGAAGGCCTGCGGCTCGTCCCCCCCCGGTGACTCTGTGTCCCGCCGGGTCTCGACCAGCGTGAAGCGAGGCGTCCTGTCCCTCATCGACACCCTCAAACAAAAGAGACCCGTCACGGAGTTGCCGCAGTAACCATGGCGAAGCGCTGCCGACTCTCTACCACAGCCCCCAGTCACCATGGTAACTCGTCGCATAGCTGCCAAAACCCATCGCCACCACACACCCCAGTAACCATGGAAACACAGCTAAACCCCAGGGTCTGGGAAACCTGCCACGATTCCTTCGCTTTTGGGAGCAAATTGGAATTTCACCTCGAGAGTTTATCAGCTCCCGAGCAGCAATCCAAGTCTGTTTACTCAAACCAACTGAGACGAATAGACGATCTAATCCCACATCAAGAAGGAACCGGCAAGAGGAACACCTGAACGATGGTGGTGAAGGTTAAAGTGTACATAGAAGTAGCTCTCGCCCACCTCAGCGCAGTGGAGGGAGAAGAAGAGAGCAAAAAAACGAAGAAGTAGGAAGTGCTCTTCAAGCACAGCACGTGTGATGAGCGAGCTAACTGCTGGCCAAACTGCGGACCTCTCCATGCTCTTAGTGTATTTGTGTCTGTGCCTGTGCTGCCAAGCATGACCTCCCACACCTGATCACTCTTCCCGTCACTCACCTGGTTGTCCTGTTAGTCTGTAGTGGCTTTTCCCCTCTCCGGCCCTCTTTCTGGTTCCCCCCAGTAGACTGTAATATCAAACAAAGGAAGAAGTCATAAAAGCCCGTGTGTCTGGTTTTCCTGTGGTTAGTAGTGAATACAAGAAAGAAGGAAGCTGCTACAGACTGAAGAGGTAGATTTGTTTGTCAGTCTACACCCTCTACTCCCTTCAACTGATCCTGCATGAACTTTTATCTAAATGTGAACCGTTCTGTACAATATCACTTCACTGCTGCTGCTGCTTCCAGAGACGTGAGAAGGGGTGAGAAATCAGAAGCCACATCAGTTGTTTAGCCTGTCTACTTAGTTCTTTGTTTCTCGTCAAGTGTGCTGGAATCAGGCCTGAAGGGTCAGAACGAGCGGTGACCTTTCACCCGAAACATACTTCCTGTTTGCGCCTTCTTTAAATTCTTTGTTATCCCACGGAAATGACAGACGATAGCCATAACGCAGGAAGAGAGACGGGGTGGACAGTGTTGACCCTCTCTCCTCTGCTCCCCTGCTTTCTGTAACCAGTACTGGACGCATGCTTCAAACACAGGAGACATCAGCACGCTGCTGCTCTTTGATACACCTGCTGGAGGAAATTTGATTATTCCTTGAAAATCCCCCCCCTCAGTATCAGTCATCATGTCAAGTAATAAAAGGGGATTGGTGACATAAAAAGAAGCCTGGAGGAAGAGAGAGAAGACATGAGGAATGTGTTTTTATACCTGGCTCGCAATGATTTCTGTCCACAGCTCACTGAACTGTGAGGAATCGAGATGGTTTAAGAGAGTGATTTTATCTTCAGCCACGGCGGTTTCTGAGAGGAAAGCCGACAGAGAGACGCGCTGACTCAAACTAACAGGACTTTACTGGGCTGCTATTCCTCTGTCTCCAGGGTTCTGCTCACTTGAACGAGTCCTCTCTGTTTTCATCAGTGCCACCAGGTCACTTGCTTTTCGGTTGTGTTTCACACACCTCTATTCCACCCTGCTTATTATCACATATCTGACAAGATTGGATGTATGGTAATAACTAATGAAGTCCTTTATTTCGCCTTGAATCATAAACTTGTACCGCCCTGGGTTTTACCGTTGGATGTAGGGCTGCAGATTAATACTGAACCTGAATCTAACTGACCGTTTGCTAAACCCCTCCACCAGACTGTTCACAGTCTGTCACACGTTGCATCAGTGTACTCAGCAGCACACTGTCTGTGTGAAACCTACCACTGTAAAGAAGACACTAAGTGGTGTTATGCTGCTACTTCAGAGATAAGGGTAACATTAGCAGGGTCACCAAACATTGGTTGAAGACACTTTCTGGGCTTTTCTGTAGCATTGAAAATAAAACATATACCGTATACTGAACAGTCATTAGTTAAAGTCTTGATAATCTGAGGAACATAATTGTACGTTAGCTAAACAGACTGATACATGGTCTCATTGTCAGTGTTGTAGTGTGTTTGTGTGTTTTCAAGTCAGAATGTGGAAACGACACGGATGCTTCAAACTAGATGCGTTTCATTTATAGCTGTTTTCAGTATTTGCAAGAGAAGGAAGGGCAAAAGAAACGGATCAAAGACCATCAGATATTATTCATTTCATACGTACAGTTTGTTCATTAGCTATAAATCAGTTGCCAAAGACTGTATTCCACCAACTCGTGCTCCCTGCTTGTTACATTTGTGATCTTATCCGTTGAAACTGACGGTTGCTGGTTTTACCCTGAGAAGCTGCTTTTGTTTTTGTGTCTATGAAACGACGGAGACATTGTTTCAAAGGTTGGGGCTTAGCAAACGGTCACACTGTCACACATCTGGGTGCATGTTGCTCCTTGTCTTGCACCCAGTTTGTGAAGTCCACATTGAACCAACACACATTAAATCAACTAGTTCTGTTCAGCCACGTCACCTTCTTTTGACACGAAGATGTTGAAATGTGAATGAGAAGACAAAATCTGTACATAACACCCATCTAATGTAACATTTGGCATTAATCATTGTTATAAGCTATCTTTTCATTTTTGAATGTCTTTAGTTTTCTGTCTTTTTCTCGAAATGAAATGCCTTTTTTTTTTTTTTTTTAAACTCACCAAATGGCCAAAGTGTAAAATAATAATGCTATACATTGTTGTAGATAAGAAAAATACGAGAGCAAATAATGAAAAGAGTAGAAGCGATTGGAAACTTTCACAGTTGTCAATTAAGTTGATGCTGAATTTAACTGAGCAATTATCTATGCATTCTGTTGATCTGGAGGAATGGAAAGTCATGAAAAGTCTTGCATGCCCTTGGACGGTTGAAAGAAAGACTGTATGTATTGAACAGAAATATTTTTTATTTTATTTATTCTATTTTATAAAGTTATATACCGATTTTTTTTTTTTTTTTTTTTTTTTTAGTTGAGGCTAGTAAGGTCTCTCGACTCTGTGTCATTGTCTCAGTCCCTGGTTGACTCACAACGCTACAACAAGCTCCGCTTTGCAGGAAAAAAAAGGCAATAAAGGAATATATCTTCACCTTGTACCTGTACACTGATAGCTGGGAGTCCACTGCTGATGGAGGAGGAGGAGGAGGAGGAGGAGGAGGAGGATAACAGCAGTGGACTCCCACGGTCTCTGTTAAGCTCACACATCAACAACAACAAACACACACACTCCATTTCCCACAGATGGATGTGTTGGCTTCCGTTGCTGCTCACTGATTTGTACACTTTATCAATGTAACCAATTGTGAGAATAAACAGCATTATAAAATACACCACCTGTGTCTGTGTGTGTCTGTCTGTGTTTGTGTGTGTGTCCACTCAGAACCACCAGGTGCAAACTGTTTGCCCCAAGACTGACCTGTTAAATCATGTCATTTGAATATTTGTTTTGAGACTTTTAAGACTCTCTACAGCCACAGAGGTTTTGACCTCTGGTCTGTCTTGACCCGGCCTCCAGTTATAAAACACTGATTAAGTCTATTAAATGCCAAAGCCACATGTTCCTAAAGACTACGGAGACGTCTTTATTTATTAAGACTTTATTTAACACAGTCCAGCATTTCTGTTGTTTGCTTTTCACCTTTATTTTGCCAATGGCTGTATACCACAGAGGAAAACTTCACACCCCATCCCCAGTTAAATATACACTGATCTGGCATAACTAATATTGTGTAGGTCTCCCTTGTGCCTCCAAAACAGTTGTGACTCATCAGAGAATGGACATGGGCCTTCTGAGGGTGTCCTGTGGTGTCTGGGAACAAAATGTTGTTAGTGGGGGCCTTTGGGTTCTATGGGTTGAGGGGAGGGACCTCTGTGGATCAGGCTTGTTCCAGTGCGTTTTTTTGAGTTGTTCCTAAACCGTTTTTGAGTTGTGCGTCTGTGTCAGGCTGCATCCTGCTGGGGATGGCAGCTGCCATCAAGGAGTGTCATTGCTATGGGGTGGGGGTGTCTGGTCTGGTCTAGGTGGGTGGTACATGTCTAAGTAACATCCACATTCCAGTTATACTACTGTAAAATGAAATATCAATCTGGGACAAATGAACATTTAAAGCTTTCTACTACTCTCGACCTAATCAACATCTGTAACTAATGCACAAAATAACAGTAATGTTCAGTTCCTCAACGAATTAAAATCTATTTATTTCTCAAATTTAAATTTCTCAATTTAAATGCCGTCACCGTTCATTTTGTTTCATTTTTTATAATCCAGGCAAGGAGACTAAGGAAGAAGACGCTGACATGTTGGCGAGGTGAAAGTTGGAGGAACTGCCACTCCTGCTGCGTAGCGAACTAGAAGACGGGGACGAAATTGGTGGCAGGACAAAATCTGACGCCTTCAAGGCTTCCTGCGTCGCCACCGCATTTTCCGGTCTGACCACCTTTCGTCCTGGTTTGGCTGCATCCTTCGATGTCTTCTCCGCTCGTTCATGCTGTGAGTCTTGTCTCCTGGGCGCGGGTGGAGCAGGGCGAGCAGGTGAGGGATGTTTCCCAGCAGGAGGAGGAGGGGAGCTGAGGGGGGTCTGCTGCGCTTTAACGGCTGGATTGACGCTCAGTTTGTGTGCGAGAGCCGTGATTGGAGACAAGTGGCTGGGGGTTTGGAAGAGGACATTAACGTCAGTGTGAGACGAGGTATTCGTCTTGTTTACTTCTTGACGGATGCTTTTTGTGACGTGGCTGGTTGGTTTTTCTCTTAGTTGGTTTCTTTTTAGCTTCATCCTTGGAGGCCGTATTAGTCTTCTTAGCTAGTTTTGAATGTCGTTTACGCCCTCTCTTCTTCTTTTTTCCCTTCACTCCTTTATCATCGCCCTCTTCTTCACTGTCTTTGAAGTCTCCCTCACCATTTTCCTCGTCTGCCGGATCTCGCTCTCGCCTCTCGTCGCTGGAGGGAGACGAAGGCTTGCTGGCCGCTGAAGCTGCTCGGTTCTTCTTGCCTTTGCCCTTTTTGCCTGTTTTTGACTGTTCAGAAATGATGCCACCCAGGAGGCCCTTCGCCACCGCCCCTTGCCAGCACATCCTGGACCGTCTCTACCTTGGTGGGATCCGCCTGAAAAAGCAAGGGCAGTTTTAAGATTTAATGTGAAGATGCAACACATTAAAACTACAGGTCTCCAGGGCAACATAGCACCAACGAGGTCCACATAAGAAAGCACAATAAAGCACAGCCGGAAAGTGGAACGGTAGGGGAGGGGGAAGTCCCTTGATGTCCTCTACTTTCCAACGTCCCAACAAATGTGTGATATAACTTAGGAGGCAACATACAGCCACTGTACGTTCTAGGTCTGCTAGGCCATGCCTCGGCCTTGAACTTGACTCATTATAATACTGTAGCTACATTTAGCAGGCTCCTGATATCTGAGATAAGACACTGAAACACACATCCACACTAATCTTTCTCTATGCGTAGAAATCTGTGGTGGATTGTATTCACAGGAGCAAAGGAGTGTCTTTAAGGGCAAAGAAATCCCATTAAATCACCTAAACCCTCCCCACCCTCCACCCTCTGCCTGTCTGCATCCTCACACACGGCCTCTTCTCTTAAAAGCGAAGTTAAACGATGATCGGCACGCTGCTCGAAAATACCGCATTTTTAATTCACTCTCGAGAGTTTTATCTGCCGTTACATTTTTCTTAACTCTGACAGCATTAAGTGCTTTGAGAGCCTCAGAGCTTTAATCTTTGCTGCCAGAATGAGTGTTTGAGGTAAAATGCAGGAGACTACAGTGTACCGGGGAGCGGCGTGAATGATGGCAGCCTGTCAGACGTGTTTAACTGACCAGATGCTTCAGACCGATGGATCATCTTATAATGAAAGTGTCACTTTTAGCCCCTTGTCATTTGGCCCAAACTGAAACTTAGCTCCTTGCTGGATTAATTGTCATGAAAGTTTGCGCGGGGTCACAGACACTGGCCGATTTGTCACGGATCTTATTTCTCTTATTTCTCTTACTTTAATAACATTTTTTTTCCCCTTAAGTCAAACCCCCATGATTTTAATTAAGCTACATGGTCTGAGGAAATGGGGGAGACTTCAGGATACAAGAGAGAGAGAAATAAAGTGTGGCAGCCCCTCTCAGATGTGATAACATAAACCTTTTGGGACTCTCTGGCCCCATCTATGAACTAAAATATTCCTTCTTGTGACTTTCTTTAAAGATCGAATCCTTCTGTCGGTGTCTCTCCATTATGTCTTTTTAAAATCCTGACCAGTCACGTACCTGGGAGGCTGTGAACAAAATCTACAGCCACAGCTCAGATGAGATTTGAGTCACTGCGAGAGTGAATGTGTTGATCCATTTAGACATTATCGTTAGATGTATAATCACTGCACCGAGCTGGACAGAACAGCGAGATCTACATCAGCGTAATTGTTGGAAAGATACAGCTGCAATTAAAAATGAAAAAAAAAAAGACGTTCTAGATATGGGTGCATAAGTTAATGAACTACATCTGCAAAAGCATTATTCAACAGTCAAAAAAAAATAATAAGATTGGTGGAACTGAGCTCAGTAATAGCACCAAAGATAATATTTAAGATTTAATGAATTATGCACTTTTATAACCTCCAGAAAGCTTTTTCGATTTCTAACAAGCTCCCGTGCCACTCGTTGAGTTTTTTAGTCCTCATGCCCCAAAACTCCTCAAATAACAGCCTTTCTGTGCAGCCATGGATGCCTTTGACTTACATCACAGATTTTCAATAGGATTCAAAGCTGCAATGCCCACTCAAGGACGGTCGAAAAAACAGTTATTTGACTTATTTTTTTTTTGGTGCCTTTTGCTCATGAATGGAGAGCTGCACAGTGCCATGCAGTCCTTGCTTGTTCAGCGCTCTAGTCACAGCCTGCACCGACCATTTAGTTTCTGTCTTCTTAAGGTCGTCCTGCGAGGCCTTGCCACTAACAAGGAATTTTTTTTTTTCGCGCCTGTGAACATCGGATTCCTCTTGGGGAACTTTTGGTCGTTCTCAAGACTTGCATGTGGCGCTGCCAACCGTGTCTCCTGGAGCTCGACGTGTACATGAAATCTTATTTTAAACCAAATGCATTTTGAAGTGATACTTTGAAATAATTTTACCTCTGTCTTTTAGTTAATCAGCCGGAGCATCTTGCATCCAGCTGAAGCAAAGTCACCGTCATTAGGCGTCCCCAGAAGATTTGCAACAATTTGCGATTAAACAGCAGGATCGGCACATATTGCGTGAATTATCCATCTGATTGTGTTACTCAGCTCATGCAAATGTAATTTATAAAAACACTACAGGGTTGAATCACTTTGATTATATACACACACAGTCTGGCAGAGCCCCCCCCCCCCCCCCCCCCCCCCCCCTTGCACCATTTTATTGAGCTGCAGGGATCAGAGAAGCAGCATCTCATTACCTTCTGTTGTATTTCTCTTCTTTTTATGAGTGGGGCGAAAGGAAAGGAAGGGGAGGGGCCGAAAGGATGGAGGTGATGCAACAAGACTGGAGGAGCAGGAGGGAGGTCTGAAAGAACGACTGAAATATCCATTCATATTTGCTCTGAAGAACTAAAATGTTTCAGTAACTCGGGCATTTTTTTATCTTTAAACTTGTTGTTTTTTTATGGTATGTTGGAATAAGACGGCAGTTTTTTTCACGGAGCTTTAGTCACTCTGTGTGTGTCTGTGTGTGTGTGTGTGCAGACAAGCAGAGCCGACTGACCTCTCCACAGACAGGCAGTAAAAGAGTGCAGCCTCAGCACTGCTGGGAGGTCTTGATGCAAAGCAATCACACACACACACACACAAACACAACCAAATACTGAAGCACAAACACACGCCACAAACACAAAATCCCCGCTCCCTCTCAGTCTCCAAAAGCAACCTTGTCCTCTGCCTCCACATCTCACACTTTCTTTTCCCTCGTCTCTCACCTGCCGAGACAGTCTGGCGACGAAGCAGCCGTTGGTGAACTGAGACGGTCTGAGCCTGAAGAACTTGGAGTCCGCTGCGTCACCTGACGAAGAGTCGTCGGTGAAAATTGGACCATTCACCCTGAGAGAGGAGAGCAGCAGCAGGTGAGACCGCACAGCAGCTACAGCTCATGGAGAAGTTAATGCGAACGAATCAGAGTACACAAGACTTGTCAGGTAGTTGACCGACGTTACTACTTATTACAACTTTTGTGACATGTACAAAGTGTTTCTGACAGCTGCAGACTGTTGAATCAATGGGAAATATAACAGATATAACAGAAGAAGAAGAAGGTTTTTATCCCAACTTTATTAACAGCATTATTATCAGTCCTGTTTTAGAGCAGCGGGACGACCTTGTTTATGAGCCCCTGCGCTGCCAGCTGCCACTGCTGCATTCATCTGGCTTGAATGCCCTCAGCATGAGACATTTCTGTAAATGTTGGATGATGAATATTCTCAGCAGACCAGGAACTGTCTAAATATTGTTAAAATATGGAAATGATGTGCTGAAATGACCTTCATTCACATTAAAAGTCTCGGCACAGGGCTATTTTTGGAGACGGGGCACGGTTCACCATGAGCGGGGGTTGTCCAAACGTGTGCTTTGTTGTACCTGTAACCACACCTGTCTGAGATGTGACAGTGTACTGACACACCTCTGCACCACTGCAACAAGGTGAGAAACTAAACCACACAAGCGATACAATATAGCTTTAAAGCTCTTTAAAGCTATATTGTATCGCTGTACATGTACATAAATGATGGTATGTTACATTCAAGCTATTTGCATAGTGATGATAAAGTTAAGTCAGTGTATTTGACGGTGTATTTTAAGTCTGGAGCCTGTGGTGACATTCCCAGGCTAGTGAGCTGATAATAATGCACTTAGCAACAGATTACAACTATAAATATCTATGGTGAAGCTGAAGACAAAAAAAGAAACTACAAAAGTTAGCAATCGACAGCCAATATATAACGTCTGGAAAGTCCCAGACTGTTGCTCAGCAACAAAAATACAGAAAGAGAGACAGAGTTCAATAATCTGCTGTCTAAGTAGAGTAAATGTAATAGATGTATACCCCTCTCATCTTTCAGTGCTATCTGAAGAGGAGAGGTGATCCACTTTAGTGAGATAGAAAGTGGGTGACTCCTCAAAACCTTCAACGCAGCACTGGGATAGGACGAAGGGACGTTTTTCCCTTTGCCGTACAACTGGTTTAGTAGGGCTAAGTGTTATTCATTCATTCATCTTCTGTAACCGCTTGCCCTGTGAAGGGTCGTGGGGGGGCTGGAGCCTATCCCAGCTGTCATCGGGCGAGAGGTGGGGTACACCCTGGACAGGTCTCCAGTCTATCACAGGGCTAACACAGAGAGACAGACAACCATTCACACTCACATTCACACCTACTGCCAGTTTAGAATCATCAATGAACCTAATGAGCCTGTCTTTGGATGGTGGGAGGAAGCTGGAGTACCCGGAGAGAACCCACGCAGACACAGGAAGAACATGCTAACTCCACACAGAAAGGCCCCAGTCGGCCTGGATTTGAACCCGGGACCTTCTTGCTGTGAGGCATCAGTACTAACCACCACATCACTGTGCTGACCCAAGGTTAAGTGTGTCAGTAATAAACAACGAACATTGTGGAAAGCCCAGAACAAGGTAAGTTTTTGGCTTCTCCTAATACTTATTTACTCTTAAAGTTGCATTCATTAAGAAAAATTTACCTGGTGCATAATCAAAGAGAACAGACGTGTCTCTCAGGCAGATCACTAGCATATGTCTTGTGCACGTGTCCACAATGTTTTTTGTAATTACTCTCACTGCCAGAAGGGGGAGACAAATGTGGAGACTGTAGCTTTAATGCTAAGTGGGGCTTTAAACAGTTTCTTTTGTCTGCACATTGGAAGTTTACTGTAAAATGACACAAAGAGATTACAAATATTTTAGCCACTTCAGGCAGTAGTAAGCTGCTGGTGGTCTCCTACCAATCTGCTATAGAGATCGTATTAACATACTGTGTCACAGCTTGGTACGCAGGCTCAGCAGCTGATCGGAAAACTCAACAACTAATCATCAACACAGCCCAGGGGATCATCGGCTGCACTCTGCCCTCACTCACACATTGTGAAGGGCTCTTCTCACCCCGACCACCACCTGTTTGACCTCCTGCCCTCTGGGAGGCGATACAGGCCCACCACCAGACTACTGAACTGTTTCCATAGTCCCTCAATAGGTCTTAAAACTCACCTGAATATTTAAAATTCTTGGTCTTACTCAGTCTATGAATGGATGACTGAATGACTACATGTTGTAGAGTATTTTTTTATGTATGTTTGTATGTTGTTCTTCTTAAAAGCAACACTCTGATGGTATCTTGCAATTTTGTTGTATTACGCACACAATGACAATAAAGGCTTTTCCAATTTTCTTAAATTCTACATGTACAACTGTTATTTATGTATACACTGAATTGAGGTTTTAAGAAGGGCCCTTGTGGCCCCTGGTCAGGTGCTGCTGATATAATACAGGCAGTAAAACAGATTAAAGCTCAGCCAGTTTAAAGCTCATATGCACTGAATAACATCCCAGTGTTCCTGAGGGGGACAGATACATAATTATATATAAATATGTTTGGTGTTTGGTATCAGTTGCTGCTGTAGTGTGTAAGCGCCATCTCTCGTAAAAATAACCCATCAGTGTTTTCATTGAGCAAATCCTGTTAATCCCGGAGGCCAAACCGCTGCTCGTCTTTGCATGTTGATAAAAAAACAAAAAACAAAAAAGCTTATGCGACCAAATAAAATAGCATTTGGATTTCTTTAAGAGGATGGGGGGTAGTGAATGACTTTCCTGAAGCAGGAGGCGTGAAACTGACTCTGAAATCCTCTCCACCCCGTTCACCCCGACTGCAGGATTATCTTCAGTCCCCGCGGCAACCGTAGTTGATCCTTTATACTGTCATCAGTCTGGTGAAAGTAACCTCTCACTGTCTCTTTTGCACATATACTTTAGGTTCACTGTCACTCTCCCTCTCACACACACACATACACACACACACTTGTATGTACAGTATAGAGTACATACAATACATCAATTAGCTATTTGTTTATAACAGTGCAGATTTAGGTCAAAGCAAAGATAAATATAATGGATGAAACATTTCTTAATTTATGTATTTGTATTATAAAATAGAAGACTTATGTCGCATTAAATGTTAAATGTTTTTGCCTGTCTTTATGGGTGTTGGGGTAAATCTTCCCAAGCTGTCATTACACAAAAGGCAGGATAAACACTGACATTTAGTTTTGGATGCCATCGGTTATCAGTCATGTCAGTCGTTAGAGAAGAAGGGCAGATTTATTATCGCTAGAAAACAATAAATGGTACAAAAGTAGCCTAAATTATCCAACTAAAATTATTTTTAACGTGCCAGTTGGGCAGAAAGCCGCTGATCTAAAAGCAGTCAGGCTCTTGTTTCCTTCTAATGTACCTAGATAAGCCCTGTAGTGATTCAACTGTTCATGACTAATTTCTGTTTTCTCATTACATTAAGCCTGTGGACAAGAAACACAAAGCCTGGCTGGATAATTAAATGCTTAATAGACACATGACTAACACCTGCACAGCAGGTGTGTGTGTTTACTGTACCTGAAGGGCAGCAGTTTGGGATGAGTGTGTGTTTTCTCCAGCACTCTCTTCACCAGCTGTTCATTTTCCTCGGGATGCGCTGAGCGTGTGCAGTAGACCACGGTCTGGACCTTTGGGACTAAAAAGATGAAGAAAAGGAGAGCGCGCGTTGTACAAAGAGTTCTTACAGCGCGGGTATCTCGCCCTCAGAATGCAGAGTGAATCGCGTTTCATGGCTTCAAAGGTTTCTTGGAAAAGTCTTTGCATCTGAGTGTGACCACTTTTTAATACGTACTCACAGGTGAGAGCGTGCGCTAGCAGTCGAGCCTGCTGGGTGGTCAGATCGTGCATTTTGCTCTTGGAAACAAAACCGTGAGACAAATCTGGCAGAAGATCCCAGTCTGTCAACAGAGCAGAATCCATTTACCACCATTTACCACCTTTTATCATCTTTTTTTCCAGTGTCAGCCTTTTAATTTCTCACAGACTTTAGTTCACATTACGTCTGTGAAAGCTGCATCTGTGAAATGAGCTCGAGGGGCCTGTTGCCACCTCTACGCGTTCTTTGTCAATTTTCCTTTTGCACACTTTTTTGGAGGGATTACCCACAATTCAAAGCATAAAAATGTGACACATTAGGTACAGTGTACACTCTATTAAACGGGCATGGCATCCAGGGCCGTAGGGTTTGGTAGAGGGAGCATCTCTTACTTCCATACCTCCGTGTTCGCTGTAGATGGTGGGCACAGGGTCATTCAGGGCAGAGGAAGAACACCGGGGCAGGACTATGACGACCTTTAACCGCTGGACGGTGGCATCCCACTCGTGCAGGCTGCAGAAAGCTTCTGACAGGACTCGAACATCTACAGTGGGATGTGGAGGAGCATTAGAAAGTCCTCTGAAATAATAATACAGGCTATAAACGAGCGGCTTTTAGCAGCAGTGTCACATGACACCACTTCTTCTTTAAAAGGAAGACAAAGCAATTAACAATCTGTTATATTGTGTCATAAATAATAGACTGCTGAGCTTTGTGCACCAACACCAAGAGTGGGGGATATGGCAACATGATATACGGGTATCAAGTGCAAGTAAAGCAACAGGCTTCATCGTCCTATGTTATACATTAAGCTGTAGGCTACAAGAAGCTGTTAACTTTGAAACCAACACACTTATTTTCATTTTGAGCTGACCAACTCATGGTGTATTTATGTTTTACCATGACATTTAAATCAAAATCACTAACATGCACTTAAAAGCAGTCTACCAAGCAAGTCAACCCAACAGCAGCAGCAGAGCACATACAGCTGCACGGAGTTCTGGGAGAAAACCTGCATCCACAAGTCAGTTTCTAATTTATTTAAAGTTATTTAATGTACTCCCATGACATATACTATAAAACCCAGGCAGACAAAAGCTTCTGTCACACTGGAGTGTCACCATATCGATATTTCCCGAAGGTAGTAAGCACCAGTGCACAATCAATACCAAAATCAAACTCTTAAAAGTAACAGGAGGAAAAAAAGGTTTGTTCATTTTTGAACGTTACTGTTTAGATCAGCAACAGAAGTATCAAACTTGACCATGTTGTTTATCACTGACATTCGTACACCAGCATTTTGATTACTCTGGTTATGTGACAGCTCCCCGGATCTAAGAGGAGTCACGTAAAGCGGTCTAGTCTGAGTGGGTATTCAGTTAGGTTTTTTTGGAGCAGGTCATTTTGGAGCATGTCTGGAGCATTCTTTGGACCTATGGTATGAGCGGCACTTTTTGATTTTTTATCTCTTTGCAGTTTTGCGACAAACTGCCCCTTGCATGTCGCATGCATTCTCCAATAAGGTCAGAAAGCGAGGCACATCTAATTTTAATCTCAATGCCAGCTCAGGTAGTTAAAGGATGTGTTAATCTGAGTGTGCAGTGCTGCATATAAACATGAATATGACTGGAATATTTATATGAGGCTTTGTAGGAATATTGTCTTTTTTTAATAAGGGCAGAAAATCTGAATATTTGGTGCATGTAAACGCTGTCAGTGTGGACGGTGTGGACTTATTCTGAAGTGCGTTTAATGGTGTTGTGTTGACAGAACCAGTGAAGTGATTCGCAATTTTAACTCTAATTAGACACACATATTTACTGTATCTCCCTCTGACTCACTTTTGATGTCCATTCGTGTGAGTAGCTCTTGCATCTCTTCTACTTGTGAAGGTGTGTGATCAGGGCTGCACACCAACACTCGGCCCGAGCGGTCGGCTGCCGCGGCGGCTATGTGCGCCACGGTCAAGGCCGAGAAGGACCCCGCCACCAGGACGTCGCCTTTGTCGAACAGCAGGGGTCGTGACACGCTCACAGCGACACACACACTCCTGTCCTGTAAAAGAGAGGCGGTGTCACACCGACACACACGCGGGCGAGCGCAGGTTATTCACACAAACGTGGCTTCCTTGAAGAAACTGTTCCCTCCAGCGTCACAGACTGCTGTGCTGCTAATCAGATTGAACTCAAATTACTTCACACACAACAGGAAGTCACGCTGGAGTAAAGGGCTAAGCCTTTTCTTTATCTCACAGCAGTGATGTTCGGTGTTATTTATGCAGAAGATATTAAGCAACAAAGTAATTGGCTAATGTGTTCAAATAAAGTGGTAATGCAGGATAGAGGATGTTGTTGATGCTTTGTAAATATATTCAACTATTGCGTTTGACCTGCAGAGATAAATTGTTGGTGTACTTTAATCTGTCCCCTTCAGACTTCATCATATCCACCAACGGTCACCTACTCATGGAGTAAAGTTTACTTTTTTAACTCCTTTAACTTTTACTTTGACTCCAGTAAATTTATAGATCAATTCTTTGCGCTGCATAAAAAAGAAAAAAGCATAAAGAGTAATGTGAAAGTACTTCTCCTGTAGAACATTTTGTTCCTAATGGGCGATTCTTAGCTCACACTTGACTGCACACAGATTCCTACCTGTATGTTCAGTACGTGTGCGCTGTGCAGGCCGCTGTGCTGCAGCAGGGCGTGAAGATGCTGGGAGAAGACGAGTGTGTCTGAGCAGAGAGGGTCCCTGCAGAACGCCGACTCCTTGAGGTCGGTCATGTTTGCCGCTTCACGCAAGCCAGCGCTTTGTAACGCCTCACACACCTCCTCGAGGCTAGAGAGAAGGGAGATAAAGCGTATTTTGGACACACACGCATCACTAGGTCCCCCATGTCCTCCAATGCAGTACAGTGTGGTACAAGTACATCAGTGTTTTCTGGTTAAAAGTTTTTCTGCTTTACATCAACAGCCACGGGAGCACATTTTACCCTCAGGCTGTGAGAATGCTGCAGGTTTCTGTCTCATATACTTCTCTGACCATTAAACTAGCACTGCAGCTCGCCCTGGGAAAGGTTCAGTTTAATAAGAGCTACATTTTTACTGTGTGCTCCCGAATACCATGTAATGAAGCGGACAAAAGAGTATTTAAATACCGGCTTTTAATAGCATTAAGATCACAAAAAATCTTCCTCAGGCCCTGACTTGAAGCATGAGGCGGCACCACCTTTACTGAAACAGAAGGCAGAGAGAAGATACCTGGTTGTGAGAGTATTGATCCATGCGTAAACTGGCAGACTCTTTGCTCTGTGCTGTTTGGTCCTGACAGACTTGGACAGAAAACAGGAGACACTCTGCAGACTCTGTTTCACTCTGCAGCGCGCTAGAGACGCTGCCAGCTTGGTCTTATGCCTGCAATAGACACGTACACCACGTCACAGCCATCCTCGCGACTTCAGCTTTAGCCTAAATTGATTTGAAATACAGTTG
Organism: Chelon labrosus; assembly: GCF_963514085.1. Lineage (NCBI taxonomy): Eukaryota > Metazoa > Chordata > Actinopteri > Mugiliformes > Mugilidae > Chelon > Chelon labrosus. Next base: position 20,674,262 of record NC_140338.1, on the reverse strand, counting down.
ACACGTGGCTGGCGTCTTTTTACAGAGCTGCATTAACGCTTGGCGTCTGCACTCGCACGCACCTCTGCAGACTCTTCTCCAGGTCCTTGATGTCCTGGATGACCTCCTGCCCTTCGTTCGTTGAGCGTTCACGCAACGAAAACTTTCTGTCCTGGAAGTCAAACAGCATCACCATCGCCAACGGCAACAGGTCACTGGACTGCAAAACATGTTCATAATTAACAGAGTAGGTAAGTCATCGTTTTGTTTTGGGGTTTTTTTGTTGTTTTTTTTGCAATCGTCAATGCAATAATTTCTGGAGGTAATCAGAACACTTTATGTAGTAGGTTAACTTCAAAATGACTAACTTGCTTCCTCCCACAGTGCAAAGACATGCTTGTTAGGTTAATTAGTCATTCTGTATGGATAGATGTGAATGGTTGTTTGCCTTTCAGTAACAGGTAATCTAACTGATTACTATTTCCATAGTTACAACGCCGTTACCGTTACCGACAATTAAATGTGGTGCGTTATAAAGTATGAAGTGAAGCAACTAGAGCTCCGGTAGCTGACGTCACCCTGCACCACCAATCACAACACCGCCATGTTGGCAGGAAAGCGCTCTTTGCTAATTACTACTCGGTTGACACCTGCGCGCAACTAACTAACTTGTCCTTGTACCAGTTGCATCCAAAAATGTCCGACAGCTGTTGTGCCCCAGGATGCCAGAATAGTCGGGGACAAGCAAAGAGGAAATCGTTTTATAGGATTCCCAAAGATCCTGCAAGACCGCAGATGTGGATTACTGCAATAACACGGGAGAGAAGCAGGAACGAGAAAACGGAGCGGTGGGATCCCTCAAGAAACGGATGTCCCTTGTGTAGCGATTACTTCATATCAGGTAGGCCTACACAATCCAAATGTAATGTTTTGTTTATTTAGCATGTTTTTAACAGGATGTCCAAGAGAATTCGTTTCATAAATGGCTAATGTTTATAACGTGGATTACAAGGGGTGTTGCTCATTCAGCACTAAAACTACTCACAATGAGAAAGAAATTAAGATTAAACAGTTATTTGTTATAGTAGTTACGTTACTGTCATAACCTCCTCAGTTTTCCTGCCAATAAGGCGGTGTCAACAAAAAAGTAACTTGATGCCCGGAGCCAGGTGTGCAGATCCGATGTCAGGATGGGGGGGGGGCACAAAAGTTTTTTTTTTTTTTTTGCCGTTATGCAAGTAATACCATGCCCCATAACAAACGTTTATTTTTAGTTGTGAATCTAAAATGTGAAGAATGTGACGTCTGAAAATACAGTTGTTCAATTTTGAATAATTTAGGTTATTTTTATTGTGGGGGGGCAATTCATGTTTTTCAGAAATTAGGGGGGACATGTCCCCCCGTCCCCCCCGGGATCTGCACCCATGCCCGAAACTCTATTGAAGACATCCGACTTGGCTCTCAGACTACAGCCAGCCACAAGCAAGAGCTGCAAAAAATCTGAATAAACTTAAAAAAAGTAACGCAATAGTTACTTTCCCTGGTAACTAGTTACTTTTACAGTGGAGTAATTCAGTTACTAACTCAGTTACTTCTTGGGAGAAGAAACTAATAACTATAACTAATTACTTTTTAAAAGTAACGTGCCCAACACTGCTGGCAGGTGTGCTCCTGTAACCAGCACCAAATCCACATATAACCACCTGCTGTATGAACCTGGATAAATAATGGACACATGGTTACAGAGTATAGGATCAAACTCAATAACCAGGAAAGAGATGAGCACACACATTTAAAACAACATTTAAAAGGACATTTTTCTTATTTGATTCATTCCAGCATACAAACGTTTTCCTTCCGTCCTCAAAGTCAAACTTTTGTTGCCTTTGGAGGGAGCTTGAGACAGAACTAATAGTGCAAAGTGTCAAAGCGGAGAGCCAAACCAACGAGTGGAAAGAAACTAAAATGCTCCGTAAAGCTGAAACAGACTTGACCGATACGGTTCGTTATTACAAGTGACACCGTTCATGTGTTTCATTCTTAATATAAAATAATATTGATTGTAACCACCACCACCACCAAGAGAAGCTATTTCCAGACACTTCCCTTTCTTTTGTTTATAGCCATGCGCACACACTCCCCTTCTCAAGGTGTGTGTGCGTGTACGTGTGTGTGTGTGTGTGTGTATGTGTGTGTGTGTGTGTGTGTTGCAGTAAAGATGTGTGCTGAATTATAAAGAGCTGTGTGGTGGCTTTTATAGTCACACTTACGGACTAACGACCTCTCCTCCTATTCTCTATGTTTCAGACATCCCTCAATAAAATCAACATTTACTCACACACACACACGCTGGCACGGGCGAGCAAAGTGTGTCTTCGTATTCACGTATGTGTCAGCGCACAGTGTTTTATGGTGTAATTTACAGTCTCCCAGTCGAGAGTGTGCCTGCTTCTCTCCTGTATGCATCACTTGCCATCTATAACCACCCAGACTACGCACAGATCTGAATACAAATGGCCTTTAACAGCGCCCCCGTCTCCCTCACCAACATTTCACCGTATTCTGATGGAGCGCGCTCATTCGGGTCAGAGGCAACACAAAAGTTCAGTCGAAGGCAGTTTCCCAGTCGACGTGAAGCTTGTTTAATCAGATTGGGGTTTTCACGCCCAGATATGAAGTCTTGCGGGACTCACAATTTGCTGAGAAATGTGGAAGCGGCTGTCAGCAATGATGTCCTCGAGTAAATCTTGATCTAGGGGATGAAGAGAACAACCAAACTCAGCTGAATTTCATCAAAGACACCGATGCACATGATGAGAAATCAGAATGGGTTTCATCCAGCCACATTAGTATTCAAGGTACGAGATGTTCGTGGTTCAGTTTTTTTTATAGCTGCGACATTAGCATTCAGTGGGAGTCATGTTTCTGGTCACCCAGTATATGCCAGCCCAAACCTAACTTATTTTTAGCTCCATTTTTGGTCTCCACCAAGTCTAGAAATGGCTCATTAGCTGCTAAACATGCTGCTTTCTTCACCAGATCTTTGAAAACTGAGCCTATCTGCTTTTTGGTGCTGGGCAAAAACAGAGGCGTCTCTAGAATCAAGGCAAAACTTTCTTTCTAGCTAAGCTAACAAGTCAACTGGCGTGCACACTAAACCTGGTCATAGACAACGGGATAAACTACTTAGCTAACTGACTAAACTAATGTTAGCTCTCAAAGAAAGAACAAATTCTTTGATGGTCTTGGAAGCTATTTTTATTCAAATGTCTCTCCACCATAGTTAAGGCTCGACTCATTCTACTTCCATAGGGTTAATTTATATTCATTATAAATTTGCTTTGACTATCATGCTTTAAAGAGTCATCCACATAAAATGTAACAGGATTGAATCCGAAGAGTTGAATCTGGTGGGGACCCCTTATGGAAGTCATATTCTGTCATTGAAAACTTCTCCCGTTACCACTGCGCACCACTGAGATCAAAACGTGGCTTATGGCATGCCGCTGCATTCGAGTGACGTGACGTGGCATAGTGACGGCATGATATCAGTTTATGTTATGTTCTATAAGGCTATATTCAACAAGCAAGAAACAACACAACCGATATCGTGCCATCAGTACCCCGTGGCATGTCACAACAATCCCGGCCCTGTCACTAGTATGTCGCGACATGCCGCAGCATGTCATAAGCCACTTTTCCAGTCTCAGCTCCGCTCCTCGTGTTTCCCCTGTTGGCCTGAGAAATGACAGGAATTGGAGAGTTGATATAAATCCTCATTTATAGTTTTTAATAGTCATTTGACTAATTGTTTTTATAAAATAACACAACAGTGCAAAAAAATTTAAAATACATTTTCATTGCTTTGAATAAATTCAGCTCAACTCAGTCGTATAGATGTGGTGGCAAATAAAATCAGAACTGGATGCATGACTAAATTATTTGAGCTTTCTGACAAAATTTTCGTTTTGGACATAAAGCTAACGCCACCCCTGCACGTGAGGTCAAATCCTGCATGTAAACCCATGTGTCTGGCTACAATAGGAGAGAGTAAATGTGGCATTAAGGTGTCTTTATGTCTGTGTGAGGCGTGCACCTCTTATCGCCTCCCAAACAGACGTCTGCTGCACTTCCAGCTCAAGTAATTTGCAGTCACGTGGAGAAATGAAATGTATGACCATATACTGTTTAATCTACAGTCTGCAGTTGAAGGGTGTATTCAGAATATTGGAGTTGACATATTCTGGGGCTCCACAGCTATTCATTATACAGATAAGGCTGCTTATAGGAGGAGTGTATAAGGTCTGCAGAGGTAGCAGCAGAGTAGATCAAATTAATTTCTCCCTGGCTTTATGTTTAACCATCAGCCCTGCTCCTTACAGTCTGGATAAGTGGTTCAGCTGAAACTATGGAACTAAAATTCGTCAACAGATTCTAATGCCATCCTAAACTGTTCGCTTCAGGAAATCCACACACATCTCACATTTCAGCGTGTTGAAGGCGAGCTGGTAGGCCTGTTCCTGCGTTGGTTTGTCTCCACTTTCGGGCAGCGTCGTGGTCGTCTTTTTTCCATAAAGCAGACGCTGGTGTGTGACCGGCTTCTCCTTGTGCAGCTGCTGGAAAAAAAACGCAGCCTGCAAGAAGACCTGATCTGATGGAGGATGGACTGAGGGAAGAAGGAAAAGGAAGAAAAGATGAAAGTCAGTGGGAATGAGCGTCGATCTTTGGAGCAATTTGGAGAGAGGGGATGCGATCAACTGTGTCAGATGGACATGGGGGGAAAAAAATCAAGTAGGAAATTGTATATGTTTCAGTGCATCCCATGAGAAGTGATACTGTTCACTGATACTAGACCCTCTCCTGAACAATAGAAGGTCAGCCTGCACAATGCCAGGACCCTGAGAGCAGCTGAATGGAATTTATTTATTTATTTATTTATTATTTACACCTGTTTTACTTCAGGATGTCAAAACATCGGCTGTGAAAAAAGTTTTTTTTTCTTCCCCGAAGAACTGAAAGTCTGACTTCAGGATAAAGTTGCAGTTTGCTTTGTTTTTCCTCTCTGCTTCATTTGACGCATACAGCTCAGCTATCTGACTGCAACCTGAAGCCACACACACAAGTGTATCTGAGAGCGGTGCCTTTCTTTTCACAATAAAAGCACTTGTCCTTTGTTCAGTGCTTAACTGCCTCTTTCAGCGGCTCACGATTGATTGATCAGTGTGCAGCCAAAGTTCTTTTAAATCTGCTTGATAACTTTCAGAATGTGAAGGATCTTTACGATGAAATGGCTACGGGCTGAATGATTCGGGTTTGCATCTCACCTGGCGGAAGAGAAGATGAATGAAGAGGAGGGAGTAGAGAAGAGAGGAGCTCCTTTTTGGTTTGATCCTGATGAGAGACGACCACCTTCTCCTCCGCAGAGCTCGTATTGTCATCCTGACTGGAGTCCACTGTAAGAGATCGGGGACACTGATACTACAAATGCATACTGTGTATACAGAAAAACACCAGCGTAAAGACCTCACCTATGTCCGCCATGATAAGCGCAACAAAATCAAACACTTGTGAAGAACATCTGTAAACTTTTACCCTTCATCCCAGCATCTGTTCATCCAAAGAGCATCTAAACAGAAACAGACATCGTGTGCTTACAGAGCCGAACCCGAGCTCTGCAAATGTAAATAAGACGCACGGCATCAGTCGCGGCTGACACATGATCCGCAGTCCACTTTCTGTGCTGCTGCAGGCCGCTGTACGTAATTGGGCTCCTCCTGGTGCAATTAGGCGGCCGTTCAGATACATCAGCATGAATAAGTAATGGGCCGCTGTCCAACCCCGGACAAAGGTCCACCTCTGACTGACCTGCTCAACTCACCTCTGTGGAGCTGCTTCGCTCACACACATGCACACATGTCGTTAAAGTAAGTCAATGCAGAGTTGAGGTGCATTGACTTACATCCTTTAAATTATTCTCCTAATCTTTATACACAGCAAATCAAGTCTTCACTCTAAAAGTGATTCACATAATAGAAACTTTTTGTGTCAGAATGAAACGGAAAAGTCCCCATGACAAGAGTAATACAAGCCGCACATATAAATATATATTCTTTCCAGTTTGCAGGACCTGGACTGAACCGGTGATCACTTGACTCAAGGCTTAACATCCAAAAGTGCAGGGACCACAAGCCTCTAATTAAACTGGACTGATAGAGAGAAACACAGGCGGAGTGTAATCGGCTTTTACAGCCCTCATCAATGTTTAAGCACAAAGTTGGAATTGACCAGAAATGCGCAGCGTAGTCCAATAAGGCCGTGTCAGTGCAAATGGAATAAATTAGTGAATATCAAACAGCAGTGATTTAATGAGTGTCAGGCAGTTTCCTACACTCCAAGCAGAGGGAAAGTCCACTCAAGAGGAGCAGCGACAGGAGAACAGACTACAGCAGCTTAGTGTAATCTGCATACACAATGATGGGCTGTTTAAAATTGCATGGCAGGTCTTACCATTGTCATTCAGAAACCCTCTCACTGAAACCTCGCTCATCGCCTCCAACATGTCCGGCCCGAGCTGGTGTCCAGAATTTGACTCTAAACTGTTTTCTGGTCCTTTCTGAACTCTGCGCTGGCTGCCGTACATCGTCCCAATCAACCGGAGAGCTCTTCATACCTCTCATCACCTCTTTGTCATGCATGGCTTCCCGCTGGAGTTTGTTCCTGTCCTGAGTTTGAAATGCCATGGCAACAATATGATAATGAAGGATGTCTGATCCATCTGAGACAGATATGCAGAGAAAAAAAAATACACAACACGTTGTATCATCACTGTTAGGCCTCCTTTACAGACTGATCGATTAAAAAGAGAAAAATATAAAGTAGATCAAACTGACCACCACAGAAACTATGTGAGTGTAAACCAGTGTAATGTCGGCATGTGTTAGAGTAATGAAAGAGACAGGATGAGATACGTGCCAGTACTTAGAAATATGTTGGTCTGACCAGTTGGACCTGTTATTGACTTTATTCCTACTGCACTGTCTCCTTATGAGACAACGTGGAGGCCTCAGAGGTATCTGATTGGGACTGCCCCCTACTGATCACTGTGGTGGAGTGCAGCTAGATAGATGGATGGATAGATAGACAGACAGATAGATAGATAGATAGATAGATAGATAGATAGATGTAAGGACTCCGTCTTTCATGAAGCATAAAATGAAAGAAAGAAAATGAAAGTCTTTTCCACTGAGGCCCCAACCTGCAACTTCCAGGACTTAAAAGATATGCTGCCAACTTCTTGATGCCACGTACGACAGCACAGCACTCCTTCAGAGACTTTTATTGTCTTTGTTGATGCACATTGTTAGAGCATCAAGCCATTAGCAGCTTTTGAAAAAGACTTCCTAAAAGTCCCAACAGTGATTTTTGTCATGACTGCAGTATTTGCCTCTGACCAACAGAGGGAGACATATCCCCAGGTTGTTACAGAGATACAGTGCAGCGTTAGCACTGCAGTGACTGACCTATTTCAAAGTCACTTTATGGCCTCTGCGTATTAAGAATGTATGACCCAGAGTCATATTATTCTTTCTGCTGCAGCAAAAAACTAAGCGAACGCAAACTCAGCACTCACACAAGAAGAAATAAACTTATATCTGAATCAGTGGATGTTTGTAGTATACCGGTAAATTGGTAAGTCACAAAACTTGCCAGAAAAAAAGTATGAGAGGGTTTATTAGTGCATGGAAAAACCACAGTGAGCTTTCTGAGGCCACTTCTCTGTGGGTGAGAGTACAGCTGGAGAGATAATCCCATCCAACACGCGTCATCAATGTCGCCTCACCACAGGGCTCCAGTTGCTCTGTATGTTTTGAGTGTGTGTGTGTGTGTGTGTTTGTGAGGGTACTCAATTCAATAATCGGCCCGGCTGGAGACGGCGGGTTGTGCGGCCATAAGCTGACCTGGAATTTTCTCAATAAAGGTCTAATCTTTACGGGAAGCTGTAAACTGCTAGAAGGAGTTTCTTTTATGGTGTTTTTCCTTCTTCATTTAATCAGTTTACCTGAACAACTTTCAACTTTATTCAGATTTACACTTTGTAAAATCAAGCCTTGTGTCTGTGTGGCCAAAGATCTCATTGTTGTACCTACACTTCATCTTAGAACATCTCATTTTGTCACTAATATGTTTCTATAACTTTGACCACTCCTCTGAGAAGAGTTTTCTCAGCATATTGTATATTACCATCAGCGAGGCGATAAGGCCTCTAAGGCCTTTGATACGGTTGACCACAACACGCTAATTGAACATTTTATAACTTCTGGATTTTCTGAAAATGCGCAAGGGGTCCCACAAGGTTCGGTTCTGGCTCCACTGATATTTATATATATTAATTGCCTCAGACAGAATAATCCAGGCACAACTTTCCATTTCTATGTTGATGATACTGTTATTTATTGCTTTGCACCAACCCCTGCTATCTAGCTTTGCTCATCTTCATCATGCATTTGACAGAGTTTGTCAACTGCAACTTGTACTAAATACTGATAGAATAAAACTTAGGATTTTTAGCACTTCAAGTGCAGTAAGATCAGCAATGTAATTGACAACCAATTATCTTATGTCTCAAAAAGGCCACAAACTGGTTGAGTCGACCTTTTTACCTGCAGTTGATTATGGGGATGTGTTGTACGTGAATGCCTCTGCTTACTGTCTTCACAGCCTGGATAGCGTGTATCATGGGGCTCTGAGATTCATCACAAACTGTGGATCTCTTACTCACATTGTGTCTTATATTCAAAAAGTGAACTTGCCTGCTTTGAGTACACACTGCCTTAGTAACTGGTATACAGTGGTTTTTATTTACAAATCCATTCTTGACATGATTCCTGCGTATTTATCTTCTGTTTTAAGCTTAACATGTGGGAAATACAGTCTCTGTCCTAAGGACATACTCCAGTTTGTGGTTCCTAACGTACAAAATAAATTGGGCAAGACAGCTTTTAGGCTTTCTGCTCCTGCAGCATTGAACAACCTACAGTGCAATCTTGAACATTGAAATGTGGTATCCCTGAATGACTTTAAAAAGATGGTTTAATCTCTTGAGTCCAGTTTGTCTGTGTGCAAATGTTTTAATTGAGCTTTTCTATGTTACGCAACTGTGTGATTTTATGTTATGCTTTAATGTTATTTCTGTTCAAACTGTGTTGCTGCCACTCTTGGCAAGGTCTCCCTTATAAAATAGGGCTTTGATCTCAATGGGACAAACCTAGTTAAATAAAGGCAAAATAAAACAATAAAACAATAAGGCCTGACTCACATGCAGACAGCTTAGCCTAGCATTAAGACTAGCAACTACAGGGAAATGATTAGCCTGGCTCTGGTCCATAATTCAGATATTCATCCACCTGAGCTTGTAATTACCATTTTATAATTAGCACGTTTAACTACACAAAAACAAAGTTTAAAGCATCACTACTAAACATCATGACAATTTCTTGTCCAAGTTCACAAGCAGTGAAGCAGAAGACTCCAAGAAATGACTGCCAATGAATAGTTTGACACTAAACCTTCTGTGAGACTATTTTTACAGTAAAACTTTGTACAAATTAAACGAAAACACCAACTATAACGTGTTTATTTGTGATTTTTAGAGATGCTTGCAAGTGGATTTCCTCTGTATAGTCAGTATAACTGCTTCCCTTCCTGCTAAGGTACACTACCTACTGGGCAAGCACATTAGTATGCTGTCGGCGAGAGAGCGAGAGAATGAGATTTAGTGGAGCTCATCAGGTTGAGTTTGATCTCTTTCACTCATCAAGACCCAATTAGAAACTATTAGACACACACATACACACACACGCACACACACACATACTGCACGTCCACCTCTAAGTAACACTGAGCTTTAACTTTGTTTGCGACATGGAGAATGAAGCTTTTGTGTAAAGTACAAGGTCAGAACTTGAAAAGAAACCCTCCTGCTACATCACAGCCACATTTGTAAGTGATCTTGTTATTTATGTAACGTGAGAGAGGGCGACACAGAGAGAGAGGAAGAGGGGAGGGAAATGACACAGTCTAGCGGATTAAAAACAAGGAGATCTCAATCAAGGCCACAAACAATGATTATAAACCAGAACACACACACGTTTCCATCACTAACTCTCTCTAATGCCTTCAACTTTAACCTGATCTTAAATTCAGTCATGATATCACATCTAGAAGAACTTAACCGTCCAAAAGGTGGCAGGTGTCCACCATGTGACTGTAAGTTCATTATTTACATATGATTTAAGTATGCACATGGTCACGTCATAAATCCAGTTCACCGTCACCCACAATAGTAACACAATCTGAGATTTCCTCTTTTTTTCTCTTTGGTTTGCGGTGTGTGTGTGTGTGTGTGACGGCTTGATCGGACCCACTTGTTGCAGGTGAATAGCGACACCGCCTCATCTCTTTGTGCGGCATTGTCGGCGTTATAAGAGTGTTTCCCTGGGAATCTCTGCGCTGTGTGTCTCAGGTCTCTCTTTCTATTGTGTAGCAACGAGGGCAGGGTCTGAGCCGCTTATTGTGGGGAGTGTTTGCTTTTGTTTACCCCATGTGAAAAGTGCCAGTGTGTGTGTGTAAACCAAAAGTTTGTTAAGCTCTCATCAAAGGATTGAACGATTTGTGAACATCACTTGTTCAACATTAGGGGAAATACACTTATTAGTGTTTTTAGTAAGCTTTGGCTTTTATTTCTGCAAATATAGAGATGTGAAGTTCCACCCCTTCCGGTGGACTCCATGGGACCTTGGAAATAACTGCACGGTGTAGTCAAATGGAAGACAATTTTATTTGAAAAGTGGTAGTGTTAGTGAGTTGTCATTTAATAAATGAACAGAGAAAAAATTAAGACCAAAGGTACATTTTTTTCAACTCAATTTAACTATTTTGGCTCAAGTCAATTTAATATATAGCAGTATATACATCTTAACATGTGAAGATCTCAGGACAATGTAAAGTAGAGTTTATACCTCTGCGGGACACAGACGTCGTAGCCTACGCGTGTAGCCTACGCATGTAGCCTACGCCGGTTCAAGCCATTTATACTTGTGCGCTCGTCAGTCTGGCTCGTTCTGTAACAACGCCACCCGGACGCTAGTGACTTTTTTGCCAGTCTGGTTCATTTTTGAACCTCCTCAGTTAACCTTACCGATTCCTTATTGATCCAAAACAATCAATTTGAAAATTGCAGAGATGGAGAAGCAGCTGGAAATACTAAAGCAGAAACACGCTACTACCAAGCGGACCAATCACAGCTCTTGTGCTCTGCGTCGCCGCGGCGTGTAGTTACATTTCTGGGGAGGTAAGCGCCAGCTACGCCGCTAGGCTCTGCGAAGGCTCTGCGTAGGTGTCTGCGTTGTCGGTTTATACCTCTACCTCAACTTAACGCAGAAGTATAGACCACCGAGTTTGACCTGTTTTCACCATAGCTGTGTGTCATGAGAGTTTATAACCAACACTGGATGTTCTCATTTTCCAGTTTCCTGAAATGAATGAACTTAAAGTTCTCTAATTTTGAACTTTTCTGTGCTCTGCTGTTTTCTGTTTAGTTTTGTTGTGTATCTGCAACTGCAAGAAAGTGGACAGAAAATAGATATTACCTGATCCTTCATTATTGCAATCTTGAGTGTAAAACAGCTAGTTTAAACACTGTTCATGTTCAGTTTAAATTATTCGCACTGGATGAAATCCAGATGAACTATCAAATTTTTTATTGGTGTCCGCCAACCAAACGAAATATCGCTGTCATAAAGTTTTGAACGATTCCAGTCGTCCCACTGAATGGTAATACCTTTATGTTATTTAAGAAGGTTTTCTCAAACGTTTGATGGCACGTCATACTCACTAAACAATATTATTACTATATCCAACTGAAATACATGCAAGTAACACATTAAATAGCTGGCAAATGTTGTAAACTGAATCACTGATATTTACCAGAACACAAAAATGTCTTTCATTTTTGCAGATTCAATCAGTTCATGTTAGGTCAACAACATTATATAGCCAGTGTTGATTTATCAGCACAGATGTCATGCCCAACTTAAGTGTCCGTCACATGACCATCAGATAATAATGAGGTTAAAATGCATCACAGAGGTTTCAACAGTTGCTCTTTTGCCAAAATCAACACTTGGATACTTTTGAACAACGCAGACGTGTACAGGAAAACTAGAAACAATGGCCAACGACCCGGTGGGCCGAGGAGCACAAGTTTTGTGGATGACTAGAAAATCATTTGCATGATGAGCATAGCCCTCTTTATGACCGCACAGAGTGTCAAGTCAACACTCTTAGGGAAGCAAATGTTTCCTGGTCAGCAATTTAGAGAAAGCTTTGTGACCAATAGCTCAAGAGATTCATCACCACATACAAACCCCTGCTAAACCTTGGAAACAGTTCACAAAAAGAAGCCTGTAGAATTTGGACTTTGGATCTTATCACCTCACCTAGTGCCTTTGTTATCGCTGCCAGTCACACATTTCTCTTCTGATAGAAGTAACAGCATGAATACACAGTTTTACTGGGGCAGTAGACCTGTTGAAAAAATACACTCACTTGCCAGTTCACTAGGTACACTATTGAGACAAATGCTTTGTAATATACACCAATCACACATAACATTATGACCACCTCCCTAATACTGTGTAGGTCTCCCTTGTGCCTCCAAAACAGAATGGACATGGACCTTCTGAGGGTGTCCTGTGGTGTCTGGAAACAGAATGTGGTTAGTGGGGGCCTTTGGGTCCTATGGGTTGAGGGGATGGGCCTCTGTGGATCATCCCACAGATACTTGATCAGTTTGGGATTTAGAGAATTTGGAGGCCAGGTCAACACCTTGGCTGTTTTTCCTATTTTTTTTATAGTTGTTCTTAAACCATTTCTGTGTGTGTGCCTGCGTCAGGCTGCATCCTGCTGGGGATGGCTGCTGCCATCAAGGAGTGTCATTGCTATGGGGTGGTGGTGTCTGGTCTGGCCTGGTCTAGGTGGGTGGTACATGTCTAAGTGACATCCACACGAATGGCAGGTCCAAAAGTTTCCCAGCAGACACCGAATTGTCACAAGATTCTCAATGTTATTTACGTCTCCAGTCAGTGGTCATAATGTTGTGCTGGATGCCAATAAATCTTAGCTTCATGGAGGTTATGGTATTTAACATTTGTTTAAAATAACTGACAGAGCTGTTGATTTATCTCTGTTTTCATTGTGTAGTACAGTATTACACTGTCTCCACTGTTATGTTTGTGCGCTGGAGTGTCGGCATTGTTGTGTTAAAACAAAATGCTAAAATGCTAGCTGGCGGCTAGCGTTGAGCTCCTCTGCAGGCTCTGAAGGATCAGAACCGAGTGGCTCATGTCGGAGTTGGAGCCAATAAATGATAAGCAACAGTTACTTTTACTGAAATCAGTGGGTGATGTGTAGGAAGAAGAAGGAGGGAGGATAACATGCTCTCTCTTTTCCCACCAACTGTAGCTGTTGTGATCTGTGTTGCTGCAATGTGTATTTACATTTCAAGGGAGGTGCACATCGACTATTGAGAAGCATAAATCGAGCTTAACAAGTGACAGCTACAGTTGCCGGTGAAGAATACCTGGGGGGAATAATAATGTCTGCTCATGTCTATGCGTCACACTCTTCAGACAGTCACTGCCTGCAAAGAATTTTCCACAAAATTATCTTATGTTGATGTTCTGTTTAACTTCACGTGTGTCTGTCTAATTATGTTTGAATCCCTAGACTTTGGTCACTGTTACACTGTTGTTTTTTTCCTATAAAAACCAACACTGAACTACAGACAGGCTTTATCTACTCTTACTCTATATCAAATACCGATGATTAAATCCCAGCGCTACTTTACTGCTTCCACTTGTGATAAAAGCAGGAAAGTTTATCGGTGAAACTTTTTCCGTGGTGTACTTGAACTTCTAAAGGTCAGCTGTGATCTCTGCAGCCTACCTGTAAGACCCAACTCGACGTCGTATATGCTCCTGTGTTTGCACAATTTATTGAAGGCCTGTGAGATCTGTTAAGTAAGCATTAAAGTCAAATGTATTGAGCAACACATCCAACGGCCCGGCCTCCTCCCTGCCAGAGTTCAGGCGCTGTGTTGAAACGTTATTTCTCTGTGTGAGCACGTCTGACTCAATCTCAGTTTCCTATACACACACACACTTGCAAGTTCCCTACTGTGTGCATGTGTGTGTGAGTGTGGACTTCATCTGAATGTATGCTTGTGTGTGTGTGTTGTTACTCTCAACAGAAAATCCAGCTTCCTCTCTTCTCTCTTCTGTCCTCATTCTGGTAGTTGGCTGATCGCAGTGGCGACCGCTCTCTAGCTCTCTCTCTCTCTCTCTCGCTCTCTCTCTGTCTCCATGACAACGAGCTGTCACAAAGACGTTGTGCTCACCACGCACCTGAGATCAGGAAGCAGGAAGTGCTCGGTCCCGCCCACTCGCCAAACTCTCCAAGGAATTCAGGTAAGCAAACACACACACACACAGACACACGCACACACACACACACACACACAAAGCTGAATGAGAGGTGAAACACTGGAGGACTGGGGTGGTGAAACTGAGCTACATGATCAAACAAGTACTATATTGTCGGAAAGGAAAGAGAATAAAGAGTGTAGGTGGGTAGGGAAAGAAGGACTGTGTTCAACCTGTATCATTCAAAATATCTCCACTTTCAGTTCAGCTTTACAGCAGTAAAGTTTCTTGTTTATAGATTTCGCCTCCCAGCTGTCAGTGAGTCAGGCTCACGCTGACAGTTGAACTCGGGAAATCTGAGAGTGTGGTTATCACTTAAAGCTGTCATTACAGAGGGATCTGCAGCTCGTACGTCAAAGGAGTCAGCACCGTGTAGCATAAAGACAGCACGTCATCGTGACCTCAGGGCTGTATATATTTGTGAATGAGCTCAGGTCGGTGTGTGCATGTGATCATCGGTAATAAGCAAGCGGGGAGATGCGACTGATCGTGTAATGTGTGAGGGGTTATTGTTGTTATTTTTTCTGGACTAGGTGTGCAGGAAACTCTTTTAGAGGAATGTTGCTCTGGCTGCTTTGATTCAGGTCTGGCTGTTTGCAAGGGCAACACACACACACACAGATTGGACAGGGCAACAGAAGGATAGCATTTCCCATCCGGAATGATAGAAAGGAGGGAGGGAGGGAGGGAGGGAGGAGGGAGGAGGTGTGTTGGGGGTTTGGGCAGTCGGATTCAGGTTTGGTGAGTTTCAGGCACAGGCACTGTGTACACCATACACACACCGAGACAGAAACAGAAAGAGAGAGAGCGAAACGAACAGTGAGGTGGAGACAGAGGGAGGTTCTGTCAAATAAAAAGAGAAATTAGAGGAAACTGAAAACTTGCGAGAAAAGCGCTTGGAGCCTTTAGGTGACGGACTGAGGAGATCCAGCATCGGCAGCAGCGCCTCCACTTGACACCATGCTACCTTGACCCGAGTGCCTCGTCAGCTATGGTGGGCTGTAAGGAAGATAGATTTTTTGCCTCTGTTGGGATGATTAGCGCGTTGGTGTGTGTGCTCAGAACTTTTCTCCCCTCCTTCCCTCGTCTCTCTCCCCCTTCTCGGTTCTGAGGAATGTGGGGCTTATGTCAGTGAGAGTCAGGTACAGACTCACTAATTACCACTGCCCTTCCTCCCTCCATCTCTCCCTCCCTCTTTCTCTCTCTCTCTCTCCCTCTCTCTAGCTCGTTTCTTCAACTCCGCCACCTCCTGCTCTCTCCTCTCTCCTCCACTTTGAGACCTTGTGCGCTCCCCCCCTCCTATCCTGTCTCCTGCTGTTACGTCTACAATCGCTGTCGTGACTGGAGCAGAGGAGAGGACAAACAGAGAGGATCTGAGTCAGAATCCAAAAAACACCAAAAGGAGAAGAGAAACTCTGACTTGTCCTCTCTCACTGTGGGTGTGTGTGTGTGTGTGTGTGCGGCGTTGTTGTTAGAGGTGTCTGAGATCTCTTCTGATTGTGTTTTGGGGGGGACCTGTCATTGGAGACAGGTGGCGCCTTGACAGCGAACAAGAGGTCGGAGAGAAACTGACAGGAGAAACACAAAGGTGGAGAGGAAGAGCAAAGGAAGATGAGAAAGTGACACGCCGGATCGTTGCGTTTGAATGGTGGCAGAAGAACCTACAGCGACAGCACGACTACACGTCCCATCATCCCACAGGTTGGCTCAGATCTCACCGTTTGTCTCTTTTTCTTTCCTTTCCGTACGTTTTTCTCACTTCGGTGTTAGTCTGTGACAGTTATGCTGTGTGGGTAGACGATGCCGTGTTTTCTCACCTGGAAGTTTGGAGAGCACGCACACACACAGGCAAACACAGTGGGTATCTGGAAGGACATTTCTTCAGCTGGTCCGGCATTCACACTGACCCAGCTGACTGCTGTAACCTTCACTGCAAGGTTATGGGACGAGGACTGGATGTTTATTTGTGTGGGGACGTGTGTGTCTGTGTGTGTGTGTTCACTCGGTGTCTAGTCTACTCGTCTCGCGTGTGTGTGTGTGTGTTTCAGAAACTGGTCGAGCAGGGCGCCAGTCAGCCTTGGGTGTCCTGTTGTACAAACCAGATTTAGTGAGCGTATAGCGTGTGTGAGTGTGTGCACTTACACCTTATGTGCACGAGTTCACATCCAACTCAACTTTTTGTCTTGAACCATTTATGAGATTATTAGAATACAACTGTCAGTGTTTTGCAAATTACAAGTTAGATGGTTATGAGTGACAAGATGTGTGCTCTAATTGAGGCCTCAAACTGCAGGTTATTCATGGTAATAGCTGGTTTAAAGGAACGTTCAACTAAAAACTAAAATTAAGGAGAAAATACGTTTTGAGACAATATGGACATAACAAACATGACTTGATATGAAATAATAATTAATCTTCCTGCGGGCTAAGTTGAATTTAGCTAATTGTGCTGCAGTTTGTGTGAAAACGAAACGTTTCACTTACTAACTTTCTGTTTCCTGACAACCACTCGTGACGATGGAGGACAGGGAGGTGCATCCACTGACACCTGTAGGATATTCATCCGTGAGTGTGTGTGCCTGTATTACTCCTGTTGTGAGGACATGAATCAGTTTACACATTGTGGTAATCTACCTTCCTTTTTGCGGACAAATGTAGTGCATAATGTAAGCTATCAAATGTTGCGGCTAGGTTTCGGTTAATGTTCCACTAAGGTTGTCCTCCACCTAAGCGGACGACAGGTTTTTTAGCCGGTACTGTACACACAAGAAAGGTGTGTAAAAGGTGTGAGCGTTGACATGCTGGTCGGACCTGATGAAGTGATGACACATCGTTTCTTTGCCCTGCCTTGTGCAAAAGCAAAAGCAAAAATAGAGACCAGTTCAACAGTGAAAGTATGGCAGTTATTCTGTGCGTATGTCGGGAACAGTAGCTTCATTTCTGATTGTGCAAGTAAGTTCAGCCGTTTCTCAGAACGATACTTATCTCGCGACTCTCTGTATCACATTCCATGTTTGCAAAAAGGAGCAGACAGTCATCTAAGCCACGAACTTGTATCTAGACTTTTCTCCTAGCGTGACCTTGTTTGGGCCCTCTCCAGTTTCAGGAAGACGGGACTACAAAAGGCAACAGGAAGAAAAATAAAATTTGCCTTTGCTTTGCTTTGCCTTTAAAAAATCAGGAGGCTAAATTGTTATTCAGCAAACCTCAAACATAAGGAAGAGAAACGGTGTAAGCTGCATGAACTGTACACATGTAGTATGTGGTCGCGTCACATGACTGTCACGTGAACAGCTCATGCTCATGATGGGGAAGCACAGATTGTGTCTAGTGTGTGTGTGTGTGACAAAGCCATAAGACTAATCTACCAACAGTGAAGCAGAAATCCAAAGCAGGGGAGAGAGAGAGAGAGAGAGAGAGAGAGGGGAACCTGTTAGCGCTATTGTGTTGTTTATGAAACACCTGTAACAAGATCTGATCAGCCTCACTCTCCTCTCTCCCTTTCTCTCTGTTTGTCACAAACACACACATACCTGGAGAACACAATGGCCACATTCTTCCACTATCAGCCCCCCGCCCGCCTCCCTCTCTAACTCCCCTCTGACCGGGCCAAACACTGAGCCGCAGTGAGACGGGAAGGGAAGTTGAAACAGGTGGAAATTAGGGTAGCACATACAGGTGGAAGTGGAGGGGCCCGGTGTTGAGTTACACTGCAGTAAAATATTTGGGATTTTATTTTATTTTTTTTTATTCTTCGTTTGCACCTACAACACTTTGGATGAAGCACTTCAAGAAAAATGAAAAATAAGGGTTGAAAATAGGTAGCAAGGTGGAAACACTGGAGAAGGAAGTTGATTTCGAATTAAGTCTGGGAGACAGGTCCGCTAACTATTTTAATTTTGGTAAAATAAGGCCTTTTTGTCACAATGCTTACAGATGATGACACACAGTTTTCTGGTTTAATACAACGCCCATATTAAAATCCAGTGTTTTGATGACCCATCCATCCAGCCCTCGTCCATCTGTGACTTTATCATTGTCACATTAAGTTGTCTTTTGCTTGTGTAACAGACAAGAACACATCTCCTTTAGCGGCCATTTCAAAGTCGCATGCTTTGTTGACCAAAACTCAACCCCAACCTCCTCCTTCAGCACACCAGCACATCACTTCTGCCTTTAACCAACCACACAACCGGTAAAACCCAAGTTGATTTACAGTTTATAATTTGTCCGTTTATAGTTTACCTCCTCTATAGAGCGTCATTAAATGGTCGTGTTTATGTACAACAGGCCTGCAACAGTAAAAACACGCTGTCTGAGTTAATTGAATCAAGCGTGACAAACTTTTCTGCTAGCTGCTGACAGCATCTTTAGCGAACCTACAGTATCGTGCTCTTTCAGCAGCCAAGGCATGATTAGACATTTCATGACTGATGGAGGTCTGCAGAGATTCGAAGCGTGGGTAATGATGCGTCTGTTTGCTCAACATTTAACTGACACCAGGAACTTGCCAAGAAGCGCGACTGTTGCCTAAACCTGACCACGTGCAGGACTCAGGATGTCAGCTTTGATGTCTGATCCTCCAAAGCGTTCATCCACCACCCACTCATAAGTGGAGAAACTTTACAGAAGGCAGAACGTTTCCAGTTATAACATACTAGGAAAGTAGTTAGTACATTTAGCACAATCTGACTGTACAAACCTCCTTGTAAACAGTTGTTACATCATTTGATCCTTTGACCGTACAAACACCGTTCTGGTTTATTATATTGTAGAGATATATCAGAGACTGGACTAATTAAACCATAACTGCAGATTGATTTCATTGAGAAAAAGTGTTAGATGAGGCCATTGTGCAACTGTCTTTCTTCTCAGAACGTGGCAGGACTGTTGAGTGTGTAAACAGGTGACATCCACTCACTGTGAAGGCTGGATCAACACTCCCCCCCCTCCCCATTTTCCTTAGTCCCCTGCCTTCTGCTGTTCGACCTCTGACCTCTTCACCCCCCAGTGTGGTGACACCGCTGAACTCCTTCATCCCTTCCTCCTATCCAGCTCTCCTCCCTCCTCTGTCCTCCAACCTGCTCCTGCGCTAATGCTGTTATCATGCTTCATTTCACTGCTAGTTTCTTAATCCACCTCTCGCGTCCTTTCAGGTTAAATGAGGGAGGGCAGAGGCATGTTAAAGGACACCCAGGACAACAATTACAGTCTCCAGTCGCCTTAATTGTGGCTCTTGTGGACGCTGGCATTGAAGAGTTCCTTTCTAATGTGATTTTGATATAAGCGGTGGGAAATTAAATCTAATTTGCGTACATTTTTGCATCAGTTTTTTCAAGGCCAGTTCGAAACAACTGCAGAGACTGAACTTTTAAGTTGCAGACTTGAAAAGAGTGAACGTATCCTTTTGCTTTTTCACACACGTACACGTAGCCGCTGAGCATCCTGTTGCCTGTTCTCGAATAGACTCTTCTCTGCATACCTGCTGCCACGCACAATGGGCTAGTTGTCTGGACGGCAGGCCAAAAGGCAAGGATTGTGTGTGTGTGTGTGTGTCGGTGTGTGTGTAGAGGTTGATTTGATTCTTGCAGTGTAGGCAGGCAAATGTGGATGGTGTTGAGATGTACGTGTGTGTGTGTGTATGCGAGTGGGTTTTTGGGGACAGAAACTACACACTGTTCTTCACTGGATCTCATAATTAGAAACACACACACACATATGGTTGTGTTTCCATCGCTCCAGAGGACGTTATAGTAACTTACAAGTCCTGGAAACCATGCTTCTTATCCGTCTTAAACCGTATCTATGTACTAATTGTAATCATTTATGTTTTGGTGACTTGGCGTCAGAAGGGAGACGGGTCACCACAGTGGGACTGTGTAAGCAGATTAATGTCCCCATAACATGAGAAAATACAAACAAACACACAATGACCCCCACGTTGTGCCAGAATGGAATGTTCCACGGGTCCGACTGTGAACCCATTCACAAAACTGACACAAGGCAGCTACACTTACACGTTCCTGTGAGGACAATCAGGTTCATCCCTCTCTCTCTCCTCTGTCCTCCCCACATCTTCCCTCTCTGCTACGTTCCCACACTACCTCTTCTTTGTTTTGTGAGTAGTTTCAGTACAGGAGCAGGTGAACAGGTTGATTTCACACCGTTTAATTTTCTCATTACGATTCTTTTTTTTTTTTTTTCATTAAGCCCCTGTTTCGGTGCAGTGTGCGTGACACTGTTTAGCAGTTTAGCTATTGTGTGTTTAGGGATCTGTCTTTAGGGGCGTTAGCTTGAGTTGTCCAGCGCTGAATTTCACCAGCTTTTCATTCAGCCCTTATCTGGCTGTTTTACTTTCCCTTCTCACTTTACCTATTTGTGGTGTGTGTGTGTGTGTGTGTGTGCAGGAGCAACAGAGAACATTTTGTCTTTCCAGGAATTGATGCTAAAACGTGCAGATACACAGAGGACATACCTGGATGTTGATGAAGGTGTTTCGACTGTCACAGTGACTAAGCAAGACATGCATTGCACGCTAACTAATAATCCTGCGTTAAGCATGCAGCAGAGACAGTTATCAGTCAAAAGCTGTGACTGTACTGCATCCATTTGTTCCAATAGTTAATTCATAAAATGCAGCCTCTGAAAAGGAAATGATTTTAGGTTTCTTGTAAAATGTCGCAAAATTAGACGGTGACTGTTGCTGATTTCGGACCAGAGTCAATATAATATCAAAAAGCAAAGTGTATTGAAAAGGCCCTTCTCAAAAGTGAGGTGGACAGATGGTCGTCACTGTGTTACACTTTCTTCACTTGTGTGACGAGGTTCAAACGTTACCTGTAGCGAAAGGAGTTACCATGGTGAGCAGTTAGGGGTGTGCAGCCTGCAGCTCCTCATCTAGCAGCTCACTGTGGCAGTAGGCCACGCTGCATTTGCTGTGATTGTTTCATAATAATAATCTTAACTCATGTTTCACCAATCACGTTCTTTTGTGTGAAGCTGCAACAGTGGGAAATGCTCAATTTGCATTAGCAGCAGTCTCAGAAACTGCCAGCTATTATCTGATGATGACTTAGCGTTCTGCATTCACATTTGGATATCTATTAGATTACATCGGCAGTGACTTCATGCAAAGTTTCTTCCAGGAATGTTTCCACTGTCAATTCACAACAATGTTAATTCATAAACACGGCAATGCATTTGTCTCGAGCTCACTGTTATGTTAAAATCATCAAAGTTGCCACTTCAAAATCCACTGTAGGGGAGGAAAAGGAGGACACACGATCAGACAAGTGAGCAAATAAAACCGGAAAGGTCTGCTACAACCGTCCACTGTGCTGTAAGACAGTAAAACATCAGTGTTCCCTTTTGCTTTCATTTCCAAGGGACTTACATAGCGTTGCTATACCGGATATGTGGTGTGTGAAGATGGCATATTAGATGTAAAAATAATGCAACAATGCAAAACAGATAAAAAAAAATAAAAAATGAGGCCCGGACAATTGTGCCCAGAGATGTGCTCAGATCTTGGCAAGATCTTTGCTTACACCCCATCACATGATAGTTAGTGTTGTTTCTCAGTGTTGGGAGAGAGGACAGTCATCCACGCTGACGTTACAGCGGTTACTGGTTATAGGCCAAGTAATAAGTGACTGCAGTGTGGTTAACAGTCATAGCCATGACTCTCTGCTTCTTTCTCTGTGCTGTCCTCAAATGGTTGAGGTCCTGCAAATCTTTTCCTCATAACTCTCTCCCCCTCGCGCTCCTCGCCCTTGCCTCGCTGACCTTGGCAGTGACTGTAGCACCTAAACACACGCTACTGCTGCCCCGCCGCTGGTTAGCGACAAGACACATGACTAGAGTGTCAGCTGACTACATTCTAGGCAAAAGGGGAAACTTCTTTCATCACAATGGAAGGAAGAAAAAAATAGGACTTTGCTTTCGGATCCTGTGTACGTGTGCGTGTGCGTGTGTGTGTGTGTGTGGCAAAGAGGGCAGAAAGGCTCTCTTTTAGTGCTGAATCATTTTGTAAATCATAGGAGGGACGCTGGGATTGGTTGACGAGAGCAGCAGGATGTGAGGTGACTCTTTGAATGAGGAAGTGCTACAACAGTACACAGCCAGACATTTCCCTGTTGGCTCCAGTGTATTTTTACTGTCTGAGGATTTCAGCTTTGCACAGGTTTTGCATGCACACGGGTGTGTGACGCTCAGTGGGGTTTGCCTTCTCGGTTGGGACACTGAGGTTGAGGTTGAAAATCAAACTGTTCTGATCCATTTTTGAGTCATTTCTTTCCATGCTTGCACTCCACAATTTTTATTTTTTTATTTTATACTGGCCCTATAATGTAGCTGCTAAAAATCTACATAATAAAGCAAAATCTGAGGGGCCGGGCATTTATAGTCTGTGTTTCTTAATTAGTTTTAACTTGTTTGTTAGTTAAATCTAACTGTTAAATCCAGTTTTGCTCAGGTTGATTGGTTTAGTTTCCATTTTAGTAACAGTTTTAGTTTTGGTGCGGGTATGAGACATGTTCTGAGACATGAAAGATAACACATGAACACGTGAAGCTGATCTGAACAAAGATCTTTCGTTACATCGGAAGGCAAAAAGGTTTTCGTTGGATTCTCCTCGTTCTCCTCGTCGTTTTCTTGCTGTTGTTTTTTTGTTTCAGTGAACAAAGACGTTTTCTGACAATAATCTTTAGAGCTACTACTTTAGATGGGTTCAGTGGAAGGAGACAAAGAGATAATTGGGGATATTAAAGGGCTTCCTCATACTGACAAATAGACAGAGACAAAAGTGGTTAAACTCCAGAAGTCCCAGACGTAATGTGACTGCTGCTGCAGATGCTCATAACTGAACCACTGCTGACGCTGTGACTTTTGTCTGCTTGTGGTATTTTCATAAGAAACATTTCTGTTTAGGCCCTCCGGCTGTCTCACCTGGCGAACGGTGGTGACACACATGTCAGGACAGTTCTGTAGTGCTTATGTTTCCATCAACGGTAGCACAGAGGTTAGAGTTTACGAGAAATGCAGTACGGTCAGTACCATTGTTGCTGACATCGTTTCAAACAATGATCCTGCAATGAGACTAAAAATGACTCTTGTAGGATATCACATGTTTAAAAACTTGGTGCTCATACATATATCATGGGTATCGCACTGAAGGTTGGATCTATTGTGAAAGACCTGCAGAGGTTTCACAGAAACAGAAGAATTATACATTAGATCATCAATTGTGAACTAAAACTTCAAAATTAATAAATTAGTAATATGATATTTAAAAAAATATCATATTACTGAACAATGTAAATAAACAAATAAAAATAAAACATGGTCCCAATTAAACAGTTATTTCTGTAATTTACGGCTCTGTATTCTCACGTTGAATGCCTTCCAGCCAGCGCAGCTACAATCTGTAAACCTCCCTTCAACTGGCCCTTCAGTCTATTGAGATACTGTATGTGAGTGAATGTGTTGAGTATGTGCATCTGTTACTTCCAGTATAAATGGCAACAAGACAGCAGACGTAGACACAGCAGACTGCCCACAGTCTGTCCACAGTGACCGTTGCAAAGCTGTTTGTGTGCAACTTCTTACGGTTCACATCCGACCTGCAGGGCTGGTTCCTCCGTGTCTCTTCCTCACTGAGCTGATAACCATCGTCAGCCCGCATTCTGCTGTGTTCACTGCATGACGTTTAACGTCTGACGTGAAACATACCTCATGACTCCATTTCTTACTGTATTGTTATCTCTTTTGCTGGATTGAGTTTTTAGATTCTAGATTCTCCGAGAAAGAGAGTGAGAGCGTGAATTATCCATAAATCATACTCATTAATACTCACTTGCTTAATTACCAGCCACACCTGAGAAGACGTGAATAAAGGGCCTGCCGCCTTTTTGCTTTTCTTTTTAATGAAATAAACCCTGATTTCTGTAACTCTGTCGTGAGTCTCCACTTAATGTTGCGAGCCGAGTCGAAACAACAGACTGTTCAACTAAAGGTCTTCTAGTACTGTATTTACCACTTCCTGTTTCGACTTAAAGTCCAGTTTTGAGAATTTTTTTAACCTTAGATATTCAATCTTGCATTTTTGGGAGTCAGTCGGAGAAAAACAGAACTCTGTCCTCCGTGAGACACTTTTTCAGTGCGGTATTATGTCAGATTAGCAAGACTGAGTACTGTGTGCTACACACATGACATACATAGCCTATGGAGGGTCAGGATATAGGATAAAAATGTGTACAAACATTATATTGGTGACAGACACAGAGATAACCACGAGCCACTTGATCCCTGTATTTGAACAGGAAATATGCAAGTTCAGGGATTTTAACTATAATTATGATCAAAATGATTGGAATAATACAGAAATGACATCCATAGAACAGACCAGTGGACGCATACTGTATTCAAAAATTCTTCTTTTTGTCGTTATTGTCTTTACTTTTCATGATGACAGGTTCTCTGTGCTACACCTGTGGGAGGA
This sequence comes from Chelon labrosus, assembly GCF_963514085.1. Lineage (NCBI taxonomy): Eukaryota > Metazoa > Chordata > Actinopteri > Mugiliformes > Mugilidae > Chelon > Chelon labrosus. The sequence goes on along the minus strand of NC_140338.1, from coordinate 20,649,245 downwards.
GTAAGGGAAATCTTACTTTAAATCTCTGATCAAAATATACAAGTTCCCTTATTTAGCATTTACAAGAATTATATAATCATTAAATTGTTTATAACACACTATAAAGTAGTTATAAGCATATTTAGTTATATTTATCACTGAATACAACTCATCTTATAGCACATATAAACACAACTGTTAATAATTAATAACCACTGCTCTTATAGCTGCTATATCTAGTGTGTAGTTGTTCAGTAGCACTGATAATCTGAGCTCATGAAGGCCATACATTGTACGTGAGATTTCTCTGTACAAATAAACTAGTCTCGGCGCGTTTGTGTGTGTGTGTGTGTGTGATACAGTATGCCAGCCATAAAGTCATCTTGGCGTTTGCATCAGCTATCTCCATCCTTTAAAATAAGTTTATGGCTCCCTGTGGCCTTCACTCCAACCTTTTTACACCCCGCTGTAGAAAGAATAGATAGGTAAACTTTGAACCGGTTACGCACTGTGTGCTGCCGAAAAGGTGAGAATCAGTGATTGCGTGTCCTTCATTAACAGAGTCATTGGTTAATGTGTCACTTGTACAATAGCAATAGCACACACACCCCCACACACACACTTGAGTTGAAGTGTAGGCCCCGTTCTCTTTACAGGTACGTATTCAATGAGGTGTCCTTCCTATTCTCTCTGACCCTCTGTGTGTTTCTGGCATATATTTCTGGAATGTGTCGGCTTTATTCTGGTTTGCATTCACTTTATCTTTAATGTATTTTGGTGTGTCGCCACCAAAGTGACTTTCAGTTTAATACAAAATGAAAAAAAATTAAGCTCCAACTAATCCATGGTACTTATTGTCAGACGCCCATTAATGTCCTATGGAGAGAGTCTGTACATTGCCGCTGCAACAGTGAAATTTCCCAATTTGGGGTAAATAGAGTATGCATCTATCTATTTATGGCTTTCCTTTTGGCTTTGGCTTTCCAACCTATACTGAAAAAGCCACTTTATTCAAACATGCCTCAGGCCTTAAGGCCCAACACAACATAGTGACATCGAAAACTACCAACAACGAACTGCACTTGATCAAAAACTGCAGCCAGTAGGCCGACAAGCACATGCTATTTCACCTGCCAGTTCATTAAGTACACAAGTGAAACAAATTTAGCCCAATATAACAATCCTGCACTAAATCACCCTTTAATGACGTTCAGTTCATGTTGAAACAGAGAAAGAAAGGTGGCCATTCAACTCTGTGGTCCTTGTGGAGGATGTTTGTGGTAAAGTTAAACTGCATTGAATGAAACACAAATATGCTTCTGTTATTTCGCATAGTCCACAGACAAAAAATATAATAGAAACGTGCGTCATTACAACTGAATAGCACAACAAACCGCTGCCGCTAGAATTAAAGCGGTTGAATCAACAGCTCTTGATCAGTTACTTGAAACCAATGTTTAATACCATAATCTCCATGAAGACAGAATTTAGTGCAGGACTGTTATATTTCAATACATTTGTTTTCACTAGTGTAGCTAATGAACTGGTAAGTGAGCGTATGTTTTGCATCTGCGTGAGAGGAAGTAACTCTCCACACCAGCCGGTTGAAAAGGGAAAACCTGAATAGCTAGGAAGCTAGGAAGAGCTACACCTCCATTAATCTCCCAGATCACGCTGACTGCTTGGTCTGGACTTCATTCATTCTAGATGATCTTGTAGTTGTGAACATATTTGTGTATTTGAATGTTTTGATGTGATCTTTATCACTTCTCTTGTCGTGATCGTGAACAGCCAATCAAAGAAATCTGCCAAATCTAGGCCAGGACCGATTAGTGTGTCAGTAATCTCTTTTCATTTACAGTGTCACAGATACACATTTGATAACCTTTTTTTTTATGGTTTAACACCTATGTTTTCCCGTACATTCATAAATAAGTGTAACCTCTTGTATATAAATGTCCGGGAAATATTCTTAACCGTTCTAAAGACATGGCTGTTGTCGAGATATACCATAATCTGTCCGTTAGTTAAGAAATAGTCCTAAACATTTCATAACCCCATAACCATCAAGTACTTAAACCACATGTTAAACAATAATGATAAACGGTAATCATTAACCTGCTAAACGTCTGCACTTTAACATTGTGAGCTTACCATGCAGATATTAGCATTCAGTAGGATGACTGTAAACACACAAAGCCATAACATGGCTCTCAGTTTGTGTTAAAAACTTTTGTCGGTCGCTTTGACGATAATGTGGTGGATAGTTTATGGTCATGCTGTGCTCTCAGAGAGACAGGCTGGCATTTGGAGAAAAAAATAAAGTTTTTCTATCATAATTTGTTGTGGGTTTTTTTTATATAATGCCAACACTGATTTTTCTTTATATTTAAATTAGTAATGAGTTTAACTGCGCTCCCACGCAAGCTTTACCCAGATTGTTGTCAATCATCAATGCACGTCACACCCTCTGCCCTTTTATCCTTTTACCTTTTCCCTTTTGTCTTGATTCCTTATCTGGTGAAGGAGAGAGAGATTGAAGGAGAAGGTGGGGGGTTACCTGTACTGAGAGGCCCCACCTCTCTCTTCTGGCCATTGAGAATGAGTAAACACTAAAACCACCTTTGCTTACCACTGCACTCAAACAACCAGACACAGACAGGCAAGGAGACTGTCTTACTGTGGCAGCCTGTCAACGGCGAGGGAGTGTGAATGGACGGAGGGAGTTTTAGACAAGTGTGAGTGAGAAAAGTTGCCAGCTAAAGCAAAACACATCGCCTGCGTCTCCCGATCATCGATATCTGCGCTCCTGAGTTTGGGATACAGGTAAAGTGTTACTGGCAACGCTTTCTGTCTTTCTAAAGATCTTTTTACTGAAAAATATATATATGTTGTCTTTATGTTCAGCAGCACATTGATTTAAGAAAAAAATAAATCCCTACTGGTTAGTCAAGCAAAGTTTAATTTTCCAGCAAAACTTTTCAAACTGTCAGGTGAAAGATGAATTCAGCACTCTCTGTGAACATCTTTACATCTTTTTTTCCTCTTGTGATTAAGGAAATTCACCACATTGCTGTATGTGGTGAGAGTTACAGTTTACCAGACCTGCCTGTTTCACCACTTTATAATCTGATTGGAAAAAATAGAACAAAGGCACTTAAACCAATCAGTGATTGGAATGAAGATCAAGATGTCCTTACACTGAAACCAGAGGAACCAGTGGAGTAGCTTGGCACTGTATGTGTGAGTGTGTGTGTGTGTGTGTTTAGGGTGGGGGATTAAAAAAAAATGCTTCAGTGACTAAACCGAGAAGCTGGTATTGTTTCCTCAAGACTTCCGGGTTCTTCGTCATATAATGCGTGGACTTTTACCCCAGTGTTTGTTTTTGTGTGTACATTTGATCATTGACGTCACATTCGGTGCCACAAATACAATAATAAGTAACAGTATAAGCAGTTTATTTACGACTCTGTCCTCCTTTTGTTATCATTTAAGCAAAATGTGTTCATATTGACATAAGTGGCTGGAGTCTGACTTAGCTTAGCTGTGTTTGTCGACAGGGTGGGCCCAAGTGTGTGTGAAGGTTGTCTCGTTTGTACGTCTGTGTGGCAAATGTGAACGTGAAAGACTCTGTCAAACGTCCCCAGGTCACTTAAAACTTGTCAATGTGTCCTCAGATTCACAAGCTTTGAAGGAGGGCCACTAAAGCCTTTATCACGAGTGTGACACTGTCAACGTCAGATGTAATTGTTTGAAACAATGTCTGCCGTGGCCTTGAGCAGGCTAGCTGATTAGCCCGAGGAATGTGTTTAGCTAAGGAAGCAAAGCCCCTTTCAGCTAGCGCTAAAGCTAAAGCGGCTCTTCTGATTAGTATGTCGCTGTATGAGGGGACCTGAGCGACAACGTCTGGTTGCAGCTGACCTTCCTGAACTATCATGCTTTGCTGTCAGGCTAAATAGCAAAGGTTAAATGTCACTGAAAGAAAATCTGAACTGAAAATAGACTGTTATGACACAGGTGTTTCATATTCTTGTGTTTGGTCAAATTGTGGTGTTTTGAGTGGCATTTGAGAGAAATGTGAAGGTCCCGTAGGTAGGGGGGCTCTCTAGAGTAAATGAACTGGAATCACCCCTCTGTGGAGAGGTTGGTGTGGGCTGGAGGAGGTCACTTACGCACTCCGTCTGACCTGAAATTCTTCAGGCCATTTTCACTTTGAAGGGCTTTCTAGCACTGAGGGAGGCCTGAACATTTGGTCCCCCTCCTCAGTCTTTTCGTTAGCCTCTCTCACTCCTCTCCATCTGGTCTTTTCCTCTTCAGACTCACCACGACCACCGCACACACACACTCACACACTCACTGCCTCCTCTTTTCGTGATTTCTTCCCCCACTGCTTGTTTCTCCTTCAACATCCTTCCTCCCCCTCCCTGCAGCTCGTCTTTGAGCTTGGGTGAACCAGAGGAATGAGGGTGACAGGTACATGGATGGGAGGAGGAAAAAGGAGAAGAAAAGCGAAGGGAAGCAGGGAACAGAGAACAGAGGCAGGGGCAAAAATGAGGGGGGCACTGATTTGGGAAAATGTTGTGTAGATTAGGTGTTGAATAGATTATTATTTTTATTTTTTTTTCATTCTGTCAGCACGCTGACAGTTGAGCTGCATGAACTGCTACACGAGGACATCATGTGTCCCGAGAGGTCAACCGCAGGGCTCACTTCCCTTTCGTCAAGTTTTTCTTTTCTGCAACCAGCGCAAAGTAGACGTCACATTTGCGTCTCTTCACCACCTCAAATTACTTCATCCTCAAAATAACGTGACCAAGTCCCCCATAAGATAGTAAAGTTGTCTGAGTTATCTGAAGCTGCTGGAGATGTGAGAAATCACAACAGGAAGCTCTTTCTTTCTTACATTCCTGAAGCAGTTTCTGTGTCTGACTGGAAGGTACGGCTTCCAGGAAAACACAGTGTGGCCTGAGCAGTGTGGTGGTGGTGTACTCCTACAGGTCGTATCACTCTGCAGAAATAAACAGCAGGACTTCTGGTCTTGTGACGCGCTACTCATTTACTTAAATGGATAACTTGTAATAATCTGTCATACAGCCTCTCTGGCCGAGATACTGATTACCAGCGCTGCTTTATTGCTGAGTTTATTCATTGTTAATCAATTGTTTTGCCTTTGTAACAGATTCCAGTATATATATATATGTGTGTGTGTGTCCCTGGCCTTAATAAGCAAGAAGCTTATCAGAGATATCCAACAAAGTCTAAGAAGCGCTATCTACTCCCTCCACTCTCTGTGATTATTTATGGTTCAGTTCTTCTAGTTAACTGCGTTACAGCTTGAACACAATGTCAACGGCAGTGACACAGTGTCATGTATAGGACTCCTGTCTCCGATTCATTGCGTGTATTTACCCATAATAACAGATACTATCCGTCTATAGCGGCTTTAAAGGATAAATGGTCATTCCAGTCCTCTGTGCTGTTGTTGTAGGGTGGTGTATATGTTACTTCATTACGATGAACGTGGGCACTGTAGCCCATTTTTAATCTGTTTCAGTAACATTTTCTAATTGTTAAATGAAAATTAGAAATATGTCCTTGCATTTTTAAAAAGGAAAAGATTTAAAAGATTTAAAAGCAATTCAGGTTAAGGGCCACAAACAGGAAGACTAACACATTTGTTTTTTGTCTTTCCATGAGATTTGCTGACAATCAGAAAACATATAAGATCTGCCTGCCCTTTTTCTTTCACATGTATTTAACCTGTATGCATAGGTTTATCTGACATGAACAATGCCTGAGCAATGAATTAGTGAACATGTCCAATGATTAAAGGGACAAGAGACAGTCAATGTTTTCCTTCAGGTCCATCTCTCGAGTCTCTCTTGCAGGGTTTAGCGGTTAACCGTTGACCTGGTGGGCAGACGGTGTTGCTGTGCGGTCACCAGAACACCTGAGCCCTCTGATTGGCTCCTGCTAATGACCGACAGTTAATCTTTGATTCAGAAGGAGCCCCTTAATTTCACTGACCCTCTTTCTCACTTTCATGCTAAATGATTTAACACACACACGCACGGTTTCACGTGTGAAATCTATCGATGCAGTCAGTCACCTTCCCAGTGTCGGGGGAATTCTTTGGCATTATAATTACAAACAAATCAAAGGGGTCACAGCCCATGTTTGGCTCTCTATCATTTGTTCTTTAATCTATTGTTTTTCATCTATCCATCATTCTCTGACCTTTATGCTAAGTAGACTTTCTTCTTGCATGTTTACTCAGTCGTTAAGGAGTGGGGATGGTTTCAATAGCAGCTGAAACTCAGTGCTCACTTTCATTTCTCTCTCACTCTTGCTTTCCCTCGCTCCCTCTTTTGTGATTGTACAGGGTGGTTTTCAGACAGAAACGCTCTAAAAGTAAGTGGCATCTGCTGCTTTTCTCTCTCGTGCTCTCTCACTCTCTCTCTCTCTCTCTCTCTCTCTCTCGTATCCCTATCTGCTCTCTTGACTGCCCAGGGAGGTGTGTGTTGTTTGCTCAAGTTAAGCTGTGCTAGGAACATGTTCGCCGTTGTTATGTACAAAAAACACACACGGATGCCCGAATACACTCACACTTACACACATTGTCTTGTGCTGACATGACATAAATCACCCTAGTGGTTAACCCCCGAGTCAGAATTTCCAAATGTCTTTTCACTGAGGAAGTTTTCAAAACCCAGTTAGAGCGTTTCCTGCCCTTTTCCCCGTTTCTGCAACTCTAAGCAGAAAAATGCTTGAAAATCATTAAACTGCATTTCCCATCATACACCTCTCTGCCTTTAAACATCACCTTCCTTATCTTTTTTTGTGAAAAGTTCAGATTTGTACATTTAAGCAACAGTAACTTTTATAGTGTGTGTGTATATCGTTGGGGTTTATGTCGGTAAATAGACCAGTGGATTAATGTAAAAGGAAAATTAGTCATTAATACACATCATCATTTTTTTCAAAAATAAACAAAACATTTTCTTGTTTTTATTTGTGCAAAGGTATATTAAATTATAATTATTATTTTACAGCTGAGGTAGAGCAAGGCAGGGTATTTTAAAAAGTATATATAATGTAAGGTATTTTGGTGTCATGGTTGCCAAACTAAGGACCAGGCCCCTCAAAAGCTACACGTGCTAAATCATCAGTGATGATTTTATTTAAAATTAGTAAAACTGCAAACGGCACACCTGAAACTAGACTCTGTGTTTCCTTGTTTCACTCAATGAAAACCCCCAAATATGTAGGCTAATCTCAGTTTTATATGTAAAAATCTGACAGCCATCAGATTAAAGCAGTTAAAGTACAGCACCTCCTACTATGTTAGCCTAGTTACAAAAAACTATACACTCAAGCAAAGCACAAAAAACACAAATGTCATTTATTACAATTGTAATTTACATGTTTGTTACTTTTTAGTAGAAAAAAGTAAGACTGGGATCCACGTAGACACCCTCACGCACTACTCACACAGCTACCTGCTTTAGCTCCACCCTCATCTGCTCTCATGCTTGCAGCATTGGCTCAGAGTGTGTGTGTGTTTGCATGCGTGTGTGTGTGTGTGTGTGTGTGTGTGTATGTGTGCGTGCGTGGAGGAGGCTGGACTCTGCGCTCAGTGCCCTGCTGTACCTGTCTCTCATGGAGGTGGACTAACACTCCCAGAGCAGGCGGCCAAGCAGCGGAGCGCTGTGAAGCAACAGGGGTAGCTATCCTGCTATCTGACCACTCTCTGCTTCTGCTTCCTCTTCTCTTTTCCGTCCCTCTGCTGGGATAGCTGCTCTTAAGATCTCTCCTCTGTGTTAGTCTCACTTCCTTCTCTTTCTAGCTCTCTCTGGGTATGTGGGGAATCTGTGTCCTTGAATGACAACTTTCTTTCAACTGCTGTTTGTAGTAGTCATGTCTATGAATCTGTGTCAGATTTGAATCAAGGCTTAAACGTATGTATAACTTCCTTTAAACCTGTCTTTATATGTCTGATTCATGTAGGACCCACCTGCTGTTATCTATGTTGGTGTGTGTTATGTGTAAAAAGAGCAGCATAGCTTCTTATTCAAGCGTTGGCATATCACTGATCCTTTTCTTCTGCCTTGCGACCCCGTTGTCAGGGGCTGCTCTGCGGACACTGTGAATCAATTGCTTGCACGTGCCCATGTGTGTGCAAACAGCTAAGATGGCGGCTCCCTTAGGCCTCTTTTCGGCGGTCCTCTGGATCACTGTCACTCAGGATAGAACAGCTAACTGAGAGATGCATTGTTCCTTACTGTTGCTCCATAATCTGTAATAAATTGGGAGCCAAAGGGAGGTTGGTCGGCTTACAAACGCTGAGCATTTTTCCTGAGAAGACAAAGCTCAGCAGCAGTGTTGATTTAATGTCAGGTGCGTGACACGACAGATAAAATGTTCTTCCGCTTGCTACCTGTGAGGAACTAGACTTAAATAATGGCATGGCTCATTAGCTTTTTCATGCAAAAACATGGAATTTTCCAGCAGCAATCCGTGTTTACGATTTGATCCGGAGGAAGCCCATAAAAGCTTTTTCACCCCGCTCATAAAAACCATTCGGTCCCCAGTAACACGCTGTTAATACGCAGGGAATCAGGTGCTTCTATCAATCATAAACATAATGTAATGGGCAATCTAGACAGCAGTAACTGGAAAACTTCGACGCAGCAGGTTGGCTCGGTTACCCAATCAAACGCTTTGCTCTTCCTCCACTTGCTTAACCTGCGGTCGCCTCCTTCTGGGTTCGTAACCTTTGACCAGGTGAACTTCATGCCTGAGCTCTTATTGTCTGTGTAGATCATGTTTAACCGAACAATGTTAACTGATCCTGCTACGCTGCAGCAAAGAGGTTAGAATAAGAACATAAGAATCACACCTCTGTGGTTGTAACCTTTTGTTTTAGGGGCTGAGACATTATCTGTAAATCTTTATGCTCTTTGTGAATAAATGCTGTGATTTGTGTTCACCACGGTTAATTATCTACCTGTTTCTGCTGCAGGTTTCCTCCTCTCTCTCTCTCTCTCTCTCTCTAACTCACACATGATCGCAAGCACGTATGAAATTAGAGCTTTCTAAGAGCTGGAGATCACAAGTTTTGTTTTTTTTGTCACTTCATATTTCCTCAGTTTGCTCTTTCTGCTCCTTTCGTCGCCTGTCGTTATCTTTATATTTTAGACATGGATTTTGCTTTCTAAAGATCCCACATACTTGCTGACTGAATACTTTTGATAATACGCAAAGGAAGAGAGATTGTAGACCAACTGAGTTTCGCTTCGCTTCTGACAGCGTCAGCACTGAGGAAGTTAGGAATATCTCCAAGTGGTCAAAAGCAGGAAGCAGGCTCCCCCACACTACACATGAAGGTTAGACACACAAAAAACATCTCCTGAAAAAGGACTTTTTTTTGTGTCACCCTGACTTCAGCGCGTTACGCAGAGTGCCGACCTCACGCCGTTGCATGGCTTCATTTTATCACCCAGCAGAACTCCCAAAGCGTATACTGTCCTCCCTTTGTCATCAGTCTGCTGAGATAAGGCTGATAAGAGATGGAGTCATGTTAGCACTTCACACGACACAAATAACAGAGGGAGGGCACGTCAGGCTGCCGAAGCAGAGAGAGAAATGTATTTTTGTGGAGCCAAGGAAACGGCATCCTCCCTGAGCTGAATCAGAACGCGCCTCTGCATGCGTAGTAGTTGTTTTTAATATGTTTACACAAAAAAAAAAAACTGTGTCCTTATAATGTCATCTTGACCTGTGTCAACATGCAGCGGCCCACCTGCCAAAGATAGGAGAGGAAACAGCGTCCTGTGTTTCCTCACATTTGTTTTTCTCCCTGTTTTGACCTTAAGCTAATCAACCAGTGATTTAGCATTTAAATTCGTCTTTGTGTGTTTTTCTGCTCATGCCGACTAATATTTGTGTAGTTTTTCTTCCTCTGTGAGTTAATTTGCGGTCATTCTAAGCCCTCCAGCCTTGGGCGATTTAGCAAGTGAACCGGTGTGTGTTTGTGTGTATGTGTGTGGGAGAGTGGGATGTTGGGTCAGGTCAAAGGAGTGTGCACGTTACCATGGTTTCATGGCTTTGTAGTGTTTTACCTTTGTTGGCTGCCTTACCTGTCTCCGTTGCAGTCCAGGCCGCGTCATAACACAAAAAAACACAAGCACACACTCAAACGACTTGTGAGAGGTTGATTATTTTTTATTTGTTCACACAAGATTTCGTTTGACCCGAAGTGCTGTGCGCAGTGTGGAGATTTGGGGATTTAAAGCGCCATGGATTTTTCCGTTCTGAATGCTAGCTGTGTTCGAAAATAACACGAGTGAGTAAGAGGTTTATGCCGGGGAAGCGGATTTCTGATTGTTCTCTGTTCCTCTTTTAGGCCTGCTCCCCTTAATGAGAAGGCACACACACACACACACACTAAAAGCTGCACCCACACACTGTATAACATTCATATTGATAAGGAGGTTTAAAGTCCGACACCATCTTGTGCTGAATGTGTGTTTGTGCAACAAGTTCGTGTGGAAGAAAAATAAATGCGCACAGATTTTTGTCACAGTATGGGGTCTTATTTTATACAGAATTCCTCAAAGAGCTTAACTCCAACTTATTTCTGACATATACACATATGCACAACACAGGCACACACACATGGAGCATGTGACCCAGTTGTACTCAGTGAACTTTGAGCTGCAGTATTCAGTGTTTACAGCCATTCATTCTCTCTGATAGGGGTCAGAGGTCAGCAAGGGATCTGAGAGACTCAAAAAAACAAGGTTGTAAAATCACTGATAGGTGAAGACGCCCTAGGGATTTATTGATGCTGTGTTTCCACTGTGCGTGTCACATAATGTGGCTTGGTTGGTTTGTTAGGTCACAATATCGCATGCATGTAACTGCATTGCTACTCAGTTTGCTCCCCTTTAAAAGCACTTCATGGCCTTCTGTTGTTTAAACTGTGTCGCCCGATCATTATCCTGTTTTCTTCCTTTATTTATTTCGTACAGCAGCTAATGTTGATATAGTTTAGCATAATTTAATAAACCTTTGTCTCTTTCACATCTTCAGGCCCCAGATCTGATTGGATGGTTTTGTCAGAATGACAGCCGAAGATCCTGCTTCCTCCTCGACCATGAGCAATAACGCAGCCCCCTCCAAACCCTGCAAACCTTCTGGTGCCTCCCACCACTCTCTCCATGGACAGATCAACATGCCTGAGGGTGTTGCAGGTGCTCCCAATGAGGCTGCACTGGTGTCCCTGATGGAGCGTACTGGCTACACTATGGTCCAGGAAAATGGTCAGCGTAAATACGGCCCCCCTCCAGGTTGGAACGGTGCTTCTCCTCCTCGAGGCTGTGAAATCTTTGTCGGCAAGATCCCACGGGACGTTTATGAGGATGAGCTGGTGCCAGTGTTTGAGTCCGTTGGACGCATCTATGAGATGCGCCTGATGATGGACTTTGATGGGAAAAACCGAGGGTACGCATTTGTGATGTACACAGAGAAACACGAGGCCAAGAGGGCCGTGCGGGAGCTCAATAATTATGAGGTGCGGCCTGGGCGACTGCTTGGGGTATGCTCCTCCGTGGACAACTGCCGCCTTTTCATTGGTGGTATTCCCAAGACCAAGAAGCGTGAGGAGATCCTGGAGGAGGTCTCCAAGGTGACAGAAGGGGTATTAGATGTGATAGTTTATGCCAGTGCTGCAGATAAGATGAAGAACCGCGGCTTTGCCTTCGTAGAGTACGAGTCACATCGTGCGGCCGCCATGGCTCGCAGGAAGCTGATGCCTGGACGCATTCAGCTGTGGGGCCACCAGATCGCGGTGGACTGGGCTGAGCCAGAGATTGATGTAGATGAAGATGTGATGGAAACGGTGAAGATCCTCTATGTCAGGAATCTAATGATGGAGACCAGCGAGGAGACAATAAGACAGGTAGGACGAAACTGCATGGTTGAGTGTTTAACTTACAGGATTCAGTATTCATGATGTTTGAGTACAAAAACATTTTTTCTCTGTCAACCAGGTTTTCAGTCAGTGGAACCCTGGATGTGTAGAGCGTGTGAAGAAAATCCGTGATTACGCATTTGTCCATTTTACCTCCCGGGACGACGCTGTTCTGGCTATGGACCACCTCAACGGCACAGAGGTAGAAGGGTCCTGCATCGAGGTGACTCTTGCCAAGCCAGTTGACAAAGAGCAGTACTCACGCCAGAAGGCCTCAAAGGGAGGAGCTACCGCCACTCCAGAGGCGACTCCACAGAACTACGTTTACCAGTGTGATCCCTACACATTGGCTTACTATGGTTATCCCTACAGCACCCTCGTTGGACCCAACAGGGACTACTTCGTTAAAGGTTAGAAATATTTTTTTTTCTTTCGTATTGGTAATGATCAGCTTAAAAAGCCAGAGTTTCTCTTAAAGCCAACAACTTTTGTTAAATGTTGGTTGCAGCAGACAGTACACACTCAGTCATGCCAATTATGATTACATATGTTCCTGACAACGATGAAAATAATGACGTAATCTCTGATGACAAGAATTTCACTTGATAATAGTTTTGAAAAGCCTTAATGATGGTTTGTGGCTTAAAATCAGAGATGTATTGTTAAAAGGCAAAGAAAAACCAAGCTGATGGACCAATGAATGCTAATCCCATTGTCTTCAATGATTGATTAAATATGGTCTTGGGTGATAGCAGGAAAATCTATTTGACTTTCAATCATTGTGTTTTGGTTTTCTCTCCAAAGGATCCCCAATGATACAGAACAATGGTAATCTCTCACATCCTCATTTCTACTTATTCCTTCAATGAACAATGAGCTTTCTTGTCATGTGACAAACTATATGTTTTCTAACACCATCCTTTTCCTGCTGTGCTGTCACCTCCCATTTCATGCTGGGATATCACAGAGCTCACAACAACGTTACAAACTGAATACCATTCCACAGTCCAATGAACTTACATGACTGCCTCTACTCTTAGAGTCAGAGCAGTGCTCAGGAATGAAGACAAACTTGACCCAAAGAACTAAAAATAAAATCCTGAGCAAATATTTCGGGTAGATTTCCAGTAGCCACTGTTCTTTATCACCAGAACGTTGACGAAAATTAAAGCTAAATGAGTCCTCTACGCAAGTTCAAGTATCTTGAGAGGAACTTTTAAAGAGGTCATAAAATCTTGTTGCCCTACAAAAGCTGCCCCTTGCTGCCCAAGTCCTAAACCACAACCCCTGTCGTCATATTGTATTTCAAGCAGGTACTGTGCGAGGTCGTGGTCGTGCTGCTTCAGGTAATCGTACCCCTGGACCACGGGGGTCGTACCTCGGAGGTTACTCTGCCGGTCGTGGCATCTACAGCCGCTACCACGAGGGCAAGACCAAGCAGCCCGAAAAGCCCTATGAGCTGATGAACAGTCTGGAGCTTGCTGCTTCCGTCAACCCAGTTGGCATCAAACCTGGCACAAGTCAGTGAGATAGACATATCCATCCATGTCCACGCCCATCAAAAAAGCCTTTACTAAACCTTCTGGCCCACAAATTTCTCTCTCCTGTGTGGTTTGAGGACCTTTCTCTGAGTTGTTATAGTTGTTGCTGGATGGTCATGTGCAAAAGGACTTATAGCAAAGAATAAATATTTGCCCTTTCCAACATGACCAGAAAGTAACTGCTATATTTTATTCCTCAGACTTTCCTTCTTCTTTCCCATCCAAAATTTGTCTTTCTGATTGTGCTCAGAGTGAAAACAGTGCTGTGTAAAATTAACACAATGGCCTGCATTGGTTTCTGTCTCTTGTTTTATTCACAATTACTAAAATTAATTATGTAGCTTGTGTTTTTCCCATGCAGAGCTGTTATCTATCCGAACGTGATTACAGATACTTACACAACAGCATTTTACAGTGCGCTCAACTCCAACTTTGACTTTGGAAAGATGGCTGATTGCACCTCGTCTTTTAATCTTAGTCAGAGCTGACAAATTATGAATGAAAAAAAAAATAGGTATTTGACAAAATACTGACTTAATCTATCCACAGCATGCAAGATTCAATGCAGGAGCAGCGGCTATAGTTTGGCAATGTCAGTCAAGAATGGAGATGAAATGCAAACTCAAGAGCACAAACTGAAGATGAATGTGTTCATTTTAATCTGATCACTTGAAGGATAATACCAGTGTTATGAAGAGTTAATGTAGCTGTCTACAGTGACTGTTGAGCTGAGTAGGGTGTGTCAGCAAACTTACAAGGTGGGTGGTTTTAAAGGATCATTTCCTGGTGAGAAATTCCATTTCTTTACTGTCTTTCTTGGCAGTAAGTAGAAGGAAATGCAAGTGCAAAAAGAAAACAGAAACTATTTTGGAAAGTACAGCCGCATATAAAAATGAAAAACACTGGCATTACTCTTCAGTCTTGAACTTTGTAACTAAATTTGCTAAACGTAATTGTTTTGTCAACATAATCATTAACTTTCAACGTAATTGTTTTGTCAACGTAATCATTAACTTTCAACTATTTAACTACCTATCGCCGCAAAAGTCAAGTCCTTTTGTAAAGTGGACTTACTGATATTTCTTCGGGAATAATTTGACCCCAATCTGGAGCTCGGCCTCAGTCTGTGTGCAATCACAGGATCACCACCAGATTAAAAAGACTTTTGTCCATCTGAAACAATGACTGATGTTGTGTGTGTGTGTGTGTGTGTGTGTGTGTCTGTGTGTGTGTGTGTGTGTGTGGGTGCGCATGTTGGAGCACTGGGGTTAATCCACAGTTGAGCACCATCATAATCCGAATCACACCCCAATGCCAATTTGTGTAACTTGTTTTTTTCCTTCTTGCCTAAATTGAATCCTTTACCACCTCTTTGCGTGCTCTTTCCACAGATTACCTTCTAAGTACAATGGTGTGTGTTTGAGCATGGGTGAATGCATGGTTTTCCCGTCTTGTCGCTTCCCGTGTAGGCTCAACGTTTCAACTCTTTCACCTCTAGCTGTAGTCTGTCGTCTGTGGCCCTGTCTGTTATCCAAGCTTTCATACTTGCGTCTCTCCATGTGCAGTGGCATTGCCGACTCTGGGCGGGCAGTACCCAGTGTTCAGCCCCGCTCCCACAGCCAAGCTGATGGAGGAGGGGAAGGTGCACACAGTGGAACATCTCATGAACCCTCTGGCCATGCAACACGCCGAACACACCTCCGCAACGGCTGCTGGCACCGTCCTGCCTACTGTCTCTACCCCTCCACCCTTCCAGGTGAGTTTTACAGAAATATTTTTTGAATGAAGTCCAGCGCCACACATGGTTATTTCTTTGTGTGTGTGTGTGTGTGTGTAAGATAATGTTTGGTTTTGGTATTATGCAGAATTAGTGGAATAAATGTTACACTAAACCTTCTGTAGAGTTTAAACAAATAGTGATTTTGCACTGATTTGGGCTTTTTCAGAGCGGTTCCTTCTGGGATTATGAAAGTTTACACTTGAATAGCAAAAATTCAAACTGGCACATTTGGTTTACTTCGTCTGGCTTCGTTTAGTTTATAGTCTACTCTTTCTATATGACACCAGACACATTACGAAAGAACAGCTGTTGGACTTAAAGGACGTAAAACCAAATCCCAACTGAGTGTTCTGACTCAACAAATGTGCTCAGTGTACACTTAGTAGATTAACTGTTTTGTCTAACTTCACTTTCTCCCAGGGCCGTCCAATCACTCCCGTCTATGCCATGGCTCATAACGTACAGCGCATCCCAACAGCCGGTGGCCTGTATGGAGCCGGGTACGTCCCCATCCCAAACTACGCGGCCAACACGGCAGCTCTGGCGGCTCTGCAGAAAAACGCGGCCGTGGCGGCTGCGGCGTACGGAGGCTACGCCGGCTACGCTGTGCCACAGGCCTTCCCCGCCACAGCCTTCCAGCTGCCCATCCACGATGTCTACCAGACATACTGATTGAGAGGCTCAGACACTGGCGACGTTATCATGCCTGTGGCTGAAAATGACATCTCAGCAGTGTCTGTCCCATGATATAGAAACGTCTCTTGAAGCTCTAGAGGAATTTGTAGCAAACATTAAGTGCACAGCCAGTGATAAAGTGATACCAGCTCGTATCTCATCTGGAGCCAAGGTGACCACACTCTGTTCATAATTAGGTTTTCTATTGAATATTGTAACAACTATAACCGTGACTCACAATAGCACAATAACACAGTCTCTCACTTTTTTACTCTCTGACCCCAACTGCCTTGTTGCTATGGCAACGGGACCACCGAAGGTACGTTCAAGTATTCATGAAGAGAAGATATATATTTAAGGATCTGTTCAGCGTAGGTCTCTCCTTTTATTTTCTCTGACACAGGAAAGATAGACCTTTACACTATGTCTAGAGTGTAAAAAAACAGAAAAGAAAGAAAAAATCATTTGAAAGGAAGTACAACAGGAACTACTGATAAATGAGAATACCACTGAGCACAGGTGTGTGTGGATATACTAATGTTGTTTTAGTATTTTTATTTTTATTTTTTCATTAAAATATAGTATTCTAGCCCGTGCTAAATGCTGTAGGTGATGCTGTCCGTCCATGCTGGTTGAAGTGTATGCTTTGAACATGCCTGTTTGGTACTTTTTTTTGGTATAACTAGTTTTATTGTGTTTTTTTGGTCGTTTTAAATGAAGGTCTTAGGTGTCTTAGGTGTCTGAGGTGCGTTTATTCGCCTGTATTTAGTTTGCTTGTGTTTTTCCTGTCTCCACTTTAAGCTGACATGATGCCAGATAAATATTGTAATTGTGACAGAATCCCCCGGGGAAGAAATGATTGAGAAGTAAACCTGGAACACTTTTTAAATGGTGGCCAACAAGCCTGGCAAACATCATGTGCATGGAGATGTTTCCCATCCTAAGAAACAGCGCTGACAGGGGACTAAGACTGAATAGATATTAGGTTGTTTTTTTTTCTCATTTATGTATGTTTTTATTATTGTGTTTGAATTGTTTGACTCTTGTAAGGTGAACAAATATGGACAGAAATGAGAGACATCTTTTCTATATGGACTGGAGCACTGTCACTGGAACAGCTCCTACATTATGCTAATGCTAACCAAAAAAAAACAAAAAAAAAAACAAAAAAAACAAAAACAATACTACATAGACATTAGTGTGGGAACTTTAGAAAGACTCTCTAGAGTGCCTTACATCTGCATATTTTATGTGCAACTCAGTGCTTTTCATTGTGCCTTTCATGACATAGCCAAATCCATCAATACATAGCCCACTTTGTTATACATTAATATATCCCTTAAGCCAGATATGAGGTATTATTGTATCCTGGAGGAACAAGTAGGTTTCAGCCTCTCCAGCCAGATGTGACAAGGCTACCTCTCTCCTGTAGTCTTTTCTCAGTAACACTCCATGTGCCTGTCTCCTCTTTATTTCTCGTCCTCCAAACCGTGCTTGACCGAGGTGCACTTAAACGTATTTATAAAAAGGCAAGAGATTGCCACTTTCAGATGAAGAGATATTCAATGCTGAGCATTAATTCATGTGTGGACTGGACTAGTTTGGCTTTTTTTTTTATTTTTCTTCTTCAGTGTTTGTGTGGGTTTTCTTCGCAGGTTAAAATAACGCGTCTGAATGCTCAGCTGGCACTTTTTAAATCTCTGCAGTGTGTCGAAAACAAGTGTAATATTTGGGCTGGGAATAACTGGAGCAATACCTCACACTGAAATATGCAAGTTCAATCTATTATTCAGTCTATGCACTACAACACACAGCTGCGGGTCATGAAGTAACACTCCACAAGAGCCAACCTCATACCAGAAACATGCCAAACATTTTTAAGTTGGACTGTATTTGAAAACCAGTTTACCTAATTTGATGGCATTTTATTTGCTAATGTCTTCTCGGATTTCTGATAACACACACATTCATTTGCCTGTGGGGATGACTTGCATTTTGAAGTAAGTCAAACCCTAAATGAGAAGACTGATGGTCCTCGTTCGTATGAATCTGATCTCACTCCATCTTCTGCATTTAAAACTTCTTATCCTCTCGAACTGGATTGAACGTAAAAGGCAAACTTTTATAATTATCTTGTATGATGACGTTGAGTCAGGATATATTTAATATATGCATTACATGTGTTGTGTATGAAGTGAGAAGAAAAGGTATAATATATTATAAAACATGTTTCTTTTCTGTATTTACATCTTGTTTAGGGACACAAGTCAGAGTAACAAAAAGTAGAAAAAAGTGTTTTCTCTCCTTTTTTCTTTCGCCAAAGTGTCCAATAGTTTTTAAACAGTCATGGTTAATAATGTATTTGTTTTACTTGCTTTTAATTTGCTTTTATGAACTGGATTTGGGTGTTTTGAGTGGGAACACAAAGACCTTGACGTTCATCTACATTTTCTCAGTTTCAAAGTATAAAACCGGCCCAGTAAGGTGTTACAACCCAGTGGCACTTTGAGCTGGAGGTGTTGCAACTCCGCACCTCAGTGTTGTTGGCTAAGCCATTAAAAGTAATGATTTAGGTGCCATCCAAACTGCATGCGTCCAAATAGCAGAAAACAGTGTCGTATTGGTTCTGCCTTCCACTCAGAACACCTGCTTTACTTTCTATCACCTGCATTTCCTCCACACTGCAGCGGTAGGAGGGAATCCTTGTGTCTGTGGCGTGGAGCAGCGTAAGCCTAGTTTTATATAGGTGTTACCATTTATACTATTTCTAGTGTGTGCCTTATTGCCAAGATGTGCCCTTTGCTATGCCTTTGTAAACCTATGCAGGCTGTTTTCTATCTGAAGGTTTGTTTAAAAAAACCCTTTCCTGCATTGTCATATTTATAGTGATAGATAAATAAAGCATTTTCTCAAAGGACGCAATGCTGTTGTCAGTCATTTTGTCTGCATGGTTCCCAATGTCCCACACTAAAGACGAAAGAAGATGTCAGCCTTAGTTTCAGATTAAACTGCTTAACACTGGAAAGTGTTAAGAGGGTCAGACAGCTCCGGAGGCAGAGGAGTTTGACTTCTGTCAATGGAAACCCATCTTTGACCTCATACATGAGCTATTATTAAGCAATGTGTCGTGGTGGAGAGAAAAGAAGAGAAGGAGCACGGCGTTTGGACAATGTTTCATAAATTTCCCCGTGGCAGGTCAACTTTACTCCAGAAACATGCTGTACCTCATGCAGCGAGCGGTTCGGGGTGGATTTTAGTAACAGTGATATGGTACAATGATGTGGAACAACATAGAGGAGAGAGTCTGCTATGTTTCAACCAAATAGTCACCTGTTCCAAGATTAGAATGAAAACAAACAATTATCTTAACTTTTAGGCGTGGGTAGAATAATGCCTGATGTATTAATATTATTCTGCATAGACCGTCTGTGGTACACTCAGTCATTAGCAGTGTATCCATATAAAGTGGGATCACATCCACACAAAGACATTTCTTAATGCACTCGCTGCTTCTGCATTCAGGTACACAGTGATAAACTCCAGACTTATTGTTAAAAATTTTACTTTAATTTCATAAAACAATTAAGGACAGAAAAAAAAAGTGTGATTATTATTAAGCCATCATGTAGTGATATTTCAGAGGTCGCTTATGGAGCACGATTAATGTCATTAGTTGCATCAGTCTGGTGAGTTTCACCACAAAATCACCAGACTGATATGCTCCAATCAAACTATGGCATCACAGTTTGATGACTGATAAAAACTTTACAGCTATTATTACAGCCAGGAATATTATCTCCTACATACTTCTTTTACAACCAACGCCTGCTTTATCTACAAAGGGTGACAGGAGAAGGTTGGACTTTATGTGCGTTATAACGTTGCCATCTGGTGGCCAATGCGTCTCATCATGGCAGCCTGCAGCACTGACTGTTCAGACCAGACCAGTCAGTGCAGGTTCTTGGTGGCAGCCATGTTGTTCCACAGTCATTGGCGCGGATTGCATTAAAAAAAAAAAAAAAAAAAAAAATTGCAAAAGGCAAATTACATTTAGTATAATATTTCAGCTGAAAAATTAATTCCGCAAATAGCAGAAGAATATGTGCTATAGTGTATTGAGCATATCACCATTTATTATGAGCCATCATTAATTTATTACTATAATTAGCATGGTATACACAAATACTGGAGTAATATTGAGAAAATAGACTAAAAAAAGTAATTTCTACTGGTAAAAAAAGGATGGATGCATGGGAATAGTTTCTACTATTCCACTATATTTTATTAATAATAATAATAACAGAAAATTAAATCAAAATGCTGACTGAAACGTTGTGTCTATTTCCTGCTTTTAATGTATAAAAGCACTTCCACAAAAAAACAAAAAAAAAAAAAACAGAAATATCCTCAAAACTACTTTCAAACTGCGTTGATCTGATTTTCACTACATTTCCCATGATTCCTCACGGTCATGCGTGCGCTTGCTGCCTTTGCGCGGCGGCTGCTGCCTTCGCAGATCTATAAACGCTACAACTCGGCAGACTCCATCTGTACAAGGCACAGGGGTACATCCAGATGATTGTGGGAGCCGCTGAAAGGCGCTGCCGCTCCTGAACGTAGCCTCAGTTTATATTTGGCTTAAAGGAGACGCAACAAAGCGCACAAAATGGTTGCGCTCAAGGCCCCGGCGAATAAGTAGGTTTACTATAGCTTTAAGAACGAGAAAATAGTGTCTGCTTCTTTAAAATTATATCGGTTTATTGCTGAATAGATAATTAAGAAAAGTTTTCAGTTTCTAATCAATAAATTCATGCATTTAATTTGCGACGAAGCCAAGTGAAAAATGCACCACTGTTGGTTAAAGGCCGCTTGTAATCAAAACGGCTTTAATGCAGATGTGGTCAGTTTTTCAATTTGCAAGTAAACCTGCTTGACTTTAAGCGGAATCCGAGGTCGGCTGAAGTGTCCTCACGGTGATGGAACCGGCCGGCGACCGAGCCGGGGATGTAAATAAAGGTGAAGAGGCGACGGAGGACAAGGCCGCGGAGCAGACCCCGGCCGCTAGTACAGCCGGTACACCGCGGAGGGCGCTCAGAGAGCGGGCAGCAGGCCGCCCTAGGTCCGGCGTCTCCGCTCCGTTACCGGACGTTAACGGCGCTGCGTCTAGCCCTCAGACCTCAGGACGGGTTTTGAGAGACAGGTCAACCAGGGCAGTACCGGCCTGGCTGAAGGACAGCAAGAGCGACGACGACGAAGACGAACCGAGCCCGGATAACGGAGCGACCAAGCGGAGGAAAGTTTCCAACTCCCGGCGGAAGAAGAATTCAGAAGCTGCGGGTTCGGCTGAAGCCGGAGGAGGTGTCGCGGGAGACAGCCTTCAAGGCACAGAGTAAGTTTTTAATTGAACAGTCCTCGCTAATAGACCGCCACATTTGTTTATAATGAGCCATTCAACGTGTGTCTGTGGGGTCAGTTCCTGTCAAAAGCACGCCTTCAGCGTGGCTCGTCCCCTTTCTGCTGTCTGCTTGGGAAGGGTGGAGTAAAACTTACCTGGCTTGTAAATACCTCCATATGTTTTGTCCATGCATCTACTGATAAATGTTCTTAGTGGAGATATGAGCCATGATGCTGTGTTGCTCTGTAGCTGGAGGAAAAGTCACATCTTTTTTTTAAACTTTTTTTCTGCAGTTCAGAAGATCCCAAGAAACCTGCAACTGATGTGCAAGGTAATGAGTGAAATGCTGCATTAAAAACTATTAGTATGCCATTTGGACAAATCTCAATCAGTATACACCAATCAGGCATAACATTATGACCACTGACAGATGAACTGAATAACATTGACCATCTTGTGACAATTCAATGTTCTGCTGGGAAACTTTTGAACCTGGCATTCCTGTGGATGTTACTTAGACATGTACCACCCACCTAGTCCGGACCAGGCACCCCCACCCCATAGCAATGACACTCCTTGATGACAGCAGTCATCCCCAGCAGGATGCAGCCTGACACACACGCACAAAATCCTTTAGGAACAACTAAAAAAACATGAAAAACAGCGCAAGGTGTTGACCCAAACTGAAGAAGCCTGGTCCACAGAGGCCCCTCCCCTCAACCCATAGCACCCAAAGGCCCCCACTAACAACATTCTGTTGCCAGACACCACAGGACACCCTCAGAAGGCCCATGTCCATTCTCTGATGAGTCACAACTATTTTGGAGGCACAAGGGAGACCTACACAATACTAGGAAGGTGGTCATAATGTTATGCCTAATCGGTGTATATATACGTGTGTAGTTCAAATAGAAATATTGTGCGTCCTTGCATTACGCCTGTTTCACACCTCAAGGCACACAGTGTGTTTGATTGCATGCTTTTACTCCCTCACTCCAGCTCATCCCTCCAGACGTCCCCCAGCCCAGACTCGCGCCAAGCCCCCGTCTGGCAGGGCCGCCCGAGGCTCTGCCAAGCCGGTGTGTAAGACCGAACCTGGAATGGAGAATCCAGCTGGTGAGCAACCTGTTGACAATGAGCTGGTCTTGTCTAGTGTGTGGGTCTGTAATTCACAAATCAACCACGCAGACGCGAAAGAAGAGAAACACTGCTGTTGAGTTTGTTTGTTATTTATTCAGTAGAAAACTGTCAATGACTTCTGGTTACATGTGACTAATTATAGATTATTTGTAGGAAAAATAAAACAATCATAGCCTATCCGTTGTATGAAGGTGCTAACAGAGCTTTTGTTTTGTTTTTTCTCTGTTCTTCGTCTATCAGTGGAAGGAGAGGTAAATGATAAGGAGAAGTATGAAATGTAAGTATATTTGTTCCTCAAAAAAGAATCGGCTTTGATAATTATATCGTATCTTAAAGGCATATGCCTTTTTCTTCTTAACGTACTTGTTGTAAAAGTGTGAGACTAAATGAGGGTTTGGTGCTGTGTTTTGATGACTGCTGAGTTTCACACTCATCCCTCAGTGAAAAGAAAGAGGAGGATGGTGAGGATGCGGCTGAACCAGCCCTGGATGATGAAGACCCTTCTCTTCAGGATGACCCTAGTGACCTCAACTACCAGCCACGGAGTCAGAGGTACGATTATCTCGAGCGCATCACTGGACCCCGTGCAGAAAGTATAGAATGCAGTTTGAGTGATTTTTATTGACTTATTTGTTGCTTTCAGCGGCGTAGAGGAGGAAGAAGCGATGAGCAGTGATGAAGACGTTCCCTTTAGAGACGACTTGAACGACACGAGCTACGACCCGAAGGCTGAAAGGTTTGTTTGTGTGTGTGTGTGTGTGTGTGTGTAAGCGGGATTGTCATTGCTCTTCTGTTTGCATTAGCTCATGTTTAGTTTTGTGAACAATGTGTGTCTCTCTTTTCTCAGGGATGTCCCTAAACCAAAGCGAAGAGCTCCTCCTAGACAGAAGGAGAAGAAGGAAAAAGAGAAGGCACCCAGGAAAGACAAGGTTGCAGAGGTTGCAGAGATAAAAGTAGAAGGTTCAGACAGCTTGGAGAGTGTGCAAGAGGAGGTAAAGCTGGAAGAGGAAGTAGTGGAGGATCCGGATGGACCTAGGAAGTAAGTGGCGTCCGAGTGCTTCACGTAGGAAATGTTCTAAGCAGGAGTCGTTATGTAACTTTTTTTTGTCGTCTATGTGTTAGGAGAGGCCGCCGGAAAAAAGATGACAAAACGCCACGGCTACCAAAGAGAAGGTGAAGCAGATGTCTTGGTTGGGTCATTATAATCTCAAGTCAATAATAAAATGTTATAAATGATTATGTCAGCATTTTCTCCAGGAATTACGTATATTTTAGCCCTCAGTGATTATTGTAGTATTACTGTGGATTTTGTACATGTGAGATATCACTAAGGATGTGGAGACATATTTAATATTTGTCTTTGCTCGCACAGGAAGAAGCCCCCAGTGCAATATGTGCGCTGTGAAATGGAAGGATGTGGGACGGTGCTGGCTCATCCTCGCTACCTGCAGGTTTGTCTCGACACAAATCCCACTGCATGTCGTTTGCTTCTGTGAGCCGTTCATTTCAAGCATAGTTGGTGGAAACCTGATTCAGTTGATTTAAAAAAAAAAAACATCACATGGTGACTTCTTTAACTTTCCTGTTTTAAGTTTAGTTTTTGATGTTCTGGGTCAAATTTACATGGATCCAAGCTCTTTTCCACCAAGAAATTATGATGAAATGTTAAATTCATAAGGAAACAGTTCAACCTCCACAGAGGAGTTAGACAGTCTGACTAATATTTGGGCTATAGGCAACTAGCTGACTGTTTCTTTGGTTTGTTTTTGTTTTCATCCTTGTGAATTCAACTTGGTTAATAAATCATTCTGTACATTTCAGTTAGTTTGCTAACAAGAACAGTTAGGGGTTGGGTCATATTATGAGCATTGTTATTTCACAAAGAACCAAAGACCACAAATGACAGAATAGATCCTTTGTCCGTGCAAAAATCACATATTAATCACAAGGCTATGGGCGGTCTTAATGTAAGCTCTCTTCAAAAAAGGAAATATGAAGAAATAATAATGATAATCCTGCTTCAGTTTGACTACGCGTGATGTTATCATGGTTGGTAACTTGTGAACACCTTTTCAATCTTCACAAAGTTTATTGCAGTCAACCCATAAATAGAATAAAACATACACTTAAACATGTAGATAACCCACAGTTTTCAGTCTTTTAACGGTTCCATCCAACCATCACTGATAATCTGTTCTCTGTTTTGCCAACCAGCACCATATAAAGTATCAGCACTTACTCAAGAAGAAGTATGTTTGTCCTCACCCCTCCTGTGGAAGGCTTTTCCGCCTACAGAAGCAGCTGCTGCGCCATGCAAAGCACCACACAGGTACACAAAGAGTGCATACATAAAACATGCATTAGGTTCGATCTTTAATCAATTCTAGCTGTAATTAATAATGAACGTAAACAGTGAAGACATGTATATTTGAGTGTTTTGTAATTCCAGACCAGAGGGACTACATCTGTGAGTTCTGTGCTCGTGCCTTCAAGAGCTCCCACAACCTGGCAGTGCACCGCATGATACACACGGGAGAGAAGCCCCTACAGTGAGTGCTCAGCAGTGTTTGTTCAGTTTCCTCACAATGCTGATTTCTTTCCTCTCAGTAAATGTTTTCACCCTTTCTTCTCTGTCAAAAGGTGTGAGATCTGCGGCTTCACGTGTCGCCAGAAGGCATCTCTGAACTGGCACATGAAGAAGCATGACGCTGATGCCACCTATCAGTTCTCCTGCTCCATCTGTGGCAAGAAGTTTGAGAAGAAGGACTGTGTAGTGGCACATAAGGCCAAGAGTCACCCAGAGGTGCTTATCGCTGAGGCGCTGGCAGCCAATGCTGGCGCCCTCATCACCACTCCTGCTTCTTTGCTGGAGCTGCCGGGAAACCCCATGCAAGCAGAGGTCACCAGCCTGGATGTGAGCCAAGTTGGGCCGGATGGCCAGGTGGATCAGCTGGGCCAGGATGGCCAGGTTGGGCAGCATGTGGCTCAGGTGTCCCAGATGGGTCAGGTTGCCCAGCAAGTGAGTCACCAGGTTGTTTTACTGGGACAAGATCCGAACCTCCATACCATGCAGGTGCCAGTGACAATTGCCTTGTCCCCCATCGACCCCCCTTCCCCGGCTGACCACCAACAGCAGACTCACCTCCAGCTCCAGATGCCCGTCCAGTTTGTGCAAACTGCTCAGCAGTCACAGCAGCCCCAACAAACCCAAATCCAACAACTGACCCTCCACTCTGGCTCAGTGGTGACCCAGCATCAACCTCAGCTCCAGCCTCTTCAGTCATATTCTTCCCAGCAGCAGAGCCAGGGACAGACACAAATCCTTCAGATGACCTTCCAGCCTGTCAGCCAGTCTCAGACCCACATTCAGCAGATCCCCATTCTCGCAACCTCTCAGCAGCTTCAGGCCCTGCAGACAGCAGCCCCAAGCCCTCCACTCCTGTCCCAACCCCAGCATTCAGCCTCCACCAACGGCGGCAGCTTTATTCTGGACAATCGGGCGCTTTCTTCTTCTTCTCCACCTGAGGGTTCCCTTCAGCAGACCGAGGTTGTGGGGGAGGACGGTGTGGTCTGGGAGCAGACAGAACAAGGGGAAATTCTGGCTGATGGCACTGAGAGACATGTGCAGCAGGCTCTCTTGTAAAACAAGGACGATGCACACAAAACAGAAAATAGCAGCAGTTTGTACTGTCTTGACCTGTTTGAGGTAAATGTAGGATCACCAATATATTACGTACTGTTCATTCATTGTCATATTTGGTAGCTTTTTAGAATATGTGTATCAGGGAAAGATATGTATGTGTTTGTATGTGTAAGTTGTTGCCTTTGTACATAACAGTCCTGTAACTAGTTTCTGAGTGTGTAAATTGATTATGAGGTTATGTTGCAAAGCTGTTGCTATTATGCAATAATATAACATACCTCTCAGTAATATACCGCACATCGAATGACTTGATGTGTGGTTTAAACAAAGTTCCTACTGAAATAAATCTGTTTAATTTATATGTTAGATTTAAACACAGACCACACGTTAGAAAGCTCTAAACTTTCTTAGTGTGTGTGGGGTGAGATGTACTGTGAAAAGGTTTTATTTGAGGGAGTTTAAAAGAAAATGATCTAATCTCACAATGATTAAATATTTCAAAATCTGGAGGGAAAAAAATGTTTCACTGGCCTATAAAACGTCTCAGAACGTGCGTATTTTAGAGACATTAAACCTGTTTCAATAATGTTTGTGCAGCAGTTTGAGGAAAAGGTTTTTTTTTTTTTTAGTTGAAGGAATAATAACTCGTGTAGTTTCACTCTCACAAAAGTCCCGGGTCCAAGTGTGACTTGGGACCCTGCTAATCACATATGAACACCTTAAATAACAGCAAGCACAGTCACTGATGTTACAATAATCTTTGAAGTGTATTTTAATTTGATAAGCAGAGCTATGTAGAAACCTTATAATAACATGTCGACAACTCACTGATGTCTCACGTGTGCTAGAGGAAACACAAACTGTCCATTTATAAGATGTAAATAAATGTCTTAACATTTAAGTGTATTCATTGACTGTTTGAAGCAAGTTTAGTAGTAAAGAGTCGTCCCGGCTCCTTCTGTCCACATGTTGAACCACAATGTCCTCTCTGTATATAGGTTGGAAAATAAAAATCTGAGTAGTCTCGGACCACAACATCTGACAAATATAATGTAATTTAGTTGTGAGTCAATAGTTGATTCTATAATGTACAAAAATCTACACACACATGCTCAGAGAACATATTTCACCTCACTACTAAACAGTACAGCTGTAGTAGTAGCATCATAGCTAATAAAAAACATCCCTCAGGACATATGGAGCCGCTCTCTGTCCCTCTGAACAGCATACTGCTTCATAGCTCTTTTAGGAGGAATCAAGGTGTTACTCAGTCCAACCCTCCTCTTCTTCATTTGCTGCCCTTCCGACTCTTCTTCCTTTGTCTCTTGCTGGAGGTTCTGGGATCCTCCTCCAGCTTTAGTTAGCGCCGGTGTTTCTTCGCTCCCTGGAGGCTGACAGGAACCGGGAACAACCGGGGTCTGCAAGTCACTGTCATGAGCAAATTTGCATTTAATCCCAAACCTACACCTCCCGTCTTTCCTGTATGACACGCACATCCTTTTGCCGCCTATCTGGGAGGGTTTGGCCTGCATTGTGAGGGGGACGTGTTTCTGCAGAGCGCTGAGTTTTTGCTCTGCCTGAGCCTTGAAAGGGTTGGCAAAGACACTGCTGTCAGAAGAGGCGTTCAGAGGAGGAGAGGGTAGCTTAGATCCCAGGGTAGGAGCTGGTAGGACGGGCTGAGAGGCTGCAGACGATGCTGGGGCGTGTGGGTGTGTTGGTGGTGATACTCCAGGCTCTGGATCCTCGTCCTCTGGCTCTGATTCGCCGCCTGAATCACTGGAAGCAGAACCAGACTCCAGCAGAAAGTTGCGTGTCTTCCTGACAGCTGCTGTCTCATCAGACACCTTCTCAACAGAGCTAGAATAAAAACAAACAGAGTAACAGAAGAAAGATAAGTTAATATCCCAAGTAAATGAGTATATTGTAATTTACTGGCATTTAACCACTCGTGGTCAGTAACAGTTGTTCTCTAAAGCGTCTACTTACCCAGCTCTGCCGTTGTTTACATCTCCATCACTGTCAGAGTCAGAGGACACTCCGTAGCCAACCAGAGAGTTCATACCTTTAACACCGAAGCTAACTAGCTTAGTTAGCTTAACAGCTTGTTCTCAGATATAAAGATAACTGTATTCCTGGATAACTGTTCCGATAAAGAGATTAACTTGTGAAAATAATGCACCGATGCAAAAACACCATTGAATCATTACCACTTCCTCTTTTAAGCAAACCCCTCTCTCTGATGTTAGCTCTAGCATATACAGTCAAAGAGTTAGCTCCTGACATTAGCCACCACTCCTGTTGTGTTGCTGCGGGGACACCTTCAGGACAGGAGGGGTATTACATCCGCAAAAAAAATATCAGGCTCAACTCTATTTGACAAAACTGCTGAATATCTTCTGTGTTTAGGCTATAAGGGATTAACATTGTCACTATACTTTTTTGGTTATTAGAAGCTGTTATTATCATGTTTGAAAAACTTCTAAATTATAAGTCTGTATGTCTGTGAAGGTGCTCTGTCAGCCATATTCAAAAAGATTCAGATTCAGGTTCAGAAAACTTTATTTGTCCTTGGGGGGCAATTTAAGGCACAGTGAGCAGCTTAACGTGCAAGTACAGACATTTAAGGTGCAAAAAAAAAAAAACAGGAACAGAACAAAATACAAAATACAAAGTATAAGTAAAGTGACTAAAGTGCAAATGTATAAACAGTAAACAGTAGTTACAGGGAATATGTATTTACAAGTTATAGCCGAGGTAGAATGGGTAATAATTAAAAACAACCAAAAACAACCAAGAGCCTCTGGTATGTGAGTGTGGGGGTGTGGGGCAAGGGGAGGTTGACTGTACTATGGTTGTGTGTGAGCTGGAGAAGAGTCAGAGAGAGAGAGAGTGTGTGTGGGGAGGAGTTGAGGAGGAGGATGGCTTTGGGGACGAAGGTGGCTTTTCTCCTCTGAGTCCTGCAGGCAGGGCAGCAGAGACGACGTCCAGAGGGGAGCCACTGGAATGCTGAGTGGAGGACGCGTGAGGGGTCTTTGGTGATTTTTACTGCCAAGTTGAGTGTCTGTTGGTCATGAATGTGAGTAAGAGTTCTTACAGGCAGGCCAATGATCTTAGAGCAGACCGAAACAGTGCTCTGCAATCGGTTTCTGTTGTGGAGGCTGATGCAGTGGAACCAGCAGGTTATTGAGAAGGTGATGATGCTCTCAATAAAACTGTAATAAAAAGTCCGTAGAATGTCTTTGCTGACTCCAAAGGAGCTGAGTTTCCTCAGGAGGTAGAGACTTGCTGGTACCTTCTGAGAGTCTCTTCGGTGTTGGAGGAAAATTTCAGCAGGTTGTCCAAAGATGGTGCCCAGATACCTGAACTCCTCGACCAGCTCCACTGGCTTCCCATGGATGATGGTGGTGGCTGCTGTAGTCAGGTCCCTCTGCTTCTTGGAATAAGTCACCACCATCTCCTTGGTTTTACTGAACAACAAGGTTTAAAAAGGTTTAAAAAATAAATAAATAAAAAAAAAATCAACTGGAGTTTTTTGAAGATGCTTGTTCTGGTCCTCTTACTCTAATTAGTGGTGCTCTGACGACCTATTATCAATCAGGGTCTCCAGTCTCAAGGAATGAATGGGGGTGAAACTTCTTGGGCACAGAAGACTGTATTGTAAATTGAAGGCACATTATATCTCAGGCCACCTCATCAGTTCACAGATCAGTTTTCCAATTTGACATTGATGGCTTCCTTTACACCTCTTTTAAACCTTTTAAATCTGTCTTCTCTGGCTAAAATTTGGACCTTGTTGTTTTCAAAGGAGTGACCTTTGTCCTGCAGGTGTAGGTGGACAGCTGAATTATTTCCTGATGAGCTGGCTCTCCTGTGTTGGTACATGCGTTTGTGGATGGGTTGTTTGGTTTCTCCACTGTACAAGTCTGTACATTCCATTGAAATAAACAGAAATGCGACGTTTTCTGAGTTTCTCCGATACGCCAGCCACATGGGGGATGTTCTTCCTCTTGTTGTTCTCCTCCTCTCTATCCTTTCTGGGAAACCTTCTTGAGCATTTGACAAAGGCCCAGTTGGGATATCCACGTGTCCTGACTGTTTGTTTGTGGTATTTTTACCCCTTCTCCTTACCATCCGTCCTTGTGGGTACAGTTTAGGCTCTGATGACCCCTAGTTTGTGTTCCAAGGTCCAAGCAGTTCAAGAAGGCCAAACTATCTCCACTAATGCCCTCCCAAGTGAACTTGACGTTGCTGTCCACTGCACTGATGTGCTGTGTGAAAGATTCCACCTCCTGTATTTTAATATTAACCCAGGTATCGTCCACGCACCTGAACCAGCGGGTGGGGGTGGTTCCTGTGAAGGAGTTCAGGGCTCTGATCTCTACCTCCTCCATATAGAGACCGGCCACAATCAGTGACACTGGTGACTACATCACACAGCCGTGTTTTGCCTGTAGAGTCCTCCATTCAATTGGAAATAGGTGGTAGTCAGGCACACGTCGAGTAACACGCAGTCTAGGGTGAGGCTGGTTCTGTCAGCCAAGGTGTCATCCTTTACTATCCTTTCCTTCTTTACTTCTGTGGTGGGAATGAACAGTGAGGTAAAATCAAAGGACACGATGGTTTCCGCTTGACCCAGTTTGACGTTCCTGGCCTTGTTGATGAAGTCCAGAGAGGTGAGGAGTACTGCCAACTAAAGGAGACAGGATGGTTACCAGCTGCTTGGCGATGTTATTTGTGACAGAGTTCATGCTGCTGACAATAGGTCTGAGTGGGTCTCCTTCCTTGTGTATTATGTGGAGTCCATAAATACACGGGGTACAACCTTACTGGTAAGGCTGTCTGTAAATTATCTTCTCCTTTTCCGGTTGTTGTAGGTAGTTTATTATTTTTTTCTTTACTTTATGTTTACCTGCAATCCTGTAATCTGTTTTATTCTAAATGAAACAAAACCACACTATGTACATTCATAAAACATGGTCACCACTAACAACGATCCTAATATTTAGTTATGTATGCTCCGTTTTAAACCCACTATCCCTTGTTGTATTGTCCTTCTGTCAACCATCATTTTTGTATTCTGTGTAGAGTCCCACATAACACAGGGAGGCATTTTCACTAAAGAGAATATATTAGATAAAATCCCAATAATACCTTCTCTGGTACTTGCAGTCTATTTACCGGTAATATAAGACACCAGTTTAGTAAATTGGTCCCTGTCGATGTCACGGTAGTCTATAAGTGGATTATTATTACTGGCATTACTGGTTGCCATAGGGCCTACTGGCAAGTCAGTTCCTGTGTGATAGGACTTTGTGGTTCCACTGAGATATTTGGACATTTTTTATCACATGCGGGACATGCATATACGGAAGCAGTTTGAAATAGTTCAGGGTGCATCCTACTTAAATTTAGACCGTCTTTGTATTTTTTTGTTTTTTTTTTGTTTTTTTCTCAGTACCAGTAAATCAGATAATCTGCTCATGAATAAATTGATGAGCTCCTCCCTCCCCTCCTCCTCCTTGGCTCTCCGCCCCCGCTCGTCCCTTTAAATTCCTGCCGCCTGGCATCAGGTTCCCGGGGGAAAGGGCGGAGAGTTGGCCACAAACTCTGTAACACAAGTAACAGTAAGCGGACAAGGTCGGACAAACCGGGAAACTCGCTTTACTGAATCCCTAGATAGGAGGCTGGCCCTAATTAACGCAGCGCAGGGGTTTAAGCAAAGAGGATCCGGAGGTGAATGAATGAACCCTGACCTGGAATCCGGGGTTGTCGGGATGAGGCAGACGCACACGGGGGTATATTAGGGGCTGGCCTGTTGCTCTGCTTCTCCTAGTGTGCGCAGTATCATCATCACTTCCCAGCAGAAGACGGCTTAAGATCCAATGGCTGCGAGGCGGACAAGAGGCATGACCGGATCTGACCCAAGCAGGACCACGGCGGCCCGAGCTCTCGGTATAGCCGAGCAGCTCCACCATGAATGCTCCATCTTACTGGAACTTTATGTAAGTAGAGGAGCTTACTTTTTCCATTGGCTGCAACTTGCCAGCAAGTCACAGCGTGAATTCAGGGAAGAGGAGTGTGTGTGTGGGTGTGTGTGTGTGTGTAGAGAGAAAGGGAAAAGGCAGCAGAGAGAAATATAGGCCAAGGTTAAATGGAAAATTAATAGATTTTCTGTGTGTGTATGTGTGTTATGAGTATATGGTCTGCATGGCTTTGACTTGCGTGCATGTGTGTGTAGCTGTGTGTGTTGGAAATAAGAAGGCAAAGTGTGTGTGTGTGCGTGAGAGAGAGAGCACAAAGTAGTGATGAAAGGAATGGGTGTAAAAGCAAGATAAGGAGGAGGAAGAGAGTGCATGTGTGTTTGCACGTGTGTCTAGGACAGCAGGGGGTTGAGAATGCAGAGTGGGGGGTGGCTGGCTGGAATGACAGAGGTGGGCGTTTTTTCTGGCATACTGTCATCAGTGTCTGGGCACCAAGCCTTTGGTTTTCTCGCCACCAGCCTGTGTCTGATTGCCTGTAGGTGCGAGAGCTACTGGTTATTAAAAGTTCCTGATCTCCTGCCAGCTCACTTCCTCATGCTTCCTTTCATGTGTCTTGGAGCAAGGGAGCGGCCTGGCACGCAACCTCACATCCACCTCACCCTCAGGATTTTGACCTTTGCTTCGCCTCCCCTTTGATTTGTGTGCACAATTGCACTGTATCCCTAAAAGTTGTAGCTCCAGATTCAACATTAGATGTGCCTCAGCTTACCATACTGACATTTATAACAAATATTGTTTCCATTCCTGGTTTTTGTCTTATTGGATGTCTCAGAAACAGAACTTAGTCTAGTTTTTGGCACATTTCGTGCAAAGTATTATCACTTCCAGGCCGCCTGTTCCTCGCCTATTCCTTCTCGTTTGCGACATTCTTTTTCATACCTCCTAAATCATTTTTAAAGCCTACCACGTTATCGTAACTCACAGAGATCCATGAGATATTGTTTCTGGCTGCGCAATCACATCCCAGGGTTTCCATAACTGACGGAATAACATTCTCCCTGCAGTCTGAGTGGTAAACAATGACTCCCCCCCCCCCACACCCTGACTGTCAGGCCACACAGGTCACATCTGGCTTCACCATTAATCTGGTACCACCTTGCACACAGGGTTGAACATTAACGCCTCAGCATTGTGTAACAAGGAGGCCCTGGGATTCACAAGTCACTCAAGTACCAAAAACTAACGTAAGCTATCGTGCCTGAGAAGTGATGCAACACCATCATCAGCATCAGCACATCACAATGTCAGATTTTTTTGCAAGTCATGGCTCTAAGAGCACAGGGGAACAAAGTGGGAAGCTCTGAAAGTGCCAAAACCTCCTTGTATTGAAAAATTCCTTGAATAGCCGCTTGAGGCTGACCCCACAAAAGTGAGTCAGTCCCCACAGACGTGCATGATGATAAAACAACCAAATTATCAGCAGAAACAAACATGTCCGATTACAGTCCAAATTGTTTCAAGGCCTGAAGTTATGCATAATTTAGAGAGTGGTTGCTTTGAGTCACAGGTGGGCGTCTTCACAGGGTGCTAGCTGTCTGCTCCAGCGTCACCTGTCAGCCTTATCTCCACTCACACAATTGCAAATTTTTGAATTAGCCAGGAGTTAGAAGGAGCCAAGCACCAGCAATGTGGCAAGGAGTGGTGCGACCAACACTGACCTTTAGAAAATCCATCCATCACTATAAACAGTCAGTGGTTGTAACATTTTTTTAAGGTTATATTTATGTTTCGGAAATGGTTTGACATTGTGTGTAGCAGGATTATTTGCTTTCATTTCACATTGTTTAACTCGTACATAAAATGCTCAAACATAATGTTTGGGGTTAGCCAGGCTAGCTGTTTTCCTCAGTGTCCACTCTTTGTGCTAAGCTGGGCTAATAGCTTTCTGACTTTCTCTGTAGACATGAGGGTGGTATCAAATTAAACACCGCTTAGCAACATGTACACTGATCATACATAACATTATGACCACCTTCCTAATATTGTGTAGGTCTCCCTTGTGCCTCCAAAACAGTTGTGACTCATCAGAGAATGGACATGGGTCTCCCGAGGGTGTCCTGCGGTGTCCGGTAACAGAATGTTGGGCCATTTATTTGAGCCCTTGGGTCCTACGGGTTGAGGGGAGGGTCCTCTGTGGATCAGGCTTGTACCAGTGCATCCCACAGATACTTGATCAGTTTGGGATCTAGTGAATTTTGAGGCCAGGTCAACACCTTGTGCTGTTCTTCATGTTTTCTGAGTTGTTCCTACAGCATTTTTGTGTGTGTGTCTGTGTCAGGCTGCATCCTGCTGGGGATGGCTGCTGTCATCAAGGTACATGTCTAACACATGAATGCCAGGTCCAAAAGTTTCCCAGCAGAACATTGAATTGTCACAAGATGGTCAATGTTATTTACTTCTCCTGTCAGTGATTTTAATGTTGTGGCTGATCGGTGTATAACATACTTCCGGAAATGTTGGTTTCTTTGATATGCAAATCAGCATATTGCTTTATTTTCCTATACGCCATTGCATATGTAATTGTATGTGTTGCACATATAAAAGTACTTTTGTTGCTGCCTCCGTCATGCTCATGTGTCAACTTGTTGTGACAGTACTGTGAATGAGCCTGAGGAAATTCCTATCGCATTAAGAGAAAATCCCTGTTGACTCGTTGACAATGATCGTCAGTATTGGTCCAAAATACTGTCAAAAGTGATTTAAAGCATTCCTCAGTCTTATACACTTCAATTTCTCTCTCTCTGCCTCTTCCCTCCTCCCTCATTCTTTCAATCTCAAACCTCACTTCTGAAATTTCCTTTTCCTGTTTTCCTTTTTCCTTTCTTTCCCCCCTCAAGAAAAAGAGGGAGAGCTTCGCTGCAGATGTGGCCGACAGTCGTTTGGTGTCCGTCCCTCCTCCTTCATCCCAGCTGGACACCAGAGACAAGCTCTGGCGCCTCCACTCTGCTTTGCTACAGTGCCGCAGCTTGCTGGAGAGAGCCATCACCAAGGAAGAAGAGGAGCTGGGTGGCGAGAAGGGTGAGTATGAGAACTGGAGGAACATAGTGAAGAACAGACTGTCGCTTCTCTTAATCAACACGGGAGAACTCCTCAAAGCTGCTGATGGCACCACGGTCTTGACTCCTAGCTTGGAGGGCCTGGAGGTAGGTGTCAATGTCATCAGAGCTGTTACCGACAAAGGTTAGCGCTTAGAAAAATTGAGGCCGGGCACTGTATTCTCTGCTCTTGTCATTGGCAGCTAAATGGTCCGACCAGTCTGTTCGAATTGAAACTCTGGGTGTACAAGATCTACAGAGAGGTCGACTACTGGACCAAGACGGCCATCACCACCTTGCGAGACCTGCCCACAGTCATTGCCAAGGAGCGAGCGAGGAGTACTCGGGTCAGGAGAAACACTCGGAGATGAGATGGAGACGTGAGATGTGTGTGATGAGGCATAATAAGAGAGAAGGAAGGTTAGAGGAAAGGAAGGTGTAGAGGGAGAAGGGGGTGAAAAGATGAGAGTGGTGCAAGGTGTTATGGAGAGAGAAAGAAACAGATGAATGATAAAACCGTTTAGTGTGACAGAGTCTAATGCATCTTAAGTATATATTTATTGTTTATTATGCAAGATGAAATCTAGGAAGCATCTACATTCAGCTTTGAGATTAAATTGCAGTTTCTTTCTTTCTTTCTTTCTTGTTCAAGGGGCACATTCTGAAGAAAATGCATTTCAATTCATGTCTGTAGTTTTGATCACTGTCACAGTAACTGATACCAAATGGATTAGTACCTGGGGATGATGAAAGCATGAAGGAAAAAATGTAAGAGCACCCTCTAGTGTTTACATAGTGCTATTACCTTGATTCCGTTCTTTCTTTTCTTTCTTTTTTTTCCCCTCAGAAATGTAATTATGTCAAAATTGAATGTGCTCTTATGATTGTTTTTTTTTTTTTAATGTTTTTTTAGAGCACTTTATTAGCACAGCAGTTGGGGAAAAAAATCATGTCACAAGTAGCAGCAAACAGCATTAGTTGTCCAACAACAGGGGAATACGACTGGGCTCATAAACAAGGACTATAGTGGAAGTACATTGCAAAAAGCCAAAGTCTGCAATCAAAAACTGTATGGTGACTGTATGGTTTGTAGCATGTGTTCATTATTTGTTGGCTGGAAAACTGTTAGTATGTGCACTGGGAGCATAAACATGCCTGTGTGATATTTGAGTTATGCAGGTTGCTCTAAATTACTTTCAGGCTTTAGAAAACTGAAGTGTTGTTCCTGGAAGATTTGTTCAGATGGTCTGATTCATCATCGTTATTGTCAAAGGTGTAATGTGACCCCAGAGAAAATAAGAGCTACTGTACATGTCCAAAATTTATTTACTCCATCTGTTACGCTTCCAATAAGTGAAGAATGAAAATAGGTCACACAGTACAAATTCATTCTTTACACCTAGTAATTTCCTGGACTGCAATACTTTTTAACGCAGTTCACTGGAAATTCAGTATCTATTATGTATTGGCTTTGCTGTTCTGTGTATTGTCTGGCATATTTTCTTTCCTCGCACTGCTGGACCTCTTGGCTCTTCAATCTGACTTCTTTTCCTTGCAGGCTACAGTGTGGAGGTTTTGTCTCCATCTTTTGGTAGTGATAGTTATTACACCAGCTCTGTTGACATACAGTATTACCTACTGTCTATAGTCCACTTCTCTCTTAGAGATAAATCCTTCCTCTCAATGCAGCATTTATTTTTTATCAGAAGGATCAAACCTATTTTCTTGGTCACTACTATTTTCTACTTAATTCTTCCTGATCACCAGAGACGGATGAATTCATAGAACCCATGTTACATGCATAACTTCCATAGGCTGTTACATCCATTTATGGCTATGGATGCCCTTCTCTTCAGCTCTGGCAAATGATGAATGCTGTTTGACTTAAAACGCATTGCTACGATTACACCAGTGCAAGAACAATCAAGAACTCTTACCAAAATAGAGACACATTTAGTTGGTGCTGATTAACTTAATGAGTATGAACTTATTTTTTTTAAAAAAAGGCTTGAATGTAACAAATTTATGACACCACAGAAGAAGATGAAATATGAACAAGTCCGGTTTAAGTAACACATCCTTGCATTTAAAGGCTACTTATGCACAAAAACAAGATGCTGTTTGAAACTAATAGAATTATTTAAAATGCTGCTTGGAATCGTTTTTACTGTGAAAGATGTTATGGTGGCAATTATTGTATTCTCTGCCTTGATAACTGAAAGTAAAAACAGTAGCATTATGCAGTACATGTCACAAAGTATTAGTTTGAGCTTTTAGTAGCTTCATTTTATAAACCTCATTCTTGTGTTTGTCCTGCACATATCATCTGCCTGTCGTGTATTAACAGGACTCATATAGCCTATGTTAGTCTGTCCTTTTACTAAAGACAACCAGGAAAGCACTGAGGTTAAATTCCTGGCAATCAAAATGTTTTGTACACCTGCTACAGACTGATTTATTTTCCTTAATGAGTATTTACACTTATATCATTCTTTCTTCTATGCAAGTGTAGTTTTCTACACCACCAGGTGCTGTCTTTTTTTGACCTCTGGTGTAGAGACAGTGCGCTGTACACAAATGGCTCAAAGCACAAAGGGAGGATTAGGTTACCATCACTATAAGCAGCAATCATAGTGCAGGAAACTGCCTTTAGAGTTGTCACAACAACTCTAATGGTCATATCATGAAGACAACACAAGAGTCTTATCATAACGAAGGTATTCTTGACGATCAACCAAATGTGTTTTTTGTTTTTTGTTTGTTACTGATATACTATTTCAGTGTCATTGGCATTTCTCTTTGGATTTATGGTCAATCTCTGTCCCACAAGTGTGTCTTTACTTACTGTACCTATGCAATATTTAAACATGTTAAGGTCAAAATGTCAACACAAGAGAAACCGGACACAAAAGAGAGTTTTAGGTTCATTTGGAATTTAAAATATCCAACCGTCTTTTCCAGTGAAGCTCCTTATGGATGTGAGGTCCCAATTAAGACCAGCTCTTGATTTCTTGATTTCTGTTTGTCCACAAGGATCCATGAGACATAAAGTCCCAGTCCCAGTCCCGGAAACCATAAGTTAGCCTTTATATTTCATGGTAGTTGTTGTTTTAGTCCTCTTGGATAATTTATACACTGTTGGTGCCCTTGTAGCGTAACGGCCACACAGACAGTTCACAGATGTTCGCACAGACTACACAATTTATGTCACCCCAACCTCTGTGGCCCTTCACTCAATGGTGCAGTAAGTGAAATCTGAAACTCATCATTGCTGTGTTGATCGATGCCTTTCAAACAAATAGCAAGCCTCCATTATGAAGAAATGTAATGTCAACTCTTGTCAACATCCATTATGGATAAAGCAATGCAACGTGGGAAGACTAATCAGCAACTGTTTTCAATACAAATTATTGCAAAACTTTTTAGCTGGCTCGGTCTAATTTCAGAAAATGGTGAAATAGCGGAATAGGGACAAAAACATTTAACTAGGCTACTGGATACAAGATGATACATCAGCTGAAGTCCATTCTCAGTGTGTAAACAATACAGATTTCAGGTTTCCACATCACACTTGTGTCACGCTCTTTTTGGGCCAAGAACACGTCCTATGCCACATATCCTGCACGCAGGTCGAAACTTTAAACCTAAGTTTGTTCCGAGCTCAGAGGAACTTTCCACTTCGGGCAGATGTGTAAGAATTCAGCGACATACATCATACATCTGCACAGTGATGCTCAGACACCCAAGAGAAGTAAGAGAGCCATTTGAAGTGAAAGGAACTTTAAATAAGCAACTTGTCATAAAATTTCTGCCAGTTAATTTTCTGCAGAGAGAGTTATAGTTACTCAACTAGCTGTTTCAGCTCTGCAGTGTTTGCAGATATTGTGTGAGGTGAGACACACTTTACTGGCAGGATGCTTGCGATCAGTGTGGAGGGCATACTCTCTAATTCCATCTTTGGACCAATTTCTTGCCGATTCCGCAAAAATACCTTTAAAAGCTTGGAGATGTTCCTCGAATGAGTCCAATCTGCTCAAAGCACTCCAAACTACTACTGATCGGTTTGCGAAGTACGCTCAGAATGATTACATGCAAGAAAACTGTAATCTAGAGTTTGTTTTCTAGTGGAAGTGTGGCCATAGGAGATTCAGGCTTGAGCCAAGGTAAACTCCCATAATGTCTGAAAGGGCCTTAAAAGTACTTAACCATACATGAGCACGAGAGCACAAGGAGCTGAGGACTAGTTGTTTAGATAAGTGGACTCGAGACTGTAGGGTCACTGGTTCAGATCCCCTCTACATCCACTGCTGACTTGCCCATTAGCAAGGCTCCCTGAGCGCCTTGTGCTCACTGGTCCAAATGTGCTCATGTGTGAGTTTGTTTGTATTTAACTAATAAAACTGATTTACATTTTTACACTCCCCTCTAATGTGTGTGTTTTACTCTAATTTGATGACCTGTTTTTGTTTTTGTTAAGGACCAAATGACTTCTTTACAATAATGGTTATTTTTGTAGACGATGGAGAGAGCGTTGGTTGATGCATTGTGAACATATATATATATAAAAAAAAATCTATGTATTGTCTTTTATGTTTTTAATTTCTGACACTTTGGTTTGATTTAAAGCTTCTTCTTTTTCTCCCAGTGATTGGATTTCTGAGAGTGTGTGAGTGGGTTGAAATAAATTGATCTTGGCTATAACTCGAGTTGTCTCTAGTAACTGTGTTACTTAAAAACAGATTGAATCACAAATGTCGGTGACGACAAGTGTGTGTGGAAGACTGGAGGATGTTTTTTTTTTTATTTGTTATTATGGTGTGAGAGAAATTTGTGTGACAAGAAACGTCTGTTGGAGTTTGAATGTTATTAGTGAGATTGTGTGCGAGTGTGTGTGTGTAATTGTAAGAAAGGACAAGATGTGCGTTTAAAGTGTGTGTGTTTAAAAGGGTGAGTGCGTGTGGTTTTGTACGTGTGCGTGTGCATCTTTTCGTTTGTGTGTGTGGTTGTTAGGGAAGGAGTGGCAGCCAGGATGCCTGTGGAAGAGGGGGAGGTGTGTGTGTGTGTGTGTGTGTGGACATGAATGTGTGTGCGTGTACATGAATGTGTGCGTGTGAGTGCAGCAAGTAAGAGAGAAAATGTGTGTGTGTGTGTGTTACAGGGAGAGAGGGAAAGAGACTAAGAGAGAAAATGGGTGTGTGTCGCTGTGCTTGTGCGCATGTGTCTGTGTGTACTAGCACATTTGTGTGCATGTGGGTATATGTGTGTCTGAGAGAGACAGCAGAGATGAAAAAAGAGAAGGGGAGAGAGGGCAGGAAAGAGAGAGAGAGAGCGAGAGTGTGTGTATGTGTGTGTGTGTGTGTGTGTGTGTCTTTGCTTGTGTGTATGTGAGGGAGAGAGAGAGAGGGAGAGACACCCAGACAGACAGAGAGAGACAGACAGAGAGACAGAGAGAGGGAGGGAGAGAGCAAGCAGGAGACAGAACGTGTGTGTGTATGGGTGTGTGTTTGTGTGTGCATGACTGTGAATGTGTCTGCTGTGTGTCTGTGTGTGTGTGAGAAGCAGAACAAGAGAGGGAGTGTGTGTGTTTACGTGAGTGAGTGAGTGAGTGAGTGAGTGAGTGAGTGAGTGAGTGAGAGGACATGTACGTGTGTGTGTGTATGTGTGTGTGACAGAGACAGTGGGGGAGGGGTGTACAGGAGAGATGTGTGTGTATGTGTGTGTTTGTGTGAAAGGAAAGAGGGAATGTGTGTGTGTGCGTGTGTGTGTGTGTGTTCATGTGGCTGTGTGCGTGAGTGCGCCTGCGTAGGAGGGAATATGTGTGTACTTGTGTGTGTTTGTGTGACTGTGTGTGTATGACAGAGATAGAGGGGGAGGGGTGTGTGCGGGGAGAGCTAGGAGCAAGCCTGGTGTGTGTGTGTGTGTGTGTGTGTGTTCACGTGTGTGTGCATGTGTGTGTGGTGTGTGTGCGTGCGCGCATGTGTGTGTGTGTGTGTGTGTGTGTGTGTGGTACAGCAGCACAATATGTGCCTGTGCTGAATGAAAGGGAAATGAATGCAGCGTGTGTGTATTTGTGTGGAAGAGGGTGTGTGTGTCCTTTATTGGAACTGAGTGTGTGTGTGTGTGTAGTTTGTGAGGACTGTACGACTGTGTGTTGCTTTACATGTGCACAGCTCGTATGTGCGTATGAATGTTTGTCTCCTGCAAGGATTGTGTAGCTGTGTGAGTGTGTGTGTGTGTGCATTTGCATGTTTGTATGTATGTGGATACACAGACACACACACACACACACACACACACACACTGTTATTGGGGGTATTGGTGGGGGTGATGAAGTGTTCATGATAGTGTGCACACACAAACAGAGCAGAATTACAATTAAACTGAACTCATTCAGCAGCTCTCAGATCCCCATACATTTTCCCTCACATCCTTCTTCCGTCTTATCTCGGCTGTGCATCATTTTCAGCCTTCATCATGACTGTTGCATCCTCCTGTGTGTCTCAGCTCTCCTTCTTTACTGTTTGTCAAGCCTGCAGCAGGGGTTTGCAGTCAGGTTCAGCCAAAGGCCAGTTTTTCAGCAGTGTTGACCGGGGCGGCTTGGTGCAGGTTAACAGGTGCAGGGGAGACACAGCTGGCCTGTATGTTTTACCTTCTCCTGTTTGTTTGAACCTGCATACCTTTTAATTTCTTCATATATAAGAAAGCCGTCTGTCTGATGTCACCTTCGGCACAGTCAGGCAGTCGCCCAGCTTGGATCTACTGTATTATACTCTAAGTGGATGTGGGGGATCAGATTTTATCAATTGATTAGGGAGGCTGCCAAAGTGGTGCCATAGAAGCCAGGATCTACTATTACCCATGAAATAATGTTTGTCTAAGCGATGGGATTTTACTTGCAACAGTAAAAACATGGAAGCTAAGAGCTTGTAATAGTTTATAAAATAACATTTTAATTATCGAGGACTACAGCAACTTGTTTCAGACCTGTGAATTCCTATGCAGTACCGATCCTTGTGTTTCAGCCACACGCCCCACTCTGACATTTACCTGATAGCCACTGTAACATGACACACGACGTTCCAGTGAGAAATGACAGCCATGGCAGCGATAATGCCCATCGCAGACTGCATGAAGTTAG
Source organism: Chelon labrosus (assembly GCF_963514085.1). Lineage (NCBI taxonomy): Eukaryota > Metazoa > Chordata > Actinopteri > Mugiliformes > Mugilidae > Chelon > Chelon labrosus. The sequence goes on along the minus strand of NC_140338.1, from coordinate 20,606,904 downwards.
CTCTACTCGTAAAGAGAAGTGTTTGTGTCCCATCAACGGACAACAAAAAGAAGGATTTATATCCACCCTTACACACAATTAAAAATAAGGCAAAGGGCATTCATTTTGGATATTACATTTTTAATATTAGCGTGTATGAAAATCCAGACTGCGACGCTTAACTCACAAGTATTTCATATAAGCATCAGTGTTATTTATGAGAAGATCAAGGGAAAATGTAAGCGTGAAACTCCATACATGTCTCCATCTAAATCTGCACACTGAAACTGTAATGCATATGAGATGATCACCTATTCACTGGTCACAGAGCTTGACACCGAGGGATGAATTAAAGGATAATCTTATCTTAATGACTGAATGATTGGAATGATTCAATAAACAGCCACAAGTGAACAGTGTGAGCTAACTGGCGACATGTTAAGTCATAGTTGTCTTAATAATTCAAACAGTGCAAGCCTCGATGAAGGTTAGCAATAAATTAAGTGAGAGCAACTACAACATTTACAAACTGAAAAATGATAAACAGAAGCTCAAGAGTCTTTGAAATGTCCCAGAGGCGGATTTAGGTATGGACGACATTAGCGGCCGCCCCGGGGGCAGCATTTATCAGGGGATTTATCAAATAGCAGACCCCTACAGTAAACTACTGTGTATATATAATGACATTATAAAAAGCTGTCTAATAAACAAACAAATGAATTCATTATACTGTTAATAATCATTTCACAGATAGAATCTTCTGGTTTGTGTTTAATTATGAAATTAGTACTAAAGCAGCGTGGACACCATCAATGTGAGTTGGTTTAGTCCTGACTCTTGACTGATGTAGTGATTCTCCACTGATACATTAACACCATACAAAAACGTGCACGAGATAAAGGTATGATGCTATGATTTATTGTTTATGTGACACCACCATGATTTTCTTTTCCATGCTATCGATTATGTCCTGAGTTCATTAAGCTATGATGTAAACATTATACACATATTTTATCTTATGTGACATATTGAACATTTTTGGGGGCGTCCAAGTATTTTCCTTTAGCCCATGAGGTTATATTGTTCCTACTGTAAATATAAAAAAATCTGTATTTATATGCTGTACTTGTACCTAAACCAAGACAAATTCCACCTTATGCCAACACAAGCTATTGTACGTATAAACATATGTGGAAATAGAAGGCATTAGCGCAGTACGCCCAGGGTGCTAATCAGGCTACAACTGCCTCTGAAATGCCCAATAAATTAACAAATTTAAAGCAGCAGGTTTCTGCAAAGGGCCATTTCCATTTAGCTTAAAAAATAAATATACTGTTTAATCTACCTGCAAATTAAAATGCCACGTTCTAAATCTAAATCAACTAGCCTGAAACAAGATACGGTTTTTGATCATGTTGGATTACTATTTCCATATACCAGCTTCATCTTGCCTCTACCTCTAAAGTTTCTCTCAAACTCCAAATATCCAGTTGTGATGCAAGCTCATTGTTCAAAAACCTCATGCTGAGATAACACCAATCATCATTTGTGGAAATGATAGCCCCACTGAACACAGATTCATGGCAGTCCGGATGGCAAATGAAAAGCTTACTGTATGTGCATTGCATATGTACTTTTCTTGAATTATAAATCACTGTTTCCTTCTATCCTCCCTGGATCCACACACACTCTACATTACATCCTCAGTGCTTGAAATCTAATCATGTTGCAACCTGTATGTGCATACAGTATGTTTTTCCAGTGATGCAGGTTTTTGTATTTCCAGTCATGTGGTCCGCTTACTTTGTGGGGTCCTGAACCTTTCCCCTTCTTTATTGTACACTTTTAAGCTGGGGTGTTTCGAGACATATTGAAAATTTGCTGCCAGCCGGTTTGTAGTCGTCCAAAATCCTGAACATTCCTTTGAGCATTGGGTTGTGATGGTTATGGTTAGAGTGAGGGGCTAGGGAAGGCATTTGGAGGCTCCTGTTGATGGCAGTAGCACAATCGCGCGTGTGTGTGTGTGATTGGTATAATGACATCCCACCTGATTTGATTAGCCAGATACAGCACAGTTCACATTTTGTCCACAAGCTAGGTTAGCCATTGATAGCAATACGATTTGGCAGCAACACGTGCATTCATATGTTATATTATATAGTATATTATTTTGAGGTCTGCATTGAAGTTTGATGAATCAAATCTAACATATGAGGGGTGTCCCAGCTCAAATCTCCTGATGGGAAATCAGAAATCCCAATTTCCAGTTCAGTGGAATGCACCATAACCTTGAGACATTTGACAGCGTTGCTTGCAAAAATGGTGGAGGGGATTTTGTTCAATCTATAAACTCTGCTACAAATCTAAAGGAACACACACACTGTGTCTTTACACCTACAGTTCTCACACTTGTATTACCCTTGGGTCCAGTGAACCACATACACCACATATGTAATATAAACGTGTAAGGGTGTGTGCAGTATGCAATAGGTGTTGTATGACTTAATAGTTTTTAAAGTCGATGTGATGAAAGACACGGACTAGTCGCTGATGGCGTCACTAATAAAAACACAGTAGAAAGTAATGCTTTGTAACAATGAGATCCATGTTTGTGACCTAAATACATATGCTGAGAACAGACATATCGTGTTCCACATACTGTGCGCTGTAGATATGTATAGTCTGTACAAAAACAGGATGCAACTCAGAACCGTCAACAGCATTTAATAGTACTTCATAGTTGTAAGGTGGAATGTGTAGCTGAAAGAAGCGGCATTTCTTTGAAGCCTTCTTGGTGAACTGCAGCTAAAGGTATAATAACTTTGACCATGAAATTCACTAATAAAACTGCTGAAGTCATTAATTGACTACTGTCGAGAGGATTTGGACCGTTCTGCTACCGTTAGCCGATGCCTTTTCAGAAGAGTGTGCATTGCAGTAGTACTTCGGTCGTATTTCCACACTTTGCTGCAACGACCCACTGGGGTATATGTTGTTATTGTCACATGATCAGTGACCAGTTGACAAACTGACTAATCAACTAGCCTGTAAACCCCCTAGTACATGCATCATTCTGCACAGTGATGCTCAGACATCCAAGAGAAGTAACACGAACATCTGAAGTGAAAGGAGCTTAAAATAAGCAACTGATTATAAAATTGTCGCCTGATAAATTTCCTCAGAGAGAGTTTCTCAACTAGCTGTTAGGTTTATATGTGGTTCTTGTTCGTTTGTGCAGATTAGTAGGGTAGAGCTCTTGTGGAGCTGGAGACAGTTTCTGAAATTTAGAGCCATGGAAACAGTGCTGATTGTGGCGCACACGTTGTAACTTCAGCTTTTCCCTTGTAGGACACATGCCTCCGCTCTAGGATTTGGGTCGAGAATTCTTTTTATTGTTGCAGTGAAAACAGCTCTAGCTCTGTCTCAGGGGCACATCAATAAACCTGAACAGGTTGCTATTTTACTGTTGCTTTTCTTTCTCTGGCAGTTTGTAGTGCTTTATCAGCAGTTCCTGTATGAATTAACATTAACGTAGGTTTACGTTATGGGCATGGATTTTAATTATTCTTATAAAGTTATATTTCTTTGAATAAAAAAACAAAGCTAAAAGTTTTCACCAGTTAATGATAACTGATGATAGCTTCTTTGGGTTTGTGTGTGCTCTTTCTGATAGCTTTGACTTAAATTGTGTTTTCTCACACAATTGTTCATCTTTTGTGCTGATTATAGAAAAGGTTTTCATGTCCAGCCAGACTTGGAACGTCTCTAATGGCCAGGCACTTACCATTGGCTATGCACAAAATGAGCCAGAGCTTAATTTCTGAAACACTGGAGAGGTGAAATAAACAGTATAATTGTCAACCGCCAACTTGTTTTGTACTACAAAACACCCAAGCATTCAGAATCATTCTTGTTGTGCTTCATAATGGTATAAATTTAGAATAGGTCCACTGGTATAAATCTTCAACCAGGCAACACAGGATAACCCCCTGACCAAATCAGGTAACCAGATGTTTGACTGAATCGCCGGCAGCTCTGCAATCAATATCATGGACAGTGTGTTTGCACTCCCTGACGAAAGAGGAAGAAAACCTACAGCGGTGGGTCCCAGATCAACCTGCTTAGAGACCAGCCTGAGGATGATTAAGCTGACTGAAAGGTGAAGTGTAAATCAATAAATATCAATTCCATGTATGCAGAATGTATTTTTTGTAATAGGAGACATGGTGAACGTTTGTGGGTTGTAGTCAAAAACCATGTACAGAAAAAGTTAAATGCACTAAATGGTCATCAATTGGAGTACATGGACCGCATACACAATATTGTTAAACCTTACAACACAGCCGTAACCTCTTTGCTTGCTTACTGTAGCCCAGAAATGCCCCAGACTTAAACAACTCCTGTCCTATTATTGTACTGACATGGGTCCAGGAATTTGTCATTGGCAATCAGTAAAAATAGGACAGTCCTTCAAATCAGTTCTGAATGCATGCAGGTGACACGTGTAACATGTTATGTGCACAGTGATTAGTTTTAAAAGTGGTTGATGGCATTTGGGTGTTTGAAGAAACAGCTAATAGCATTCTGTTTTCTTGTTCACTAGCCATCAGTGAGTCAGTGAGCGGTCAGTATGTAGTCAGCATGATGGCGGATGATTCTAGTTGTCTTTGCAAGGACAATTTGGCACTAAAAAGCACACACCAATAGGGTATTCAATTAACTTTTACTCCTACCATACGCCTGTATTTGATGGTTGTTTCTTTTAGTGCACGGATTGGTTGAAACACTGTCCACAAGCTGGAAGCCTGGACAGAAGGATTGTCATGTCATCTTTTGATCTTCCAATCTCACACGACCTCGGCTGCCTTGCAAGGTAACTTTCTCCATTTGCTCTCTGCCCATCCACCAGTCTGGTCAAAACAAATCAATGGCTCCAAGGTGATTGTTGGTGACCTTGTGACCTCAAGTAAAAATAGTCCAAAGGCTTATATCCTTGACTTGATCTATAGTGACTTCATATCAAACTGACAAAAAGCTTCAATGAAGACTACCAAATTAGCCAAATGCAGGCTTGTATGTAGAACGTAGCTGCGTGACTGTCCAGGCTAGAAGTAGTAGTGCTTAAAAAACTGGGATGACAAGGGAAACTTTTCATTGTGAGATAATTCTGAGATATAAATAGCAGTTGTTTGACTCATTTTGATGGACCAGTACAGTTCTGAGCTCTAACTTGCCTATTTCCAATCTGGGGGGAGTCAGCAGCTCATATGATTGTGTCTCAAAATGCACAGTGTATGAAAATGATGAGACATTACATGGATTTATGATATTGATTTCCATATGTAAAATGTTTATGTGTTGTGTCCTCCGTTTCCTTCTAGTTTACTTTCCTTTACATTATTAATGGGCTTTTCAGGGCATTGATGGAGGAGTCTGACTGTTATACTCATCAACAGCCACAGTTTACAAAGTACATGCATCTGGCTGGGACTGAGGTAAAAACGTCAGGTTATTTTGTCTACATCGTGGCTCTTCCTCTGTTGTTGAGACCACGTTAGTAGAACGATCACTATAAAGTCACTACTGCTGTATCCCCAAAAAGAGCCATCACTATTAATCTATGGTGGGAAAACAAATGTGCTCTCCGACCACAAATATTAACAGAAAATAATAACAGAACACAAGAAATGTTTTCCACAGTATTTTTACTCTATAAGAGATTGCTTGTTACATAATTTCCTAGTTTTTTAGTTAGGTTTCTTACAGATTGCTTTTAGAGGAATATAGATGTTTAATTTAAAATTACTGCTGAATTAATTGCCAAGACCTTGTTAACTAATACACCCTCTGGGCTGTTCCTTGGTAATTTTCTATATTGCCTAGAAGCCTTTGGTCACTTTATGATTTAACATTTGAATGATGGAACAGCATATATGCAGTGTTATTTTAAAAAGATATACTTTTATTCCACGTTTAATTTTCCCCAAATAGTAATTTATTTATACAGAGCAAGTAATATATGGTGTCATAATTGATTTCAGTTTTCAGTTATTTTGTCATTAAAATGTACGATTCTCCCTTCAGTTGCCAAATCATATGATTGACTATTATTGTGCAACAGAAAACTGCCTTCTTCATTGGCACTGTGGGCAGAGTATTGCTACACTACTACATCGTAAATAATCATCTTTTCATCCTTACAACATGGTCCAGAAATCAAGCCCTTGAAGCAGAAAGTACGTGTAAATTATATGTAAAGGAAGTGGCCAATCAGTGTTATTGTAGTCCTGTTTCCCCACTGATTAGCATTTTGTTGGCAAACCTCTGGAGCACAATGCGATGTATGGCGCTGTCCGTGTCTTGCACACACCTTGGTCTCTCAGCATTCTGAAAGCTCAAGTCAGTCCAGCAAAATCTTTTAAATTATTTAGACACAAACAGCATTTAAATTCTAAACTATGGTTAGTTTTATTTATTGATACTGACAAGTACACTACAAACAAAATAGATATAAAATAACCAAATGTCATACTGTATTATTGACAAATGCAGATATTAATGCCAAGTTATTTTATTTTTAATGACCTGTTGATGTAAACTATTGCCATAGTGGAGAAATGATTTGACCCCTCTTTTCAGGACTCATAGTCTGTGATGATGATGCCATGTAACCCCAGCAAGCAGGTTGCTGGAGATAGTCTTGCATAACTAAAATTAATGCTGGCATTTTTTTTTTTTTTTGTGCATTGTTATGAGGGGTGTGGTAAATTGCACAGAGTATAACTCTATAATAAATATACTGTATGCTGTAGGTAGTGACTGTGGCAGACTGGGGAGAAGCACTTTTTGCCCTTGAAGTGCCAAAATGCACATGTCATCATAAAATCTTTTTTGAACATACATGTCTTCATTTGACAGGTAAATATTTCTAAGTGTCACACCACCTCCCCCTCCCAACGTAATGTTACCATAAACTATTTCAGGGCACATTAATTGCAATGTTTTTCTCTGCAAAAAAATGTGAAAAACAAAATAAATAAAATAAAATATTGAGAGATTTGTACAATGGCATCTTTGTGCCAGGGCATCGTATTCACCTGTTGAAAAAACAAGAAGGTTCGCAAATCTTTGCACACAGTACTGAACAGCTATGATTTAATGTTTTTCCGTTTGAAAGACAAAATTATATTTCTCAATTTTCCCTTTTCACCACTGTATTGTAATTTCAGTTTCTTCTCCCAGTTAGCGAGCTAATTACTCCTCTTAGAAACGGTCTACTTTTTTCATCTGCTTGCTGGGCGCGTCCATTCCTCCGTAGGGGGGGGAGGGCACCATCATATTTATTAAAAGTGATCCACCGCTAAATATCTACTGCCTATTGAGTGAGGGTGTTTAAAGTATGTTTAACAGTGAGACGTCTGATTAATGTCGGCTGACTGAGAAGACACAGCCGACTAAACTGAGGAGTGCTTCCTCGCTGCGCACCCCTCCGCTCAGCTGCGGTGGGAGCGGCTGGAATAACCTTGGTGTGAGCCAGTTTAGCGGCTGGAGAGAAGAGCGAGAGGCTGAACGGTGGAGCGGCGGAAGATCAGCGATCGCTGGCGTGAATATGGCGGAGACCATACGCTCTCTCATCGAATACCGGGACCCACACAGCCTGGACAGCGACGGAGAAGGCGTCAAACCAGCGCCGCCACTACGGGGGTGAGGCAGCCTGCAAACCGTGAAACATAACATAAAGCTAATAGTAGAAAACTCTTCCATGATAGTGTTTTCCTACCCAATGACAGCCAGACTGGGGTGGGTGTGTGCGCGCATGTGTGTGTGTGAGGGTGTTTTTAAAAGGAGCTAAAGTTTATAATCACACGTTTGTATGTCAAGTTTGTCACTGAGCGAAGCTCCGAGTGGAAAAGAGATGATAAGAGAAAACACGCGCGTTTTGTTTCGTGCTAGCTTGTCTTTTTTTTTTTTTTTTTTTTAACGGTTAATTCCACGCTCCAAAGAGGTGCGCGCGTGCGCGAGTTTGTGTCCATTGCTGTTGTCACTGAATTGTACCTGCTGTAGAGGTTGTGTTGACAAGGTGAAGAGACATTTCACACACACACACACACACACAGCTTCTTTTTTTCGAGCAACAACAACATTTCCATGTGTCTCACACACTTGTTACTTTTTTTTCCAGGTGAATCCAAAAAGCTTGAGTTTGAGTATGATGTGCCTCAAAGTGTGGAGAACAAAAGTTTTCAGTAACACTATGTGTGCAGCCATTCAGTCTGACAAAGTTATACAAAGATGTTGGAATTATTGTACTGTATGTGTGTGTGCAGCTCTGTAAGTGCGCGCCCTCGTCTGTGTGTAGTGCGCGTGCTCGCGTGTGTGTGTGATTGCGTGAGAGAAAGGCGCACACACACACAACACGGGGAGGGGAGAGAGCGTGAGAGAGAAAGGAGCTCTGCTGTGTGTGTGTGTGTGTGTGTGTGAGAGAGAGAGAGGGAGGGAGGGGGATAGTATGTGTGTCTGCATATGTGTGTGTGTGTGTGTGTGCTAGTGCAGAAGGAGGAGGAGGGAGAGTGTGTGTATGAGGGATGGGAGGGGGAGAGAGAGTGTGTGCGTGACAGTGTGTGTGTGTGTGTGTGTGAGTGAGTGAGAGATGAAGAGAGGGAGGGGAGCGCAGTGTGCAAGGAGTGTGTGTGTGTGTGACAAAGAGAACGGGAGTGTGTGTGTGTGTGCGTGCGGCTGTGTTAGTTTGTGTGTGGTTCAGAGAATGAGTAAGTGTGTATGTGTTGGGAAGACGGGGTGTGTTTGAGAGAAGGGAAAATGTGTTTTAAATGTGTTTTTCTGTGTGTGTGAGCGAGTCTGCATGCCTGTTGTTGTTTGTAAGTCTGTGTGTGTGTGTGTGTGTGTGTGTGTGTGTGAGGGAGAAACACATGAAATAGAAAGAGAGAAACTAATTGTGTGTGTGGAAAAGCAGAGTGAAGGGAATAGAGGTGTGTTTACTGTGAGGCAGAAGAGAGACAGAGAGAAAGGATTGTGAGAGACTGTGAAGGACGCGTGTGTGTGTGTGTGTGTGCGCGCGCGCACGCGTGAGAAGGAGCATATAAAAAGTGTATGTGTGTGTTTTTGTGTGTGACTGTATGTGTGTATCTATATGTGTGTGTGTGAGAGAGAGAGAGAGAGAGACAGAGATAGAGGGGAAGTGTGTTAGAGGCACAGAGAAGGGGAGGGGAGAGTGTGTTTGCGCATACGTGTGTGTTAGGAGAGTGGGGGAGGGAATGTGTTTGTTTGTGTGTGTGCATGTGTGTGTTAGAGAGAGAGAGAGAGAGAGAGAGAGAGGGGATGTGTGTGTCTGTGTGAGCATGAAGGACTATGTTTATGTGTAACCAAATGGTTTGTGGGTTTCAGTGTGTTTTTGGTAGGGATAATAATCCAATGCATGATTGGTAAAGAGGGAGTGTGTGTGTGTGTGTGTGTGTTTGTGTTAATTGTGTGTGCTGCCAGTGTTATTTTTTGATGGTACTATAGAAGCATTGCAGAAAGTGCTGAAGGAGAGAGTGTGAGTCTGTCTTTAAGAAACTGAGATGTGTGTGTGTGTGTTTGTGATGAACAGAGGAGGGGATGTGTGTGTGTGTGTGTGTGTGTCTGTAACAGACAGTGTGTATGTGTCTCAAAGAGAGGAGAAGATGGAGGGTGTGTGTTGCAGAGAGAGAGAGAGAGAGAGAGAGAGAGAGCACATAGTGAGTGTGTGTTTAAGAGAGAAGGGAGGGTGCGTGACAGGGTGAGGATGTGCGTGTGTACATTCACTTGCATGCGTGCAAGCTTTTGAAACAGAAGGGGAGGGTGTGTGTGTGTGTGTGTGTGTGCGTGTCTGTGTGTGTGTGTCTTGGAAACTGAAAAAGAAGGCTTGGTAGCTAGTACATATGCTGCGTGTGTGTGTTTTCTGTGTTTGTGTATTTGTTCTGGAAGGAGAGGTGTGTGTGTGTGTATGTATGTGTCTGTCTGTCTGTGTGTTTGTTCTGCAGTCAGTAAGAAAGGGAGGGGTGTGTGTCAAGGGGGAGACAGACACAAGGTTTGTGTGTGCGTGTGTGTGTGTGTCTGTTCATGTGTGTGTAGCTTCTAGACAAGGGCAGTGTGTTTGTGTGTGTCATACAGAGGGAAGGAGAGTGTTTATGCATCTACTTTGTTTATGAAAGAGGAAAGGACAGTGTGTGTGTGTGTGTGTGTGTGTGTACATGCTCAAAGGAAAAGTACATTTGTGTGTATGTGCAAACTGTGTGTGGGTGGTATGGTATATATTAGAAAGGGGGAGGCGAGTGTGTGTTTGTGTATCTGTTTTATTATTGAGGATTGTTTGTGTGTGTGTGTGTGTGTGTTAGAGAAAGTGAGAGGAGTCTGCATGAAGGACAGAGCATACATTAGGCTTATTGAGTGAGTTGGTGCATGTGTGTGTGTGTGTGTATGAGTGATTGTGTTTGTGTAAGCCAGACGTATGTGGAGTAGAAACAGTTGCGTGACAAGAGGTTGTGTGTGAGTGTGAGTCTGTATCTGTCAGTATTATTTGTTTGTTTGTGACTGACAAAGAAGAATGTGTTTGATTGAACATGTGTGTATACATGAATATATATTGTTGGCGATGTGCGTGAGTCCGAGAATTTGTAATGTGCAGATTGAATGCGTGCAAGCTCGCCGTTGTGTGTGTGTGTGTGTGTGTGTCGGTGAGGGGAAAACAGTGTGTGTGTGTGTCTGAGATGGAACATGAGACTGTGGGTTTGGATATTTGAGAGAGAGAGGGAGAAAGAAACTGAGCACTAGAGAGAGAGAGAGAGAGAGAGAGAGTGTGTGTGTGTGCGCTTCAGTGAGCTTTCCTATGCGTGTGTGTATGCATGTGAGCTTTACAGAGGGGGAGGGGTGTGTGTGTGTGTGTGCGTGCATGTGAGCTTGGCTGGAGAGAGGATATTTGTGTGTGTGTGTGTGTGTGTGTCAGAGAGTGAGTGTGTTTGCGTGCCTGTAAGCCTGAGAGGGAGGGGTGTGTGTGTGTGTGTGTGAGAGAGTGTTGAGCGCCTGTTTGCGTGCCTCTGTGTTTGTGTGTGGGTGTGTGTGCGTTTGTGCATGCATGTGGGCCAGGGAGGGGGAGGGATGTGTGTGTGTGTGTGTGTGTGTGTTTGTGTGTGTGCACATGTGGACTCTGTGAGCTCTGTTGTCTGTATGTGTGCTCACGCATATGTGGGTCTTTTAGTATGGACTTGTTTGTGTGTATTCGTGCATGCGTGTGGGTTGGCGGGAGGGGCTGTGTGTGTGTGTGTGTGTGTGTGTGTTATCTGGAGTGAAGATGGGAGAGAAGAATGAGAGAATCGATCGAGAGGGTGAGACGGGAGTGAGACAGGAATGGAGGGGGATATTGAGGGGTCAGCTCGCTGAAGGAGTGGAGGTGAGACAGATTTGGTTGGCAAGAAAGTTCCCAGAAACTCAGTGAACCATGACTGGATACACACACACACACACAGACACAGTGAGGACCCAAAATAATCCAGCAAAATATAAACTCAGAGGAAACTGTGTTTTTCTGGTAAGAGGTGCCAGCCTGTTGGGATGTGTAGTTTTAGGACGGCGAGCTAAACCTCGTATGTGACAAACTGTTGCAGCATTGTTGTACAGACGAGTCCGCTCTGGCCTACAATATAGAGATTAGCTAATTTTTTATTGTTTCGTTGTTCAGTTTAGTTCATGTTTGTCGCTGCGTAACGTAACTATTTGCTCCTGCACATTTCAGTCATTTTAAAGGGTTAGCCTTTTATGTGTTAACTCACACTACATTCTTCATTTAGCCTTCCCCGTACCGACAGAACTGCATACTTTTCAGTCGACCGGCCACGCTACACTGAACCGTTCCCCCAAATTGGTTTTGTCCGACTTCAAAAAAAGCATACTTACACAAGACGTCTGAGTCCTGAATCTTTAAGAGAAGAGCAAGAGGCTACGTTACATTGTGCAGTTCTAAATCTGTAATTGGGCTGCTGGTTGGTTAATTTAATTATGAATGTACCGTATTTTTCGGACTATAAGTCGCACTTTTTTTCATGGTTTGGCTGGCCCTGCGACTTATACTCAGGTGCGTCTTATATATTAAAATATATAATTTCACGTGTTCGTTATTTTCATACTGACAGCCGCGAGAGGGCACTCTAGGCTTGTGTGCCAGTATCTGCTACTCCTTTTACTCCTGCGTAATAGCGACGGTGCGCCGTCTACCTCCGAAGTTCGCGGAGTTGCTTAGAAGTGACACAGAGGATGAAGAATTCAATGGATTTAGTGATTTGGAGTGAGATCGAGAGTTTGGTAAACTTGTTATGTTATGTTGTTTATGCTATAGTTATCTGAATAGCTGTTAACATACCAGACACCTATTCAGCCCGTTGTTCTATTGTTATTACTATAACTTGCCTTTCAAGATGAAATGTGTTCTTGGTCTCCGATTAATTCAAATAAATTTCCCCCAAAAATACGACTTATAGTCCAGTGCGACTTATATATGTTTTTTTCTTCTTCATTATGCATTTTTTAGCTGGTGCGACTTATACTCCGGAGCGACTTATAGTCCGGAAAATACGGTACTTGTTTGATTTCATATTGAGTGTATACAAGCATAGGGTCTGGATACAGGTTAGGATGCATCGTTTCCAATGTCCAGATTGAACATTTATTATGATATTATGACGCGATTCTTTATTTACTCTGCTGTGTTGTATGTGTTCCAGTTCAAGAACAATAGTTTCATTATATTTTAATACTGATTACAGCCGTAATGCCCAGCCCTGCGTTGAATTAAAGCTTCTTTTGCGGCTGTTCATCATATTCATCATAAATGCAGCACTGTGTGGTGAGCGATGATAGTTGCCACAGAGCTTCTAATCAATGTGTTGTTTTATAATTCGTAGCATATTACATTGTCATGTAACTTTAACAATGACCACGTTTACATGGTCTTTAGTATCCTGATTTTGAGGCTTATCCCGGCTTTGAGCATATTCGGGATATGGTGTTTACATGGAACACAGAGAAACCCGGTTATTCATATCCCCGTATACATGATAAATAACAGTATCCCGTTTTCCGATCGCTGCATCCTATCTGCGCATGCGTGTTTCACGTCTTTTTCAATGTTTTCCAACGCGACCTAACTTGTTCAACGGAGCGAGGTGGAAAACCAGCCTCACGTAGCTTTTCCGCAACAGATTTGAATACATCAGCATGTCGGTGTTTTCTGCATCTAAACACGTCGTTATGTTTAGTTCTTTCATTACTTTAAGGGAAAATTCAGTCTCTTCGTCGCTCCAAAAGCGAGACGTTCTCGTTGCCGCCATGTTGTTTGTGTATCTAGTGCGTCACTTTGCGTCACTCGCGCCTGCGCAGACAGTGGGCAGCCGTCAGAAATCGGGATAAGGTGTATACATGCTTCAGTATCCCGGCTTCTATCGGAGTACTCCAGGTAGCAAAGCCGGGTTTCTTGAAATCGGGAAATGGGCATATCAGGATTTCTGAATTCGGGATATGGTGTTTACATGGACAAACACGAAAACGGGATACTTAAATATCCCGATCAAATTCAGGATACTAAAGACCATGTAAACGTGGTCAATGTTGTGGTCATTTTTTGTTTTTTTTTATTTAACTTTTTTTGTTCCCTGTTGATAATAAGTTGCGTCAGGGTGCTGCTGTTATGCCCCTTGAAATGCACAATTGTGATTCTGATGTTTGATCTTTTTTTTAGTTTTATTTTCAAAGCCAACATTTGTGCGGCCGGTTGTCGCAGAGAGGAAAATCTTTACAAGGGGGAGAAAGTCTGCACATATGTGAACACGAATGCAGGCACATGCTCATCTTGTGCAGTCTCTTAAGCGCGCACACACACACACACGGACACACACGGACGGACAGACTGACAGACATGTGTGCTCTGTATCACTAGTCCAGAAGGGAGTGGAGTGGATCAATAGAAAGACAGTGGGTCTGGTTGATATCTCTGCTGAATGAATATCTCTCTCTCTCTCTCTCTGTCCTTTTTCCTCTTTGCTCCCTTTTCCTATTTTCTCCCTCTCTGTGTTTTCTGCTGCTTCACTTTTTCTCTTCAAACCTTTTTTTTTTCCTCCTGATTTTTTTTCTTCTTCTTCTCTGTTCTCTTCTTTTGGTCTCTTGTCTGCGTGCAAACACACACACACACACGGCCGCACACACACACACATATACTAACACAGACAGTAATGAACACTTCAAAATCCAAAGCACGATCTTCCTATGGCCTAGTTTTAAGAGCCTCCAATGTCATGTGAGTAAAAAATAGACTGACGGAAAACAATATTGAGAACTGTGGTAACAGAACTAGCCCAGATTCGGCGGAGGCAGGATCAGTTTGGCTCTCCGGAGCGTCGCTGTTTTGGCATGGGTTTAGTCTGAAGGAGATAATCTCTCCCTCTGCCATTCTGGGCTCACACAGGTGGCTGCATTCATGCTCTCTGGGGTAATGGCACGCTCCTAGTGGTGATACAGAGGTCATGGGCTCAAGGATAAACCCTAACCAGATCTCATAAGCTCACTATGACTGGTCTGGTCATTATTCAAAAAATTAATTTGCGTCTGCCGCTTGACTGACGGCAGTCTGTGAAAAGGTGAGAAAGTTTAAATTAAACTTTAAATTCAGATAGACGAACAAATAAATTTGTCAAGTGGATTATTCATCATCATCTTCTGTAATCGCTCGTACTGTGAAGGGTCGAGGGGGGGCTGGAGCCTCAAGTGGATTATTGTTTTTATTCATTTTTACTTCAAGCCATAATATGATAATATTATGATATATGATAATATCCATTTAACGAAAATACCAACTGTTTCTAGCAGTAAGTGTCTAAAGCTTGGTTTCTCTTCTCACAGCAGGCCTATGCAGAGCCTACAGTATAGGAGGCTATGCTGGTGAAAGCATTTATACCAGTGTGCTGGTGTGTCGGCATCGTTTAGTAATTACACCGCTAAATCGATAGTCGGCGACTATCCAGCTGTGTTGAGTTTCTCTGTGTGCTTCGTACAATGGCCGCTGCAACTGAGTGACACAGGTTGGAGTTGAATTAAATAAATGTTGAACACACAGTCAGTGAAACCTGTACAATGCAGAAAATAGAGAGGATGTCTGAGTAGATGGCTTGCTGGAGGCAGAAGGAGGTAAAATTTCTGTGCTTTTCCCTCAGCTGAGAGGCATGAACAGGGAAATACATTTTGGACCAATAACAGCTGGGGCGTGTAGGTTATGTCTAAGGCCATCGTGTCTGTCAGGTACTGAAAGCTGGTGTGTTTAGTAGTATTTTTCTTTAACATGTTTTTCCATGATTAAAAATTAAATTTACCTCTTATATTGCTATGAAGCAGCTTTCCCATTAATGGGTCTTTGTTTGGTTTGTCAGGTGCATGAGGATGCTCATACCGTTGGTGTCACACTAATCCACTGATCAACAGGTGGTGGAAATACATTATGTGTCAGCAGTAGTATCAAAAAGGAAAACTGCAAGCTAGAAAACAATTCTTTTAACATCGAGTGTTACATTTAATGCTTGTCCTACGTGGCTGCACAGTGGGTTTCAGAAATATTAGAAATGATTCTTAAGCAGCAAGAAAAATACTATTTCTTACATAGTGTTTATTAATTATTATTTATTGAGCGGTTTGGTGTGTGGTGACAAGATTTTCATCTTGTTCAGATTGAACATAGAGTCTCTTAGAGATTCAAATCAAAAAATAAACTAATTACTTAAATTGCTCCAGTACACGTTATAAAATCAGCGTGCCCAATAAATGTGTTTCTCAGGGCTCTGAACCGATTTCCTCCAAATTGAAGGGGAAATCTAAAACTGCGCTACATTTTACTCATACACAGTAAAGAACAATTTAAATAATCATTGTCTACTTACTATGTGTTGTTTTTTTATTACATAGGAAGCGGGGGGGGGGGCACAGTTTGCACTGATTAGGGGGCCAGCTTATTGATCCCACTCTGACCTGATTGATGTGAAGTTTGGCCAGTAAGCCGATTGATTAAATGATAATTGTGCGCATTTGTGTGTCTGTGCATTTTCTGCAGGCGCGGCTGTGGGAGGAAAAGAAAAGGGACACCAGTGAAAGTCTTTGTTACACACACTGAGGAGGAGAGCGTGCCTGAACACAGCTTCGGCCCAGGTGTGTGTGTGTGTGTTTGCGTGTGTTATATCTGCATGCCATATTCTTACAGACGTCAACTGTGCATGTTGTGTGTACATGTTAGCGTGTGGCGTGTGTGTGTATGTTTGTGTGACTGCGATTGGTGCGGGGGTGGAGTGTGTGTAAGTGAGTGTGACCTACTTTTGTGCATGTCAGTATTGGTGTGCTTGCCTATGTATGTGCTGCTATGCGCACCTGTGTGTGTGTGCTGGAGGAGATGGGGTGATGACCTTTGTGTTTGTGTGTGTGTGTGTGTGTGTGTGTGTGTCCGCATACTTGTGTGTAATCCTTTTATACCGACTGTTGCTGTCCTCTCAGGTGATAGGAAGGAAGCAGGAGAGAATAAACGGCCCAATCTGGACGGGCCTTTCTACAACACCCAGCCAGCTCCTCACATCTGGTGAGTGTAAATTACAGTGTTTCTATTAATTGCCGCAAGAAGCATCTTTTACTGTTTTAGAAAAGACGAAATGGTTGCTGATCTTCACTACATATTTCAACCACATAGTGTGGCTGATTTATACGTGAGATGTCAGAGGAATGCAGTTGACTAGCATGTAGGACTGAAAACCAGCAGCACTCTGTGGGCCAGGGTTGAGGATCCCTGCCCTGAAGCACTGACACATGTTTGTATGTGTGCATTCTTTGTGTTTGTTTTACATTCATTTGACTGCTGTGCCCTACAGTAAAAGAAAAAAAAGCAAACCTCGCAGCTAGAAAAAGCAAACATAGTTTTTCATATTCATATTCTTATTCAGTCACTGCTGTTGAAATGTCCCTAATGTTCAAGCAATATGTGACACACACAGAGACATGGATGCAAGAGTTGGATATAATAAGTAGTGTCAAGCTTCAACCCTTAAAGCGTTTGTACTCACAATGAACCAGATACATTAGGATATGACAAAAGTGAAAGATGCCAGTGCTGTAATTAAATACACCTTCAGTATTGTTTCATTTGCCATTTATTTTTAATTTGTTGTGACTATTTTATTTAGTCAAAAAATGACAGAAAGTTATGAAAAAGCCATTTACATAGTCTGATGCAACGGAAAAGAACAAAAGAATACCAAGAATATACAACGATCAGCCATAACATTATGAATATTCCTAATATTTTGTAGGTTTCCCTTCTACCTCCAAAACAGTTGTGACTCATCAGAGAATGGACACAGGTGTCTGGCAACAAAATGTTGTTAGTGGGGGTCTTTGGGTCCTATGGGTTGAGGGGAGGGGCCTCTGTGGATCAGGCTTGTTCCAGTGCGTCCCACAGATACTTGATCAGTTTGGGATCTAGTGAATTTGGAGGCCAGGTCAACACCTTGTGCTGTTTTTAATGTTTTCTGAGTTGTTCCTAAAGTGTTTTTGTGTGTGTGTCTGTGTCAGTCTACATCCTGCTGGGGATGGCTGCTGCCATTAAGGAGTGTCATTGCTATGGGGTGGGGGTGTCTGGTCTGGTCTAGGTGGGTGGTACATGTCTAAGTAACATCCACACAAATACCAGGTCCAAAAGTTTCCCAGCAAAACATTGAATTGTACTTTACTTCACCTCTTAGTGATTTTAATGTTGTAGCGAATGTGATGAATTTGACCTACAATCTTCCACTTCTTTCTTTCACCTGCTAGTGATCCATCTGAGATGGCTCACGGTAAAGTCTCCGCTGGATCCAGGACCAGCTCCTGCTCAGCCTCTACACCTGCTCCATCTTCAGCTGCTTCCTCAGCCCCAACCCCAACACCAGTTCCTGCTCCTGCCCCGGCCACCGCGACTTCAGCTCAAGCGCGCTCTCTGACCCCAGCATCCACAGCTCAAGCTGCCCCGGCGGCCTCTGCTCCGGCCCCGACAGCCAGCTCCTTCCCTCCCTCCCCTAACTGCCGTATCCGGGAGGTACACTGTGGCAGCCAGGTACGCTTGGTCGTTATCGCCATCCGAGACATCACCAAGGGAGAGGAGATCACTGTGGACTACAGCCTGACGGAGTGGGGAGAGAACCTGGTCAGTGCCACAACAGACGTATCCATACATTATACATAAGTGTTTCTGATATTATCAGGACCTTTGAGGACATTTATTCCCTCATCCTTCACCCTACAAATAATCAGTTTTACACTCTTAAACCAATTACCTGCCTATACATTTGATCCCTTCTGGTGATATTAGACAAATATAGGCAACCTAACAATGCCCTGATATTTCCACTGCAAATAGGGCAGTTTAGCTGCCAAACATATTGTCAGAAAACCAAAAGATTTACAAAAAATATCAAAACTTCTTGTCCAAACTGAAGAGCCGAGGCTCCGTGCTGGGAAAATACGAAACTCTTCCCACCAACAGTAACCTGAACAGGATATTATGTGTTGACTGGATAGAGCTGCTCTTGTTTGCCTTACCTTTCCAGTCTAATGATCTCATTTAACGTGTCCAGCCTTAATTCTTAATCTAACCTAATTTCAACCTCAACTCTGATCCCAATTTCGAATCTAAAACCAACCACTTCAGTACGTTAAGCTGAAGAAATGATCTCAATTATTCCATCCTTGGCATGTCACTTAGTCCTCATAGGTATAGAAACTTTCACACACTGTGAATATCTGTGAAGACTGTGAATAGGCAGCCATATGTGTCTTCACACACTCCTGATCAGCTTCACACACTCATTGTCTGTCACACACACACACACACACACACACACACACACACACACACACACACACACACAAGCCAAGCAAGGCATGGGGTTACCATGGTGATGGCTGAGCTCCAGCTCTCCTTCTACCTATAGTGCTTTAGCAACAGTAACCATGGTTATTACATGGCATCTGTTCCTTTAATGGATATCGTTAGGGTTGGATCAATTCACTCAACAAAATGATGATGTCGATATCCGTTCAAGGAAATTAAACGGACATCAGGGGTTGAAGGGGAACCGAGGCTGCTCAGAGTTCCTTCAAATTTGAATTATTTGGTGAGATTCAATCCGAAACACAGTCTTTTGGGTTTCTGTTATTAAATGGTTGATCTGTTCTTTACCTAGTATTTCTGACTGAATTGCAATCCCATCCTTAAATCCTCAAAAGAACTTGACGGTCCTTTAAAGCATATCTCTTCTTTAGTTCGGTCTGTAAATGAGTCCTAATCAACATCGGTGCTCACGGCCAAATATTCCTGGGTATCCTCCTGATTTCTGAGTGACAGCTCAGGCTGATTGTGATGGTAAACATAAAGGAACATTGTGTCGGCTGTTTTAACGTAAGTGCTTTTTGTCCCACAGGGTTTCCGTGGTACTGTGTCTCCAGCGCAGCATGAGTGTAACTCTGACACAGAGAATAACAACAATATCAAAAAGGTAAAAGAAAAACAGCAAATGTTTCCTAAAAACACACAGACTTACAAAATGTAATTTTGATTACTTGCCGCCCAAATACTGTTCCAATTTAAATGACTTATCTGATCAAGTACAGTCCAAATGTCGGGACCTGTTCTTGCTACGTCTTTTTTATTATGAACGCACTGGGAGGTAACTTGTGTGGTCCTGGGAGAGCCAGGTATACAAGGTGCACAATTACACCGTTTTTTCCGATTACAGAATGACAGTACTGCATCCTTCCTCCATAGTCTGTACTTCAGTCAAACTTGTCAAGTTCAAACAACGCCCAGTGTGACTCACAGAGCGCTTCCATGGCTTGGATTGGCACGAAGCTCTCCCAGTTTGGTAATTTGTCCAAAATATTTGGCTCTTATATTAGAAGTTTTGATCCGTTTTGATGAAAATTTTAAAGTATCTTTCAAAACAGCTGCAAACAATGAGCAAAAACTGTGCTAATAATTAGTAGTTAACTAATTTTTTTAAAATCTGCTGGGGTTGAAGGAATTCAGCAACTGCAAAACAAAAAAAAAAGTGTGAATTGCCAGTCGCTGCTTTGACCGGCTTGTCCTCCATAGTGCAGAGCCCAAGGCTAATGTGTACAGTAGTGTTGCTGTCTGCTTTGCCAGAATGACTGAGAGAACTGCCATAGTCAGACTCAGTTCTTATGTCATATTCGGGCATAAATTCAGGGACAGGTGGTCTGGCTTCAGGGAATGAGAAAATATGATTTCTTAGAAAGATAATTACAACCGATCCCGTCAACCAACCTATGGAGTTATCAGAGTCCCGTGTTTCAGTGTGTGTAGCCTAAGAAGATTAAAGATTAAATGGGAATCACACATCAAAACTCCATTTAACCTGCCCGCAACTTCGAAATATTAAAAAGTTTGCAAAGTTATAATTTCACAACAGCACAATTACAAATGATGCTTAAACTGCAAAACTGATCAAGGATGTAAAAGCATGAAAGGGCGGACTGCCTGCAAACAGTGGATTGATTTATGACAAAAAATCAGGAAGCTTTTGCACATTTAAGAAGCTATTTCCTCCAAATTCAACAGTTTGATTTATTCTATTAAAAAACCTTCCATCCATCCACTGCTGTATATCCAGTCAGCTCATTTCATTTTGACACCAGTGCAGTAAAACCCATGACTGACTCTTTACAACACAAACACAAGTGTTTAGTGAGCAAATGTTGATGTGATTGTTATATACACCTGTGACCGCAGTGTGTCACCTGTCCGTCTGGACGTGGGTGGACAATGTTAATTATAATCATTATGATGGATTCTTCCTCCTACTTCTCTCGATAATTGTTTTATTATGTATAGTAATGACCAGAGGTGTCCGTTAAACTCCTTTAAAGCAAACAGCATAAGTTATCTTAACTGCTTATGCTCAGTGTCTCTGTGATTTCTTTTTTCTCTGCATACTAAATGGTCCAGCTGGGAAACATTACAGCCGTCGCTTATCGGCCTCTGTCAATACACCGTCGATTCTCTTACCAGTGACACTCAACTTTAATAACTCTCCTGACTCTGAATCTAATTAGATTAATAAAAGTTAAACATGCTTTTAATGTTAATGTTTTAATGTTTAACTTTAATACTGACAGACTCAATGGTGGCAGCTTTCCACAACAGCTGTGACTATTTAGGTTATTTCCACAAAAAAAGCAATTTGAATGAATTTTTAATTAGTTTTAATTTTTATTTTATTGCATGACATACTTCAGGACCGCTGTCTGTCACTCTTTCACTTCCAGGAGGATGAGCCCCTCTCTCTGACAGCCCCGCAGCAGCAGCAGCAGCAGCAGCAGCAGCAGCGGCAACAGCAACAGCATCAGCAGCAGGAATATGTCACCCCCTCTTGGTCCCTCTCTCCCTCCTCCTCCCCTATCTCCCACTCCGATGCCAGTGACTCAGACATCGGAGATGAGGACAGCTCGAGCCCACGCGGCCGTGCACTACGCCGGCGAAAGAAACGTCGTGGCACTCCTTCAAAGAAGAAGACGCCCCATCGGACACCACCCGGACGGCCACCGACTCTTTCCCCCTCCAGCATTCCTCATCACAATCGTCCAATTCCTTCATCCCATCCTTCAACGCAGTCCTCCCCTCCCTGCTCGTCCTCCTCCCCTTCCTCCTCAGCTAAGCCTGTATTCAAGCCTCCGGCTCCCCTGGGCTCCAACAACACAACCAACATCTCCACAAATGTCCCTAGAGGAGGAGTGTCCATAGATTCCATGCGCCAGACCTGCGAGTACTGTGGACGCCACTTCCGCTCCCTGGGGCGCCACTTAGACAAACATCACGCCCACCAGCCCGATGTGTGCTCCGCCCTTGTGGAGCGCTACACACAGATGCCCCGTCTGCATGCACAAAACACAAGCCCCGCCACAGCTCACACGCAGCAGCCCTCAAAATTGTCACACACCACAGGACAGAGTCGCAGCTCAGATCTTGCACAAAGTGGTGTCCAGGACCTCTCTATGTCTCCGCCCACTCTCACGGCAGCCAACCAATCCCCTGCTTCGTCTGGAAGGAACACGACTCCTCCTATGCTGACTCCTCCACGAGGACAAAACGCAGTGCCTGTGTCTGTCCTAAAGAGGAGCCCACCCCCTGTGACTGTGACGCAGTCCAGGAAGGCAGCGATGAGGAGACCTAAGAAAGAAAGACAGGTGGAGGAAGAGGAGGATGAGGATGAAGATGTAGAGGTCGTGGAGGTGAAGAGGCCTAAAGAGGAGGAAGATGTAGAGCTGGTGTGTCCCCAGTCCTTCAGCAGCAAGTTGGCCAAAGACATAAAGCCACCAAAAGAAGAGGAGGAGGAGGAGGAGGAGGAAGAAGAAGAGGAGGAGGAGAATGGGGTGATGGAGGTAGAGGATGAAAGTGGGACAGAAGAGAAGGACAAGGACTTACTGAGGTAACCTGATGTCTTTAGCTACTTTGTGAGCAAACTGGCTAATATCGTATACCCTGCAATTACTTCATCTGTTCTCTTGATTACAGTTATTAATAATAATTACTGCTTACAGTTACAGTTACTGCATTAAAATATGATCAGAGTCAACTGTTGACACTCACTAACTCACCGGAGTCGACACAACAACCTGAAACTTACCTTCCTGCTACTAAATAACATTATTCATTCAGTTGGAATAACTTAAACAAATAAATTAAGTATGAATTCAAGGATATAGATTATCAGATCGAGGAATGTATAGAAAATGAATGCCCTCATTTCATCGGACATGAGTCCGATGAAATGAGATGAAACCCTACTTATTGCTGCTGGACATACGAGGTAATAAATAAAAAAATAAACTGAATTAATAGTTCACTTTCTCTCTTTTTCTCAGTGGTTCGGGCCGTCACCACATGCTGCCCCTCCTCTCATCGCTGTCCTCTCTGGTGTTGTATCTCCGTCGGCTGCAGCACTCCGCCTTCTTGTCCCTGTCTCGGCAGCTGCAGTCTGCTGAGGCCTGGCGCCTCCTCTGCCACTCCAGCCTGGCGCTCCTCATCCTATATAACCGGCGACGCGAGTGTGAGGTCTCCAAGCTTTCCATCGTTGAATACCGTGCTCGCAATACTCCTCAGTGCCCTGTTCCTGTCCCACCTGGCGCTCCTCCGGCCCTCACACCACTGGAGGCCTCCCTCTCCCCCTTCGAGCGCCTGGTGCTTCCTCACCTCCCTAGAGTTGGGGTCCAGGGGAAACGTGGACGCGTCCAGCCCCTCATCCTTCCCCCTCACTGTGAGCCCTGTCTGGAGCTTCTCCTGCAGACACGGCAGGATGTGGGAGTTGACCCCACCAACCCGTATGTCTTTGCCCGGCCCTACCACTCCCCTGCCACTCCGCTGCGTGGCACTGACCTCCTCCGCAGCCTGGCTCGCTCAAGTGGTACCCGCAATCCCCGTGCCCTGACACAGACCAGGGTTCGCCGCCAGGTGGCAATCCTGACCCAGCTACTGCTTCTAGGAGAAGGAGAGGAGCCCGGACAGCCAGGAGGCAGCGCTGTGGAGAGGCTGGAGCACTTCCTGGAGAGGGAGTACCATGTGACTCAGAATTGTGCCGGAATCGGCCAAGACCCAGGCCTGATGGGTAGAGTTGGCCGAGTCGTGCTGTGTGGAGAGAGAGATGGAGTGCTGTTCAGGGGAATGAGCCTGAATCACATCTGTCTGGAACTGGATGGTGAGACTGATGAATGGCTGGATGAATCAGTGGCATTAATGTCTTCATCTGTTGTACTTTCATCCCTCCCTTCATTTTATCTGGACTGTGACCCCTCTCCAGATTTTGTGAAAGTTTGTGTGCGATTGGAGTTTTATTGGATACACAGAGATTAGTAACAAATTAGACTTACACAATCCTGCTCTTTCTTTCCTCTAGTTATGTCAGGCAACTCTGCAGACTCGTACTCGGAGGGAGAGTCTGAAGGGGAGCATGTGAAGGAAAAGGCTGAGGTGCCCACCGCTGCTCCTGCTCTGAACCCTACACCTACCCTGCTGTATGTCAGAAAGGGCAAGAACAATGGGCGGGTGGGGCGACCCAAGAAGCTCAAGAACATCCAGCCGCCCCCTCCACCTCCTCCACCTCCGCCCGCCAACCGCAGGAGAGGCTCAGGTCAGCCTAAATCAGGTTTGTTTATGTATCACATGTAAGGGTACCCGCACAATTTAATGAAACACTAAAGATTGTGCGTATACGATTATAAATTAAACGTGTGTGTGTTCAGGTTAGCTACAGCATCTTTTAAGAAAAAGAGGAGAAAGAATACAAAATAAAAGTTTCAGTCTTTGGTTTGTCAGAGAGACAGTCTGTCTTTGGAGGTGAAATATTCCTACAATGGTTAAGATTATCTGCTTTTAATAAAGAACAGTTAATACATAGAGGCATATTTATATACAGTGATTTTAAGTTCAAATCTATTGCAAACATTAATAAAATATTAAGGGATGAATCCATTATGTGACGTGAAGTCTAGTGACATTGTAGTGGATTGAAATAGATCTCTAAGTCTAACTGGAGGTAGTGCCAGTCGTCGTCAGTCAGTAAAATGTATAGTTTAAAAGCTAATATTCAAAAGAATCCCTACGCTGAACTTCAGAGCTACACCAATGACAAAATAACGAAGCAGATTGATTTTCTGAATTATTTTTTTTCATTGCGGACTCATTATGGCTTTGAAGTGATTCAAGTCGGGAGAACAGAGTTTTTCAGCAGAGTCAGAAATCGCTTAATTGCTCACATCCATAGAGTGAACTAAACAGGCTGGAATCTAAAAAGGACAAAAACTTTGAACACTTTGTCAAAGAAGAATTCACAATGTGCGGCTGACCCATTTTTTTAAACCCAAAAAATAAGATTTTTTTTTGTGTTTGCTACTCCTTGGTCTTGTGCCTGTCGAGATTCTTTTGTTGCTGGTTGTGTTTCCTCTGTCTCTAGTGTGTTCAGTTAGTCCTCAGAATATCCTGTGTTGTTCAGCAATCTCTCTGCCAAGTTCTTATTTCTTTTAATTCATCGACTCAACCTACTACACACTTTAATTTCCCTGTGTTGACATTAAATCAGGTGAGTTTCATAGTTCACTTTTGGAAGAGAAGAGGAGGAAAAGAAGTGAATAAGTTTTATTATCTCAGAGTTCTACTGTATGACTTACGCTGTCTCAGATTTTATACTTCTTCCTGTGGTTTTAAGAGTGTGATCGCCAGTGGTAGAAGGTTTCACTATCCTCACGACTGTTATTAAAACACATCAAAACTGTATTTATCTTTCCTTTGTTGTAGGAAAGCGGGGCGTCCTGAAGCGTCCCTGGTCGGAGGCGGAGCGCGCGGCAGTCGAAGAGCACCTGACTCAGAACATTAACGAGCTCCGGGTCCCCGCCAAGGCTGACTGCGAGCGCTGCCTGCAGCTGTGCCCTCTGCTGGTCAGCAACCACCGCGACTGGCGAGCCATCAAGTTCTACTGCCACAACCGCATTCAGCTGCTGAAGAAAAATCAGCGACGAGAAAGCGCGCCTCAACCCCTCACTGTGTGCTGAGAGGGAAGGGGGGGAGTGTCTGGGGGGGAAGCAAGGCCAGAGGGGAGAGCCCAGCCTGATGTCTGGCTCGGTGCAGACGATCAGAGCAGAATCTCAAATGGTACCCTGCTGCCCGGGAAATGCACTAATTTTGAGAGGACGGTCCTAAATTTCTCTCCACTCTCTCCGGAAGTGTGGTCGGATGTTTGACATGGCTTTAATTTGACCCGTGATGGCGTTTTATTTTGAGCCATACAAGAACAGAAAATTTCAATCAACATTTTTTTGCTGCTCTATTTTAAGGTCTTAAAATTGCACCCGTTTGTGGTGCCAGTTTTTGACGGTTGCAAGTCTTGTCAAAAGCAGTGCTCTTCAGACGGGTGCCGTTTGAGACATGCCTTGAGGGACTTAGGAGAAATGACACGGGCTGCAGCCTGCGTTACGTTGTACATGGACATTTATTTCCTTCCACAGTGGATACACTAAACCGAAATGTAAACAATGGAGGCAACTTATCTCTACAGTGTTGTTATATGAACGTTGTGAAGTAGCATTAGTGTTTTATGCACTTGGAGATGTTAATAGGACAAATGACCTATGTTTGGGTCACAGTTTCCTTCATAGCAGCTTTATAATTAGAGTAGGCCTAACTACTGCTAACCACGAGAGGAACAGCCTGATCTTTCCTCAAACAAGCTAGTTCTACTTTTCATACGACTGTGCAATCCTGACTATAGTTTCCAGATATCTGGACCTGAATTTACATGTGAGGTACAAAATATGATGAATGAGTTACACTTCTTCACTTTTTTTTTTTCTTTTTTTATTAAACGACATAATTACGTTGGAGATCGCTTTCGGAGCTTTCGGTTTTATGTCGGAGAATGGCCACTGAATGTTGTAATGTTACTTTTGGATACCTTAAGTGTTTGTTAAATCTCCAGCAACACAAGAACTGAAACCTGTCGTCTGTTGTTCAGTAAACAGAAACACTCATCTGCAATGTACCCCTAAGCAACAGTGTATTCATGTTTCCTTTTTTTTTTTTTTTTTTTATGCCTGTTGCACATCTGTTATTAAAAGTGGTAAAAAAGAAAAGGGCGCTGTAGGCCAATAAGCTGGATATCACTTTATTTGTGGAGAGATTTCCCATGGTGGTGTCTAAGGTTACTTAAAGAGTGGGCATTTATTAGAGGATTGTTCTGTGGCGCCACTTTTTGTTGCTTCGTCTGTGTTTTGTCTTTTCCAATGGCAAGAGCTCCTCCTGTCTTCACCCAGCCACACTACACTACACGTGTTGCAGCTCGACCAGATTTACGGTTTCCCTCCGGTGTTGCTGGAAATCGGCGTCCACCGGCTTAAAAAAAAAGAAAAAGAAAACCTCCATGAAACCTCAAGGCAGATACTTGAAGTTATTTAAACCTTTTACAGAGTCTTTATGTTCTCTCTTGCTCTAGCCTTTGCCAGTTACATTGTACATAACAAATCTATTATCATTATGCTAACTGGTTGTTTGTGCTAGACAATATGTAGCTTTCTCCATTCATGAGTTATCGTTATCTGTACATAAGCCAGTTTTGTAAATACTCCTCAGAGAAACGAAGAAAAAACACAATGTATGACACGCCTTGGTTATTGTGTTCTGTTTTTTCTTTTTTATAAGTCTTATAAAAACTTAACATTCTGCGCTGCGTCCTGTGGTTATTTATTTATTTGGAATTTGCGTTACTTTATGTCAGAAATATTTATTATTATTATTATATATTTACAACCAGCAGTTCACCGTTAAAGACACTAGATGGAGGTGTTGCTTCATAAACCACAACAGGCTGCAGGCAACAATACATGATACCAGCTGCTCCTATTATACAGCTCAGTGAGGACAGATCGCTTGGAAACAATGTGCAAAATTTTGTTAAGTAACAAGAGCTTGAAATTAAGATGAGAAGCGACATCCTAGAGAGGAGGCTCGGATGAAGGCACTAGACGGGGATGCTGGAGGTGATGGAGGAGAGAGACTGATGGGGACATCAGTCCTAATGGACAACCAGAGTGAGATGGAGATGGGGAAGAGGAGGGCTGAATGATATTCACTCTGAATGGCAAATGACTCCTTGGATAAGAAAGATACAGAATATTGATGAGTATACGCTTTGAAACTAAAGGTGTTAAATTTTAATTTAACGGCTAGAGACAGAACATGTGAGCAGATGTTCCTATTGAAGTTAAGTCTGAGCTTGATTTGTGCAGATGGTTGGAGAGAGACTACATCTATCTTCTCTTAAAGGAAGATGTAAAGCGAATACACAAACTGACAGTCATCTATAGAAGTCACCATCTTAATATTCATAGCCTCAAACCTCCCAGTCCAGTAGCTTAACTGAATACGCCATTAAACATTTCAGTAGATTATGTTTCTGATTTGGACCTGTCCAGGTTGTACCCCGCCTCTCGCCCGATGACAGCTGGGATAGGCTCCAGCACCCCCCGCGACCCTTCACAGGAACAAGCGGTTACAGAAGATGAATGAATGAATGAATGTTTCTGATTTGAGAATATGCACTGATCGGCCATAACATTATGACCCAATATTGGGTAGGTCTCCCTTGTGCCTCCAAAACAGTTGAGACTCATCAGAGAATGGACATGGTCCTTCTGAGGGTGTCCAGTGGTGTCTGGTAGCAGAATGTTGTTACTGGGGGCCTTTGGGTCCTATGGATTGAAGGGAGGGGCCTCTGTGGATCATCCCACAGATACTTGATTAGTTTGGGATCTAGTGAATTTGGAGGCCAGATCAACACCTTGTGCTGTTCTTCATGTTTTTTGAGTTCTTCCTAAACTGTTTTTGTGTGTGTGCCTGTGTCAGGCTGCATCCTGCTGGGGATGGCTGCTGCCATCAAGGAGTGTCATTGCTATGGGGTGGGGGTGCCTGGTCTGGTCTAGGTGGGTGGTACATGTCTAAGTAACATCCACATGAATGCCAGGTCCAAAAGTTTCCTAACAGAATATTGTATTGTCAAAAGATGGTGGCCTGCTGGTTTCTGGAGAGTCCGTGAGTTGGCTCCAAATGTGGACGGTCCACCCAAGATTAGACTATCCAAACGGGCACTATTTATTAAAGGTGGCGTGTCCAAAAACTAACCTTACAACATTCATTTTTTTTGGTAACCATCTGTCCTCTAGAGGGTGCTGGAGCCTATCCCAGCTGTCACTGAACGAGAGGCGGGGTACACCCTGGACAGGTCTCCAGTCTATCTCAGGGCTAACACAGAGAGACAGACAACCATTCACACTCACATGAACACCTACGGCCAATTTAGAATCACCAATTAATCTAACAAGCATGTCTTTGGACTGTGGGAGGAAGCCGAAGTACCTGGAGAGACTCTTGCATGAGGAGGCTGGAAGGGCACAGAAAAGGGACAACGTGATCTGTGTGTGAACGTCAGACCAATCATTTCGCACCGTGAACCGGGAAGACTATTCTTGTCTTGCTGCCTTAATTCATTGAGAAAAAAAAAAAAAAAAAAAAGGAAAAGGTGAAAATAATTTTGAACTCAGTGTCCACCTATTACTATTAGCATTCACAGAGCTTTCAAGCACAAGTTTCTGAGAAAGCACTCAGGTGTTTCTTAAAGGTCAGCTTGTCACAAGGAGTAATAATTAGTTATCCACTCAGAACAGAACTGCTGCCTTACATGCTCTGGTGTGCTTGGAGCAAACATTGGTTAATTACCAGGCAGAGATGGTCTACTGTACAGTGATGCTTAAAATAATTTGCCTCCCTCAGAATTTTCAATATTTCTGCATAAAATTACTCAAAACATCAGTCCTGACAGTAAGCAAAGAGAACACAATTAAACAAATGAAACATAAATATTATCTTTGTTCATGTCAATGTTGCATATCAGTGAGATGTGAATATAAGTGAACCGCTAGGATTACAAGTTAATTTCAAGGTCAGATTAAAGTTCAGCCAATCATTCCAATCATTCAGTGTCCCATTTAGTTTAAAAAAACAAAAACAAAACAGGCATTTGTCACAGTCTGAAATTCACAGCACACGTTTTATGGAGTCTATGGTAGCATGGACAAAGGAGCTTTCTGAAAAGCTCAGAAAAATAGCTGCTCTGATCATTAACGCTTGGTTCAGAGATGGTTTGGAATCAGCAAATCCACAGTCAAAGACAGCGCGAAAAAAATAGACATTTAAGACAACTTACCCTCGACTAGCAAAGATCTTTTCAAAAATCAAGATGCATAATAGTCTGAGAGGTCACACAGGAACCCAGGGTAACTTCTATGCAGCTAAAGGCCTCTCTTTCCTTGGTTAATGTGAGAGAGTTTGCCATCAGGAGAACACTGAACAGTCATGATGTGTGCATGGAAGAGTGGAAGGATAAAGCCAGTGATCTCCGAAAAGAACATTTCTGCTCATCTGCAGTTTGATCAACAACATGTGGACACGTCATAACACTATTTGGAAAATGGTTTGTGGACAGATGAGACCAAAGTAGAATCATTTGGTTTAAATGAGAGGACACTGTACTACAGACAGGGCCAGGACCATGGACCAATGAATTCTAAATTATACTAGTGGATCCTGAGAAGAAATGTCAGGACATCTGTCCGTGAGGTGAACCTTAAGAGAAAATGGATCATGCAGCAAGACGACGAGCCCAAGAACAAAAGTCGTTCTACAAAAGAAGAACAAAATGAATGTTTTGGACCCTGACCTGAGTCAGAGTCCTGACCTTAATCTAGCAGAAATGTTGTTGAAGGACCTGAAGCAAACACTTAATGTGAGGAATGAAGCAACATCTCAGAAATGAAACAGTCTGAACTAAGAAAAAAAATCTCTCTCAGTGAAGATGACTGATCAGAAATTATTGGCGATATTTAGTTGCTGTGATTGCTGCACAAGGTGGTCACACCAGATACCAACCACAAGGGTTCACTTACTTTCGAACCTCACAGAACAAATGATTAATAACACAAAATCATAATATTCCTGTTTTATTTGTTTGATTGGGTTCTCTTTGCCTACTGTCAGGACTGAAAATCTGCAGATGTTATGAATAATTTTTTATACAGAAATGTAGAAAATTCTGAGAGGTGCAAATAGTTTTAATCATCACTGCATACAACATATACTTCAGAGCTTAGCTCAAACTATGGCGTCAAAATACGTCTCAGATGTTACGTCAGTGTAAAAATCAGTCTATGTCTTTTCTCTCCAACTTTATGGCAACGATAAATCACCAGAGTGACTCTTTAAACGTTTACAGGATTGAGATTGCTGCTAGTGCATATCAAACATTTGCCTTTGCTCCAGCTTCACATTAAAAGCATCTAACTGGCAAAACAAGAGTTGGTATTTATTATGAAGTAGTCACAGCAAATGAAATGTGATCTGTCAGTGAGCTCAGCACTTGACAAAAAACTGTGTCTACAGAACAAGACAGTGTCCATTTTAGGGCACTTTTAGACATCAGATGAGTTTGAAATATATCAAAAAGTAATGCAACAAGACGTAGAGCGGCTTAGGTGAAGAGCTGCAGGCGACAGGCTGCACACCTCCGACTTGGCAGTGAAGTGACCAGTCACTGTACTTTTGTCGGGGAGCTGGAGCCTATCCCAGCTGTCATGGGGCGAGAGGCGGGGTACACCCTGGACAGGATGCCACTCTATTGCAGGGCTAACACAGAGAGACAGACAACCATTCACACTCACATTCACACCTACGGCCAATTTAGAATCACCAATGAACCTAACGAGCCTGTCTTTGGATGGTGGGAGGAAGCCGGAGTACCTGGAGAGAACCCACGCAGACACAGGGAGAACATGCAAACTCTACACAGAAAGGCCCAGTCGGCCCATGGATACGAACCTGGGACATTCTCACTGTGAGGCATCAGTGCTTACCACCTCTCCACTGTGCCGCCCCGGTCAGGTCAGCTCTTTGTTTATTTATTTGAATATTTACTTTTATTGAGAATATTTCTTTGTGTTGCTTTACTAAATATGGATCCTGTTTGGTTGATCAATACATTCACTTAAGTTAATATATTTTCCTCCAAATATTTGTTTCATTGGTGTTTGTTTGGTTTGATTTGTGATCATTCTCTCTGTGGGAGGTTTTCCCGTTTGGAGGCTGTGCTCAAGAAGCTCATGCTTGAACGCCACATATCCACCAGGTGCTTCCAATCTGGACTGCACAGTCTAGTATTGGGGGGGGGGGGGGGGGGGGGTGTTGCTTTCTTTTGTATTTTCTTTTCTGTTAAGCCTGGTAACATTAATTTAAGATTAAAATATTTGTTTTGAAGTTATTGCATTAAAAAGGGTTTAATTTAAAAACCTCGTTGTTTGCATTTGTAGTTTCTTGGTTAGGTTGTTTTTATTTCAGCATCCTAAAGATGGTTTAGTCCACAGGGTATTTAAAATCATGTGTTAAGGCATTCTGCCTTTCTCTTTTGACTATATCAGAGCTCTGAGTTCTGCTGTTTAATGGTCATTGTTTTGGGGGACTTTATCCTTCTTCTTTCTTCCCTTTTATTATCTCTAGGAAGCGATACATTGATGTGTCTTTACTTCGGAAAGGCACAATCCCCACTTTAAAGTGACTAGGAAGGTGGTGGAAGGTCTTCTCAGAGCTCTGGTGTTGAGAAAATGTTCAAGTGTGTCTCGCACTTGTTGGTGATCAATATTTGTAGATACTGTAGTCCTTTAATAAAGGACCTTTGATGTGGTGAGCCACAAAGCTGGATCTTCTCTCTGGTATAATGTCAAGTATAATGGTCCTTATCAGTGGAAGGACCATGGACATGAATAGCTGTATCACTTGTTAAACAAAAAAGAAGAAAAAGTAGTTTTTATGCTAAAATGTGACATGTTGTAACAAAATCTACATCATTACGAAAACAAAATCTGTGAACACATAAGTGCCACCAAGAGAAACGATCAATTCTGTCCTGTAGCGAGACATTTTAATAAAAAACAACAACACATCTCTTCTCTATTTTTCACAGGCATAGAAGCTATTAAGGTCAGCCAAAGAGGTGGAAAGAGAGAAAGGCACTTTGGATTTTCTCTTTTAAAAGCTTTTTTTTCCAGGGGGTACGAATGAGGGCTTTTCTATCAATACGTTTTTATAATTTGTTTACTTGGTTTTACAGTGTTTTAGGTGATGATGTTTTTTTATATGTATTTATATGATATATTTTGTTTTTATATAATTTTTATTTATTTTAGTTTATGCATTTTTTACTTTATCTTTTATGTGCCCTGTTTATACTCTTTGTATTGTTTTATATATCTTTACCATTGATCTCTTTTTGCTGTCTCCTTCATTGAGGTTCGGAATCACATGATGATATGCACAACCCACACTTTCAGGTGTTTACTGGCTGATATATATGTATGTGATTGGTAGACCTGATGCCACATGACAAAGCCCACCTCAAAGGTTCCCCCCATTGGTCTCATATGTACACCGATCAGGCATAACATTACGACCAGTGACAGGTGAAGTGAAAAAACCTGTTGGTGGGCGGGACACAAGAGGCAGCAAGTTAAAGTTTTGTCCTCAAAGTTGACGTGTTAGAAGCAGAAAAAATAGGCAAGCGTGAGGATTTCAGCAAGATTGACAAGGGCCAAATTGTGATGTCTAGACAACTGGGTCAGAGCATCTCCCAAACTGCAACTCTTGTGGCGTGTACCCGGTCTGCTGTGGTCAGTATCCAAGCAAGGAACACCAACAGCGAAGAAGTTATTGAACTGATAGAAAGGAGTCAGAATACACAGTTGGTTGCATATGGCTGCATAGCCACAGACCAGTTGGAGTGCCCATGGTGACCCCTGTCCACCTCTGAAAGCGCCAACAATGGGCAGGTGAGCATCAGAACTGAACCACAGAGCAACAGAATAAGAAGAAGGTGGTCTGGTCTGATGAGTCACATTTTCTTTTACATCATGTGGATGGCCGGGTGTGTGTGAGTCACTTAACTGGGGAACATATAACAACAGGATGCACTATGGCAAGAAGGCAAGATGGTACAGGCTTGGCCGATGTTCTGCTGGGAAACCTGTCATCCATGTGGATGTTACTTTGACACGTACCACCTACGTAAACACTGTTGCAGAGCATGTACACCCTCCTCAAGTATTCCCTGATGGATCTGCTGCTAAAATCTTGGTGCCAGATAGCACAACACACCTTGTGAAGTCCATGCCTTTACGGGTCAGGGCTGTTTTTTCAGCAAAGGGGGCATTAATGCATTTATGCAATATTAGGACCTGACGAAGGCTATGAGCTGAAAAGCATCGGTCTAATAAGGTCGTTCCATTTACTACAAGTGTTGCTGGAGTCGTGACCTGACTACTAAATTCAAAAGACTCGATGCTCCCAGTATTGTGTGACATGAATAAATGAAACCACTGCCAGTAATTAAAGGTAGTGCCAAAATAACTATGATGAAATTTTTGAGCCACTTTAGATAAAAATCTGATGCAAATGAAAACGATATAGCACCAACACCTGCACTAGCAAAGCAGCCAAACCAAAGGTCATCATTTGGGTCGTTAGTCCTGCAGCTTTCACTGATGATAAACTGACTGCTAAGAGCAGTAATCACTGTAATTATCATTATGTTTTGAGGTCTTCAATCTTCTCTGAACTTTATAAATATAACATGTAACGCTTTATACGACAAGCTCTCAACTGGAACCACACTACAGCTCTTATTTTCTGCTCCTTTATTCTGTGATTAATCTTATAAAATGTACTTAACCAAGACACTGTCAATAAACATATTCACTATAAATCATTGATCACTGTAATAAAAAGATGTCTGCATCATTTAAATGGAACAAGAATCTGTAGGTGGATTAAAAATATGTTCCCAAGGAAGGTAGAAATTCAAGAGATTCCTGTCGGTCTCATCATTAAACAGGCTGCTATTTTCCACTTTCTCCTGAAGATGGTACTAAAGAGGCAAAGGCAAAGCAAGTTTAGGTCGATATTTATCCACCACACATGCACAACACTCTGTGGGCCTGCTGTCCAACTTTTCAAAGTACTTGACATTTAAAACGCTTCACATAATCAACGGAAAAGCCACATCTTTGGTTTAATTCTCCTCATGAAGTCTAAATCAGATACAAATTAGGATGTGAAGGCCAGTTTTAGATGTCACTTTAAAAGTTGGATGAGTTCAGGTTTGAGTTTGAATAAGGACAGGGTGTTCTCTGGCAGCTCCAGTGCAGAATATTCATGAAATACATGTCAGGGCTTGTGAATGTGAGGTCTTTTAAAGGTCTTGCATGACTCTCAGGATATCAGGACGCTTATCTTTATACACTGAATGGCCCAAAAAAAAGTTACCACCAAAAAAAAAGGTCACACACGCTAATATTTTGTTGAACCGCCGCATTCACTGTGTCATTGTTTGGATAAGCTTCTGCAGTGTCGCAAGATTCATCCAGTGTTGCATTAATTTTTCACCAAGATCTTGTATTGATGATGGGAGAGTCTGACCACTGCGCTAAGCCTTCTCCAGCACATCCTAAAGATTCTCAATGGGGTTAAGGTCTGGACTCTGTGGTGGCCAATCCATGTGTGAAAATGATGTCTCATGCTCCCTGAACCACTCTTTCACAGTTTGAGCCCCATGAATCCTGGCATTGTCATCTTGGAATATGCCCTTGCCTTCAGAGAAGAAAAAAATCCATTGATGGAATAACCTGGTCATTCAGTATATTCAGGTAGTCAGCTGACCTCATTCTTTGGGGACATAATGTTGCTGAACCTAGACCTGAGCAACTGCAGCAACCCCAGATCATAGCACTGCCCCCACAGGCTTGTACAGTAGACACTAGACATGATGGGTGCATCACTTCATCTGCCTCTCTTCTTACCCTGATGCCCCCATCACTCTGGAACAGGGTAAATCTGGACTCATCAGACCACATGACTTTCTTCCATTGCTCCAGAGTCCAATCTTTATGCTCCCTAGCAAACTGAAGCCTTTTTTTTCCAGTTAGCATCACTGATTAGTGGTTTTCTTAAGGCTACACAGCTGTTCAGTCCCAATCACTTGAGTTCCCGTCACACTGTACGTGTGGAAATGCTCTTATTTTCACTATTAAACATAGTCCTGAGTTCGACTGTTGTTTTTCTTCAATTTGATTTCCCCAAACGTTTAAGTGATCGCCGATCACGGTCAGTCAGGATTTTTTTCCAACCACATTTCTTCCTCAAAGACGATGGTTCCCCACTATCCTTCCAGTTTTTAATAATATGTTGGACAGTTCTTAACCCAATTTTATCTCCTTAGATGTTTTCTCTGCTTGATGCACGCCAATGATTTGACCCTTCTCAAACAGACTAATATCTTCTACAAACATGGGATTATCCACAAACTTATATTTTGAAAGTTATATTTGTAGCCATACTTAACATATTGAAACGTGAGTGGTTGATGAATATCTCTGGACGAGAAACAAGACCGCGAAAGCGCCGGTCCAGAGAAGTATTAGCCAGCAATTCGACAGTGGAGCTACTGCTAAAGATGGCGAGGTAGCAGGAGCTAACCTTGTAGCTGTAGCGGTGGAGACTACCACTGAAGTTGCGGCTGTCATGGAAGAGATGTCCATGATTTCCAACAAACTGGACTACGGCCAAGCTGGAAAGCGAATGGTATGAAACAGAAGTTCGAGTATGAATGGGCCAGGATCTCCATTTTTCAAGGCATCCCACAAAGTGTCCTGCAGCAACAGAGGAGCTTTAACGAGGTGTGCCAAAAGCTGATTTCCGAGAGCGTCAGGTTCAGGATGCAATACCCGGCGACCCTCCGCTTCACCTACAACAATAAGGATTTCTCCTTCGACACAGCTGAGGTGGCTGCACACGTTATCGGGGCAATGGATGCAGTTCCATGAGTACAGTGAGGAGTTACAGCAGCGTATGCTGACCGGGGTAGTTTGGTGCACAAGTAAACTTATATAACGTTGTGTTTAATGTACTTGTGTTCTCTTAAGTTGAATCTATATGCCACCCCGTGCGTACAGCGCCCTATGGGCTGCTACAGACAAGCTGACTTTGTGATGTACTGGCTGCACAGGTGGTATTATTGTGGAGGTTCGATTCGGGAGCGAGTGGGTGTTATGACGTTTCACGGAGAACAACTGTGGTCCATGGGCAAGTGCACTACCAGCTCCAAGGCACCCTTTGTTTTGTACCCTTGAGAGGACTGTTCATGTTGTGTTCAAAGGGCACGATTGTTTCAGCTGAGTGTGTTCAATGACGAGTACATGTTCCTAGTACTTGTGTTGTTTGAAGAGTTTTTATCTTAGTTCTGATTTTCTTTCCTCCTTTTGTGCCCTTGTACTAGTTATTTTATGTGTCTTGCCTAGATACATTCATAGTCAGCCATCTAACTGGGCAGAATGATGAACACCACTAAATACATCTCGTTTAACATAAAGGGAATATATAATGCTGTTAAACATAAGAAACTATCATGCTGGCTAAATAAGAAAAAAGCTAACACAGTCCTATTACTAGAAACTCATCCAGATGCAAGGAACATGAAAAACTTAAAAGAGAATGGGTAGGACAAATTTTTCTACAAGTAATATAGGGACTCCTATTACTTTAGAAAAGTGTGTTAAAGATTGTCAAGGTCGATATGTGATTATTACAAGATTCTTTTACGGGGAACGTATAACGACTGGATGTGTATATGCTCCAAATGTGCACCAAGAAGAATTCTACTCTAAATTGTTAGCTGATGCCTCTGCTTTGTCTACAACATTCAGAATACTTGCTGGAGACTTTAACTGTGTTATGGGCCCTGAGGTGGACCAAAGCCCCCCCGACTAAAGTCACGTCTAAAATGAGGGAGGCCACTAGAGAGCTGTGTGTAGACTTACAGTTGTTTGATGCTTGGAGAATTCTCCACCCTAGAGGGAGAGATTATACCTTTTTCACATCCACACCAAAGTTTTTCCCTAACTATTTCTTTGTCTCAGGGATGTTGTTAGATAGAGTGGAGGAATGTACTATACTGTAGGTACCCGTCTACTATCAGACCATGCAGATACGTCCATTATAGTTCGCCCCTCCCCCCAACCCACACCACACTACCGGCGACTAAATCCCTCGCGTTTTAATAGGCCGTCATTTGTGACTTTTATGGAAGAACAAACTAATATTTTTCTTTCAGCTAATGATAACGATGATACCAATCCATCAATGCTGTGGGGTATACTGAAGGCCTACTTGAGAGGGGCCATAATTTCATTTAGCACAGCCAGGAAAAGGGAAGCTTTTAGAGCGCAGCAGAATTTAGAGAGACCATTTGCTGATCTTGATAAACAACCAAAGGATAATTACTCTGTAACCCTGTTCAAAAAAGCAGGAGCCACACGGTCAGCTCCTAACCAACTGTTGGCGCAAAAGGCATCGGCAAGTGCCTTCTATGCAAAACACAGACACTTTTAAATGGGCGATAACCCAGGGAAACTACTAGCACGCTTAGCA
This sequence comes from Chelon labrosus, assembly GCF_963514085.1. Classification (NCBI taxonomy): domain Eukaryota; kingdom Metazoa; phylum Chordata; class Actinopteri; order Mugiliformes; family Mugilidae; genus Chelon; species Chelon labrosus. The sequence continues at coordinate 20,568,758 of NC_140338.1, read as the reverse complement.
GCTGGTAGGCGTGACATTAGGGCTATCCCCTCCTTAAAGGACGAAACTGGGAAAAATCATCATGAGACCAAAATGATGGTAGAGATAATGAAGAGCTTTTATGAAAACCTTTATACCTCAGAATCCACTACATCATCACCTCGTATACAGAGTTATCTAGACAAGCTTACTCTCCCCTCCTTATCAGAAGCAAATAAATCAGCTCTTGGAAGACCAACATCCAGTGAAGAGATAAAAAATGCAATCAATTCCCTATTAAAAATTAAGTAAACTCAATAGATGGACCTCTGCTAAAGATGTACCTTCATTCAATAAAGAAAGGCTCCCTAACATACTCTTTATATGCTGCCAATATATCTTTAATCCTTAAAAAGTGAAAACCCCCGACGAGTGCAGTTCATACCGTCCTATTAGCCTGATGAATGTGGACAGTAAAATATTTTCAACTATATTAGCGAAAAGACTTGAGAACTACTCTTCATCAGATCTGACTAGACGGGCTTTATTAAAAGCAGGAACTCTTATACCAATATGAGAAAGTTACTTAACATCATTCAACATGCAAATACTAATCAGGCACAGGGTCTTGTTACCTCACTCGACGCCAAAAAGGCATTTGATCACGTGGAGTGGCCTTATTTATTCACCATCATGGAAAAACTTTGGCTTGGGGAGGGGTTTATTAAACTCATTAATGGCCAAAGATAGATCCAGCATCCTGCCCAAGTGTTCAGATTGCGTCTAGGGAACATAGCTGGTCAGTCCACTCAATCAGCGTGCAACAGTTTCGAATTTTTCAGTCGCCGGGCCCTAAGTCCATTTATTTTGTTGTGGAGGAGCTTTCAGGAGTCTCAGCACTCCAGCTTTTCAGTCGCTGTGCCCTAAGTCCATTTATTTTGTTGTGGAGGAGCTTTCAGGAGTCTCAGCACTCCAGCTGATGCAGAAGTCCCGATGCTGTGTGGACATTATGCTCCAGGTGAAGCATTTTCTCTGACATTCAAACGTTTTGTTGTATGTCTGACTGCAGGCTCTTAGGTCTCCTCTAAGCACAGCTGAGCTAATCTCCTTAGTGTGCACGACATCATGGTCGCTATGACAATGTTGCCTCGGTAATGTTTAGTAAGCATCAAAGTATCAGACAAACTTAATTACTGAAATAATGCAGGCGCTAGAGGAAAAGACTGGGTCTTCTGACTCAATAGAGTTTGTCCTGCTGGGAACCTGAATGTCTGTATCAATTGTCAGGACTTTTTATTCAGAATCAAAGCCATCAAACATCTCAAGGCTCTAAAGAAGAAAAAAAAAAACGTTATTGTTTGTACAAAATTTCAACTGGTCTATTGTCAGCTCTGGACATTAATCAGCTGCTTGCATGGATAGAAATATTTCTCTACAACTGTTCAGAAGAGAAACGTTTTGTCACTTTATCCAGAATCTGCTTTGATGAAAATATTTCACATTTCCTCTTCACCATAAAAGTTGCATGTGTTTCCACGGTATAAAACCCCTCTGTGTGCTGTTAATTAATGCAAACTCATTTTACCTCAATCCATCCGAGATCCCCAGCTGTGTTGATATGATGTGTTTTGATGTCTGAATTCAAGGTTTAGGAGTGCATTGGTTCTGAGCAAGAAGGAAAGATAATTGATAGTGGGCGGCAACTAATGGCCTTCATCAAAATATAATTGTCAGCTCTTTAAAGCGCAGTCTTGATGATTGAGCACTGCCATCTCGCAGGGGAAAAAAGCCCTTGAGCTGAACCTCATCAGGACTGAACGCCTTGTAACAAGATGTAAGAGATACCCCATCTCTTCCGCGTCTCCCCTGAGCCATGCTGCCAGGTATGAGCTCCCAAGGAAGGAAGGCTGTTGAAGAAAATACACTGATAAAAAACATTTGCAGTCAAGTTTCGTGGAGAAAAATGCAAATGAGGACTCTGTCAGGCCTATGCACGTTGAGACGGAAGAAGATTCAAAAAACAAAATGATTTTCAAACACTAGTACTGTTCTGACTTTTTTTCCAACAGTTAAATTCGGATAAGCCTATAAAGGTTGTTTCATTCATTCATTCATCTTCTGTTACTGCTTGTCCTGTGAAGGGTCGCGGGGGGTGCTGGAGCCTATCCCGGGCGAGAGGCGGGGTACACCCTGGACAGGTCGCCAGTCTATCACAGGGCCATAAAGGTTGTTTATTTTTTTTAATTAGTATTCTGATTTATTTTATTCTACAAATAACAATATATACAGAACATTATCTGTGTTTTTTTAATCTTATAAAGTAAACGTAAAACTGGCTCTTTATTGGTGTTTTATCAAGGTGACCAACCTGACTATTACTTCTGTTTCCCCATCAGTTATTATGCTAGGCTAAGCTAACCGGCTGTAAGCTTAGCCTAGCAGCTGCCTTCAACTGGGACTCCTGAACTTGGCATCCTAGGCTGTAAAAAAAAAAAAAAAGTGGACGCCATGATGGCTCTACAAAAGTGAGGCAAAAGCAGGCGGAGCTCCCCCTGGTGGCTGGCTGCATATGGGTCATAAGCTCCACCTCCTCCATGTTGGTGGATGGGACTTAGGCCGAACTAAAACACTAAATGACACGTCAAATACATTTTTTCCAAACGTGGTTTCTGTCATTTTAGGTAGTTAATAATGCGGGTGTTACTACTCCTTGTTTTCATTAGTTATTTGACGCAATCAAAACAGGATGTGACATCATGATGATTGATTGCTGTGATGACAGTAGCCATTGACAGCCACTCTGTGCAACTGTGCGACTCCTTTTTGGGATTTGTATTGAGAGGAGGAATGTCAAAATAACACGTTGTCTGTATGAAACCTACTAAATGAGTGCAGTAAACTGAGCTACCTGACCTAAAGGATCTGAAGCATGTTTTTTCGGTAAGTTAAGCTTTAGTTTTGTGAGATTGTAAGTGAATTAATGTAATTAACTAGCTAGCTAAAACAACACTCCAACATTAGATGTGTGGGGAAAAAGTCAGCAATCAGTAGCTAGCATGTACAAAGTCTGAATCCATAATGGTGCCATCTGTATCCCTGGGATACAAGCCTCTCTTTGGTCAGTTGGAAGTGGAGACTTGTTTGTATATACAGTCAATGGTCTCAGTGCTGCATCTTGTGCATAGCAGATGAAGTCCGTCCGACCAGATGGTTAGAAATACAGTATAACTCATAGCAGCACGATAAAGTGGTCAAGTGAACAGAATGTCTTACAAATGTAAAACAAAAACTTCTATACAACAAAATTATAATACACTGCCTGGCCAAAAAAAAAAAGTCACACACTCTAATATTTCATTGGACCACCTTTTGCTTTGATTACAGCACACATTCACTGTGGCATTGTTTCGATAAGCTTTTGCAGTGTCACAAGATTTATTTCCATCCAGTGTTGCATTCATTTTTCACCAAGATCTTGTATTGATGATGGGAGAGTCTGAGTGACCACCACACAAAGTCTTCTCCAGCACATCTCGAAGATCCTTAATGGGGTTAAGGTCTGGACTCTGTGGTGGCCACTCCATGTGTCAGAATGATGTCTCATGCTCCCTGAACCACTCTTTCACAGTTTGAGTCCCATGCATTCTGGCATTGTCATCTTGGAATATGCCCGTGCCATCAGGGAAGAAAAAATCCACTGATGGAATAACCTGGTCATTCAGTATATTCAGGTAGTCAGCTGACTTCATTCTTTGGGCACATAATGTTGCTGAACCTAGACCTGAGCAACTGCAGCAACCCCAGATCATAGCACTGTCCCCACAGGCTTGTACAGTAGACACTAGGCATGATGGGTGCATCACTTCAGTTGCAAGGTTATGAATACCACAAGAGAAGGCAGTTTATATACTCTGACAGAAAACACCAAGGCATGACAGAACATTTACTTAACATAGCAAGAACAGTTTTCTCATGAACTCTGACCTTTTCAAAGCTTAAAGTTTAAAATTGTTATTGAAGTTGCATTTTTTTTTTTATCATTGCAATACTTTCAGCCGCTGGGGTTAGCCTTCTGTGAGACCGTTCATGTCTCGACCCTGGCTTCTTTAGCTTCAGAGCAGCTATGCTTCGCTGATCGGCTCATCTCGCAGGCTCTGATTATATTCTGGTCACTGTCACTGCTTCAAACCCCTGCAGAAGTCGATGTGCACCGTGACACAAAAAACATTTTCAAGGCCATTTCTGTGCTGCTTTCCCCCTAGAATCACCATGTCATAGTATTCTTTGGTTATGTTGTGTTTTAACGATCATCCTTTCCATTTGACCTCGCTCCAATTTTCCAATTTTCCAACATACTCAGCTGGAACAAAACACAATCAAGCATCTGTGATTTTCTACTATTGAGAGCTTCCAGGAGAGTACTGTACATTATGTCATTTGGGGAGAAGGCCTCTGACATACGCTTATACACCTTCAAACACACACTTTCATATGCACAAACATTGTTACGCACTGCTAAATTGCCCCGGAAGCTGTGTCAATTAGCTGTTCTGTTTACTGTAATTTCTCCAGTATAGGCAGCATCCCCCGAGAGAGACTGTGGTCCAAGAACATCAACATGATTGTAGTTGTATAAAGCAACACATGCAATTAAACCAACTGTGAATATATATTTTGTCATTCCTGGCATGGTGTCATTGATGATAAAGTGGCTGCAGTGATTTTAATCTGGTAAATAAAAGAGACTGATTAAATTTATCAGATAAATAAATATAATATCTGATCGTTTTAGCCATTACCAAACTGTGCTGATATCAGACTCTGAGATTTACAGAGCTAATTGAAATGCAGAGCTTTGGTTTTAAAATGTTATTTCAAAATATATGTACCAGGTTGTAGTTTCTATTGAAAATGAGTCACAGCTCCATGAATCACAGCCTGGAGTCGCCTGCATAGACATTAAACTGTACTTGTTTCACATGCAACTCTTCATGCTTTGCCAAAATTTTAAACGCCAGATAGCATTTTATGAAACTCAGCCAGAACCGTGTGGACAGTGTCTCGTTTAATTTCGTTTTAATTCCCATTTTATACCATTATCATCATTTTGAACAGCATTTTTGAATTACTTTTTTTCCAGATCAGTAATTATTTCTTTTAAGTGGTACTTTTGTGTAACGAAGTTAAACTTTTTGTGGCAGTCTGTACTGTGAATGCATGATGCACCTGATTACAGTGGACAGCCGTTATCGATCAGTGGTGCTGAGCATTCCTTGGTGAGAGAGCTGTGAGGAGATTACCGATCAGCAAATTCAGACAGCACTAAAGGACAAAGGACAGCAGGCATTGACTGCCTGTGGATCAGAGTGGAGCAAACAGCCAGGGCAGAACAAATCCAAAGATTGACACAGGCCGCTGAAAGAGCCTCTCGGTGGTTCTGGCACAGAAGGATCCAATGAGAGGCTGGCCCACAGCTAGAAAGTGCTTTTGTTAAGATTCAAAAACACTCCATGAATGTTGATCAGAATCTGAAGAACTATCCTCATGGCCAGAGTGATGTTTGGAAGGCATCTCTGGGATATTTGTATATCTGCAGGCTTTTGGGCAACAGCAAGTCTAAAACTAAACTCTCATATTGTGTGTGACCTTCACCACACAGATCAATAATAGATGTTTTATCTTGTGATTCTGCTGGGTGACTATTTCAGTGGGTGATTGTTCGACATACGAGGGTCGTCATTCCAAGGTGTGTTCATCGTCACTTCCACAATACGTTAATAAAAACATACAAAGGTGTCCCACTGTGCTACATATATATGGTGACAAGATGCACACAATAAGGGGGGAGCTGTGGAGTAGTGGTTAGAGGTGCAGCTCGGGACCGAGGTTCCAGGTTCGCCTCCCGCCATGTCCATGGCTGAGGTGCCCTGAGCAAGCATCTAACTCCCAAATTGCTCCCCGGGCGCGGTCCTGAGAGGCTGCAGCCCACTGCTCTGACTGTAAACACTACTGTGTGAACGACTGGATGGGTCAAAATGCAGAGAGATAATTGTGGGATCAAGACAGTATCAATTTTCAATAACTACAACTACTGCTGCACTATTCTACTACTCTGCAACGTACGGCGACACATAATACAAAATCTATTTTCTAAACAGAAGATATACAGAATCTATATGTTATATATTGTTAAAACTAAACAGCATAACTAAGTTTAAGAGCTACCTATACAACGAATGAATGAATGAATGAATGAATACTGTTATTGGCAGAAACAAGTGTACAGGCTAATTCTAGGTACAAGTAAATTCAACCAGAGTGCACATAATTATTGTCATTTTACTAGAATGGGTACTGATGACAGGGCTAAAGAAATCTGAAATGCCACAGATGTATGTAGTGCAAAATGTCATGAATGCATTTATAGAAACTGCACAAAAACAAATAGTTGTGTGATATTTGTCATGCAAGTGTCCATCAGGAGATGTCCTCAGTGATGTGCACCACCAAGAACTTAGTGCTGCTGACTCTCTCCACTACAGAGTTGTTGGTGGTTAGCGGGAGGGTGTTGATGTTGTCGGGGGGCTCTTCTGGAGTCGATAATAACCTCCTGTGTACCAGCTCTCCAGGTGTTGCATCTCCTCTCTGTGCGGTGTTTCATTGTTGTCACTGATGCGGCCAATAATAGTTGTGTCATTAGCAAACTTCAGAACAGTTGTGAGTCAGCAGGGTGAATAGCAGTGGGCTGAGCTCACAGCCCTGCGGGGCTCCAGTGTTTAGGATGGTGGTGGCTGCGAGTCTGTTGCCAATCCGGACTGATCGCTGTCCTTCTGTAACAAACCCAGTTACAGAGGGAGGAGTTGAGGCCCAGGACACTGAGTTTCTCCATGAGCTGCTGTGGGATGATGGTGTTGAATTCTGAGCTGAAGCCTATGAACAGCATTCAAGCATAACTGTCCTTGTTTTCCAGATGCCTCAGGACCAGATGCAGAGCCAGGGATACATCATCTGTTTGAGGGGTAGGCAAACTAAATCCATGTGACAGCTCCATGTGCTCAATCTGTCTCTCTGCCCTCCACCCATACACCCCTTCTCCATTCCTGCATTGTTGATGTTGCTAATTTCCAGGTGCCATTATTACTTTTAGGTAGATTCCTTTGGATTGTGTCATGATTTTCTGATTAGTTTTCCTGGGTTTCTGTTTCCTGTTTTATTTTGTTAAGTTCTTGATTTCCTGTTATGTGTTGCTCCCTGTGTTTCCCCTTTTGATTAGGTCATTGATTTCTCCTTATGCTCTGTCTTGATTTATTTCACCTGTGTCTCGTCACCCCTCTGTAGCCCGTGTGTATATATAGCCCTGCCTTCCCCTTTGTTCTTTGTCATGTCGTACTGTTTCTTTGTCATGTTCATGCCTTTCCAGGTCATAGATTTTCATGTCTTGTTCTAGTCTTCATGGTGTTTTGATTTTAGTTTTTTAGGATTTCCTGCCTTATGCAACGCCTTTAGTTTCCTTTTGTTAAATTAAAGGCATTTTTGTCAACTCCTGCCTCAGCCCTCTATGCCCTGCATCTGGGTCTTAACCACCATTACCTGCAAATTCCTGACAGATTGCAGTGCACACTCTAGACGAGACCAATCTGAAATCACCTTTTTCAAGTGCTATATCTTTACTGAGATACAATAACATAGCCTGTAAAGGCACAGGTAGCTTGCCACTGCAACAAATTTGGAAAAGAAAAAAACTATTATTCCACTATCAAATGACATTAGCAGAGAAGGAACATCAAGCATCCCAGCAACAGTGCAGATCTGCGTTTTAACGTAGGTTAGTTCACATTAGCTGAAAAACTGAGTCCTAATATTAAATCTGTTAACATAAATCCAAGTCTAACGGGTAATAATCAGTCAGACAACAGTCCAGGTAAAAGAAAACACACAAGCAAAGGAAAAATAGTACTAACCCATTAGTTCACAAGGTGGAGATGGATAATCACCACTTGAGTTTGTTTTCCGACATTGAGGTGGAAGAAATACTATTAAACTACTGGTGTCTTTCCTTTAAGCTATCACTGCTGTAAAACACTGTTTCATTTCATCTCACTGACAAAAATGTACAACGATATCCTGCATTTATGTAAAACAGGATTATACTGTTGACATATTTCTAACAGTGAACAGCTGAACAGCCACCCCCACCCTATAACTATGACGCTCCCCAGTGGCAGCAGCCATCCCCAGTAGGACAATGCAACCTGCCACACCAGTAAAACTGCTCAGGAACAGCTCATAACACGTGAAAAATAGCTCACAGTGTTGACCTGGCTTCCAAAATCACCAGATCGAAAAATATACGAGTATCTACCTGATCCTGGGAAAGAGCCCAGTCCACAGAGGCCCCTCCTTTCCACACATAGGGCCCACACACCCTTACTACAGGAGAGGTGATGCCACACTCCACGGGACAACCTCAGAAAGCCAGTGTCCGTTCCCTGATGAATCAAAACAGTTTTGGATGAACAAAGGAGACCTGCACAATATCAGACAGTTGGTTTTTTGCTTTTACTTCCCTGTCCCTTCTGTATGGCCGCAGATGTTCCTGCTGTGGGATCAATATGTATCTTATTTTATAAATATCTTGCGTTGGTTTAAAGGTACTGCTTATGTATATGAATCTTACACTCACTTTACATCTGTACTGTATTAGTTGTCACTTCTCTAATTACTTTCCTTTCAGTTTTCACTTAACCAGTTTTCTGGTCACAGCCAAACAAACCCACAATCTAGCCTCTGCATAGCTCTCTTATCCCCTCGAGGCCTCTCCTTGTCGTCGAATGATGAAAACAGAGCTAGATTTGCATGAATTACAAACCCTTTGCTCTCCCTCTTGCCTAATCAACTAGCACCTAATTATGTTAGCTGCAGTCTAAATGCAATTGACTTTAAATTATAAATTGCCTTAGCTGTGACATAAAAAATAATAATAATTAGCCTACGTCTGATACAGTGGGTTTTTTGAGTGCACATTTGATTTGCAGCTCTGCTCTGCCACAGTTCACAATTTAAGAGCAAATGCCTCAAAGTTAATAAATGATCATTCTCGTGTGGCCTTCTCTCCGACAGATATTAAGTGCTGCAGTAAATTAATCAAATTACATATGAGGTAATGCTGTGCTGTGATGGTAAAATGGTTGGCTTTTCTTTTTGTTCCAGGATGAATCTGAGACTTCATCACTGTAGAGATTCTCAGAGATCCAGGTCACGGTATATCCACAAACAAAGCTAAAGCAAAGACAACAAGTCCCGTTGGTTTGTTTCAGATTCGCTTTTTGATATACTGATGCATTACACTTGAGCAGGCTGGGCTCAGCCTCCTCTGAGCATACATTTTTATCCATCTTGTGTCCTCTGATGAACCAGAGGCTCTCGTGTCCTTACGAGACAGTGACCAGTGTCTCAAGACTGAAAAAGCTCCGTGTCGGACGTGTTAATTGGCAGCAGATCTCTTAAATCTCCTGAAATCGTACATAAAACAGCTGCATTGCCTTATTTTTCGATACCGGTGATTGAATGGATCCACATGAGCGTGCCATGATGACTCATTCCAACAACTGTACTTCCATGTCCTCTGCTGTTTAATCATCGCACTTTGAAACTGTGGTTTGTTGTTGGTAGCCAGTTAGGGCTCGGCGACATGGACAAAAAATAAAGTTCTGTCAACATGAAAATATTACAACAAACAGGTTTCATGTTTGTTTCATAACTTCATGTGAACATTTGTCGATAATACATTTTTTTTCAATTTTTGCAGTCGCAGCGTTGATCGCAAAAGCAAATGTGACCACCTTTGTCTCGTATTTGGGTGAAGAGAATACGATTGAAGAATTCTCCTGTCATTCAAGAAGTGGAATAATTCAAATGAATTCAGTTTATCACCCAGCTTTACTCATTTCACTTCACAGCACACGTCTGTGATGGCTAACCACTGAGCACGGCACTGAGAGCAGCTGAGGGGCCCCACCAAGAGAAACACATCCAAAGCCCACAATAAATACTAGATGAATACTATCATGCTTACTGTAGGCCTGTCTGATGCCTGATACTCTAATCGGGAACTTATTTCATTATGATTGCTTTTTTGATGTGTTGTAATTAACTGACAACGATAACTGTTCTAAAGAATGACTTTCATGCCGTCACCTATCCGCTGATATTGAATCGAGTGAAACGGCAATCTACAAAGAACACTATCTCGTACAAAGAAGTTCTTACTGTGTATGAGTGGAGTGACACTGAAAGAGCTAAAAAGGGACAAAAGTGTTCAACATGCAGGGAGTAATGGGTAAAATAAAGCTGCTGCTTTTTGCTTTTAGTGCTATTATAACTATTCCTCCTGAGAATGCCTTGACCTGAAGGAAAGATCAATCTGTCCATCAGACTTTATATAACTTTTAACACCTTAACTGGCCTTTATTCAGACGAAAGGCTCAGGATTGTAGAAATTAATTGAAGGTTCACCAAAAATAAATCTCGGTGACTAGTTCAGAAGATGTAATTACGTAAGACAGCAATGACAGTAATTGGTTATAACGAGAGACAAGGCAAAAAGAAAATCTTACATTTCTGTTTTGCACCAATGACTTTGCAAGAACATTAACATCTTCAGATCATCTCAGATCCCCTGGCGGTTTGTTCCAGCTGGTTGGAACATCCTGGCTGAAGGCAGCAACGCCGAAGGTTTTCATACTGTGTTGTGGGACAGCTAAAAGAGAAGAGGGGGTCTGATGTCTGATGGGTCTTCTTGGTTCAGTAATTAAAAGCATTTCAAGCAGAGCTTCAGGTTAAAGACCATGCAGTGCCTTACAAAACAAAATAAGAACATTAAAAACAAAGTTAAAAGGCTAGAGTTAAAGGCGTGTGTGCTCGCCTTTTGGCATCAGCTTTTATGCAGCAGAGTCCTGGATTAACTACATTTAATTTGTTCTCTAGACAGGACCAGAAGCGAAGTGAAAAGGATGCATTAGCCTCTCTGTTTAGCTCAGAGAGATAAATGCTGTCACTTCAGAAATGCCCTGCTCAGGGTAAAATGCTGTTTTTGCGACACCCCGCTCATGAACTTTGAAATAAGAAAATGTAACAGCTGAAGAGAGTGTTTTGGCACAAAGACATCAGCTGCCTCGCTGATTAAATGTTAAGCTGTTCATCAGCCCCTTTTTATTCAAAGTAAATAATTACATAAATGTACCTCATCAGTGCCTCATCATGCACACATGTTGCAGCTGTGCTGGTACATTGAGAGTGGGCAAGGGATGATCATGCTTTTGCAATCACAGATCTGGGTCTTTCAGATAGGCTGGTTGAGGATTTCAGGCTAGGAAATGATTAACCTGCTTTTTATGCACTTTTCAAAAACAGTTTTTGACAGCAGAGCTTGCTCTAAGTGGCTTGATTTGTACAGGCCTTTATGTTGCTACACAGCATGTCTTTCATTTCTTCAGTTTGCTTTACGCTTACTCTGCTTTTACATATTTGCATTTTGTGTAGCTTGTTAAATCAGCGCTAAGACATTCTGAATTTTCTGTGTGCTTAACTCACAGGGGCATTTTAAACAGCTGACACTCGCAGTTACTGAACACAGATAGTGTAGCTCTTAGCTACTGAAGAGCCACATATGTTTATTCATTCATTCAATATGTGAACCACTTTAAACCTAAAAGATCATTACTCTGCCCGTGTGCTTTAGTAGGTCTATCCTCCACCTCAGACCAAATGTTACATGACAGGCAGGAGCAATGTACTTATACTGTATGTGTTTGTCTCTTGTTTCTCTCCACCTCCCCTGTGGGTTTTCCAGGCACTAACAGTGTGATTGGTTTCTGCTCATTGATTCACTGAAACACATGATGGATCAATCATTGTCCAGGGTCGTCATGGTAAAGGGGCTCAGCTTGAAGCTTCACTCTCTGCTTGTTAGCTTGCATGAGCTGTTTGCCCTGCGATAGACCGGTGACCTGTCCAGGTTGTACCCCACCTCTTGCCCGATGACAGCTGGGATAGGCTCCAGATGCATAGCTTGAAGAGGAATGGCACAAATCAAACTGAAACTTTTCCCGACATCACTTTTCAAATGATCTTGCTAAAAATCTGCTTTTGCTCACACACACACACACACACATATATATATAGGAACGATCTAAAAGCAGGACAACATACTATATTTGAGGATCGACCTCTGCGACCTGAGTAGCTGATAGACATCGTGGGACAAACTGAATGACTAAACTGGAAACTTCAATAGTCAGCTGATTAGAGAAGCGGCAAAAGAGAGCGAGTTGAGAAGATGTGAAGATAGCCTTCCTGATTCAACGTTGAGCTTCATATGCATTTTCTTACATTTCTGCACACTCGACTCAAGTTTAGCCAGGGCTGCTTTAGTCAAATAAAACTTTATTTGCAGTGATGTACAGTGATGTTTTGCCCTTCCACCTGACCCCTCCACGAGCCTGAGGGATAGTGACAGCAACAAAGACCCTGATACGGAGGAGAGCAGGCACCACTGGCATAGCAACGGCATTTATAAGATGGGAAGCAGACTGAAGCAGCAATAATCAAGACGCGTGGGCTGCCTGAACTAACTTTACTCTCAGTTTCAGTGGCAACACATTTTTCTTTTGGTAACAGTGAAAATTATCCCCAGTGTCTTTAAAGATTCAATTTTAAGGCTAAACTATTGCAAGTATTTGTCAAAAATCCCCCTTAGAATCTAAGAATATACTTAATTGTAATTAAGGAAATGAAAAGCCCTGGGAAGTGTCTCAAATATGTTTCCAATCAATGTAAACAACAGGTTTAGCAATGTGTTTCACCACAGCCTGTGGTTGTTCTTGTGACTTTGGAGGGTCTGCCCCTTACCCAGTGACTGCTTTATGTTCTGGTGCACCTTCACTTCATAAGTACATCAACATTTCAATAAGTAAAAGAAACCTGCAGCTGCACAGCGGGCACGTCTGCGAATATGTGTTTTGCACAAACACGTTGAGAGAAGAGAGGACACATGAAGCTCACCTGCAGGGCAGACTCTTTATTGTATGTATTGTATTTTCCCATCTCCTAAAAAAAGATTTTTTTTTTTTCTTCATTTTTTCTTTCACTAAAACACAATTTTTTTCTTCTAAAGTTGATACTGCAAACTGCTGAAACCGTATGAATTCAGTTCCCCTGGTTTGGAAATTAGAAGCAGAAGAAGCATTTTGATTTGGCAAGAGTGACAGTAAACAATTTTGTTTGCGTATTTGAATTGATTTTTGTGTATATGGTTGTGTAACTAGTTCAACATGAAGGGCATTCCCATTAGTGAGAGGCAAACACTTCCCTACTCAGACGACACAGTCCTTGAAGAAAGAGCAAGAAATATGTGCTATCATAAATACTGCCTTGACGAAAAGACTGACACGAGCAGGAGAAGACCGAAACATGAAAACCATCAGGAACTTGTGTGCCTGTGCTGACCCTTGAATACACTCATGTCTGCTGATCACGTTTCCAAATACAAGAGAGAGTCACTGTGATCCCAAACACTGATCATCGCAACATCTCTGTCGACCTCAAACAGTTCTCATAAAGTTTTGTGAGTCTGATTCTGTGGTCAGAACAGGTTACTACCTGTTTATTGAGCTTCTTGGGAACTAAAGCTGCGGTTTCTTTTTCGCCCTCTTTCTTATATGCAGAAAGTTACCTGACAATTACAATTAGATAATTAATTAGCTGATCAAAACTTCATATGGAACCGTATGAAAGTTTTTGTGTCAAGCAAAAAAACAATAATAATAACAAAAAATGATGCAGAAAAAAAAGATTTGAAGTAATAAAATCTGAAGCAAAGCAAATAAAGCATGGAAATTTGCTTTTATTCTACAATAAATTTGGATTTTGGACTGTTGGACAAACAAAAAGCACACTTAAAGCCTTGACTCTTGCCAAAGGAAATTACATTATTGACCATTTTCAGGTCTTTCAAATGCTTATTAATTAAATCTTGCTGCGAGGCCGTGCAACGATAATTCCACATATCTGTGAAACAAATGACAACATTAGTTTTGGTTTTGAGTAAAGTTAATTTGAAATTGATATATATCTAGATCTACATTGGCCGTAGGTGTGAGTGTGAGTGTGAATGGTTGTCTGTCTCTCTGTGTTAGCCCTGCGATAGACTGGAGACCTGTCCAGGGTGTACCCCGCCTCTCGCCCGATGACAGCTGGGATAAGCTCCAGCAGATCCCAGCGACTCTTCACCGGACAAGCGGTTACAGAAGATGAATGAATGAATGAATGATATATATCTAATCGAATTGATACTGAATTGAATTGAATCAGATTGTGAATCAGAATGGTATTGACTCGGGAAATCAGTAACAATACCCCTCCCTAATTAATAATGAAAATAATTATTTGTAATTCTTCATATTTAAAGCACATTCTATGCAAATCAACAAACTGCCTTATTTGGTCTTGAAATGTTTAAGAACAAAGGAAAGGACAACTAAATGACAACACTGGCCGACTGCACAACTGTGTCATGTTCAATCTTTGCCTGACAGCCGCTTCAGTCTAATGTGGTTTTCTGCAGATAAAGACACGGCTGGTCGATGGGGTCACCAATGTCACCTGTAGCAGATCACGATATGGACGATGTAGAAAAACAGAGCCCTGAACCATTTGATAGGAACCCACTGGTTCAAGCTTTAACAGAACACATCAATGCAGTAGACAGCAACATAAAGTTCACCGGGGGGGACATCAGTGGGGGCCGGTTGGTATGCTTAGACTGTGCAGTGCGTGCTGTGGAGGATCAACATCTACTATTTGATTCCCACGACCCGCTGACACAAGCTGCACATCAACAGAACCCTACAGCATCGAGCACAGACTGTACCCACAAGGGTAAAATGTAGTGAGAAGGAACAGAATCAAACAAACACCCACAATATGCGGATATCCAAAGTGGAATATCGTCAAAAGCACTAAAAGAAAACCCAGAACAGACAAATGAGAAGACACGCCCAGCAACGCTACGAGCCAGAAACGTATTCAACCCAAAGACAAAACACCCAGGCAAAAGCAAGGCAGTTTAAGTGTGTCAGTGCAGTAAATGGTAAATAGTAAATGGCCTTGTTTCTATAAAGTGCTTTTCTACCTATTGGTACTCAAAGCACTTTGCAGGTACAGGTGCATCTACCCATTTGCTCACACAAGTACACACACATTTACACACCAGTGCCACACACTGGGAGCAACTCGGGGTTCAGTGTCTTGCTCAAGGACACTTTGTCACGTGGCACCTCTGGTTCGTGGACAACCTGATCTACCTACTGAGCCACAGCCGCCCAAGCCCCTGCAGTGTGGGATCTATAGACCTGTACATTGGGGTAAAGTTAATCTGAAGAAAATTCTTTTAATTGCAGCGAGGGGTTGTACAGACTACTGTAGTCAACTAGTTGTCAACTTTACTGCTGTGACGTGACGCTTTAAGCATGAAGTCAACTAGTCACTGATCACGTGACAAGAGAAAAATGGATGCCTAGGAGAAGACAGGTGAGGAGCCCAGTGGTTTGCTGCAGGAAACTAACAGCGGTTCATTGAGTGAGTGGAAATACTTGACTAAAGATGAAGTCCATACTACCGTGACATGTCAGTCCAGAACAGAAATACTGCATTTTTGATACCCAGCTACAATATCCCATCTTGCAACACGCTGTGGATTACTATTAAATGCTACAGATGGTGCTGAGTTGCAGCTTGTTTTCATACAGGCTATATATCATCTTACAGCTTACACTATGTAACACATGATCCGTCTGTTCTCAGCATATGTATTCAGGCCAAGATAGACGATAAGACTTCATTGTTTCAAAGCTTTACTTTCTACTGTGTTTTTAAGAGTGATGTCATCAGCAGCTAGTCATCGACTTCAAAAAATATGAACTTGCGCAACCCCTAATGGTTGCAGAGCTCATCACTGACAGATGTAAGTTTCAGGTTTGGCACCAACCACAGGTGTTCAGTCATTTGAAAATTGCGCTTGGATAAGAAGTGAAACGTCTTGAAGAAAAGTCTAACAAGTCCAGCAGCCTTTGTTTTAGCTTTGTGTTTGGATTTTCCTCCTAAGATAAACCTTGCAAAACAGGTCCCAGTTTTGGGGAGACCCCCTGGACTGCTGCTTGCCAAGACTGCTCCCTATCACGAGCACAGCAAACAATGAGCTGCTGCACAGAAAACTAAAATGTTGCCCTCACTGCAGCAATCCGCAACTTATTTAAGGTTTAAAAATAAGCACCAGCGTTCAACTCACATTGCCATATTACCTCAGCTTATGTAAAATTATTGATTTTAAATTATTCATGACACTTGTATTATGTATTGCGTAAGCTGAGCGGGTACATGCGCATGCTTTGACGTGTGTTCTTGTTTTTATTGTGCTCTTAAGCACCGATTCAGCCGGAGCACCTGAATTTCACTGTCACTGTGAAATGAATATAAACGCTGTAGGGACACAACATTTATATTCCACTTTTATCTTTAACACACACTCCACAGCAATCGGGACCTATTTTAGGCCACTGGTGAGTCTATCCTTTGTTCTGACTGAAATATCTCAGCAAAAGCGTGGCTACATGTTCTTGGGATAATATGATGTTGTTGTTAAACTGAATTCAGAAACATTCAGCTACCAGCACTCATCATGTTCCCTTTGAAAGGAATCTGTGATGTTCATTAGCAGCTCGTCCTTTCCGTTCCACGATGTTGTGAATGAGATGTTGTGGCTTGCTGAGACACACAGCTGTTTGGCTGTACAGAAGGATTTGTGAGTCCTTAAATGAATATGTTGCTCATCAGCTTTGCAAATCAAAAATATAAAAAAAACAACAACACTGCAGGTCAAAAAAATTAAATGAACATTCATGTGCCAGATCATTAAATTAGCGTCCAAAGAAAGGTTCCGACGACGACGAGTTCATACGACTACATCGTCTACTCTCACAATTAATGCAATCAATAAAAGGGCCCCAAATACTAATGTCACACACATATATTTAACCTAGCTCACATACTGCAGTTAACCCGTGCAACGTGCCTTGCTCAAGGCACCGCACCCTCGAACCAGCGATCAGATCAGCTCCTAAAGCTGCTTCTCTAACCATTCCTTTTTATTTATCACACTGCCTCTTATTCAGCCCCTCAGTCGAGCCTCAGCCACTGACTGCATATAAAGACTGATAAATCCTCAGTGCCATCACCCATAGGTTTCCTGGAGAGCAGTTTTAAAGCTAAGCCATTCGGGGCCCCGGGTGTCGCCATCTTCACATTACATAAACATGTTTACTTCTGCATAACATTCATTCATCTTCTGTACCGGCTTATTCCTGTTAAGGGTCGTGGGGTCTGCTGGAGCCTATCCCAGCTGTCATCGGGCGAGAGGCGGGGTACACCCTGGACAGGTCTCCAGTCTATCGCAGGGCTAACACAGAGAGACAGACAACCATTCACACTCACATTCACTCCTACGGCCAATTTAGAATCACCAATTAACCTAATGAGCATGTCTTTGGATGGTGGGAGGAAGCCGGAGTACCCGCTAACCTAGACACAAAACAGGAGAAGGAAAGGTGATGGAGCTCCCTTCACCACCAGTTATTTGTATGTCTCAAATTATATACCCATAAAACTATTTTAATGGACTGTTTTGCAAGACTGTGAACATCCACCGAGGTCCATGTGTTTGGACACCGACACAGTTTTTGTTATTTCAGCTGCTGACCAAAAACATATTGAAGTCAGTTATATGACAGATATGGGCCTGGAGTGCAAACTCTCAGCTTTAATTTGAAAGCAGTTAAATACAACTTGGAGGCAAGGCAGGAGTAACAACCAATGTACACTGATTACCCATAACATTATGACCACCTTCCTAATATTGTGTAGGTCTCCCATGTGCTTCTAAACCAGTTGTGACTCATCAGAGAACAGACATAGGCCTTCTGAGGGTGTCCTGTGGTGTCTGGAAACACAAAGTTGTTAGTGGGGTCCTTTGGGTCCTTTGGGTTGAGGGGAGACATTCCACTTCTTTGCAAACTTCTCTAGTAAGACTTTTCTCATTCAGACCACAGTCTGTATTACAGACGCAGGATTCTTCTACACTTGCTGGTATGAAACATTATGTGCCAGCAGACAGTTGGCTGCAGTCTTTGTGGTGCGTTCAAGTGCATGTTGCCAGAAACAGGCAACGTAAGACGTCACAGTTGTCCTGCATTGAAGGTAGTTCTTTGATATCGGTTTGGTGGCCTTTTTTTCTGCCTCTACCCGGCCGGCCTTATGAGCTGGGTTCTGCTCAAGGTGTCTTCCTGTTAGAAGCCAGTTTTTCCACTACTGCCTTCATGCTTGCTCTGGGGGGGGGGGGGTTCAGGCCAGCTTTTGTATTGTTATTGATGCTATATAAATAAAATTAGACAGCTCCTTTGAAAGCATGTTGTGGAGAGAGCAACAGTTCCCACATGCAAGTGCAACACTTGTAAATAACTCCAGACCATTTACCTAATTAATGGATAAAAGAATAATAAAAGGTAATCCCACACATGTACAGGAAAAAAAGCTTGAGTCAACTGTCCGGTCATTTTTGACTCCCTGAAAATAGGGGACTGTGCACAGTGGTTCATTTCTTACACCTTTCCTCCAGTTTGGTTGTGAATGCCCTCATATTAAAGCAGAGAGTGTGTACTTTAAACCTATGTTGATTATTATAACTTCAGTATGTTTTGGTTTAAGAAAAATTGTATCAACACCCAAACATATATGGGGCTAACTGTATGACAGAAAATAAATAAAGCAATGTTTGTAACACAACAATAAATACAAGGTTTCCAGCTGTGGCAGCTGTGGCAGCTGTGCAGTGTTTCACTGAACTGATGTCAAGTCAGTGGCTGAGTACTAAAATGATTACTCCCTCTGCATTAAAAGGAAAGCTTCTTGGCAATAAATTGCCCGCAACACTGGAACCCAGCAACATAGCATGTGTCTTACTGTACCGCAGCTTCTTGACAGTTGCTATAACAACCTAGTTTAGTTTAAAAGCAACAGACAGTCTATACTGCCAAACTGAAGAGACAAGAAAATACAAATGGAATTTAGTTTTTTTGCAATTTCTATTTCTTTATAGTTCATTAACTATGATGCTTCAACATAATCCATTTGACATACGAATACAAGCCATTTCCCCTTACCCATTTCCCCCATTTACAGATAAACCCAGTAATGGACTAACAGAGAACACAGACATCAGATAGAGCTAGGACACAGCTCAGTGTTAGTTTCAGCCCTAATGCACCCTTTGTCCACTGTACTTATGGAGGGATGACAGCAAGGAAAAAACTTCTGTGGGTAAATGTGGGAAAGTGCGTGCGCCTGCGTGTTTGTTTATGAGATTGGTGCCACACAGACACAGTCCTCCACCATCTCAAACAGAAAGTGATGTGGGCCACTACGTCGAGCCACCTCACTAGCCGTCTCCCCGCTGTTGCTGCGGAGCCCCGGCCTCAGGTGCCTCTGTGATAGGAGGAGCTCCAGCGTCTGCGCAGAGTCTGTTTTCATGGCGCTTGTGTAGGAAGCAGCCAGGTGTAGTGGTGTGAGCCCGCCGTTAGTCTGGGCGTTCAGTTCGGCTCCGTGCTGCAGGAGACAACACGCCACTGCGACGCGGCTCCAGCGGCAGGCGCTGTGAAGGGGCGTCCAGCCGTCGATGGTGCGTGGGTTGACCTTAGATCCTTTAGCGAGGAGAGCAGTAACAACTTCAACATGTCCGCTGTATGCTGCGCGGTGCAGTGGAGTGTAACCATCCTCATCACAGCAGTTCACCAGCAAAGGATCAGCAATTAACAAACTGTGGATTGATGAAAGCTGAAAGAAAAGCAAATTAAAGAAAATTAAAAACTAACAGTCAAATGAGACATGTAAGAAGCCTCTGTATATGAGCAATTAGCTATAACTTTAACATTTTATCGTGATGATTTACTGTGTACCTCTGATATATCAAATATGATCTACCACTCAGAGAAACTCTCATTGTGAGACTTTCCTTGCTTAGATAGATATAATTTGTTTCTTCTTTTGCATGAATGCTGCAGACACTTTGCTCAAGCACTTGTCAGGACGGTTCTTTGGTCAAACCAAGAAACTTTTTGGCCACTAGTGGAGCTGCGACTGTTAGATGAGCACGTCCAAAACTGGCTCAGTAATGTTACTGTTTGAAAAACATGATTAAAAAGTTTCCAAGGCCAAGATTAATAATTACAGATGGTAACTGCTGCTCAAACCAAAACAGAAAAGGCCAACAATTTAATAATGGTCTTAGAGGTATTGCAAAATACTTTTTTGAAAATAGCAAAAGGTAATACTCATTCCTGAGGCAGACTAGACATTATATAACAGGCTGAGCAGCAAAAACTGGTTAACTGAATTTCCAAAATCAGCCATTTCATACTTATGCCATAACAATTTCCTGAGCTGCATGGAAAAACTGAGTGCGCGTTACCAGCACAACGTGTTTTTATGGAAGAAGGAAACGTACACAAAAAAACTGCAAGGACTTATTTATATACAAAATCTATTTTGGTAAGAAACCAAAGGGTATCTCTAAATGTGAGTTGTGTTAGCGGGACACAGCCATTGTTCTTATCTGCAATAGTAACACTATTATTATAATTTTTAGACTTGAATTTATGAATTTAATGAGTTTTTCCATTAAGACTCAAGCTCACCTCCAGTGTCCCCAGGACATTGCGTGCTTAAAACAGCTTTTAGCATTTTAAAACAGCCAGACTTGTCGCAGTAATGGACAGAAGTGCAAATTAAACTCTAAGAAATTACCAATCCAGTGACAACAGTTCACAGCGGATGTTTGGAAAGGAAGAAGAAGAGAAAGGACAGAGCCTCTCACAGGGGTTGAGGATGATGAGGAAGATCTATGATGGCGATGGAGAAGCCTCAAGACGTCTAAGAGCTGATATTAAGATGTCAATAAAGTGTTATTATATGTCTTAGCGTGCTGATGCCGCTGAGAAAATTGCTAGTGCCATTTCCGCTACTGCATGTTGACAAAGTGGGTTATAGAACGCCGCACCGCAGCTTCTCAGTTTCACCCTCTGGCGTACAGGGAGTTTTCCCATCATACCTGGTTGCACCGGGACTTCTCACAAGAAGTTCACGGCCTCTCCTGTCAATTCATAACGACACTTAAACTTCATCACCCAGGGGGCACATGGAGTTCTCCACGTACCAACAGATGGACAGCAGAGGTACCCTTAAAAGTGATAAAGCCACTCATCATTATGTGGTTACTTACTAGCCTCTGTAAAAGTCTTAAACTGGGCCATGACATGTGGTTACATTTCTGGTGGGTGAACGCCAGGCCGCTCAGGGGAGAAGTATAAATATATATTATTCTCCTGAAGAGTCTTTTGAGGGTTGAATGGGACAGTTATGATCAAGTACAGTAATACATTAATCATCATTACCACATGCAGGTTTCAACCCACAGTCTTGCCAGTGCTTTTATGTCATTATCAGAAAAAATGATGAAAAATAAATTGACAGCTCCTCTTTTCTGTGATCCTTATCGTTAGGCATACCTGCCAACACTCCCGATTTATGCAGGAGTCTCCCGATTTTTAACAATTTCTCCTGCCCTGCTCCCGATTTGTAATTTCTCCCGCTGTCTCCCGATTTTAAAGTGAAATGAGTCGATGGTGTTTCATGTGTCCTGGTACCTGACAGCCTGGCAACCCAACCCAAACACTCCCACTCTGCGTGCCTTGTGTCCCATACGTCACTGCCTACATCAATTTCCGGGCTACACAAAATGAGCAAGATGGAGACAACAAACGAAAAATATGCTTCAAAGTTTCAATCTGCGTGGTGGGACACGTTCACCTTTGTCGCCGCGAGTCACGTAAGCGTCTCCCATGCGTCTTGTAAAACTGTGTCGGGGCGACTTCCGCATGGAACGCAGAGGGAAAAACGACGTTGTGCTAAACGCAAACAAGCAGTGGAGGCACAGAAAGAACACCAAGCATCGGGTCGTTCTTGCTGAGGGGCGTGATGGCAACGCTGGTCGCGAAGAACAATATGCCTTTTCGTTTTCTGTGATGACTTCGGTAAAAGCGTGTCTTTATTTTGACCCCATTGTTAAGGGGGGTAACTATATTAATTTAACGCAAGTGCTCGACAGACTGGAAATTGCTATTTTGAATTTTATTAATTCACAAACGAAATATGTTTGGTTTTCTTCACTTACAATTAATAATGTACATTTATATTAGTACGTGTGTGGTTTAAAAACTGAATTTTAAGGTTTTCTGTTATTATTGTATGTATAATTGTTTATTGTATTTTATTGCGATTAAAATTACACATATTTGCCTCCAAGAAGCTGTAGAGTCATTTCGGGACGTACGTTGTAGCACATTTCCGCTACCCCAGAAAATCTCGCTCTTTTTCATAGCTCAATGTTGGCAGGTATGTCGTTAGGGGGCCAAATACAGATTTATGAAGAGGGTGAGCATAAACGTGACTAAATAATAACTGTGTTACTAAGTCATTCATTTGAAAGAAGACAAGCCCAGTGACTACTGATCAGCGTCACTGACATCCATGGTGATGAAACGCTTTGAGAGACTGATAAAAGAATTAATGTGCTCGTTACTGCCCAGTTCCCTGCGTCCTCTTCAGTTTGCCTACCATGTCTAATTGCAGTGCTGATGAATCCTCATTCTGAAGTTAATGAATGCAGAACAATAACTGTAAGCAAGCTGGGTACTGTTATTTTATCACTATAATTATACTAATATCATCCTCCTTCTGCTCCTGGATTCTGAGCTTCCTGTCTGAAAGACCAGAGGTGAAGACTGGCCAACACATCTCCAAGACCATAATGGTAGCATCTCTGCCTGGTATGAAAACTGCAGCTGCCAGGATTCACTCTAGGGAGTCAACTTGCTAAATTATCAGGATAATATCATGCCCAATAATTAGTATAGTGGTAAATTACAGTATTTAGCTTGCTGAGAGTTATTGTTCTGCATTCATTAACTTATTTTTTCTGAAAATAACACGATGATAATAACCAAGAGGACAGAAATACTGGAAATACTTTGACCCTCCGCGGTTTAGCTGTCATATCTGATGTCCTGGGTCAGTTCAACCCTCGCCCTGCTTCCCACCGGTGATGTAACGTGGTCCAAAGGAGGCACCAGTACTAAACAGCACTTACGCGGTTGTGTTCTGCCGCCCACAGAATGAGCTCCTTTGGTTTATCTTTGAGAGCTTCTTCCTTTTCCAGGTACCACTCCTCACTGTGGTCCCCCTCCTCCTCCTCCTCGTCCTCGTCCTCGTCCTCCTTGCTTCCAGTCCACAGGCTGCTGGCCCCTCTGGGAATCAGGTGTCCATGCGAGTCGAGAAGCTCAAGCTGGTTGAAGTCCTCTGGAAACTCCATCGCTGTTTTTTTGTCACATAACAATTCAGAGGAATGTTAGGATTTAATACATATTTATTTGAACAACCCCCACTGATCAATCAAATGTTTAATTAATATTTTGTAGCCCGTGTCTAATGTAGTCTATTTAGGTATTCACACCGCCCTTGAAAAGCTGAACCGCTTCAGGGCGTCTTTTGTTCCCCACTTGAGTTGACATTTTCTACATGGTGCTCAGTTAATGTCTAAGTTTAAAAAAACATTTCTCTCCAGTAGTTATGATGAAATTAAATGCCTCAAGTATACAGAAACATAACCAACCACTGCCTGCACTGCCAACACTTATTAGTACCTTTTAATTTTGATTGCAGATTCACTAGAATGGAAGAATTTAGTACACATACACACACACAATGAATAATTACTTTGTGTACTTATTTTGCTCCTGGAAGTAGACATTTACACCTCAAGAGGACACATATAATGAGTATGAGTGTACATTTATATGTCTTTGTGTCTTACCTTCTGTCTATGTACAGTATTTGTAAAGGTGCAGTTGATTAGTCAGTGGAAAGAAAATAAACTGGCTACTTTTGTTTTTTTTTTGTCTTTTTCCCCCCAGTAAAAATGTAAAATCCTTTTCTTTTCAGGCTCCTTGGACGTGAAGATTTATGAATCCTATCTGCAATTTACGGTAATATGGGATGCTAGCTTTTCTCTTTTTGACATAATACTAAACTGATTATCTTAGAGACAAATAATAAAGATTCATGAGGATGCTGGGAAGGTGTTGGGCATTTTTTACTGGTTTGTAATGTTCAGTCTTGCACTAGCAGCATTTGTTTAAAATAACCAAGAGAAGTGTTGATTAAATTGTGCTGTATACTTTCAGAGTCTATGGTTTGTAGCACTGTTGACTGTGTTGTGTTGTACCAAAACATGTCTCTATTAGTTTGACAACCTCATTTTTTGTCTGTGGGTTACACTTAAAAGCAGAAACTCTTTTGTGTTAGATTCAGTCCTGTTTCACTGCACCACAAACTACACCCTCCAAACGGATCATACAGCTGAATCACCACATTTCATACTCTGCTTCAACATAAGCTAAACAATGTGGGGGGGGGTTAATGCAGGACTGTCATGAATCTGGTGTACGCAATGAGCTGAAAGATGAGTGGGTTCACTTCCACCACACTATAAAGTCTCCATAAAAAAGACTAAAACCTAAATCATGAACATGTCAACCTCGAAGGTAAAGTAAACCTTACTGCAGGGTGGTTTGTAGCACAATGTTAATTTTAGCTAGCTGTGCTAGCTGTGTACCTAATAAACTTCTGTTCTGTAGACATGTCAAAGCAAGACAGAAAGATTAACACACATTCAGATTAACGTTGCATTCAATATCTGACATATATGACATGCAGGACACCGATACACACCTCGAAATGATAAAAGCAGTTACGGTTAAAGACTGTTGAACCCAACGGCTCAGTACCACACGTGACACGACGCAGTCAGCTGTACAACTGTCGTGTTTAAAATGTACGGTATGCGAAACGGTCGAATTTAAACTTTGAGCAGCAACGTTTCACGTGAAAAAAAAAAAAAAAAAAAAGCTAGTTTAGGATATTTAACTTCGTAAAGAATTAAAAAGCTGACAAAATTTCGCCCTTACCCAAACAAACCAACCCACTGCAGCGGAGACACGAGGGATATGTAGTTTTTGAACAATTTAGAGCCAGGGAGTCACGTTCATAAAAGACGCCACTACCCACAAGTACTCGCGGCCATTTACTTCTTCGTTGGCTTAATTTTTGGTAGTCCATACGCTGCTTTCCTCATGTCCATCTCTCATCCGTCACGCTTCAGATAATTGGTTTTCGAGAGCAGTTGGAGTCTGACTTTATTCATGATGTTCATGAATGTCATTATATATATTCAATCTTCTAACATTTCAACATTCTATTAATATTAGTTTTGTTTCCACTAACTGCAGTTATTATTAGTATTGGTCTCACTTGTCTTTTCATTTTGCACTGTCGTTCCCTGCCGCTGTAATACATTAATGTATGAATTAATTAATTCCCCCACGGGATAAATAAAGTCCTATCTTATCTTAAAGGGTCCTGTGGTATTTTCTGTGACTAGACTTTATATAACCGGTAGTTTATAATCTGTTGTACGTACTGCAGACTGAGACATCCAGTTTGACCTCACAAGATAGGGTAGTTTCTGACCCCTGTCAGCAATGCAAATTGCAAATTGTATTCTAAAATGCATAGCATTTTATCTCAGGGTTAAAGCTCTAATCGTGTAGTTTGGAACACTGTACACTGCAGGTGTTTATCCTGATAATCTCTGTGGTTTCATCTCAGTATGTGGTACACATTATGCTTTAATTTTTCTCATTTAGACTTTCTACATAATGTTTATTTTGTGCAATTATCCACAGGTACATCACATTGCATCGTCTGTGCAACTACAGACCAGTCATTTTTATTTGTTCAGCTCCTTTATCTATTATACATTTATTTATGCAGGGTTATGAATATATATATATTTTTCTCTACATTGTACATGTTATGTACCTATAGAAGCAGCCACAATCATTTTTTGATTGTTGTCACATAAAAGTTGCTGAGTGAAATCCATTTGCATGATTTATAACAGTTTTTTCAAAGTTTGCAGGAAAAAAAGAGCCAACTTCAGTTTCTGAAATGCACCATAGTGATCTCCAAATTAATCTCTACAGGAGCTAAATCCCTGGTCTCAGTTGGATGGCAACACTTTAATAAAGTAAGTACAATGACTCTTATCATGTTATGAGTTGATCTTTGTGGCTGCAGTATTTGCAATCTAATGTTGTGCTTATGCTGGTGAAATCATTAGTGAAACCACACGGCACTCCATGGAATACAAAAGTTGTGTCCGTGCAGCCACGCTGATGCTGGTAATCCTGGTTAAGGCAATGTTTCATTGCTTTTCTTTTCTTGAAAGATGGCCAGAGTACTTGTTTTTTGAGTGGGACTTTAAGAATCAGATGCTTACTGTTGTTGGGCCACCATCCTTTAATTATTTCGAGGATCTCTTTGGACACAAGTCAATTTTCCTTCCCCTTGTTGCCGTGTTATAAAATAATATCCTTTTGAGAATCGGAAATATGAATAAGCTGTAATTATATCATGGATCTTGGGCCAAACATAGAGAAGTGAAAATCTTCAATTAGTAATAATGAACACTCAGTACTGCAGTGTGCAAAATATAATCTATGTTCTTTTCCTGCTGAAGGAGAAAGAAGCTGAAGGTGATGCCTTCACAGGTTAGTTTTTTTCCCCCAGCTAAATATAATAATATCTTAATATGAATTTTGTGCGGCTCACCAGATTGATTTTGCTCTCTGTCATTAGTCAATGATGAACACATTCAAAGACAAAATGTGAATGACTAAAGCATACACCTAAAAAGAAATACTGGATATTTGAACTTTCAACAGCTGGTCACACATTCTCTCTCTCTCTCTCCACGCTTCATTCATGCTGAATACGCAATGAAAATCAGATTGCTACCTTAGCTCTAAATTATGTATTTTATAATCCATATCTTGTTGACAGATCAGACAATATTTATATCTAGTTACAGCGGCAGAACTGATTTTCCATAAACACAGTCAAGTCCCTGAGCATCAAAACACTTCAGGCAAAAAATTATGTGTTCTGAAGATGTGGAGGTCAGGGCCCTCCCTTGAAGTGTTCAAGGAAAATGTCATACTTACCCAACAGCAAGCCCAGGGCTAAGCTCATAGAGTACCTCAAGACCAGAATGATCAGGTAGCATACTGATGTTAATTTGACTACTTTAAAGCTTGTATTTATTCTCTGACAGAATTGTCGTTGCCATCTTTTCCTAATGCATGAGAATCAATCTACCAAATAATAGAAGATTATTTTTAATATATGTGTGGATTTACCAAGACTTTGATGTTCTTTATTGCTTTTAAAGGTAAATTAACTGCATGACTTAGCACTGATCAGCAGTCGATTAAGACTGTGCTTTTGCTTTGCAAGACGTACTCCCCTGCAAACATAGCTGATCTCTACAAGTGTTTGATCTAGCCTCTCTGGAATCATGTGGTCATGTGTTTTTCTTCCATATTCAGTGCACCAGGAGTGCAGGGAGAAATGATAAATTGTCTCAAATGACTGACTTCAGTCAGAGCTGGCCGGGAATGACAATAAGAAAAACTGGAGATGAGGAAATGGAAAGACGTGAGTCAACCAGACCTCTGGAGATTGTCTCATATCCCTGAGTTTAACACACACAGCGGCTGTATTAAGCTGTACTGTCAGTAATATAGTATTTAGGTTTTGGCAAGGCAGTGGGATTCATGGTCTGCTAAATATCCCTGGTTCTCTTGCATGTTATTTCCTTTTTTCTGCCCATCAGTGTCAATTAGCAGGAACAGTTCAACTTTACCTGCTGAACTTGACATCCATCACTTGATAGGTGACGCTGTGTGTCACATGCACCCCAGGAATTACAGAAGTTAGATGTAAACTGCTTTTATTACCCATTAAAATGCATGTCTCTGCCTCTGGGTGAATTCATCCACAAATTGCACTTGCCTTGGCTGGCATCTCAGTGATCCAAAAAGACAAAAAGGTAATCAGTTCCTAAATTGTCCTCCACAGATTTAGGCATGGGTGATTGTTCGCGATCAAGACAGTCCTCAAAACATCTGGACAGTTCATTCAGAGGTTCAAACAAGAGAAATGTCCCTCTCTGAACAGTATCTGAGTGACGTGGGCAGCAGTTGACTTTAAAAAGAGCCCCTCCACCCTGCAGGAAAACATCTCATCAAGTGCAAATCAATAAGAAACATATGAGAGGATGTTCCTCTCGGATCCACTAAGTACTCACTTCAACTCTTTGAACTACCGACAGCTTTTCTCCAAAGATTTGAAAGTCAAATAAAAGAAAGGAAAGGGGTGTATGTGAGTAGAGAGCCACTCAGCAAACTCCATATGTTTTAAAATCATTCTGATGGCACACTGACGTGATCAAGTATGATCTCCTCTGAAAAATATATAATGTTCTATGTCCGTATAGATTTGGCTTTAAGGTTGTTTGAAACTCTCTCATAAAACCAAATAATTATTGAGCAATAGTAACACTGGCTTCTCCTGTATATGGATAAACTGTCTGATCTTTCTTGTCTGGTCCGACCAAATTGTTGCTGCAATATCAGCAACAACAACTAACACAATTATGAAGTTAATTCATACTTGTAGCTGAAATACAGTTATTTGAAGCATTGTTTCTTTTATGGCAGTATTCTGAATGATCAATGATCAGAATGAGAAATCAGCAGTTTCAAAATGTCCACAGAGGGAACCCAACCTAAACCCTTAATTGGATCAGCCTTTAATTTAACTTTAACAATTAATTCAGTGCAAGGATTCATGCATCAGGAGTCATATTTCTGAGTGCTAGTCCCAAAAGCTGTTTCCTGTCTTTGTCACACACAGAAAGAAGTTACACTTGGGTTCCTTTTGTGACACATTCTACCTCTCGAAGTGCTGGATTTCCTCTAAGTCCCAGCTTTGCAGACTCTGTCCCAAAAGCAGCCCACCTGTACTCTGTCAGGTACTTTACTGCAGTCAAGTTACTTGATGCCTTACACATGAAAAGCCCACCAGCAACAGGAACCATCACGCAAAACCGGAGCACTGCAGAATGTACAGCAAAGATGCCGACTAATGTTAATGATTGTGTCAGGAGCGACAGTAAATACATTACTGTGATCCTTTTTTTTATCCGTTACTGCTCTTACTACTTTATGGACAACTTGAATGATGTGTGCATACAGCCCAGCTAGGAAGCCGTTCCTTATTTTATTTGCTAATTCATTTTTTTTTAAAGAACTCTTTTCCCTCTTCTTTTATGCTCAAGATTCATCTCTGCTGTCGAACAAATACAGTAACATCACATCAATGTATTTAAATGCTAATCTGACATGTTGCTCCTGACCCAAATAGGATCACAATGGGTGTAATCCAATTTAAATTTTCAATCATTCATTCATTCATTCATCTTTTGTAACCGCTTGTTGTTAAGGGTCACGGGGTCCTATCCCAGCTGTCATTGGGTGAGAGGCGGGGTACACCCTGGACAGGTCTCCAGTCTATCACAGGGCTAACACAGAGAGACAGACAACCATTCACACTCACACTCACACCTACGGCCAATTTAGAATCACCACTTAACAAGCATGTCTTTGGACGGTGGGAGGAAGCCGGAGTACCTGGAAGAACATGCAAACTCCACACAGGAAGGCCCAGTCGGCCCATGAATTCGAACCCGGGACCTTCTCGCTGTGAGGCATCAGTGCTAACCACCTTTCCACTGTGCCGCTCCAGTTTTCAATCAAATTTTCAAATGCCATCTGCAATTTTGAGTCAAACTCTCTCTACGTCTGTCAAATGACTGTCGATACCATGAATTTTAAATAAAAACAGATGAAGTGAGTCCCAATGTCCACCACAGGGGACATCAACTAAAAGTATACTGCTCTGTGGTTAAAATGTTGTGCATGTGAATAAAACTTGCTCAAAACTTAACTTAAACCCTTTTCTAACTAAAACATATCAAATATCCCCTTAGATCCATCATAAATGTGTTTTTTTTATTTTTAACAATTTACCTCTCTTGCTGATATAAAATGTGGCCAGTGAGATGCAGAACTCCTGTTGCAAATGTCACACTAGTCCAGGCAAAGTAGCGTTTTACGACAGACTAATTGTAAAAGAATTTTTTTTAGCATAGATATTTTCTATGAGGTGTCCAAAACAACATACTAAAAGTCCTAAGAAATCCTAGTTGAGGAAATATGTTAATTTCTCATCAATCCGAAATGTGTGCCATAAGGCCAGGTAACAATACCCCAATGGGGCTATTTTTTTCCTTTACTCCTATCAAAATGAAACTTTACACAATGAAAATACCCATGAAAAGTAAAATTTTTTGTATTACAAGTTTCTTTGAAAATGTATTTTAATATGCAAATGAGCTATACACTAGTCGAATATGCCCAAAATACACCCAAAAGTAATTTTTTTGTATTACAAGTTTCTTTTGAAATGAATTTGAATATGCACATGAGCTTTACACTTTGAATATGTCCTAATTTGTATAGGCAGAAACACCATTCATATGTATGATAAATATATCGGCCCAATCTTCATCCAATCATCCTGCTGCTTTTAGACTGGCCTCGAACTCGAAAACTGCCTGGCTTGGTAGTACCTGCCAGGGGTATAACCCCCGCCGGTATAGTCTGCAGGGTCACAGAGGAACTTATTTACTTACCTTATTTATTGGATATTACTTAGTTTTACAGATGGTTCTAAATAGTTGTGCAAAAAACGCCTGATGCATTTCCTGTATTTCAATGTAAATAGTTGTAAATAACTTTGTTGTTTGCTAAATTTTTATATAAGCTTTTGAAATTTACAGTTTAGATTTGCATTCTAAGTTATAAAAATGGTTCGTTAAATATGTTTGTGGTTTTCACGGTGAAAAATCTAGGTTTTTCCTACTCGGATTTTATGTTTTAGTGTGGTTTTAGGTCCACTGTGTTGATACAGTATGTCAGAATGAAAAATCACACATGTGAGGTTGTGCTGAAAAGAATGATACCCAACAAGTCAAGGTAAACTGTTTTTAAGATGAAATATAAAGGTAAAACCAAAAGTAGTAAAAAACGGCCAATTATACTCTAGACTCCAGAGGGTTAAGCAAAATGTCTCTACAGTAAAATATCTAGTTAGAAAGGAATTGGTAACTTAAAAGGTTCTGATTGGGTTTCTAGCCTAGATATTGCTGTCGCTAGCTTCTCATAACACTGCAAAGCTACTTTACAAATGGTGGAAGTCTGATGTGTGGCCCATCTGGTCTGAAATACTTGCCTACTACAAAAAGAGAAGCAGTTTTGGTGTCTGGCAAAATTATTTAAAGAGCTGGAATGTCTGGAAAGTGTGTCTATCTGGTTTTCATCTGTCTTCTGTGTGAGAGTGAATCGTTTCGTTTGTAAGAATGACATCTGCCTGTTATCTCGTAATCTTACCAACAATACCAATACAATCATTTGTAAATCTACCAGCCCAAAATGTAATCTCACCACGTTACTAATGACTAAAATGGCAATTCTGACTTTCTATCATGTCATTAGGTTAGGCTTGTTCACAAATAAAAAAAAGCCTATATTCGCCTATATTCGACTAGTGTATAGCTCATTTGCATATTAAAATACAGTTTCAAAGAAACTTGTAATACAAAAAATGTAACTTTTCATGGGTACTTTCATTGTGTAAAGTTTCATTTTGATAGGAGTAAAAGAAAAAAATAGCCCCGTTGGGGTGTTGTTGCCTGGCCTTATGGCACACATTTCGGATTGATGAGAAATTAACATATTTCCTCAACTAGGATTTCTTAGGACTTTTAGTATGTTGTTCTGGACACCTCATAGAAATTATCTATGCTGAAAAAAATTCTTTTACAATTACTTCTATTTTTGGCTCCAAAATGAGTTAGTTTGCCTGGACTACACCCCAACTAATGATATACCCCTGCGAAGGCCAGGATGTCCTCTACATTGCAGAACAGGTTGCAGCTCTCTAGCTTATATAGTTTTTTATATATCCATTAGAGACAGAGGACAAAACCGAACTACCAGGTCCCAGGAGGTGAATGCAATATCGCCCAGAAACCTTTATTCAAACGAATTGCTCTTTCTCTCTCTCTCTCTCTCTCCCTCTCTTTCTCTCCCCCC